>NC_136612.1:19655181-20262681 GCF_933228915.1 Telmatherina bonti
TGACACAGAATAATCATACATTTGTGTCAGACGTCATGAATCTGAAGCACAAGAAGGAGATGATCACTGTCAACAAGCTGAAGCCTCACAACAATTATACCTTCTGCGTTGCCTCCATCCGCAACTCTCAGCGTTATAACCACACCTGTATCCAGTTCTCCACTTTGGGTCAAAATCAGGATGATATGCCCGCCACTCCCTCCACCACTACCCACTACATAATGACCATTGTGGGCTGTCTTTTTGGTATGCTAATTGTTTTAGGAATTGTCTACTACTGCCTACGTAAGAAGCGAATGCATGATGAGAAGAAAAAGTCTATCTGTGTCAAGAAAACTATCCTGGAAATGCGTTATGGGCCAGAGGTGGCAGCAGCAGTAGCAAATGATCCATCAGCAGTCCACAAACTTCAGGAGCAATCCAGGGAACATCACCAATATCAACACCACCATGGAGGGAAAATGTCCACATCTTCAAGTTCAGGAATGCTCCACTCAGCTAACACCACCTCCTCAAGACTTTCCTCAATCCCTCAGGTAGAAAAGATGGCCACTGCCTTCTCAGAGGCCCTGGCTACAAGTAAAGGAAATTATATGGACGTGAGAACTGGAGGAGCAGGGATGGAGAGACTGGGAGATGGGGGGCACGGAGGGATGAGGGGGGAGAACTTGAGGGATGATGATGGAACTGATCTTGGTGATGACTCAGATGATGATGGACATGGCTCAGCTTCAGAGATCTCTACTATTGCCATGGAGGTGGACAAGGTTAACCAAATCATTAACAACTGCATTGATGCACTGAAACTGGATGCAGCAGCAGTTGCTGCTTCTGGCGCCTCAACTAACCCCACAGCTTCCTCCAACCCCACCTCTCCCCCACCCACTAGCACATCCTCTCTTACTCGTGGCCTAATCCCACTTTCCCCAGGGGTGACAGAAGCATGTCAAGTCATTGCTCCCAACAAAATACCCCCTCCTCCCCCACTCCCTGCCTTGAATACCCCTCTTTCTGAGCGTCCAGGGATCAGTGGCGGTGGCTTTGTTGTCTCTCCCCCCTACAGGCATCCTCCTCCAGCCACTGCCGCTCGTCCAATTCAGCGGCAAATGAGTGCAGATGCAGCTGTGATTATGGCAAATGCTGTCAAGAAACAGAGCAGCACCACATCATGTGGCTCCGTGGGTCGAGACAGGGAACGTGGAGGAGTTAGAGTTTATAGCCTTGATGTTCCTGAACCAAGGAGCCCAGATGCCTGCAATCAACAGCAGCATCAGTTCCCAGACCGGGCCAGTCCTGTGGGCTGTGGGGAGCCTCTGGAGAGGCTGCCTCTTGTGGGAAGTGGAAGCTGCGGAGGAGGGGGTGGTGGTGGTTGCGACAGTGGTGGTGTTGGTGCCCAGCATCAGGACAGCCAGAAGTCACACCACTACCATCAACAACAACAAATACAGCAACAGCAGCAACAGCAGCAGCAGCAACTGGAAGTGCAACAAGACTACCACTGCTCGGAGCACCGCCACTCCGTCCCAGCTCTCTACTATGAAGGCTCCCACCAAGGTTCCCCAGCCCAGAGAGTTTCTTTCCTTAAACCCCTGACGCGTTCCCGCAGGGATGCAGCATCTTATTCCCAGCTTTCACCTGCCCGCCACAATTCCAGTTACTCTGGATACTCCTCTAGTCCAGAGTACTCCTCGGAGAGCTCATTGCGGATCTGGGAGCGTTTTCGTCCATACCGAAAAGGCCCACGAGATGAGGCTTGCTATGTGACGGCTGGAAATGCTCTCCGAAAAAAGGTGCAGTTTGCTAAAGGGGAGGACCTGCATGACATTCTTGATTACTGGAAAGGTGTGTCTGCTCAGCAGAAGCTGTGACTGAGGATCAGGACTGAGCAGTGAAGAAAAAAAAAAGGAAGTTTAGGTACTACTTTTTCCTGATTGGCTAATGAGCCACAGAAACCATTTGAATTTCATGGGAAGAAAAATGTAGGACAAAATATTGCCTTTGGGTTCTCTCTGTGATTTTTGTTCTCTTTCTTTTTTCTTGGTACTTTTTTTATTTTGTTTAGGTTTTTTTTGTTTTGTTTTGTTTTTGTTTGTTTTGTTTTTTCTTGGCATGCTAGATGTATAGAATATTGTTCTAAAAGCAAGTACTGTGAAACTGTGCCTGGATTGGAGAGCCATTACCATGTTTTATTTTTCTCTTCATGGTAGCACTTTTTTCCACTCCTTATTTAATATTCTTTGGCTTTCATTAACACTGCAAACAAATGCCAATTGTGTAATTTAGTACTCTTTCAAATGATTATGGTTTGTAATCCTAGGGACCATTTTTATCAGTGCCATGTTTCACCCCAAGCTTTAAGCTTGTTTGATCCAAGGGGTTTCTCTTTTTGCATTGGGTTCTGTATCCATTTGCAGCATCCATGCAGAAATGTTTAGACATTTAAGTGAAGGGCATCTGCATCAGAGTGGGATCAGCACAATGATATAACTGACAGCAGTGGATTAATGAATAGTTGTCACTTGCAGTGTATGTTTCTTTTCTTTAGACCCTTCTTACAGCCATTGTATCTGTAACTTGCTTGTCACAGAAAAAGAAATATAAAGATAATATGAACAGTGGCCAAAAAGCTAATTAGGCTATTGGGCTTGAGGAAATCATCAAATAGAGATTAAGATGGAACATTGAAGAGATTTCATTCAAGATGTTGAACACATGAATGTATGGTTCAGAATGGTTATAGAATGTGGTCCTACATATGAACCAAATGATCCTAAACACCATTTTTCTGGCTGCTGATTAGAGTAAAGGTCACAGTGTGATGCACCA
Organism: Telmatherina bonti; assembly: GCF_933228915.1. Lineage (NCBI taxonomy): Eukaryota > Metazoa > Chordata > Actinopteri > Atheriniformes > Telmatherinidae > Telmatherina > Telmatherina bonti. The sequence continues at coordinate 19,658,008 of NC_136612.1, forward strand.
CACATGAACAATCCTTCATGTGCTACTTACCTGACAGTATGCGATTAGGTAATTTAACTTTGTATTATATGAAGTGATCTTTGAGCTTACATCATGTCTTCATAAGAAGCCACCAACAATACTATCCATATGTAGCAGAGACCAAAAACGTAAATGAATTAATTTAAAAAAAGGAGCATGATGGTGGGGTAAAAAAAGGAAAACAATCAAGGAGACCCCAAATAATTTTTTCTTCAGTTAATGTGAATATTACAAGCTGGCTTTGAGGAGATTCATTGTTTTCATACAATGTGAGTAACAAAGTACATTCCAAATCCTTTCTCAAACATTAAAACTGAATGAGGCACAGCGGGAAGGGACACTTCTAATTACTGCCAATGTGTCTGTTCTGTTCTGGAAATTAATGCTATTGTTGTCTATAATTGATAACTTAACTAATCAGCTTGTGACAGGCATGTCCGCTTGCACTTTATGCCTCATAATTGTGTTTGTGGCTGTCTGGTACACAGTGGTCATTGTATGCGGGTGTTGGCATGCCTTGTCAGATTATACTGTATATGCCCAAACTGACTTAAATTAATACTTGTCAATATTTTGCCCAGTGGCTGGTTGTCTGAGTCCAAACAATGCTAGATTATTAATGGCATGTACAGATGTACAGATGTCATACATGTATATGATTTTCGTCGTATTTTTCTCACAATCTGGACATCATATGATTATGATGTTCCACAGGTCAATAGTGTTTCTTGCTAACACAGCAATTACAAGATCTGTCTAGACTTTTCTTACCTTTTCTATTTAACTTATCTACTTGTCATATTCCTAAAGGACAGTTTCATTTCCCAGCGTTACGGCTGCAGTTAAATTTTCCCTAACAATGTGAAAATTAATTTTGTTGCCATTGCTTCTCATTTTTTTCACGGCTATGTTGCTTAATGCTAGAAATATTTTGAACTGTCTTCTCTTCCACCCTTCCATAACCTTGCTAGTCCTCACAGGTCCAAAAGCTTGAGGGTATGGCATTAGCCAAGCATAACCCGCACTTTTGCATTTACTGTAATATGGAGATATGGAAATTATCAATTTTGCTAGGAGGGCCGGAGTTTGTATGACACATATCAACACTGCTTTCTCTTTTTTGCATTTATCTTTTAGCATGTTATTCATCCTTGTGAATAAATGCAAGATGAACGGGAAATATGCAAAAGAATGTTCATGTATATCAATGCTGATCTATGTATTTCTTCCTGTCTGTTTTATTTGCACCAAACATTTATTTCCTTTCTATTTTTTTAGCCCAGTTTTGTGAAGATGTGTGGCTACAGTCAGGGTGAGGGGTCTTTTCCCTCACATCCAGTGTTCAGATATGAGAGTTTGATCAACAAAAAAGTTACCCATGTGGTTATTTAGATTTGGGATGTGCCACTATCTGCCTCTTTTCCCCACTTCTCTTTTCTTTTATAGCATACCATGTGATAAACAAAGGTGCCCATCATAATTTGAAATCAATTTTTCAAAAGATCATGTCTGAATGAACAAGTTGGATGAGATATTTACTTCATACTCTGTAGGTTTGCTTCTATACTGTCACATCCCACAGAAAGAACTTGGTACAGACACTTTGCCACTCTTTCAACTGCCATAACAAGTTAACCTGAATGGACATCAAACATTATGGCAGACGTTCAGGAATATCAGCGCGATCATCATGTCAGCAGCCATTCATCTACCTGACATAATGGGACATAAAATACTATTTGTTACTATTTTCATAGGTGACTTTAGATTGAACTCTTCTTTTTTAATTTACTTATTTAACACATCAATGTGTTTCTTTCAGGAAAATAGATTTTCAGGTGATAAATGCTCAACTGCTCTCCTGCTCAGGATTTATTACAGTTGGGCAGTCCAGGCCCAGATATGAAGGTTATGGTGATGACATGGGTGGATTTCTGATTCCTAACCCTAACCCTAACCCTTCACCAAAGAGTAAACATCCACAAATTTTTTCTTGCTCATCACTGTTTACTTTAAAGACAAAATGAAAAAAAGCAGTCACGAAAAATAGAAGTGAAAACCAGCTGCAGCAGCATTCTTGCATGCATATTTCAGATAACACATATGTTAACAACATAAACATTCACAGACACAAGAGCAACAGAGTGCACAGCCTTAGATGATGCTGCTTTAAAGTACTTGACAAACACTTCTTGGCATTTTAAATTAAACAGTATCAATTAGCCCTTCATGCTTAAGAGGTAGGTTACTTTTTCTCAGTTAAAGATGCAGGTATTTGAAACTGTCCATCTATCTATCAAATGAAAAAAGTTATCAAGAACAGAGAAACAAACAAATACAGAGTCCTACTCAGCCCACCTTCTTATTGAACCCCAGGAGGATGGCTTGTTTGGAGATGAATGGTCCCTTCTGTAGCGCCATCCTTCTTGTTTGTCTCAGAGCCACAGGAAAGCAAGACACAGGAAAGCCATTTACTGTGCTATTAAAGTTTAATCCTTTTGTCAGTGGTTGGCTATGTTAGTGCACTGCTAAACTCACAAGTCATTTTTCAGATTCTTTCTTGTTGTTACAATCCATTTCTGCTTTGTTATGGCAAAAGTCTGCCCCAAATTAAAACAGATGATGGTCTCGAATAAAGCATCCGTACCTCATGTTAAATGCTTCAGTCGGGCGGTGTGCACATCTTCTTGATGAGCAATCATAATCAGTTAATTGTAATCAGAGGATGTGCCCACACACATGTAAATGCGGCTTATTAGAGGGATTTTCTTTAACTTATAACATTCCCTTCCACAACACAAGAACACATCCAACAAGAGTAGATGGCAAAACTGGACCATGCAAATGAGTCAGAATGAGTCACACACTGACTAAACTAAAATGACTTGTTTTCCTGAGAGGCAGGTAATGGGCGAGGTCCTCCGAGAAAATGTAGGATTATGGCCGCATGCAGGCAGACAGCTGTGAGGAAAGATGTAGAATCAAAGCAACACCACAACTTACCATGCACTAATCAGTGCTGTGCTTCAGATGTAAACACATGTGTGCACAATCACAGAATATTACACTTCAATCACACGTTGATAGATGGATATAGTCTACCAACTGGAGCAGAATCTGAATGGCAGGTGACTGACAGGTATTGGCCCCGATGGTGGGGTGCAAATGCTGACATATGGGACTGTAAGAGCTTTTGTCTAATAATCCATTGGGTCTGTTTGCTTACTGTGTGGGAGATTAGCCTGTGTGGATAGTGTGCCAAATTTGATTAGAAAAGGGGTTTTTTTTTTTGGTTTTTTTGGGGGTTTTTTTCATAAAAGCCACAGAGGGCTTTTGGTATCAAATGAAGTGCAAGCCATTTTTGTGTGTGTGACGCTCTAAAGTGAAACTATTCATCTAAGTAATGGAAAAGAAAGTCAGTTGAGACGAATGAAACATGTCCTAATGTGACTGATTTCTTGGTCAGTCTTCACACACCAACTGGTCTAGCACTGCCAGTGTTTCCACTCTGACTGCCAGCAACCCATAGATGAAAAGTCACTGTAAGACTGTGTTTGCTTTGAAAGCATTTACCCACAGCTAAACATCATCATCAGAATTTATTGGACTCTGAATATAAACTGCAGTTAGGATCTCTGTGCAGGAGAGCACTTGAACGTCATTAAAGTGTGCCAGGTTGGGCTGTGGTTTGCCACCTGATTGGACCCAGTTTCCAAAGATGGGACAAAGGACTCAATCTGTGAAATATCTGTGAATTTTGTATACTAGACAAAAGAAAAAAATGGCTAAAAATGCTTCTATGTATGTTTTATACTCAGCCTGATCTCTTGATATGTCTGTGTGTTTCTCTATTTTTAGTTGGTTCTTCGTCTGGGTTGATTTCTTTGGGGTACTTATGATGGGGAGGGAGGGGGGGGATTCCTTGGAATTGGGGGATTCACTTTAAGTACTTGCAATGATGTATGTTTAAAAAAAAAGGTTTAAGAACAGAGATAGCTTAATTTATTGTACAACATTAAAGAAAAAAGTTGTTATATTTGCATGATTCCCTGTATTTTTTGAGAGACAAAAATATATTGTTGTGTACAATGAGTGGATGTACATTGAAAACAAAAAGCATAGGGGCTGAGGTACAGTATTTTCAAGTACCTTTGATTTTGATATTTAGGTTTTTGCTGTTTATTTTATTTGTTTTGGGTAAAATCTTCCATTTGCATCACTGCCATCTGGTTTTTATTTGGACAAATATATCATATACTGGCGCTGCAGTCTTGCTGCTCTTCTAGCCACAGGCTGGGGGAGTGAGCAGAGAAAGGATGGGGCGAACATGTTTGAAACTGGTGGTCGCTTAGATCCATTTGCACACAAGTTTACACAGATTATTCTCCATGACAGGCCTGAGAAGCTGTCTTCTGTGCTTGAGTCTGGGCCATGTCACAGTTTGTGGTTCATTTTTTTCTCAAAGTTCAACCATCTCACCCCGATTAAAAACATATCACAGCGTAAGAGGAGCATGCTGATATGACGCAGGCTTAGACACACTGAATACTCTAATCGTTTGAACCTAATCTCAATCCATCAGTCAGAAGTCAGCAGTGAATTAATGCAGCGTCAGCAGCTCCTCCATCAGCCTCAGCCCTCTTGCTTTTAGCTAAATAAGTGATTTTGATTCCTCATCGCCTGGTTGCAGAACCTGCTGGCTCTCCATGCAAATATTAATTGAAGTCATCTAATGTCCTGCCGCTGCTGCAGATCAGTACTTTCTCAACTGCCTTTTATAATTTGTTGTTACCCTCAACTTGACTGAAAGACAAATGACAGCTGTGCTGCTGTAGAGGCCAACACTGAAGGCCTCGCTGAAGACAAATAGAGAAAAATTACACGTTTATCAATATTCCACTGCACAGAGTAGACAGAATAGGAGAAAGTGAGGCAGACTTTCATCCCATAACTTGTTGGTTCGTCTACAGCAGCTCTACTGATATGTAAGTTATTGAGTTACGGCCCATGTGGTGACAGTAAACCATCATTCAAAGCTGTGTTTGCTTCCTGCAGTGATACCACTGTGACTCTCCAACTAAGATATTTATGGCATCGCCACTGCCAAAACCTAAAGCAGTCTCCTTGTGTCACTTGCAATGAAAAAAAAATCAAATGCATTCACTAATAGAGAGATGCTGCTCATCAGCCTGCCATCATGGCCATTGCTACCAGGCAGCCATTTTCTGGAGTTATTTCTAAATGTGGTACGATTGCAATTTAATAAGATAAAGTAAATGTTCCTTATTAGTGCTGGAGGCTAATTTGTAATTCCAAGACCCTATTACTCCAACCCCAGTCCCAGAGCTCTAAAACTTGCTAAAAGGTCCCACTGCAGCAAGACCAGATGACTTTCAGCTTCAGAGGCCCATCAGTCAGATACATGTTCATGGTCTCTGCACTCACAGATAGCAGCGGGTGGGAATTAATTTTTATTCCAAACACACAATCCGGCTCTACACCCTTACAGCAGGATGATTGGCCTTGCCAGTGCCAGAGATTTAAAACTGCTGCTCATAAAAAAAAGAAAAAAACCGAAAGAAAAGAAAAGTGACTGTGAGTTCAAGCAAAGATGGCAGAGAAGAGAGCACATTCTTGACTTGCCGAGTAAATTAGATGTCTGACTAATTTGTTCATAAGCTAACAGTGTCTTGGCCTTGCAGCAACAAAGCCGTTCAGCATTTATATTTGAAAACACGTGATTTGAGTTTAACTGTTAAATAGACGTGATGCACAGAACCACGAGTCGGTGTCAAAGCATTACTAAGTCAGGATCAGGAAAGTTAAAGCCTCCTCAGTCTGTAATCACTGATTAGCCTTCTACTGAGCTCTAAGTCTTCTGATCTCGGCGCTAAAATTTCCCTCCTGTTAATGAACATTGTGTCATAAGAGCTGCAAGACATAGCCAAGTAATGTGTGTGTATATATACATATATATATATATATATATATATATATATATATATATATATATATATATATATATATATAGAAAAGAGACATCTAGCTGCCTAATGAGTTACATCTGCTAAATATGGATAGAAAAAGCACCAAGAGCCCCTTCATGACAATTATTACAATCAAGTCATTTATAGTATGATTACTGAGGTGCTATTTACTGTTATTGTCTCACTGAAAGGCAGAGGGCCGGAGCTAATTTTCATATTATCATATTATGATTTCAGTTCTCCTTTGGACATGTTTATAACATTGCAATGTTTGATTTTTAAAAGGGAGATCGTTGTACCAAGTCAAAAGTCCTGTAACTGTGTTCTTTTCAAATCTAATGGGACTCGCCCCTCTGGTTTCAAGCTCTGTTAATATTTCGAGACCAAAGGGAAAGACGAGAAGAAAGAGTTGGATTGATGGACACAAATCTTGGCTTCCTGCTTTTCTTTATTATCTGTTGCTGATACTGACATTGTTTCCCTTTGCATTTTCTGTACAAAAGATCTATTTATATATTTGCAATAAATTTGTAATAAAACTTAAAAAAAAAAAAAAAAACTTTTTAAGGTCTGTTTTTATTTGCTGGGGTAAAATGTGTTGATGTGATCACTTTGCACATTTGCCATTCAGAGTGTTGGCTGTTTTCTGCATCGGACAGACCATGTAATGCGGTCATTCCTGCAAAACACCTGGGCCACTTATTTTCTCCATTAAAAGCCATCAGAAGACCCAAGGGCGCAGATGGCCACTCGAAGAGCAGAAAAAAGCTAAACTTGGTGACTCATAAAGATAACAGGAATATTCACCTTAGTCACAGGTTCATACATTCATTCTGCTGTCTAGATATAATATGAACACTTTGGTGATCATACAAATTTAAAGAGATGGACTTTTTTTCTTTTTTAAATTCCTTTCTTAATCTAAAGGCAAAGAGACCCTGGGATTTAGGCATTCCAAGTGCTGGCTTTGACATCTTTTATGATCAAAGTAATGATTGTATTTGTGCAAAGTTTGAGGGAAAAATATAAGATAAAATCCTGTAAAAGTCAGTATCCTGCTTTTCATACATAATGTAGATCTATTCTGGTTTCACTTCCACCACAAATGTGTCAAAGTGCATCTCTTCCTTGTGTTCTACTGGGGAGAATTGTGTTTTTAGCGCCTCTGCAGCGCCTCTGATGCATGCTTGACTTTTTAAAGAAAAAAAATCTCTCTCTTTCTCTTTGTATGTTTCAGTTAGTTTTGCTTCCTGTTAGTGTTTAGCTCCATTTGTGCCTGCTGATTGCCAAACACGCTGTTGCATTAGTCAGTAATGTCCATAATGGATGTCCATGGCCGGTTTTTCATCCCTGTTAATGTGTTGTTCTGTCTGATCCCTTAAGTTTAATTTTACCTATTTGTTTACTTTTTTGTCATTTACGTTCCAATTCTGTCTGCTCCTCAGTCTTCTAAATGTGTCTACTGTCTGCATTTAGTTCGTCATTAATGACAAAGATGCTCATCAGTTTGGATGCTCTACTCATTTTCAGTCTGCAATCAGGTTACACAACAATTTCTAAAGAGTTTTAAGATGAAAAGTAAAAAATTTGCCAAATTATACAGGAAATTCACAACTGTTACAGATATCATGCATATGGGATGATGCACTAAACGACAATAGTGTGCAATAAAAGTATACCAAGAACAAAAATCTGCCGTGTTTTTAAAGGATCTGCAGCTTCCCAGCAATCAGCTGTAGAAAAATCCTGTCAAGCTTCTAGATTTGCTTGTTTTTTCCTCAGAGGAATTTGCCTAAATCCTTATGGGAGTCACAGCAGAAAGGATTCACATTCATTTCCCATTTTTACTGATATTTAAACACATTTTTACATTAAAAGAAACACACATATAATAAAAACAAACTATAAAGTAAATGTTCTAAAGCCATGATTGGGAAGTGACAGGTAAAGTCTCAAATTTCTTACTTTATAATGTTTCTTACTTTATGTAGAAACAGCAGATTAGTGAGAGAGAAAGCTTAGATGCATGGCTTATTGTGCAGGCAACCCGTCAAATGGGTACAAATATTTGGTGTTACAACTAAAAATATAGAGTACAGATCCTGCTGCAAAACAAGCAGAAGAAGAAATGTAAATGAAATGCCAGGTAACAAGGCTGTTTTTTTTCCCCAGTATTCCCATCTGCTTTACAACATTCTCTCTCCATATACTCTGTGGCATTTGGGAATCCCTTCCTTTTGCACTGATGGCTCACAGAGATGCCTGTTGAGACAGGCATCCTCAGACGTTTGTGAATGCAGCTCATTGACTTTGGAAATGTGCCTGTGGTGGATGACTGCCTGTACAAAAATTCTGGAGGAGTACAAGCAGAGATGACACCAAAGGACACCAGCAACCTGCAATAGTGATATCGCTTTTGGCACACGGCAGTGAGGAAAACACGGTGACCATTGACCATAATGATGGAAGCCAGTTCTGTGCTGGAACTAATTATTTAGTTTAACCAGAAAAATTTTATAAGAGTTAGTGAGGATGTAATTATGCATCTCTTTCCTTCTGTTTACCAAAGGACAAATGGCTGTTGTTGAATACTTACCTATTGATCTGTCAGTGGCATTTTGTTGAGGATGTTGCCGATTCTGGCGTTGACTGCATCAAACGCCTCACAGGAAAGCAAAAAGGATGTAAAATCCTTATTAGTCTTTAGTCTTGTTGCTCTGCACATGGAATTATTTTAAAATGTGAAAAATAATATGACTTTATGATTAGAGGCAGCCTCCCGGTAACATCACTACTCAACTGATATAATGAGAGTGGAATTTAAATGGGTTACCCCATGTAAATGAGCCCTCTGGTTGTTCTGCTTGAATTCAGTGTGTTCTCTGGACTAAAGTAGCATTTTCTTGGAAACATAATTAGTGGTCAAGATATTACAGTATATGATAAAGCTAGAAACCTTAGACTTTCCAGCACGTTTTGCACAAATTCAGAAACGTTAAGATTCTGAGTAAAATGTACATAAAAAAAGGTTGCAAAGCTTTGGAAATTCCATAAACCGATATTTTATTCCCAGGAAAACATCAACAGCATATCAGATGTTGAAACTGGGACGTTTGACCATTTTGTGTAAAATACTACTTCGAATTCAATTTTATGGGAAGCAACACATCTGACAAAGTTGGAACGGTGTTATGTTTACCGTCATCTCCTCTTCTTTTAGCAACTATCCGGTCAACGTACAACTCAGTGAGGGGATGTCAGATCCTGTCAGACAGCAGATTCAGACAAGATGAGCCTAGACATTCATTCATTTAATTGAAAAACTTTTGCGATTATCTAAAAACTATATTGCGATCCAGAAGCCAGTTCACAGCTCATTGTAGATAATATATACACTAATCTGCCCGTAAAATACCTTTAGACTCAATATATGGGATTCTGATGTTTGTTTGTTTTTTTTAAGGAAATTTTCTGTTTCTCTTTTCTATTTCAGGTTTACAATTATCTGCAATCTCATGTTTCATGTTATATTAATTTATAAGGTGCATATAGTATAATACATGACACACACAACACTCTTGCAACACAGAAAGCATGTGGACACACTTTTTAAACTCAGTCCATGTCTGGACTAAGGTTTATCCTATGGGATGGAATGTGTGTGGAGCTGGATCCAGGAAGAAGAGGTTGAAGGTGTTTAATAGATCGAACTATCTACAGCAGGACACTGTGTTGCTGGAGGAGACTCATTTATCAAAGACAACAGCAGACATACTCTCCTCTGCACTGTTTCCTCACGTGTACTTTGCCTGTTTAAGTTCCATTGCAAATGTGTGAAGCCTTACCAGCAAACAGAAAGACTCAATTTTACCCCAATTATAGATCCAGTAGGTAGCATAATTATCAAAAACAGGCTAAGACTAATGGACCACATGTTCATGACCCTTCTCCTTTTAATTCACTTTACTCTATGATCACTTAGACAACAAACTCATCATAGGAAGTAACTTCAGCATGGCAGTAGATGAACAGGCTGAGTATAACAGGAAACTTCCAGTGCATCTTTCATTTTCCAAAATAAATTATATCCAAGTTAGCATCTCTAGAATGAGCGATATATCATGAACTATTATCAATCCCACCACCATCAGCAACCATGCATCATTTTCATTTAATCTAAACTTTTAGTCATCACTAAATGATTGATCAGACAACAGTTTTGATCAATTTCTAACCTAAATAAGTAAATAAGTAACCTAAATCTTTAAACATGTCCATATAAATAGAAAGTAGCTTTAGGTTCATCTCCCTCTATAGATGAATTCCATACAACATATGCTTAGTAATAAAGCCCCATCTCCACATGGCTTTCCACTGGAACCTTACAAGGAATTTTGGACTGCATCAGTACTTAGATTAAAAAAAAAAAAAAATCTTAGAAATAAAGAACAATGCTTTAGTACCACTTAACATGTATTAGACTAACATTACCAAACTCTTAAAACCAGGAAAAGACCACTCTTCCACCAAATTGCCACCCAGTATAATTAAATGTAAATCTTAAAATAATCTGCAAAACCCTTGCCAGAGGAGTAGAAAATGTATCTCCTCACATAATACATCCTGCTTAAACACATCCTGATTAAACAGGCTTTATTAAGCTTAGACAATTATTTGTTGTCCCTCTTCCAACTTTTTAAGTGTGTTGTTGCCATTACTTCCAAAATGTGATAATGAAATAGTAAAATGCCTCTGTGTCAAATTCTAATATGTTGGTTCTGTTCTGCTCTGCTATACACTGGTGACATGTCCAGGATGGACTGGGCCTTTAGCCTGTTAATTGGGCAGGCTTGTGTTATGTATGGCTCTGAATTGGACTAAGAGGTAGAAAATATAAAAATAAAAACTGAATGAATGTTTATGTTCTGTTTGTAAAAAAAAAAAAAAAAAAAAAAAAAAGGGTTTATTAGCATGTATGCTAATGACAGAATTCTGTTTTATCTGGATTTTAACAAATGAGTAACTTAAAATGTTGCAAAGCATTTTCTCTAAAAATGTCAGAGCTTCATGCATTTGTGACAGATATTTCAGCAGTGTGATTTGTGATTGATCTCAGATATATTACAGTGCACTAGTCGCACAAAAAAAATCCAACTTTTTAGATCAATTCAAAAGTACATTCAAAGATTTACATTCTATTGTTCTTTTATTTATCATCAATTATTTCTCAACAACAGCAACCAGCCCAAAAGTCTGCCCGTATTAAGGCCTGCTGTCTTTGGTGATGTCATTGACTCATCTCACAAGTCAGATGAGGCATGTGAAAGGCCGTGCCTGAAGCCTGCATCTAGTTGTTTATGCAGCAGGGCAACAAGGATGGTCATAATGTTTTGGCTCATCGGTGTCTGCACCAATTAGCCTGACAAAATATAGCTAAATACCAAAGGTGCAAAACAGACTTTACATAATCGCAAACGTTTTAGCTGATGTTTGAAAAGTCCAGCTCGCCAGTCTATTTGTCTCCGTCTATTTTAGACAGGATGACATCATTTATCATCCTTTCCCCGCTCCTCTGGCTTTTCCCCTCTAACCCTTTCACCCATTGTTTTCTGTCCATCTAATATGAAAGAAAATAATTTCCCTTTCTGTTTCGGCCAACATTGCTCTTTCCTCCAGTTTTTCATCATTCAACCTCTTTATCTCTTTCTAACAATTTTTACCCCCCACTTTATCCTCTCATCATTGTTGCCTCAGCCTCCCTGCAGAGAACTGTTTAAGCCCAACTTGGCAGCTACAGCAATTTTCTGCATTTCTAAATATCTGTAACGCCAAAGCATACATGTTGAGCCCTTTATCGCCTCAGGATTAGGGGGGTGGATTAACCCTACAGTCTCCATTCTCATTTTACAAACATTTAATCCTGACCTATAATATTTCTTATTGCATTTCAACACTGAGAGGATGGATTTTTGTTGCACATACAATGCGCATGCATTAAACAGATGGAAAGAAACAGAATAAACTATGATCTCATGTTGAAAAACAAAGACCCCAAAAAACCTCATAACTACACAAGAACCCCTTTTCTTTTTCTTTTTCTTTTTCTTTTTTCCCAAACTTTCCGAGGTCCGCTCCAAAGCTCTTGGACAGTTGCGGACGTATTAACAGCCGTTTAAGATGTGCCCATGTTACACCACACAGACCAACGGCTCTGTGTGTACATAAAGTTCTTTATTTTTCACCGACGAAGATTAAACATGTTACACATTCGTTAGATGCAACAGCACTGGGCGTATGCTTCAACCACCATTTTTGTTCAACAGCGCGAACACACACACACACACACACACACTTCTCTTCTTCGGTAATTATCACAGAACTGCTTGCCCTGCCCCCTAGCGGTAACATGGGTGAATCACATCACTAAGAAAGCAGATTACTGAGTGCAGCAAACAGAAATAATTCTTAATAGGTGCTACATTCCTCCCCTGCAAATAAAATGTTGTCCTCAACATTGGAACATATAACATTAGAACATATTAAATGTATCACACTTTTTCAGCAGTGATGTTAGACTTTACTCTAGCTGCTTCTACTCAGTAGCAATGGCCTAAACACAAGTAAATGGCTAGCAAAACTTTACAGTATCTCACACAACTCAGCACTATTTTCTTAACAAGAAACTATTCTTGACCAGCAGCATTACCTGCAAACTTTTGTCTCATTTCACCTTGAATAGTTCTAATAACAGAGCAAATAATGCACATTGAAAACAACACATAGCATTTCCGTTCTCTGTCTTTAACATATACTGTAAACAACCACTTACATTATTCAGGTGCCAAGGTTCATGTCCTAATCGTGTAGGAAATTGAAACCAATTGAGTAATATTTGTCTGACAACCATACCAATCTTGTGTAAGAAATGTAAACACAACAATTGCATTAAAGCAAACTTATATTATGTCTGTTTCTTCCTCCTGTCCTATTTTGTCAAATGATCAACAGTAACAACTCAGTTTTCCAACAGTCCATGTTAATATGTTCACCTCTCACAGAATAAGACATGAGTCCATTATCAATCTTAGCAGTCTCTTAGTAGTATCCTACAGGAACAGAAGTAGGATAAAGTATGTGTTGTCCAAACATAGGTGGTGGTGACCACGACACACTGTATTGTCCATACGCTGGTGTCACCGGGTTTACATAAAGCGGGTTGGCATGAAGACCCACCACACGGCGAGTAGGCTGGCCCAGTGATTCATATGTCAGGGTTTCCCTTGGACGCCTTTCCCGCTGCGATCTGCATGGCTGCATGTCAGTCCGTTCCATCTCCTGATCTCTGGGAAAGTCAGTAGATTGAGCTGTGTGTGTCACCTCCTGAATGTCATTTTCAGTCACAATATTGTCCTTAAGCTCTTCAGCTGGAGTCACCACCCTCTGCTCCTCTACTGTAATGGTGGACTCGGGCTGATGTCCTGCTGCAGAGGTACTTGGATTTGGTACATTTTGTCCTTCCATCCGCTGGAAGTGAGATCTCAGTCTATGTGTTAAATACTGTTCTTCAAGTTCTTCATCTGAGCTTGTTAACTCATCCCTTGTTTCATTTGTTTTAACACTCACATGTCTTTCTCTTTGTTTTGTCTGGGATTTTCCTCTCACAGAACTTTGGGTTGGTTCCTGAAGGGGCAATGCATTACATGGCATTAGCATGTTCCGATGAAGAATCCTGCCTCTTCCTGTGCCAGACTCTGGCTTTACTTCATAAACCGGACTGTTTTCCCCTTTTTGGGAGACAACTATATGTATCTGTTTTTCCCAATATGAGCGCAGTTTTCCAGGTCCTCCGCGCTCTGACATATTCCTTACAAGAACTCTATCACCTGGTAAAAGGACAGCACTTTGTCTTTTTTTATCATAGTACATCTTCCCTCTCGCTGTAGTCTTTTTGATGGTTTTGGATGCGATTTCATATGCCTCTTGCATTTGTTGTTGCCATTTTTGAACATATCCCTGATGTGAGATGTACCCTTCCTTGTCATTTAATCCAAATATCAGATCAATTGGAAGTCTGGGGTGTCTTCCAAATAGCAGATAAAAAGGAGAGTAACCTGTTGCTTCGCTAATGGTGCTGTTGTAAGCATGTACAACTTTATTTACATAGTCACTCCAGTTCTCCTTTTTCTCCTCATCTAGGGTCCGCAGCATAGATAACAAGGTGCGATTAAATCTTTCTGCTGGGTTCCCCTGTGGATGGTAGGGAGTTGTCTTTGACTTTGCAACACCTGTGTATTCTTGCAGTTGTCTGAATAGCTGATTCTCAAATTCTTTGCCTTGATCATGGTGTATTTTAGAAGGGAATCCGAATTTTAAGGCAAAATCATTAAAGATTTTATCAGCTGCTGTTTTGCCTGATTTGTTACGAGTCGAGTAGGCTTGAGCAAACTTAGTGAAGTTATCTAAGATCACTAAAATATATTCATACCCTCCCCTGCTTCTTTCAAGATGGAGATAGTCTATTGAGACCATTTCGAATGGCGCAGTTGCATGTACATGACACATAGGTGCTCTGCTCTGTACTGCAGGTTTCTTTTGAACGTTGCATTTGCAAACCTGGGTTATGAAAAACTCTATCTGTTTGCATTCTAGGCCAATAAAACCTCTGCTTAGCTAGATGTAGAACCCTGTCTACCCCCAAATGACCCATCTCAGAATGGAGGTACTTGTAAACCAAATCCTTGTACTGCTCTGGAAGCACAATTTGGGAACATGTTGCTGTTTTACGCTTTAATAAACCCTCTTGAGACACATACAGTCTTTTCCATTCATGTGACAGCTGCTTAACTTTGTCTGTTCTCATGTTACTGTCTCTCCTGTTTGGTTTTCCTCCCAACTTTTTCATTTGGAGAATATGGGATATTGCAGGGTCTTGCAACTGTGCCTGCATTAAGTCCTGCTGAGTAACTTTAATGTCCAGATGACTATCCGCTGTCATCTCTTCAACATATGGGCTGCAGGTAATAGCTGAGATCCAGTCCACATCGCATTGATTGTGGGTTTCAGTTGCACTGAAAATTGCACCCAACACTTCAGGAAGACACTTCTCTGTGCACTCAGACATGTAAGACTCCATACTCACAGGTGTCCGGGACAAGAAATCAGCATCTGCGTTGCTTTTTCCTGGACGGTACTTAAGCGTAATGTTGAAATCAGCTAACTCGGAGACCCAGCGATGGCCAGTTGCATTCAATTTAGCTGTGTTTAGGACATAAGTGACAGGGTTATTATCACTGTAAACTGTTACAGATGGAGCATAAAACAAATAGTCTCTAAACCTATCTGCAACAGCCCACTTGAGCGCTAGAAACTCCAGTTTTCCTGAATGCAGTCTGTAATTTTTTTCTGCTGGTGTCAATGTCCGTGAGCCATATCCAATGACTCTGAGTTTGCCCTCCTGTCTCTGATACAAGACTGCTCCAAGTCCTTCCTCTGAAGCATCTACATGTAAAATAAATGGATCCTCAAATCTCGGGTAAGCCATTACTGGTGGGTTAGTCAACACATCAACTAAATGATTCAGGGCGTTCTGGTGGATTCCAGTCCACACTATTTTCTGATTTGTGAGGGACTGTCTCACCTTAGCTGAGTGGTAGTTGGTCTTTGAGTCCAAGTCTGGGGCTGCACCTACTGACAGTAGATCATATAAACATTTTGCATGGCGAGAGAAATCTTGCACGTAACTTCTATAGTACCCCAGAAATCCCAGAAGTTTACGCAGCTCTCTGATATTAGTAGGAGGGGTTGTTTTTAATGCCCTCACTGCTGACACTTCTTTGTCATCCATCTTGTAACCTTCAGCTGAAATCACTTTCCCAACGTAGCGCACCTCACTTTTAAAAAGGTCACATTTGTCTGGTCTCAGTTTAATGCCCCAGGCTTGCTGACGTTTTAGTACAGACCTCACATCCTCAACATGTTGTGCAAATGTCTTGCTATAAACTAAAACATCATCCAAGTATGGGATACATATTTTGTCCCTCAAACCTTCTAAGCTCTCCTCCATGCTCCGCTGAAAAGCTGAGGGGGCGTTTGTGAGTCCAAATGGAATTCTGTTCCATTCATACAGCCCCCATGGAGTTGTAAAGGCTGTGTATTTCTTGGAGTCCTCACTCACACTACCTTGATGGTAAGCTTTTCCTTGGTCCAACACACTGAACCATGCGTTTCCACCCAACCCATCAAGTATCTCCTGAATGCGTGGTGTGGGGTGTCTATCTGGAATTGTCTTTTTATTTAGTCCCCTGTAGTCGATACAGAGTCTTAGACTGCCGTCTTTTTTCCTCACGCAAACTACTGGAGACGCATACGGAGAGACAGATTTGCGGATGAAGCCCTTGTTCAGCAAGTCCTGGATGTGGGATTTTACCTCATCATACAACGGTCAGGGTATGGCATTATATGTTTTTGCCACTGGCACATTGTCAGTTAGTTTAATGTCCATTTTGAGGTTTTTAATATGCCCTACCTCATCTTTGTCTCTGGCAAAAGCACAAGATTCCTCTCTGAGCATTCTTTTAACCAGTGTTTGTTGTTCACTTGTCAGGTGGTCAACATTAACAGGTGGATCCCACAATTTGTCCAGGGGCTCAATCTGGGACTTTGCAGAGTTGGAGTTGGGCGTGGCCAACAAATTTTCAGCTGTTACAGAGTTAACTTGTTGCTCCTCTGCAAGCGATGGGAAACAGTCTGTTATTCTCTGTATGCTACCAATCACGGTTCTACTAGGCACAGTTATATCATGGTGAGTGGTATTCCTGGCATAGATTTTCACTTTGCGGGACGAAGGTGAAATATCGATCAGTTGACAGGATATTTTGAGCCCCTCATCCAAAGAAAGGTTCACATCGGGTTCAAACAGCATTTCAGTGACCCCTTTAAGATCTGTGTTCAAAGGACAGCTGATGCATTGTGTTTGACCTCCTGGAACTACAACAGAAGTACGTCCCGTCTTTACTGCATACGTTGCATTTTCATCTGTAACTTCCTGGATTAAGCTCAACAGTGTTTCTGCCTTTCTTGTGCCTAGTTTTAGTGAGTTCCTGAGCAAGGCTAGTCTTTCACTGGGCTGAACCCGGTCCTCCCTTTCTTTCATTATCTCTTCAATGGCATTAAACAGCATTAACAATGCTGACAATCAGTTTTGTCCTGTTGGCATGCTGCACATTGTCTCTTTGGTCTCTGGAAGCTATTTGCACGTGCTTTACCTTGGCTTTCATCAGGAGTCATTTTATCATGGTGGACACTTTGCAACAGGGAAGCTACTTGGCCTGTAAGTTCTCTTATTGCTGTATTATTCTCCTCTATTTTTGTAAACAAGGGGTTTTCTTTAGTTGCCTTGTTTGGTTTTTCTGAGACTTGGGTGACTTGGGGGTTGTTTTCAACCCCTCCCTGCTCTACAGAGTTCAGACCTGCCTTGTACATGGCCTTATTTGTGGTCTTTATCTTTTGAGCTCTCTCACTTTCATTATATTGAGCAATCTGCATCTTTTGTAGCAGCAGCTCATCACTGTTGTTCTCATCCTGTAAATACATCCACATCTCTGCTCTGATATTGGCGTTCGCCAAACCTGTCATGATGGACTGAAAACACTGGCTCTGGACTAGCTCTTTGTTATATTTCAGGCCAGATTGTGCACGATCAGATGCACACAGGACTTTTTGACGCAGATCAAGCACACGAATGAGGAAGTCAAGTGGTGTCTCACTAGGTCCTTGCACTGCTTTAGTCAGTTGATGATACAGCATAGTTGCATCTTTCTCTGCATAATGTGCTCTTAATATTTGTCTGAGGGTCATCAGAGTGAGATCTGGTTTACCTTCTAGATAGCTCCTTAGCTTCAGACCAGGACTCACAGATTGTATTACTGCTTCCACAATTTCCATTTCTGGATAGCCTTTCTTTAAACCGCTCACAATCTGATGTTCCAAGCTGCTGAAAGTCAGGGTGTCTTTAGAAGTCAACTCACCAACATGTCCCTTTATTCTGAATTCTTTTCTGAATCCTGAAGGAACAGCACAGTATTGGTTGGTTAAGAATTCACGTTGTCCAACTCGAACCTCCTCGTTTTGCGGTGTTTCCTGAAGCGTCTGGTGCTCCAGCGATGACAAAGATGCTTTGCGGTTTTTCTGCTGTCCCCCGCATGAGAACACCGCTGACCGCGTCACCTCTGCTGCTTTCGCCGCTGCCGCCTCCTCCCCGGTGGATGAAGAGAAAGGCGCCGCTGCTCCCGCGATTTCACCTGCCGACCGGCTCTGCAGCAGATCCTCGAGTTTGTCATTCAGCTCGAAAAGAACCGACACCCCTTCGTCCTCTCTTTCTAATAGTTCTTGCCGTTCACAAAACTTCATGACGTATTTAACGAGTGCTGCTTTTAATGTCGTCATCTCCCGAAAGTCTGCAGAACTCACAAACATCGTGCAGTTCTTCCACTGATAGTTCAAACAGCTTCTTTTCAATTTTCAGAAGTAAATCCTCTCGGTGCTCCGACATCTCGTCGTTCGCTGATCTGTTCCAAGCTCTCTTGAAAGTCACAAAAAAAGTTCGGTGTCGTGTTCGGACTTAGCTCTATGCTACTTGCTTAGCTCTACACACACCGGTTGTTGCTTGTATTTCCAGTCTCTTCATTGGTGATCTCGGTGGGACCTCCAAATTGTTACACCGCACAGACCAACGGCTCTGTGTGTACATAAAGTTCTTTATTTTTCACCGAACGAAGATTAAACATGTTACACATTCGTTAGATGCAACAGCACCGGGCGTATGCTTCAACCACCATTTTTGTTCAACAGCGCGCACACACACACACACACACACTTCTCTTCTTCGGTAATTATCACAGAACTGCTTGCCCTTACTGAGATTACTGAGTGCAGCAAACAGAAATAATTCTTAATAGGTGCTACACCCACAACTCACCTCCTCCCTCTCCTGCAGTATACAGTTCCCATCCAAAAGAACATATACAGAAAATACATATGTGAAAATATTTTCCTCCATCGCTTCGCCCCCCAAACCCCTCCACCCTTGTTTTTTTTTAACTGTCCATCAATGCTTGGTGCTGCAGAGCACCTACACCAACATAAATGAGGACCCCCTAATGAAGGAAACCCCTAAGCAACACTTATCAACATGAGTCTCTAACTTGATACAGTGACATCCAGGGTTCATTCAGGTGATCTGTGATGGAAGAATTACAATGTGACTTTTCATTCATCCCCCACACTGAGTGGTTACTTTGCTCAAGCCTTCCTATTTGTGCTGCAGAGTTTACCCCAGCAGAGCCTTGTCAACACATGACTTCAACTGAGGGACCAGAATAAACTGTGACCACATGCAAACAAAGGAAATCTACATGAAAATAAAATCACCAGTCTCCAGCCCATAGACTGTATATAAAAAGATGGATGGAGCCTCCGAGATGTCACCCATAGTTATCTGAAGAGCTGAATTGAAGCTTGGCGGGCGGTTCCTACAATCGCCATCTTGGCAGAGGCATGCGTGTCGTCTCGCCTGGAAAATACTAATATGAGCAAAGAGGTAGGGCTGAGAGGAGGGCTGTGAGTGTCATGGTGGATGATCGATATCGAGCAAACTCCAAGCTGCTTGTAGCTAAGAGCTAATTGAGTGAACCTGGAGCTAACATTAGCTAACCAGCTAAGGGAGATAAGCAGGCTAAAGCTAAGTCATGTTGTAAAGTGACTAAAAACTGCAGTTGTTCTATGTTCTACTTACTTGAAGCAGGAGATCGGGTACCTGTCAATTAAAAGGATACTCCCCAAAATATGCTGAATTTTGAGATTGAATTACTTTTAAAAGGGGGAGTTACAAAAACATTTACTCCCCCCACAGTTGTAATGAAGGTAAACCTGACCTATTAAACCGAAAATGGATTTTTGAACCAGGCTGTAAACATGTTTATTTCTGCTGGGAAGTTGGTCTTTTTAACATGGGAGTCTATGGGGATTTGATCTGTTTTGCAGCCAGCCCCTAGTGGATGAAAGGGGAACTGCAGTTTTATGCACTTCCACATAGGTTTCACTTTTAATCACTGGAGGTTGCCACTTGCTCCAGTCACAACACCATCACCAGTTCTCCCCAGTTTGATGCATAGTAGTCTGATCTTAGATTGCTATGTGCTCTGGTGTGAGCTTTCAGTCTTGTATTCGCTCAGTGTAAAATAACATGCTCCAAGGGTTATTAACTCTAATTTATGTTTTAACTTTAATTTGCATGGTAGCTCAAAGCTGTTGGACTGACCTGTGATACAGTATACCCCTGTTAGGAGAGTGGTAGAGCTGAGTTGAATGGGTCACTCTGTCGCCAAAAACCCTCTGCGCTGATCTAAACTGTTTAGTTAGAAAAATTAGCCATTTAAGCTATCTCTCTGGGGTATTTTAAGAAAAACCATGGAACAGCCGTTTATTATATACTATTGGAAAGTGTCAGCATATACAAAAAGGATGATTATGTCTGCTTTGATATTAGAATGCAACATTCTTTACAGATCATTTTCTAAGCAATTTTATTTACCTTACAAAAGTCTTTCATACTCAGCAGGAAAGTTTGATTTATTTCTGGTTATAGTACAGTTCCTTCTTCAAATCTAAAATGAGGAAGCTTAAGGTACAGTACTGCTTGAGTCCAGCGGTATCGTAAGGCAATGGCTGGATTTATGAATCCCTGTGAGGAACTGGTACATATTTTTACAAGATGTGATAAAGAAATAGTCCAAACCAGTTCTCTCACATCCAATCTTCTCTACAAATCTGTGCAGCTGCTTTTTAAAGTTTTATGCACTGAGCATGTACAGTAAACAAGGCAAAGGGTGTATGCCTGCTAAAAAAAAAAAAAAAAAAAAAAAAAGGTCATTAATATTTATCAGTGAATTTGCAATTTCTGAATATTTTCAATAATAAATCTGTTGTGTTTTCCCTTGGAACTGTTTTATATTTGGAAATGGAAAGGTTTTTCCTCTTTTCTTTTCTTTTTTTTTTTTTTTTTACAAATTCTGAGGTGAGATGGGATAGAGATGTGATGAAAGGATGAAAGCAACATCCTCTCATTCTGCCAAATGTAACTGGATAAAAGGCATGTTGCTTTTTTGTTTTTTGTTTTTTTTATCATTTGAGGTACTGCAGTTTTTCCTAAACGCTGACATTTTCACCTCAGGGCTTTAAAAACTAGACAACATTAATGTCTGAGCACAATAAATTTGGAGGTCATTTTAAAAATGCAATCATTCCTGTTTTGAAAATATATTCAGTGTCCCACCACTCGGGAATAAAACGGTCATTGGGAATAAGATGACAGGCAGAGAGACAACCTAGAAGTGAACTAGGTTATTGCTCAGTGAAGAGCATGTATTGGACTGTGAAAATCTTTACAGCATTTTGGGAATACCAAATGCTGCTTGCTTATTTGTTTGCTCCGTGCTATCATATAAAAGCAGAGAGCAAACACAAGGCAGAGTAGAGGTCAGCCGAAAGGGTCAACACACACTCACAGAAAGCAACGTCAAATGCTCTGGAATATTCCCAGACATGTTTTCTCACCCACTGATGAACTGCAGATCTTAGTAGTTTACTTACCATGACAGAACATTTCTAAAAACGTTTTAGGACTCCATGACAAACAGCTTATGTCATCAACTTCGGCCATGAAGAACGTCTCTCAAAGAGACGAAGTTCCTGTTTACCGCTGTTGATAACCTTGCTTAACAACTTGTACCACCCCGTACCTTTCCTTTTTTTTCCATTTTAATCACTACTTTTTCAGTGACATGCTTTGAATTGTCCAGTTGTTGAATAGTGCGACATAAAAGAACATTGTGCTTTTCTTTGCCCTTAGTCAGAAATATCAATGGATAGAAGACATTTGCTGTTCCAACAGAAGCATAAAAGGTTCGATGTAAACTAATACTGCTTTTCAACGAATGCGTCAGACATCTGCTTTACATGGTTAACCTTGCTGTGGCTGCAAACCTGTATAGCAAAATGAACAACCAAGACTCAGCACTGATATCATTCTTTAGACGTGTTGTCTGGTCATGTCTGGCGGAATAAAAAGCTGTCCACAATGAGAGAACGGAGGAGTTTGGGAATGGAGATGGAACTTCATTTAAACACAAGAATAACCAGAGGGCATTTTCAGGAACTCTCTCGAGGGGCATAATGAAAGTGTCACTTTGAGTTTCTCAAGGAAAAGTGCCAGAGATATGAATGAAGTGCAGCCCAGCTTCTTTCTCACTAAATGATGTGAAGTGGGTGTGAATGTCGGATTGTCACTTTCACAGTCACAGATTGAGTGACACGGACACCTCCTCTATGACTTGAAAAGCCGTTAGAGAAAGGACTATTGATACTATTTAACAATCTGACATATAGTTTGGGCCATAAATCCGTTTTAAGTTAACAAGCGATCCATATATACCAACACTCATGATTCATGGAGTATTGCAAATACAGATAGTGCAGAAAAAAATGGTTTGTTAAAAAAAAAATGTTCTCATGTGATTTAGTTTACTATTTTTATTTTATATATATATATATATATATATATATATATATATATATAAAGCTTCAACTCAGTTTGAAATAATGCACCTGCACAGAAATATTCCCTGAAAATGTTGGAATGAATTGGTGAACTCCGTCAGCCACTGCCGGGAATAACTTGAAAGCCTTTCATGGCACCCATGTAATTACTCTGAATATTATGTGTCATCCAAACTCCCAACATTAAACACATGTCAGGAATCACTGTGTGATTATCAAACTATTAAAGCTTATTTGAATGTCTCTCATCCCCCTTTTTTACCCTCTTTCACATTCTAAACCTTTCCATCCTCTAATCCTTTCTTATCTCCTCTGTGTTCATCACTCCTTGCATGGTCTTTTCTCATGTGCTCATCTGCTTAGCAAAGAGCTTAAAACACGGAAGCTCTGCCAGCAGTCAGTTTCTCTGCATTCCCTGTTTCCTGCCTATTCATCCCATTGGTCGTGACACAACATCTCAGCAGCTAATGAAATGTTTTATCAAATTTAAGTTATCTGTTTTTTAGTGCCACTGTGAAGTGACAAATGTGGACAAAGAAAGAAAATGCTTGTCCCTAAAGCTTTATTTGGTATCCTTTGTTATCCCAAATGACCTGCAATTAGGCTTTGGCTCAGTGAGTACAATAGCAGATCTTATCAAGATGACCTGAATACGTGGCAAAAACATAAATAAAGAAAAACGTTCCAGCAAGTGAGTAAAACTACCTAGACTCGTATGGGTATTACACAGGGCCAGTCTCCATAGTTCAAGTACTTTACAATATGTGACATGTAGCTAGTTCAGCAATATGGCTCAGTTATGATTAAATATGCCTGAATGAATAACAAATGATGTTGCTTCATCCTGCTTCGCAACAAGCATACCATCATGCCTGCTCTCGTTTAGTAGCCTTGCCTTTCACATTTATTATTACTATTTATGTGTACAGTATTTTCTTTTTTTATTTCAACCTCTTTAATTCTCAGACACCTTTCATTGTATTTTTACAAACATTTTATTCCTGATTATGCTTCACTGTGCCAATCCATGATGTTGTCTTTCTACTGTCTTGTTTTTTCTTGGAAACAAAAATAGAAGGATAAGAAATGGCTGTTTGAATTATGCAGCTCTACAGTATAATGAAAATAATGGGCATGCATTTTCATTGTACGTACCACTGATGATCACAGTGGGGTCCTACTGCTGTCAACAACAGTGCAATAGAGATGTTAATTGGGCAATGAGCTCTTGAAAACAACAACATTATGAAATACAGCTGAGGCGTCCTAATAAGATGACTCTATAGAACTCACTGACATTGCTCTTCCAACCAATCAGGCTCATTAAAAACCTGTTGGAGGGGTCCTCTGCATTTTTAATGTAGAGTGATGCATTCAGGATTCTGCCAGATGTTTTATTCATTGTGCTTAAATATAAATGGCATGTGTTGAATATTGAATGTGTTTTTTTTGGACATATTTGTTCATGGTCTACTTGATTATGCAAGTGTGTGTGTTCTTTACTAAATCTGATTCAACTGTTTGCATGTGTGTGGAAAAAGCTTTGTGCAAGAGATGATTAGACGCAGAATCAATAAAATAAAGTGAGGCAAGGAGAAATTCATTGAGCATGCGACACAAGGTTGTCCTTTCATGTGTTTGTCAAGATTTCCATTGGGTTTGGCTGTATTTCAAGTTGTGAAGAACTGCACTGACGTCAGTACCAGCAGCAACATGATTCATTGGAGGCAAGTCTCTCACTGCACCTGAGATAGATCTGGCTTTTTCTTTTTTCTAATTTTTCTTGAATGCAATATTTATATCTTTCTAACCTTAAGGAGGACACATTATGAAAAAACCATTTTTTCTGTGATTGAGCACAAATATTTGCTTTGTAAAGCAACCACCAACCCAGCATAACTCAACTCTGTCACTTTTCTATGGCTTCCTTGGTGACATCTTACTCAATAAGTCATTCAAATTTCCATACAGCTCAGACATTAATGTTAAGCCAGAACCACAGAGCAAGCTTTGCATGCAGATAGCTGTTTTACTGCACAAAGCAATACTGAACATTATATGTTTCATAAGCTTTCATAAGCATGTAAGAGTGAAATAAATAATCCAATTTTCATTGAATTAAATTAATTCCAACAATGGTAAGCAAAAATATGTTTACATGTGCCAGCAACCTTTTATCAAAACGTTTCACCAGCATAAGCTCTTTTATCTGTAAGCAAAGTTAGCAAGTTAGCATGCTAGCTAAAAATGTACTGCAATATTTCATCAAACTTGCTTTCTTTTCTGTTTGGCACTGCTAGATTTACCTCAGAAAACACTTTATTATCTTTAAAAAAAAAAAAAAAAAAAAAAAGAATAAAGAAAACAGTTAATTAAATATGTTTCTATCGATTTGAAATGTGGTAGTCAGCTGCCGTTGCTGTGTATGCTAGTGTTAGCTCCTAGGCAAGGTCATGCAGTATAACCTAATGTACTTTGACATTTATTGTGTGTCCAAATTCAATGTTGCATAACAGCTTGAAGCTGTAGCCTATATCAACACAGATACAACTTGGTGTAATGGATGGATGGGCTGACCAGTGGCTCACAACAAGAGCTCCAGTTTCATCACACCATTGCTACCATGTTGCAATGTTAGCAAGTCTTTCATGTGTGTGATTTGTTCAGCAAGTTCCTGCATCTGCTTTAGAATTTTGCACAAGTGGCAATGAAGGCAGGAAAAAAGACATTATGGGGTTATTGAACATTCAGATTTTAAGTTATGTTTTCAGAAAAAACAGCATCAGTCTCAATACACTAGCTCTTTTTGTGTGTATGTTTAGATAGCATCAGCTGCACTTGTCATGACCAATAAGATTTGGTGACACAATCCATGGTGGAAGTTAATGTGTTTGCACATGTGACCAGGAAAGATGGTGATCACAAAAGGGACGCATGTATGAAAGAGGATTATAGGATGATTTAGTGCATTCTAAAGGTCTGTGCTTGTATAAGGGTAAGAAGATGTGCAACCCATCTTTCAGTGACTTCTTGTTTTCTAATAATCCATCTGTCTAAGTCTGAGGTCTAAGGCCAATCGAGTGTGGGAGCACTTATCAATACCAACAGAGTCATTTTGTTGCTGCCACAGCATCCCTGTGTATGAAAAGAGCACAAACATGTGTCAGGGACTCCGAGCTGTTAACTCAAGCATAACGGTGTTAGACCTCAGCTCAGCTTCCAATGAAACCAAGGCTTATGAACACCATGCCTGATGTAATCACCAGCATGCACTCAAATACCTGGGAGCTTTGCTTGAATCCTTGTGTACATTTACCCAGTAGCAGTTCCTCTTGTGAGAGCTACACACAGAGGTCATTAGTAAAGGCAAGCGCATAACTGCACTAGTGAGACTGTTCATGGACAACAGTTTCTCAGACTCTCTCTCTCACTGAAGAAAATACAAAATTAATACAACAGAGTTTAACATGTGTCCACTGGCTATCGAACCAAGTTTTACAACCTTATAATCAGCCTAAAGATCCTTTTGATTTTGTTTTTGAAAGGCCAAGCAAAATGTGTAAGATTATGTATTATGTTTTCACAAAATGTGTTTTATTTCTTACCTATTGATTTAATCATTTTACAAGTATATTATGGTAAATCATATCATATTGTAGCTTTCGCACATAATTCCAGTGATGTAAAATTTGTTTTAGGACCGCCCAGTACCAATTCACACATGCAGATCATTCAGTAACTGAAAGATTGGTGGTTTTTCTCTTTCAAGACAATTCATGCACCTTACCTCCATTCCTGTGGACGAATGCTTGGTGGTGATTACAGAGACTGTTAGTGCTGGTAGGCGTTGTTCAGCTGCATCTAGAACTGTAGCTATACATGTAGTTTACCACCACCAGTGTATGAATCTGTGTGTTTACATGGGAGTTTTAATTCCTGTTTAATTCCGAATAAAAGTTAATTCCGCTTTAAATTGATGAAAAACGACCATGTAAACACTTAATTCCTAATGCTAATTTTTATTCAGAATTAAACTTAATTCCAATGTAAGTGGATAGTTTATTCGCATTTTAATTCTGAATTATTTCATTCCTTTGTCATGTAAACCTTCATTCCGCTCTAAGTTAATTCTGGTCGTTCTGCGCATGCTCGTTACCTTGTCCTGTCTCGATGACGTGCATTGCCATGTTCAGTGGTCTGTCTTTCTTCTCCTTCTCAGTTGCTGCAAAAAGTGAAGTACTATGCTCGTGTTGAGCTGGTACTTCAAAATTATAATAAAAATAGCGGCAAAACTGGTACTTATTATGTAGTTTTTACAAGTTACAACTGAAAAGACGAGAAGCAGGGAGCCAACTTTGTTTATTTCCGGTATATGTCATACGTCATGTGCACCCTCTGTCCAATCAGAACCCTTCTCAACCCGCTGCTCTAAAAAGGAATTAAGTGAGGATGTGTTTCATGTAGATGTTCATTCTGAATTATTATCCTCATGTAAACTCGTAAGAAAATAAGTTAATTCCAAATGATTTAATTCCAAATGATTAATTCTGAATTAAAAAATGTAACCGTACCGTATGATAATGATGTGGGTTCAGAGTGAAGTGCTTTGGGTTCTATGAAATCCACATAAATTGAGGGTTGAAGACTGTTTGAAAATGATTGAAAATGAGCGGGACCCTGTCTTGTTTACACATCCACAGATTGTTTTGTTCTTTGTTACTGAAGCATTGTCATGGTAAGATCTGTTGAGTTTTTCTGGGCCTACAAACAAAGAGGTTAAACATGGCTTTGAGGCTGGATTATGTAGCATCCAAGCTCTCACATTAGAGTTGGATTGAGGATTTTAATGTCTAAAGGGATTTAATATCTCATGATTACTCGAAATGCATCACTCAACTGTAAAGAAAGTATGTGGAAGTACATTGTATCCTGGAGTGACCATCACAATTCAGCCCAACAATAAACAGCTGTTGCACAAAGAAAGTGTCCTATTGCATTAACATTTTAGTACTGGAGCTGTATGTGACTCATGCTGTTGGTTTTTAAGTTTTGGATATGAATGGGAAAAATATCACAGACATCTTTTCAAACTTTTGAGTGGTGCCATATGTAATGACTAAAAAATAGATTAGTGGAAAACTGCAGCATGCCAATGAACTTAAGATAAGGCATTCAGGAATAATGTGCTTTATACTGACAACTCTAATTATCTGGCAACAGTAACTGCAAAGGGATACATGTTTGGCATGAGGAAGTTATTTTAAGCACACCAGCAAACCCACTAAGGGAAGAAATAGAGAGAATTATTGAATGGCCAAGTCAAAGCCTAAAGGGATCCCAATGAAATGCTCTTGCTGCTGAATTCACTTAGAAGAGTGGAGATTTCTGGAAACTGCTTTGGAAATGGGTGGGAAAGAATTGTAAAGGTCAACGTTTGTGCTCAGATGAATATTATATACAGTAGATATTTTTGTAGCACAGAATCTTTCCTTATAGTTGCACATCACATATTCATCTTTAAGTATTATACCAAACAGGATCACTTTTCCTTGTATAAATATGTTTTTTTGTTTTTTTTTTTAAAGAAAAAAGTATGCTATAAAGTATTTTATTAGTATTACTTTCCGAAGATGGATATATAAGCATTAGTGTATTAAATATATACCTGTATCCCATAAAATCACATCCACCTCAATTTAACTTTGATTTCTTATGAAGTTGTACAAATGTTGCTTGCATTACCTTTATGTATCAGAAAAAAAAACATTCATTCTGTCACATTGATGTTAGATTGATAAACTAATACAGTCTGAAAGCCAGAGAAATCCCCCCTGAGGATTAGATTGAACTTTTTTTATGCAATGAAAAGGGACTTTATGTTCCAAAACCACGGAAGCTCGAAATTGCTTCACCCTCTTAGAAACTGCACTCACCACACGGGCATGTCCATTTTAACTGCTGGTTTCACATTAGTAATATATTTATGACAAGTTCATTTTACTGATTAGTTAGTTTAGCTGGATTAGGTTGCTAATTAGTTATTGTTTTTTTTTTTTTTTTTTTTTTCAAAAAGGGCAACTCAATAGGGGAAGTTTATTAATTAATTTTGTTTTTATTTAATTCTTTCTTTCCTCATTTCTTTCTTCCTTTCTTTATTGATCTATTGCTTTGCTTCAATAAAAACAAAAAGTAAAAATGTAAACTAAATAATTTAGAAACAGATCAAATTTATTTCAGTCAAATTTCCCCTTGTACTTGGCTTTTTGCTATTTACTATGCATTTGATTCTCACTTTCCTCTTTGCAACAACACTACCAACATAAAACTCATCTTGCATCATCTGAGTTTATTTAGAGCAGAACTTACTGTCTTTCTCATTGATTCATTATGTGTCTATATATTTGACTTTTGAATGCAAAGACTTTTTGAAGACTTTTTGAATGCATGGATCCATGTGTATTAAAGTGTAAAAGCCAGAAACATGTAAAATATTTGCTCTAAAAAGCTTGGATCCTCAGAATCCTGCAAACACATGAACTCATATACCTTTCTGACTGAGATATTTAGTAGCAGTCTGACCAAGAATCTAGTTAAATCCTAGAGTCTGACACTGTAAGGATGAGCCGCAGTGATTTGTGTTGTAGAGTCCTGATTGCAATCCTCTTAGCTACTTAGAAC
Organism: Telmatherina bonti; assembly: GCF_933228915.1. Taxonomy (NCBI): domain Eukaryota; kingdom Metazoa; phylum Chordata; class Actinopteri; order Atheriniformes; family Telmatherinidae; genus Telmatherina; species Telmatherina bonti. The sequence goes on from NC_136612.1 coordinate 19,687,308, forward strand.
ATTTTCTTTTGATTTTATGAATACAGATTAGGGATTCTTACATTACGATGTGGTTTTAAAAGGTGCATTTTATGCTGAACTGAAGGTGTACTGTATTTTTAACTAGCGTAGGAGTTGTATGGGAGGATCCTTTTTATCTTGTGTGTGAGTCTCCACCTGGTTGGCAGAAATCTTGTGTTGTTACAGTCCCTACTGATGTTGATGCGTATAAAAATTCTAATTTTCCTCTTTATTGTACTCCATGAGATCTAAAGTGCTTTTGTGATCCTAAAAATGTTTGTTTTTTTTAAAGGTGCGCTATTATGGTATTTCAAGTTTTCTGAGCTTTCTACAGGGTTACAGTGTTGAATCCTCATCAGACATGTGAACGGCACTGTTTTTTATCACCTAAATGCATGTTTAAGTTTGAGTTTGAGTTCCAGCACGCTCTCCGTTCGGTTTCCATGGCGACAAAAAACGTGTCGTTTTAGAGAGTTTTTTCTACTTGGAAATCCTTGTGACGTCCCGGGGGATAAAGTTAGGTGATTGGTTACCTTCTACTGGTTAACAAGGGCATGTACAAATACATCAGGCGGGTGGAAAACGTCGTATAAAGTTATTTTGAACGATGGCTGGTGAGTTTACCAAAGAGAGACATCCTACTGCATTCATTGCTGTGGGTTGCTGTTTTCCACTTCATTTTCAGGGTCTGATTCAGGTTCCAACATGTTGGGCTGTATGCTATGTGTTGGCATTGTATTTTGTTTTTTTTTTATTGAGTTCATATGAGCCTAATCCTTCTGTTAATGAGATGTTACAATGATGACGAAAGCAGTTGCGGTGCGCGCTCCCGATGTAGCGCGGTGGGGGGAGGCGGGGCTTAATGCGGAAGAGTCTCAATCCACTCGTTTTGCCCACAGGCTGATCTGACAGCCTACGGAGAGGGTCGGTCTGAAGTAAATAAAGCGATTTGTGACAATAACTCAATCAATCCCAGCCCTTCTGGTCTCAGAAATAAAAATAAATTAGCCTGAAATGCACATAACAGTTCCACTTTAATAATACCGTTTTTCTGCATTTTGCAAAAACATTAATTCCTATATAACATATATTTTTACTCTGGTAAAGAATATTCAATCATTGCTTCATCATTATTCCTTTCTTAAACATGGACTGCATGTAAAGAATATGAGAAAAAAATAAATGAAAAATAATAACCAAAGGCTTTCAACTTCACCTCAACGCCCCCAGACTGCACCTCTAATCTCAAACAAACTGCCAGCTAAAATAACAAATGTGCTCTTGGTTTAGTTTCAAAATTCACATATATGGCTACAACTGACAAATAATCTAATTGCAGATACCAAAAGTTAAAAACTTAATAAAAAAATGACAAGCTGAATTTTTACTCACGTCTCATGAGCTGTCCTAACCCTCACCCTGCTTCCTGCTGCCGCAAAACTAGCATTTACCTTTTTCTGCTCCTTAGAACTGACCTTCCCAGGAGGTTGTCTACCATAAACTCGCACTGCCAGGCTTGTCATGTTGCAGTCGAAGCTCATCACACCATGGATGCCAGCTGACAGGGTGTCATGGCCGCAGACCTTGTTATCCCTTTAAAGGAGCATAAGGCTCTTCCGTAAAGGGACATTTTGTACAGCTGTGTTTTCTCAGAATGACAAACCAGAGAGAAAACACTCAAGAGCAGGTATTTCTCAAGTAAAGTTGTCACTTCTGCTTCCGTTTTCTTAGCTTTATGCTTGTATTTGATAGCAACGTTGATATTTCTAAAGCTCTCCATTTAAAATGGTAAAGATTCATGATGCGCTTCTTGTTTTTATTTTCTACTTGAATGTGTTTTCTACAGTGAGTAGAGCTCCCAGAGCCACCATTTTATGGTGACACATTTAGACATGCATGAGACTTTCAGATGCTCAGTAGCAGATTAGGTGGCAACATGTTCCACATTTGTAGAGCACCTTTGTCCAGTTTCTACCAAAAGCTGGAGGGAAATATGCATGTATGTACTGTAAGTTCAGCGCTCTACCCAAGAGGAGACATTAAAATTTCAGGGAGGAATAACCTCTCAGAGTGCCCCCATAAATATTGAATGTGCTCTATTTCCTCATGCAAGACCTCGGCTGTGCGTGTGCTGGTGTGCAGACTGCAATTACCTCGCTGCAGCAGAAACACAAGAGAAGGAAGTGAGGCAATGGGAGCGAGCAGGGGGATGAAGGAAAGGGCAGGATGGAGTCGGACTACTTAGAAAACATGATTATGATAATGTACAGTTTGAGGGGCATTGTAACTCCCTCATACTGTAATTAGACAAAAAAAAAAACACACGAGTGGAAGAACACATATACCTCACGCACAAACATATAAAGCTCTCCCTTTTCTTATGTTTTTCGCTTTTTTGCATTGACTTTTCATTTGGATTTCCATGAGAAAAAGATTTTAAGTAATCAAAGGTCGCAGAAAAAGCTCCTGATTGTTTTTAAGTGAATTGTCCTAAACTACAGATGTAGCTTTTTATTGTTTCCCTGCTCCAACACACCTGACTGAAGTGAATGGGTGATTGTGGGCAAATTGACAAGAAGCTGTTCGACCCATTTAAGTTTAATCAGGTGTGTTGAAGCAGGGAGAAAGAAAAAAGAAAAAGGAAAAAAAAATAAAAACAAAACAAAGTAATACTCCAGGATAGTGGCCATCGAGGAATAGTTTGTTGTGACTTTGATACCGTGCTGCCACACTCAGCACAGATTATAACCAAATATGATATTGTATCCTATCATGATCAAGTTTCCCATGTACTCAGTTATTACTATATTTAAAGTGAATCAATTTAAGTCTTTATATGTTATAATAAGTATAAAGACTTACTAAAACTGGAGTCTTAGAATGAGTTACAAATGCTTGGAAATTTGTAAATTTTACTTTGTCAAAACATTGTGGAAAATCTGACCTAAAGTCAAACATATGGTCAGCAGTGTACAGACACAAATGAGATAAAGACAGATATGTTTATCTACATGTATGCCAAATTTTGGGTTTGTTTAGTCGTAGTGTATTAAGATTATACTAAGGACATATTCCTATCAGCCATTTTTATTCGAATCCTGGTCAGTTTGCTCAGAAAGTCTGCTTTATTTGGGGAAATGTGAATGCACCAAATAAATTCTGATTCAAATCAAAGAAGACTCAGTCCTCCTACAAACACAGGTCTTGGTTAGGTCACTTCCTGCATTTGGCGCAGTGTTGCATTTTGGGTAGCAATCGTGATAAGGATCCTCTGTCTCATCTGTTGTTCATACTGCGCCCATTGTTGCAGTGTATTTCTTCAGTATACTTGTAGAAGACAATTAAAAAAACCAAAAAACAAAACAAAACAGCAAGAGTTTCTTGCCCCATGTTTATCTCGCAAGTGGAGGAAACTGAGTTTTCTTCTTTACACAGGTCATGTCCTCTCTTTTTCCTAAATACTAATGCAGCACCAACTTTGGTGAGAATGGGGATATATTATTATTATAATACTACAACCATAGACACTATATTGGATCGGTCTCCGCTTTCAAGTCTTGCTGCAGAGTCAATGTAGTTTCCGTTCACAACTGTTTTCTGTGGGACAACATGTGTATGTTACACACAAACAAAACACTTTTCTACATAACTACCAAAGAGGTTTTGTTTTTACCAGGTTTGTCTGTTTGTGTTTAATATAACTCAAAAAGTTACTGACAGATTTTAATGAAATTTTCAGGACTTGTTGGAAATATGAAAAGGAAGAAAAGATTTAATTTTGGTGGTGATCTGGAACACCATTTGGATTCAGGGATTTTTTTTTTTTTTTTTTTTTTAATGTTTACATTGTGCTTGGCAGAGGCTTGCACTCTGTGCTTTTCTAGTTTGTCTGTTTGTTTGTGTTCAACATAACTCAAAAAATTGTGAACGGATTTTAATAAAATTTTTTGGGACTTGTTGGAAATGGGAAAAAGAAGAAATTATTTAATTTTGGTGGTAATCAGATCACCGCTTGGATCCAGGAACTTTTAAAAAGCCTTGGCGGAGGTTTGCGCTCTCTGGGTGCTTTTCTAAGTAACTTTTGAGTTGCACAATTTTCATACATTACTTTATTTTCAGACTTTGTACAACTGTATCTCTATATTGATAAATTAATAAATATAAAAAAGAAAGCGTCAACCATAGTCAAGAGAAAATCAGCAACTATTCCCGTATTTTGTTCAGGATACGGTTGCAATAACCGGCGAAATATTGAAAGCAGATCATGTGGAATTACATTTCACAAGGTTGAATAATAATTTATTTGACCAGATAAAAATAAATGGACAAATCCAAATGCATCAATAAACAATCAAACAAACTACCTTGTGTCTTTGCTAACTAGCATTATAAAAAATAGTTTAGCACGTAGTTTTTAATGTTTGAAAGTGACCTGTATCATAACAACATTTGTGCCCTTCATAACAAACCAAACAGTGAGAAAAATCAGGTAAAAATTGGTGAAGTTATTGTTGTGGTTGGGTCTACACCTTACAAAAAAAATGCATTGGAGGCGCATGGGAGACCCATCCAATATCGCCACGTGATGAGACGTGAGCTCATATAGGCAGCATGGTACCATGCGGTATCTATGTATATATGATGTCTATCATTACAACTGAGCCGAGTCCCCAATCGGACAAAGTCTAGTGGACACAATGCCATCTGTCAGGGTTGTAAAGTCACATAATGAATATCAGAAAAGGCAACTTTTGAACAGTATTGGAGGATTTTATGAGGTAATACTTTGATGATGATACTTCCAGCTTTTGTAAACATGTTTTTTATATACAATATGCAGAGATGTCATGTTTAAATAATGTACCGTAGACTTCGGCTGTCACGTTTTCCCTCAGACCTAAACATTTGTTTGAATGTGGGCAAATGTCAAACTATATAATCCAAATATTTCTAAAATGCTTCAGACAACAGGCTGGATAGACAGACAGATGTCTAATACTGTACTCTTCTAATTTGTTCAAACTTGATTTGTTTTAACCCTAAAAAGTCAAACATATATTTGATACACTAAGTTTCTGAGAATTTGCATCACTTTATACGAGAAACTTTACTCAAAACCGTATTGTACACCATATAAAACCGGTCTCCTGTCCCCTGGTAGACACCAGAAAGCAGAAGATTACATTACAATAATTTTGACCTATTACATGTTGAGAAATAGTGGAAAAAATAAATAGTTTATTTATTTATTTTATCTCTTTCTTTTTTATTTATTTTTTTATTTTTTAGATTTTGTGAAAGGGCTAAATAAAGATGTCAGATTGCAAAATTGAACTTCTTCCCAGTGGTTCTAAGGTTGGGCTTTAAAAGGCTAAAAGTGACTGCTACCCCATATACAGATTGATTAAAGATCAATAAACATATTAATAACAAATTATTATCAATTTAAATAAAACAATTTTTAACAAATATTCCAATGTGCAGCACAAAAAGTGCTTAAGCAATTTTGATGGGTTTACAATCATTATTTAATCATTGCAATCCAATGGAAAAAAAATTGTAGACCTGGTATAGAGTTTGTATAGCAATAGGTGGAGTATAAAATGACAGCAAAGCAGTTCAGACATTTGTCTCTTTATTTTTCTCACTGCTAGTTTTAATGCTCGGATTTTAGTGCTGGGATCAATAATATAGTTTCTGCAAGAAAATAATTAAATTAAGATAAAGGACAAGGAATGTAAGCTGGGATTTAAGGAGATACAGATTACATGAAAGGCAAATTGCAATTGTGTCTCAGTGTTTACCCCTCTGTGCAATTCTTCTTTGCTCTTATCTCGCTTATCCCTGTACTACTATACTTGTCAAACACTAAGCTTCTTTTAGAAAACAGCCTCTTGAGTGGCTTGTCAACAAACACGAGGAGAAAGCAGCAGTGGACAAACAGAAACAAACATCCGGTCTTGAACATATTTGATTGCAGAGCCTGGCGGGGGAATAGACTGAAAAAACGGTGATGCTTGTAAATGACCTGCAAATCCTTAAGAAATAATAAAACTAATAAAAATAGTATTTATGCAGCATTCTGGGTCAATTAATATAGTTATGGCACATTTAGTGGTTTTGCTGCTGTCATATTTATTCATTTAATCGTTCATTTTCCATTGCGCTTCTTCCGATTCAGGGTCGTAGGGAAACTGCAGTCTGTCCCAGCAGTGGAAAGAAAGTAAAAACTCAGGACAGGTTTTCAGTCTATTGCATGGCCAACACATAGAGATGAACAACTACTCACGCTTCCACTCACTTCTAGGGAGAATTTAGATTGTACAATTAACCTAACATGCATGTCTAGTTCAGAGGAACCTGGAGTACCTGAAGAGAACCCACACATACACAGGAAGAACATAGTCTGCATACAAATGCCACTGTCCAAACTTCCCCACCCAGCCAGGCTTAAACAACCGACCTTGCTGTGTGACCACGGTGATGCAAATCTCAGCAAGCTTTGCCAAATAATGCAACACCTTCCCCGTGCTGAAATACTTAGATGTTGAGTTGAAAAAGCGTTAATGTTAATGACTGCGTGTAGTCTAATCAATGGAAGTTCCTTATATATAACCTATATATTAGCATGATAAACCAGGGGATGAAAATATTTCAACCTGATTTAAACCCGCCTAATGCAGTAGCGTACCTTTAATCCCAGAAAACCTGGTAAAGCCTCTGTAGTAGAATTTGATCAATGGTGTCGAATGCAGCACTGAAATCTAACAAGATAAGTGCAGACAGGAGGGCTTTATCTACGGCCATGAGATCATCGGTATCTTTCTCCAGTGCCGTCCCTGTGCTGTGATGAGCTCTACTGCAACTGAGTGAAAATCTTTAAATAGATTATTTCTCCATTCTGCTTTTTTTTTTTTTAGGTTTGATTATTTTAGTATTAAATGTTTCAGGTACATATTTTGGTAGTATAGACATACTAATTAAATGCAAAACGCATGTATTAATTAGGGGAAAACTACACTAAATAGTCTTGTTGCTCTGGAATTTGAAAGTTCAGATGGAGCTTATTTTCTGGGGGACACAGAGAAAACATACAAGAGGTTTTACAGATACCTCCAAAGAGGCTGTTGTCACGGTTTCCAGTCAGGCTCCATGCCTTATTTGGTCATGCTTCCTATCACTTGTCTACCCTTGTTCACAGCCATCAGCTGCTAATTAACCTCTTTAACTAATTAAGCTCTCTTTAGAAAATGCCAAGTCAACCCCAGTTGTTTGCCAGATTATCTGCAAACCTGTGTTCAGCCAGTTACTCTCCAGCCTTCTGCTCCAGCACCAATCTTTGATCTAACTTTTTTTCCGTTCACAAATCAATAAAGCTTTACGAATGCCTTTCTTATAGACTATTAACATTTCTTTCCAGGTTAACTGAGATTCTTCTAGACTAGAGGAATGCCATTTCATTTCCAACTGCCTTGATGCTTGCTTGAAAACCTTGTAGCTGAGATTTAAACCATGTGGCCTGCTTCTTTTGACTGGTTATATTAGTTTTCAGAGGAGCAACATTGTGTAGTGCAGTCTATGGTAGTGCTGTATACATTGACACTGTTGTGTCAAAATGATGACCAACCTGTGTCAGAGCAGAGCTCAAATCACTGCGTTCAGTCATATATCATGACATTTGCTTTATAACAAACATCTACAACAATAAAATTCCTTCTCAGAGATCGTAAGACAAAATCAAATCTTTAAGATATGATCAGAAAAAACAGGGTGATGAGGAAAAACTGTCAAATACGTTGACTCTTTCTATGACACACAACCATGTGAACCATATAAACATACACATGCAACAACAGGGCACAAGGATCAGTCATAGAGTCCCTAGAGCATGTGTGGGTTACAGAGAATGTACTGCGACAGCGAACCTGACTCACAGCACCCGCAGGAGCTCAGCATTAGAAGAGATCCAATGTGGCCAGGTGCTCGCAGCACCAATTCTCCTTTCAGAAGGGAAGCAGCACCCAACGCACTGCCATCCCACAACTGTCACCGTCAATTATGATGACTTTTTCAAATTACCAGCATGCCTCAGTTCATCTTGCTTAACTGGAGGTGAATTGTCATAATCAATCATAGTCTCTTGGGTTAAGTTGTAAAGTCCTCCACAATGTTTTCTTAGGAATTGTAAGTAATAATTCATGGTGAATGATTGGTTTCTGTGTTCACGCTCAACCAATTGTGGCCAAATAGTTGTTTGTGCAACATTTATGTCAAATGTCACAGGATTAGTGTCTAAAAATGCATAATGTTCTTCTTTGCTGTGTTTTGTAACGCAAATCATCTTCAAATTTATAATCTTGTTAAGAGGATTTATTTGAACCCTTCAGAATATTAAAGCTGATATGCATTTTGGTTTTCAACTTATTTCCTAAATTTTTAATGAACTAATACATTAATTATAAACTATTAAAATTTGTTGTTCCATAAAGAGACTTTTATTTTTACAAACCAGACACTGGCCTTGACCATGAGCTGTCACAGACTGGAATTTTTGTTTAGTCTTTGGTTGTGGTTTCCTCCTTTATTGTGTAGTTTCCATTGCATTCCTTTATTTCCTGTTTGTTAGCTCTCCTGGTTTCATTTAGCTTATTAATTCCACCTGTCTCTTGTGTTTCCGCTGTACATAGTCCACTTTGTCGGTTCATTGCAATTGTCTTGCTAGTGTTCATTTGCCTCATGCTAGACCATGTAGACATGTTTTTGTAAAAACCAAAGATATTTCCCCATCCGATCAGTAAAAAAAGAAAAAAAAGAGCCCATACCACTTCGTTTTTCAAAACGAAATCCATTCAAAATTATCAGCGTAACCGTATTGTTAAGCACGTTCCCAAGCATATCAAACTTTTAGCCAGCAGTAGCGTCCCTAATCCTATCCAATCAGAATATCTCATCATGTTACTTCCACAAAACACGAAACATACCTTAAATGTGACATGGTAAGGTAGCGGAAAATAACTGTCATTAATCTCATTATTCGCCTTTTGTCGTCTATGTATAGCTGTACTGACGAAAGTGTAAAAACAGACACAAAGCGTCTGGACAACGGATAATGCCAGCACAGTTCTGAGGATGTCCATGCTGTTGAAAACATATGTGATGTCATGGTATCTTCTGTCGATGACAGTGACGTTTCAAAACCCAAAACCCCGGTTATCTATATCCACATGCATATGTCCAGACGGAGCATTAGCAAAATGACTTTGGTCAGAGGTTTTTGAAAGATTTTTTTTTTTTTTTTTTTTGCATAAACCAGCATTATTTTTTGGCTGTCAGGTCAAACCAGAGAAAAATATCTTGGTTTTGTGAAAAAACGCTGCTACGTGTGGACAAGTCCTTTGTTTTCCCAGCTAATTGTGGAGTTCCTGGTTTTGTAGTTTTCCTCAATGTAGTTTGTTTTTTCTCTAAACCTGCCTCCTGTCTGCATTTAGGTCCTCACCTCCACCACCTTGTGACAAGAACTTTATTATATTGGTCAGCTAACAGTCAAAACTTACACCGCATCTTATCAATCCGTCTGTCTCATGAAACAAATGGTTCCTCTGATGATGTTGCAGTGAAACCTCTGGCATTCACTGCTGTCATTTTGGTTGTGTTTATGCTGAAGGGTCTGTAATAAACCTTTTTGCCAGTTTACGACAGAAAAACATTTCCATCAACAGTCCAGCTTAAGACTTATGACTCACGACTCAGTGAATCAAACAAAACTGGAAAAAGAAATCTGAAAATTCATCATTTTACATTTCCATCTAGTTTCATCTTCAAGTTTTCAAAAACCTTTTCCCATTTCCTTTTTTGCCACCTCAATTTTTATTTTTTTATTCCACAGGAAAGAATGAACAAGGGGAAACCTTGTTCATTCTTTCCTTTGACTTTTATTACATTTTTTAACTTTATTTATGACTGAGGGACTTTCTTCCCCTGTGTTTCATCCCTTTTCATTGCATTTTCACTTGCACATCGCTCCCCTCATTTCTCTAAAGCTCTAGTGGTCAATGGCAAACAGGATTCAGCCTTAATTACACCCCAGAGGAGCATCCTCCTCTCTTCTCCTCGTCTTCATATCAATGCTACATCCCCCTTTGCTTTGCTTTTCCAGTCATGCATTTATACCTTATATTCTCTTATATTGCTTTGAGTTTGGTTTCCGTGACCTTGTTACATCCTCCTCATCTTCTCTCCCTCGACATCCAATCATGATCATCTTGTCCATCTCACTACCCTGCCTAAGCTCCAACTCACCATTAATACAGTCATCATGGAATATAGAAACCTTCATGTCTTGCATAAACATAAGATTAGGAGTCTAAAGCCTCTCCAGGGGGCTCTGTGAGCTTGTACTTAGCTGCAGTGTTGCTGTGAGAGAAATGTTAACATAAGCATGCAGCTGTACAATGACATGATCAAAAATGACACTGCACAAACAACGTCTGTGGCCTTTTTGGATGCAGACATTTGGTAATTGGATTATTTTGGTTTGAAAGCATTTTCTCATTTAATTAAATGTAGGGCAAGTGAATTTTACACCCCTTCACTTTTGCATCTGACATATATGCACTTTGTCAGTGTTTTATTTATCTGATAAATCCCCCTGTTGCATCACATCATTGCATCCACAGTGGCTGCCCAGCGTGTCCTGCCAGTGATTCAGCTGATTGAAAAGTTTACAAGGAATGCCTGGCAGTAAACATCCAACACGTTCGACAGAGCTTCTGACAGACTCAGCAGGCCATTCATCGGGCACTGTGCATGCAGCGATGCACAGCAACAAAGATCTAGCAATGCTGAGAAGTTTGTCAGATAAATGAGTGATGCAGTGCAAGATTGTCTATCTAGTGTTTGCTTAATTGGCTATAAAATATTAGATTTTAAGATTTTTCCTGTTGCAAATCTTAGCTCTTCAGTGGCCCCATTGTGAGCGGCTGTTAGCTTAGCCTACCCCCTGGAATCCCTCTCTGATCCAGTGCTCTGACTAATGTGTGTTTACCGGTCACACACTGACTACTCATAGTACGTCACCTCATTGCTGTCAAGAAAAAAAAACAAGCAAAAAAAATTAAAGCAGAAAAACAAATAAGAACGTAGCTTGTTCCTTAACCTAGAAGATGTGTTGATTATTTAGAAAATATCTATATGAAACTTTTCTTTTGGCTCCATACATGCACTGTAGAATAAGTTTACACTTACAAACTGCTTTACATAAAAAAGTAAACAAAATCAAAAAGATGTTTCACATGATGATTCAAAGTCTGACTTACGTTCACTTATTAACTCAAATTGTTTTTTCTCCTGCTTTTATGAGGTTGGAACTTGGTGTGAATGTGGTCTTTGCTAAAGTAATTTAGCAAAGACCTCTCAGCTGTTACGACCCACATGGGGCCTAGGGGTAAAATGGGGTGGTAACACACAAAGAAAAAGGGAACTAAAGTAAAAGTTCCACATGAATTTATTTACAGGATAATAAAAAATAAAATAAAATAAATAAAAAAAACAATCCAGGTTTAACTCAACTATTTCTGTGAATTCAGATAAAACAATATCTACTAAGATAAGCAAGGAATATTAAACCAAAAACGCAGTTTGCACTGGATACAAATCCCACTTAGGGACAAAACACAAAGAAAACCAAAACTAAAGTCTGTAAATCCACAGAAAAAAAAAAAAACACCACAAAGACACACAAAGTCTGTAACCCTACAGCCAGACAACAAAAGGCTCTGTAAGTCTCCAGCCAACAGAGTAGTGGCAAACTGTGTCACCGTCAGACACAGCTGCCCCGAATGACGGCGCCAATGGAATGAAACTTCAGGTACATAGTCAACAAATCCGGAGGCGCGATGGTAGAGGAGGACCAGGATAGGTGGCCAATCATCCACGTGTGCTGGAATCTTCTCATTTGCATACCAGCAAAAGGGCAGGAGGCTAGGGCTGTAACATCAGCTATGCCAGTCATGACAATAAATACGAAGTTTTACATAATCGATTGATGATAAAGCAAAGGCATGATCGGTACCAGCAGAATCTTGAAAGAAATTAACTCTGCCAAAATCTACCTAAAAATCCTTGATTTAGCATTATAACCTGTAGAGTATGCTCATATGCTTACAACATGTTGTCTATGCACTAAGACTGTCAGGAAAACTGTGTTATTGGTGATATGAAAAATCTTTTTCATTTTAGTCAGTGACTACTTTCCTCACAGGTGTCAGCTTTGACCTCTGGAGGTCGAGATTGTTTATGTTGATCCTCACTACCATTATACTTGTCTTACTTACATGAACTTAGATGAAAGTACATTAATTTATTCAAACTTTTACTTATTTTTAAGATGATGGTTAATAACAGTTGGATTACAGTGAAATTACAGACATTACATATAAAGCAAATGTCATAACTTACTGTTTGAAGTGCAGTGAAATCTGGTGATGACTGCTTTGTACCTGCTGCAATCACACACACACACACACACATATATTGAAACATGTTTTTTGCTGTTGTGTGAGGGTTTTGTTGTCGTTGTTGTTTTACATAGAGATTTGATCACGTTGGGGCCACATTCTTTCCAAGCACACATTGTAACATATGTGCTTGTGAAGCAGAGAAACACCAGTGTGTGGGGTTGTGTATCCAGCTCCAGGACACTACAAACCTCAAATCACTAACCCTTCAATTGTTGGATGATGTCCTAAGAAGCATTTTTTTTTTGTTTGTTTGTTGTTTTTTTTTTTTATGTTTACTTTTTACCCAATGACCCATGTCTGATGTGGAGACATTGTATGTTTCATTCTGATCCTGGAGAAAGGTTAAAGTTCAGAGACAGTTCATTCAGATCTAAGTTGCGGGAATGTACGCTGTCATGCTGACATGAACTGCCTGCCCTTTCCACACAGCCATCCTGCCACAGGCTTGTGATTCATTCGAGCAGAGCTATGGTCAGAGAAGTGGTTGAGCTGAGTGTTGGAAAAGAAAATAGTTTGCCTTTTATAACAGAAAAATACTGTACAAAATCAGCAGCTCAAAGGGGTCTGGATACTGAGACCAACAAATATACCATTTTACGCATTCTTCATAGTTTTCTTTCCATTGTAGCCCTGCAGAGTGATTGATGAGATCTGCAGCTCAAGTTCTGATCATATTATGATTAGATTGTATTTGTTATAGTCAGTGACTTGTCTTCCTTTCTGTCTGGGAATATCAATGAAAAGACTCCTTTTGACAATCAGATTATTTCTCGCTCTCCTTTGTTATAGGCTCAGCCTGTTTAGAGATCAAATGGAATTCGATGTGTTAAAAAGTAAATCTTAACATTTCAGGGATTTATTTTCACATCTGTATGGAGGAATCTTTAAGTACATTCATTCATTTTCCTAACCGCTTAATCCAATGAAGGGTCAGAGGGAAGCTGGAGCCTATCCCAGCCGTTTTCGGGCGAAAGGCAGGGTACACCCTGGACAGCTCGCCAGTTTATCGCAGGGATCTTTAAATACAGTTGAGTTCAATAACTATTACTGAAAACAGAATCACTCACACTGTATACACACTCATCCATTCTTATAAATCAGTACCAGAACAGTTTTTTTGTGTGCGTGTGCTATAAATTTGCCATCTCTTCAACCTTGTTGTATATTGGTTCAGTTTGTTCATGATTTCTGGATTTTTTTTTTTGCCTCTTCCTTGCTGAATAGTTTGCACACATTGTTCAAAATAAATAAACTAACATAACATAACATAACATAAACCCTTTGACGCGTAATGTCTCATACCCGACACATGCGCCTTCTGACTTTACTTTTTTATTATTGCTGTCCTTTTGAAGTTGTTTTGAAACCTACAATCATTCTGTAAATTGTTATTTATTTTTACTAAATAACTGGATTTTAAAGGTCTGATTAAAGTTTCAAATACGATTTATATGTTTCTTTTTATTTCATAATTATGGTTTTAATGTTAAAGAGGTAAACCTGTAAATGGTTTGCAGTTACCTAAAAAGAAATGTTTAGTGACATGCAGCATTATTTGCTGTGGTAATAAAGTGTAGCAGCAGACAAAAAAGTGTTCAGCTTTTCCAGCTTGTTGACAGGCTGCACACAATGGGGCCACAAAAACATATTGCTGACCAGCAGGGGCTGAATAATCTTTGACAGGGAAGCCTCTCTTTACACTTAGACCTGTCTGAAAACGTCTCAGATACTTGACTATAAGTTTAAATGGACTCAAGAAATACTGAAGAAAAAGCTTTGACACACCAAAGACTGTTCCTGCCTTTTTAGAATTGGAGTTATGTAACTCCATGAACATTTTACCACATAATTTAAAATCTTTTTGAATTAGATTATTTTTCTGTGTGCCCCAAAAGCAGAGCAAAAGAACGTCCCATATTAAACTCTGCACTGTTATAATCCAGAACTTACTATACTTATACTATACTTATACTTATACTTATTAATACTAAAAACCAGAGACCCAAATTCATCTTGCGTCCATATAAAATATTTATTTTCCTATGACTTGGCATTGCAGGGAAAACAATGAGATATTTCAGCAATGCAAAACATGTCACGGAGATCTTGGCAAGTAAGATAAATTAAGGTTATGAGCATGAATAATGGCATTATTCATATCCATGTACTGCTGCAGCTGCAGTCCTCTTGAAAGTAAAGTTTACGGGAAAAGGGTATCTTTTCATTTCATTATAGGGCTAATGAATCATTAATGAATACACTAGTTTTCAGTATGGTGCATAAGTGTGTGTGTATGTACATGTTTGCAGCGCATGGACATATGTGTGAGAGTGTCGCCCTATTCTCCATTCCCATTCTTCAGCAGTGAAGGAACCCAGTGGAGCGTAGCATTACGATACCCCACTTGTTATCAGGTAGAGAGGATGAGGACAGAAAGTGGGCAGACAGAGCTGGCAAGCTGGGAAAAGAAATGACTGGGGAAAGGGGGGGAGGGTGAACAGAGAATGACAGAAGCTGAGATGTGTGTAAGAGAAAGGATTGACAGCATTGGCCGTAGACAAATTACCGGGAGAGAGAAGAGGCAGAGAGAATGACACTTGAATCTTTGCTCAGAGAGTGGTGAAAGCATGACTGGATTAAAATCGATGAGGAATGAAAGACATCTGAAGATTAGAGGGGGAGGGGAAAAATTAGCTGAGATAGCGGCTAACAGAACAGTGACGGTAATGTTAGAAGAAAAATGACATTATGTGTAGACAGTGTCAAACACATTGTAGCTAAACTGGAAATAGATGTATCTATTAGTCTTTCAAACTTCCTCATTATTGTTGCATGTTAAAATGTATAAATATATACTTAATACAAGTCAGTGCTAATAACAAGTACATTATATTCTGTGAAAAATCTGTTTCCTTTCTTTTAGCCATACTGGTGTATCACACTGAATATGCATCTGGAATTTAAATGCATGCCGTGTTGCTTTCCATGTCCTAGAAATAGAGTTTTTCTTAACACACATCAATTTATTGAAATGCAAATGTGCTTTTATACGTGCATTACTACAGATGTGTACACACACGTCTGTGTGTAATTGCATGCGCGCTTCATGCTAAATTTATTTATTAAAATGCAGACGAAGTGAATATTATATTTCCTGTACAGAAGCTTCAAGGATCAGCAGCGAATGGACAATCTTAAATATTTGATTGAACCAAGGCAGCACATGCTGCAGGAAAAAATATCTTTTTGAATTTTTGAAAAAGAGAAACACTGGCCAAACATATCAGGCTTTTGCAAGAACTTAAATTAAGCAAAAATTGTTATAACATTTCTCTTTTTGTTGGGTTCTAACAGACTAAAAGATCATCCAGATCTAAGCAATGGAATAATAAAAACAAAGTATGTGTTTTCCTACTCACACAACATTATGTTTTAGATACTAGCAAAAATCTATATATAGATTAATGCAACAGTATATGCAGAGCCAAAGTACTTTTATGCATAATTAATAGAGTTACATGCACAGTTGTTCCAAACTGTTTTTTAAGTTGTTTATTTAATTGCACCATTGTTGCTGTGCATGTATACAGTACCTCTATATGCCTAATGCGCTTAAAAAAATGTTAAACATGTTCAACTTCTTTTAACCGTCTCTGTGGAAATTCATTATAGATGTAAGTGTAGTTGTGTTTCCTTTGCAGTCCCAGTTTGTATGAAACCTGTATCGTACTAGATCACTGTTAACAGTTATCACTGAGTCCGAACAGGCTTTATTTTCACTTGCATGTTCTGCTGTGTTTAGCTGTTTAAAAAGAAGCAGAAAGCTACGTGAGTCACAACATATGTATTTGGAATGTATATTTACACTTTACTGTGTTAGCAAAAGATGATAAATGATGGAACTTTGAAGCTTTTATGGAGCATTAAGGCCAGGGGTATGCACGGTTGGGCCAAGAGATGCAAAGTCCTGCTAGTTTTAGATGTTTCTCTGCTCTTACACATCTCATTTAAATTAAATGGATTTAACAGCTCATCAAATTTTATTCATTGACTCATCCATTTGGATCAGGTACTTTGGGAAACTTTACAAACTTGCTGGACTGCAACTCTTGACAACCTAACTTGCCTACCCAGATCTAGGCCCCTTGAACCCGACCTGGGAGCGTATATGCAGGAGTTACCCTAGCTCCAACTGAGTTACTCTGTCTGTGTGTGTTATCCTACTTTGATACTTTATTTTTTCTTTGCACAATTACAGCATAGATTAATGTGTCACATGCATTTTTAAGTTTATTAGTCTTAAGACTAATAAATACTTTGTTTTCTGCAAGTGTCATGTAAACATCATTGGCTGTTTGTTTTTACAAATGTAACTTTTTACCTCGAATGTCACTTTAGTTACAATAATCTGCTTTTTTTTTTTTTTTATCCATAACACCCACAACCCTGCTTAGTCCCCTTGAGTTATCCTCACATTTATAATATCAAAAAGCAGCAATTAATTAATAAAAAAAAATAAATGATGTAACAGACAGGAAGCCAGTCTGAGAGGCCAACATTTCTGTTATATGATCACACCTTTTTAAGCAGTAAGCTGTGGCCTTTTTTTTTTTTTATTTCTTACCAGTTGAATATGATGGAAATGATACTTCTCATCTACGAGGAACAGAAAAGCAGAGCCAACAGGAAAGGAAGGTATGAATGCATTTTTCAGAAACTCAGGGAGAGAAACAAAAGCTTTCCCTGTTTTCCCATCTGAGTTATTAATGATAACTGTGATAATTATTTTTATATACTTATATAGGGACATTTCATCTGATTCCACCTTTGAACTAGAGACAAACTGATAAACTAATTTCTTTGGAGTGGATATTTGAGCTTTTCTTCATCTCCAAAATCATAAAATAAGTGACTGAGACAGAAACAAAGAAGGATTTGCACTTATTTTTTTCCATCCATAATGACACCCATCCATCATACAGTGATGTCAGGTATGCACACACTGACACTGATATTAGTATTCAAGAGCACTTTACAACATTAAATGAAGTGCTCGGAGCTCATTTTTCATGTTTCTGGTACACAAAAAAAGATGTGTGCACAAAGAGATGCAAGGCCAATGAAACCACTGTGAAAAGATGTCGTAACCTGTTATAACACAGTTGAGTTTTTTACTTCTTAAATTACATGAGAAAAAAACATCATTTCTTGTTCTCTTACATAAAATTGAGATCTTTCCATCACACTCTGAATACAGGAAGACTGAAGTCTGGACATTTTACAATAATCCTTTCCTGTCAAGCTGTTTCATCTGCAGTTTTAATGATTTAAATGAGAACTGGCTGCTCACATGTCTTTGTCTTTTTTTTTTTTTTTTTTTTCAAACATCCACTGAAAAATTAAAACAGGAAAGCTTGCTAAAGGGAAACTGATTTCAAATAAAAAGGCAAACTTGTCTAGAAAAGCACTGCCAAGAAGATTTCAACGTACAACACCTCGCCTTGTGGACATAAAACTGTTATTTATGCATAAATTCAAGAGGAAGTCTTAATTAGAGCTGAACGCGGTTGTACTTGATGCCTCTTCCTTAGCGTATGTATAGTATTAAATTATCATTATGTCAACAAGGAAAGGATTTCATGCCAAAAATGTGCTTATTCTCTTTTCCATGGAGGGCGTAAAAAATGTGCTGGGAGGGATATTTGAAAGGCTGCGTAGCTATGTACATATTTATGATTATGCCCTGAAGCACATATGCTGTGCATTTCCATGTTTGTGACCATCAGTAAATGTTTGGCAAGATATAGGTTTTTCATTTAATCTTTCAAACTTGCTCAGTTGAATTTAGCTTTACCTGCAAGCAGAGATATTGAAAATCCTGAGGTATTACTGCTTTTCATTGGTTCAGACACCCACTGGGATGTATTTACTCACAACAGGTTTTAATGAAGTCTCAGTGGTAACATTTCAGGCGATATTTGCATCCAAATTGCACTCAGGGTATACAGGGAATCCATGTTTCACAATATTAGTTTAAAAGCTGCATTTAGTTATTGTGTTTTTTGGTTTGTTTTTTTTTTTTAAGGATGCTTCTGTGCTTCATATTATTATTGCTATTATGTCTATATCTCATGCTTGTGAGGTACTGGCTGCTTCTCCTATATTTTGTAGTGAAAGAGACCTATAATGATTTCATCAAGAGCCAATCAAGAAATTGTTTGAAGATGAGGCTGAAAATGTGCCTTCTATAAAACACACTCACTGAGAAGTGCACGTTGATCAGTATACCTCCTGATGTATGGCACCAGATGATCTGATTTAACCCGTGGACATGGCATGCACAAGGCCTCTGAATGTGACTTTTGGGATTAGGCAAGTCCTGAAAGTTGCAAAGAGATATTTCGAGTGGTTTGGATTTCTGCTTTCCAGTAAGGAACGTCGCTTCTTACAGATGCACAAGACGATTGAAATTAAAGTCATTTCAAGGCCAAATCGCTACCTTTAATTTTTCATTGTTATTCTCCCAGCTGGATTCTTGAATATGTTAAATGATGTTTTTCAGAGTAACAATATTTATTTTATTTTATTTTATTTTATTTTATTTTATTTTATTTTATTTTTATATTATTTTATTTTATTTTATTTTTATTTTATTTAATGAGAGAGAATTTTATAAAAAAAAAAAAATTAAAAAAAGAATAAAAGATGAAAATTATTTTGTTTGGTAGCAAAGGAAAGATAGTTAGCATTGGTAATGCCAATACCAATACCAATTGGTATACCAATACTAATACCAATACCAATGCATCTGTGTGCATTACATTGCTACGATCTGCGAGACTCAGGCTCCTAAAACCACCAGTCAAGTCTGTAACCTTGGAGTGTTGATAGACTCACATCTGACTTTCAGCGGACACATCAAAGCTGTCACTAAAACAGCTTTTTACCAACTCAGAAACGTCAACTGAATAAAAAGTTTAGATCCCAGAAAGATCAGGAGAAACTCATCAATGCATTCATCTCCAGCAGACTGGATTACTGGAACGGTCTTCCTAAAAAGAGCATTAAACATCTGCAACTCATCCACATGCTGCTGCTAGAGCTTTAACTAGAACTAAGAGATCTGAACACATCACACCAGTTTTAAAATCTTTACACTGACTTCCAGTCAGTCACAAGATAGATTTTAAAACCCTGCTGATTGTTTACAAATCCCAGAATGGTTTAGGACTAGAATACATCTGTGATATGTTCAGAGAATATAAACCAAGCAGAGATCTTCGATCCAAAGACTGTGGTCAACTAGTCCAGACCAGAGTCCAGACTAAACATGGAGAAGCAGCCTTTAGCTGTTAGGTTGCAAACAAGTGGAACAAACTGAACTGGCCAGTGGAGATTTACCTTTTAAATCCAGGTTAAAAACATTTCTTTTCTCATGCGCCTATAGCATGACATCTGCACAGAAACTTTTAAGTAATTTTGCTTTTAACTATTGTAGTATAACGTATGATTTTATTGTGATTTTGCCATTTGTGTTGTCTTTTATGCTTTTTTTTTTTACACCATCTGCAATGCTTTTAATTTGTCATGTAAAGCACTTTGAATTGTTTTGTGCATGAAAGGTGCTGTACGAATAAACTTGCCTTGCTTTTATTTATTTATTTATTTATTTATTTATTTGTATGTTGTTAGATATTGTGATACAAATACAGAACACCTTAGCGCATGTTTAATCAGGGCATCAATGGGATTTATTGAACATTGTGGAATTCATTCATTCATTCATTCATTTCCAAGACTACTTTGTCCAGTTAAAGGTCACAGGGAAGCTGGAGCCTATGGTAATATTAATATCAAAGAAAAAAAAACAGGAAAAATTCAGATTTTGTCATTTTGACTGTGGACACTTTCTGAAACTTTTTGGTCTTTTGCCTTAGATTTCCAAACCCTAATCCCTTTAGAGAATACTTATAATGATGTTGAAGCACAAAACAAAACAGGCATTTGCAACTAAAATCTATACATTTATTAAGGTGTTATGAATGACCGAGACCGATAAACAAATAAAACCTAAAAAAAAATAATCTAGAATGCACCATGCATGGTATCATGCAGCTGCAGCAGGAACAAGCTCACATAAACTACAAAATCCTGGACTCTGATTAATCTCAAATAGGGGAACAGGGCATAGAATTTGACATCAAATGTTTACTTCATGCATTAAAAAAACATATCAAACGAGTTATATGACCTCTGCAGTGAGTTCAATGTTGCCAGCTTCCATATCTTGGACCTGATCAGTAGATTGTCATTCAGTACATCACCTTTAACATCTAGAACTGCAGATTTGCACATTTTGTAGAAGTCTGCAAAAAGGACCTGTTGCACTCATGTCAACATGAATAATATGTGAAAAAAAATATTCTTCGACAAGTTCTGATAAACATTGTGGAGCATAGTTCTTCTGGATGTTGGTCTAAGTAATGATTTAATGCTATAAGGTGGAAGTCAGTAAGTAGTTATTTTACCTAAATACCCCTGTTAATGAGTAAAGTGTTCCCATATGACAGTTGACAGGGAAATCAATAAATAGACATGGTTTGCATATAGATGGCACTAACATAAGGATCAGTGGAGGCTTCTTATGCATGAATGTCAAACATATTACCTGCCACAAGTCAGTGCAGTATTGTTGGAACACCTGAAAGCACCGAACATTATTTAGACACAAGGAATGTTGCAGTTGTTGCAGATGAAAGGAAGGGTCTTAATGCATTATAGTATGAATAGATGTTATATTTATTTAGACTATAATATGAAATGAAAGTTTATGGAACATTTTGTCTTTTATGAAACATCATTCCAGGACCTCCCAACTCTAGTAACATTTTCACATTTAATAACCTCAGGATGGTTCACAAACATCCAGGCATCTCTGGGTATGTTATTTTTGACACCTTGACAAGAGATTGTTCATTACAAATGCATCAATGCACTGAGATGTGCATTTAGTAATTTAGCATATAACAGCTTCAGTGAATGACAGACCTACACATTTCCAGCTTTTTACCCATTAAGTTTCCATACCAGACTCTCTTTACTGACTGATTGTTTGGTTACAACTATTACTGTCAATGCCGAGGAGTCTGTGCACCCATTATTATTACAGCTGGGATGTGAGTCAGCATTACGATCATGGACGTCCTGCTCTCATATCCTCTTAGGAAGCACTTAGCCGCAGAAATAAACCTCCCAGATGTGCCCACCTACACATTAATATGTAGGCATAAGTCACAGTCTATGCTGAAATTTTTTTTTTTTTTTTTTAGACACCTCAAACTAGTCTGGATGAAAACAAGCTACTGCAGGAGTTATCACATGCTATCACTTAGGCAACTGGTCTCATGTTATTTCTGCAGTCAGTGAAAGTCATCGTTATTACTAGGAAATAGAAAAAAACACACAGAAAAGTTCAATAGTTTATTAAATGAACCCTAAATAGACGGTTAAAAGAAATAATCATAAAACGGTCACATAAATCTGTTGCTTTTTTACATTTTTATCAGCTGTGACTTAATCTGAAAGTACACACACACATAGACATTTCTACGCACTCACAAACACACTACAGATTAGCAGGTTAATGAGAATTATTCTCAAGGTCATGCAGCGCATATAAAAAGGGTGATAAGAGGTTACAGGGATTTGTGTTGCAACATCATCCATTCATCTCTCGCTATCACAAAGTCGAATAATGGCTGTTTTTCTAAGCACATGACCACAGCAGAAGGACGGAATTACAACTGCTATCCTCTCCTCTTTGGCTTTAAACTTTATAGTTTTTTGTTTTTATTTTTAAGGAAACAAACCGTACTCTTCCCTCAGAGAACGCTGTTTCCTTCCAGCACTCTCTGACCCTTTCAACCTTTCCATCCATCACTAAACTCACCTCTTTACATCACATCACATCAATGCCAAGAGTGTGTGATTGTGTTTGCATATTTGTTGCAGTTCTGTGTCTCTTTTCTTAAATGACTCAGAATTGTATGGTGCTAGATGTGTTCAGAAAGATGGAGAAATGTCAAATTTGTATGGGCATCTATCATTCGTTAAAGCCTTGTTTTAGAACATATTGTTTTACCCTTTTAAAGAGCTCAGAAACAAGAAATGAGACTGCCAGAAATTTGATCTTTGGAATACTTTTTATTCTTCTTTGGTTTTTCCAAATACAGGAAATTCATGTTGGCCTTGCATTTTTCTTGCCACATGCTTCACCCTACATTCAGTATAGATTTAAAAGCACAGTCGTAAATACCACTCCTATTACAACACCCCAGAGAAATCACTTGCCACTGCAGTGTGTAGCCGCAGACCTCTTGCCCTTTAACTTCAATCCTCCTCATCACAGGAGAAGCCCACTGCTTCCAGGGTAACAGCCATGTGAAATACTTGCGATCCAACCCCACATACCCAACCTGGCTTGGTTTAGCATGGCCTTATTTGCATATATGAACTAAATTATGTCAAAGAAAGAGGCCACATCCTGCAAGTTATATAAACTTGTGCACTGTGCTTTGAGGCTGCCCTGTGCACGTCCAGTATGACCACAGAGACATGTAGATTTATTCATGTTGTGGATTAAAGATTTAAGGTTTTCTGCAAATAAATGCAACTTTAAAAAAAAATAAAATAAACATAAAGTGACTATAAAGATGCACTAAAGAGAATACAAAGATGCACATCCATTCTAATTATAGGAAATTTAAATATATCTGATATTGAAAAGGCAAATGTTGTATTTTCACATTCAAACACATATAAATTAATGAATGTATGACACTGACATGAACTCACAGGTATGTCATGTTTGCATCAATGTGCTTATAAAGGGATGTGCAAGCATTTACATGTATGGTCTAATCTACTCAAATACCCCGCATGCATAACTACTACCTGTTTACGACTTCGTGCAATGCAACACTGCTATCTTCTGTCCTGAAAAATAACTGCAACACTGCAGCAAATGGATCTAGCGTGAACAAGTGGTCCTCTTTTTCTTCTCTTTTTGCTCATATTTTCGGTAACATACGGATTCATCTGGTTCACTAAAGTCTCTCCTTTGATCCAACAAATAGACTGGTTACCTTTGTGTTCCTGTATGTGTGTGTAGAAGCTTTTGAGTTTTCTAAATTTCCACCCACATGTACAAGACTGAGTTTTTTTCATGTTTGTCTCACAAAAAAAAATTCCATGTATGTTTCACAGCTTTCTCTTTGTGCTCTTTGCTGTACTTGTTCCCTTAATGATTCCGTTTGTCTTGCCTCAGTCACTCATACACGCATACACAAAAAGACACACATCTCATTAGCAGAATCTTTTTGCCATCCTCCTGTATTTTTATATACCTCCCTCATGGCAACATCATCTCTCTTCCCCCCACGTTCCTCCCCCATGTATTCTCCTACCTTCTATGTTTCTCTATCTCTTGTCTGTCTCCTCATTCCTCCCTTGGCATCTCTCTCCGCCTCTCTCTGCCTCTGCCTGACGTCATGGTAACCGCAATGTAAGATTCAGGGCTTGCTTGACAGTGCATATGATTCTGTATGTATTAAAAAAAAAAAAGAAGAATGGTAAAGACTGCCAGAGAGATGAGCACTAATAGTAGGGAGACAGACATAGCAGAATACATCTGAGCCACACCCACATTGCTTTGACATGTCTGGGGAATGAACTGTTTAGGCTGTTAGGCAGAAAGCTACGGGCAAGGTCGATGGCTTCAGCTTTTTTAATGATGTGAGTCACTCTGGCATGGTGCGGCAGACTGAGCATGCATGCTTTGCAAGAGGGTTAGAAAGAGAGTAGTGTCATACTGATGTGTCAGCAGATAGACGAAAAGGGGAAGATAATTTGAAGGTGAGAAGGATTGACATTTTTTTTTCTTTCATTGAAATAAGTATGTTATCAGAATATGTACATTTGCAGATGTCCAAAAGGAAAAGAAACATAAATGATAAAAGGTGTCATTTATAAAAAAGAAAACAGAATCAGAACTATTGGAAATAAATGGTGAAGTGTTAGTGCAATGGATATTGCAAGAGCAAGTCACATTGTGAGTAGCATATTAAAGAATTACAAAGTCCTCAGTTGGAAATCAATGCAACATGTGTTTTTGTTTGCTCACACACAAACAGAGAATTTGCAGCAGTATCCTCGCATTGCCTTCTAGCATGCATGAATGTCCACAGAGATTAATAGTGAATCATTTGGGTCTAATTCCAATTTGCCTTCTATAAGATAAGCCCAGTGGACAGTTTGTACTAGGTACACACTACTGAACATGACAATTTTATAAGTTATTAAATAAAACTATATAGGAAATGTTATTCACTGGAAGGGTTTAAAAATATGTTAATATCAGTAGGTCTTACTCAGCATGAACCATTGTTGCGTCATAAAAGCAAAAAAAAGGATGGAGCTGAGTCATTGTTTAAAATTTATCCTGAGCATAACTCTTCAAACTAAGGCAATAACCCTGGTGCCAGGAGCTCAATACATTCATTTTTACAAAGAATTTCAGGTGTGCCTCGACCACTGTTAAGGAATGAATAAATATCTAAAAAAAAAAAAAAAAGAAAAAAAAAAAGTGTCTTTTAGCTTTTGTCTTTGATTTTTATTGTTTGAATTTAGAGCTCCAAAGAAATCCTGTCAGTCAGTGGTAAGATTGTGTACTTTATTAAATTTGATCAACCAATACTTATCAGGCTGGAAACTTCATTAATATTTGAATAAATTGTTGGTCTTCCTACGGATGCTATACCAACCGGAAATGTGAAAAGATAGTAGGCTATCTAATTAGCATCAAAGAAAAGAAAATGGTAGAAGTCCAACAAAATGTCGATATGACATATATAACGTAAACAAAACAAACAAACAAAAAAATAGAGTACTCTAAAATACAACCAACGACGAGCCTTTCCTAACTAATTAGTAATGATGTGTAAAGTTCTGCTGTGAACTCGGGACTACTTTATTTCTAAAGCGCCGTGAATGAAAAATAATGCAAAATAATGAATGAATGGAACAAACTAAACGTCGAGTGCCTGCGTCACTTAGTCCTCGCGGAAGGATATAGTTTCCTAATCGGTGCAGTTCCGGGTTCTGGAACTTCTTGTCACGGTGTAAAAGGAACGTGGAAAACCTTTATGGGCGTAAGGATACATGGAGGCATACGTCGCATCTAGCAGGTGCATAACATTGAGAGAAATCATTAATACGAGGCAAATAATGGCATAGTATATTTTTTTTAAACAATATTTTCAAAGACAGCGTGTACCACCACTATAAACCGTACCCTTGTGAGTTCACTGGAATAATGTCACGGTAGGTAATATCCACAAGCTCTGTCAGCGTTGTATGTGGCTGTTAGCAAAAAGCTACGTTTAGCGAGTGGTGCTAGCAGCTGAGAAGTCTGAGTGGAAATAAAAACGCTTGTTTCTGATACGTCTGTAGAGTTCTGTCAAATAGGAAGCAGCTTTTTTTTTTTTTGCTGAACGTTTAATGCATCTGACGCTATTTGTAAATAAAAGATAGATTAAATATGACGGACTAGAATTTAAATGTACATCATCTGACGTCAGTTGTTACTTACAGTGACGTTAATTCATCACATCGCTGATGCTTTATTTAACATCTGTTTGATGGTGTGCTTTGCAATAAAATGTATGCAAAATACTTAGACACTAGTATGACAAATTATTTGTATCCCTTTGTGAAATTGACAACCTTTTCAGAAAGTCGAAGTAACACTTAAAATGGTGTTTTTAAAGCAGTCATACTGAGGAGTGATAAAGGGAAACTTGATACTTAAAGCATATGTCTGAAAGGCATTTGATAATAAAGCTTTTCTGATAAAAAATGTACCAGAATTATGTCTGTCGTGCTATCATATTTTCATAAGCTCGAGGAAGTTGGATTCTTTACGTATTACAAACGTGTATGCTTAATACACGTGGCAATTTATGTGTGAAAGAGAGCTGCGTCACCAATGTTGTAGCTACTCTAGCACAGCGGTTCTCAACCTTTTTGCAACACAGTACCCCTTGTAAAATATCTTTTTCAGCCAAGTACCCCCAAACCACTGCAAAGTATTTTAGTTAAGAAAACACATGAAATACAGCACTTGCAAATACAGCATTTGTGTTTGGTATATTTAACTTTTGTTTGCGTTGTCAAGGCGACAGACTGACGGATATGATTTGGCTCATAACAGGTGGGGTTCAATTCAAGTCGGAATGTGGGATTTTAGGAGGAAAGAAATGGTGTAAACCTAAACGTAAATTTAGTTTATAAATGTAAACTTACATTTGTTGAAATATATTAAATATCTATACAATATTATGTTAATATTATTATATTTAGGGATGTTTTAAAGAAAACATAAAAGCTGCTTCCAAATAATTCCAAGTACTCCCAGGGGTACGCATACTCCCATTTGAGAAACAGTGCTCGAGCAAACAGCTGATGTGTGTATGCAGGGGAAAAGGGGCTGTGCTGGTTAAAACGAATATCAGACTCCATGAATGAAATATAAGAATTTCCTTCAGTGAAGTAAAAGGAAGTTTAGCTGTGCACAGTGCATTCATGTCTGTAAATCAGGATGTTACTGCTATTGGTGCAGCAGGGTGTTGACCACTAAGTGCAAACACAGATAAACCCTGCCTCACCTGAAATGGAAAAAGGAAGAAAGAGAGAGAGAGATGTTTCTTGTATGTGTCAGTTTGACTTTTTTCTTTGAATTGATTTAGCATTAAAATGATGGGTCCAAGCTTTACATAAATCTTGTGAAGTACACAAGTATGTATTTTCAAGTAGTGAAACATCAGGTGTGATAAAGGGACCTACTGCAAGTCTCCCCGTCTAATGATATGTTTATTTGGTTTTTGCTTTTGTTGCTTTATAATAAGGCATTTATTTAGCAATTCGATGTGATCTTAGAAAGCAATTAGATTTTTTTTTTTTTTTTAATACCAGTCTTGCATCTACAAGTAAAGGTTTTAATTTACACTGCCTGTTGGGGAAAACAAAAGTAAAAAAACGCTAAACTCATCTACTTCGTAACTTATTTCTGAAACTGCCATGTCAAAATATACATCCTGTGGCTCTAAAAGAGAAATGTCTCATGTGTTATTACAACCTAGAAGTATAGTAGGGAATTATTATCCTCCAAGATGTATTTGTAAGAAAAGAATCTTTCATGATTGTGCTTGCTGATAACTTTGACAGTAAAATAAAATTGTAAAAAAACAAAATGTGGAATGTTCTCTCTGTGAACCTAAAAATCTATTTGGTAAAAAGCCACCAAAGCTGCTATAATATTGTTTATAAGTCTCTGAGCTAGGGGGTGGTAGGGTAGGGCTGGGTGGGGGTGTTGGTTTTGTGTTTTATTTACTTGTTTCTTTTTATTTCAGTGCTGAAGCTGCTGATTGAGTGCAATATTTTTACTACTTTGTATCTTTATTTCCTGTTTATTTGGGTTTTGTGCTCCGTTTTATGTTCTCATTGCCACTGTACCTGCTTTCAGCTTCATTGCGGGATCATTTTTCTTCTTATTTACTTGTAATTTCTTTTTTCTTCTCCTTTTTTAAAATTTCTTGAATAATAAAAATTTGATCACAAAAAGCAAAACAAACTATAGAACTTTCATCTGTTTTTAATAGAGAAAAAAAGAGCATTTCCACATGCATAATGTGGAGGAAAATCTAGGGATTGGGATTAAATAGCTGTGTAGGGAGAAATAGAAAAAGGCCATGTGGTCTGGAAAGTTCAGATTTACTCTGTTCCAGAGTGATGGGACCATCAGGTAAGAAAAGAAGCAGATGAGATGGTGCGGCCATCATGCTTTGCATCCATTGTACAAGCCTGTTATGATCTGCAGTTTCCGTGGAGATTCAGACATTTCCAGGCCAGAAGGAATGTATTGTCCCTTCTGCATGGGTTTAGGTCTGTTCCAAGGTCTCCTCTCACTAAGACATGACATCACCCATCACCTCCAATAATGGTTTGGTTCCAATAGTAATTGTAAATGGGTTCAAAAGCAACCATGTTAAGTTGAAAACACCACTAGATATGGTTGGGTATCACTGTGAATTTGCACACCCAGGTGGTTCTGCTTATCTGCCACCCAGCTCACACAGTCCCTGACTTCAGTTTTCCTCTCAGCAGATGGTGAGTGGCATTTCTGGTGACTTCTGTGGGCTGAGTCCTGAAAGCCAAGGTGTGGCCATATGGCACTTGACAGTATTACACTCCTACTCAAAAAGGCCAGGGGGTTGCCCGGCTTTCCATGTTTTGTTTTGTTTTGTTGTTTTTTTTTTGTTTTTTTTTTTGGTCAAACCTGTTTTTTTCCTCCCTTCAGCCTGGCATTGCTCCATTATGATCCTGGAGTCACTCTTAATCTGACCCAGAGAAGCTGAAGTGTTTTTTTGTTTTTTTTTAACATATATGTTTTTAGTTTAATTTGCTTTCTGCTGCAAAGAACATTGCTTAATTTAATTTGAATACGGATTCAAGAGAAAGATATAATGAAATGAAGTGGAACAATTATTTTAGGTCTAACCTGGCACTCTCTTTTTCAGTGGTATTTACAGTTGGACCATCACTTTCTCCAGTGGTTTGCAGGACTTCTATGTGTCTGTTTTCTTGGCTTGTGATTAAACTGTTAATATTCTTGTAAGGAAGCCGCTCTAAAATCCCAGTACTCCCCTGAGTTACACACAGAGCTTCCCTGAAAGCACTTGGCCATCCTCCCGACCTCAAATTGATTTCTCATCTCTCTTAAGTCCTAAATCCCCCTTCAAAATGCTGCAAGCCTGCTGTTGGAATGAATCATTTTGGCAGGGTGTTTGCATGCTGGTGAGTCTCTTTTCCAGGTTACACTTGCCCTTCTGTTGCATCTGCTTGTGCGTGTTGTTGTTTATGTTTGTTTTATATTTCTGACATCACCCCCCCCCCCCCCCCCCCCCCCCCCCCCTGCTTTTCTCATTCACATGGTGAGCACTTCCCTTTTTCAGATTTGTTTGGTTTCTGTAGTAGTGAGATGTCTACGTTTGGCGGATGGGAACTGAGATTAGGAAGTTTCTGTTCCTGCCAGAGACCCATTGCTGTTATGCTGCTCTTGGTGCAGCATTGCATTTTATTGTGTGCAATTTGCACATTTTGGCTTTGTAAAATTTCAGCCTCATTTCCTTAGACAGTGTTCTCACATGATTTTGGGAAAACTTGTTCTTTCAAAAAAAAAACAAACAGAGCTTTTAAAAAGTAAAGATGAAGTAGATAATTAGCCTCTGGTAAGTACATCAGCTTTATGGCCATGAGAAATGACACAATGATGTCCTTTCTCTTTCCACAACTTTTTTTTTTTTTTTTTTTTGCCTGTGCTTAATATAATAATGCAGAAGCCTCTGAATCTGCTTGAAGTGACGCTAGAGGAAGAAACATTGCTTTGTTACGTGACCGTTTATTTAGAGACTGGACAAGCTTTCTTCGGGGATAAGGTACTGCGCTACGATTTGGGAATACTGATTAGAGTTTAGCGAGTTTTAAACATAATTTCAAATTGAAATAAGAAAAAGCAGCTGAGAGACAAAACGCAAGAATATGTCAAAAGGATTTTAAATGCTGCATGGGACTTCAAAACATGAATAAGTCAGTCGTACTTTTAGATACTTGGTGTGTTACAGGAATTTGATTGCAGTTAAAGATTTTGCATTTATCTTTTTTGTTTTTTTTTTTTAATCCGTGATACAGTTCCATGTTGCTCTAAATTTGAGTGTTCATGGTGGTCTGTCTCTATGTTGGCACTGCAATAGACTGGTGACCTGACCAGGGTGTACTCTGCCTCTTGCTGGGGACAGGTTAGAGCTTCTCCATAACCATAAAGTGGAATAAGTGGTATAGAAAATGGAAGCAGTCCTTAGTCTTCATTTTCAGCTAGAAACAACTACAGAAGTTAGTGTGTGGTGTTATTCTTGTTTTAAGAATGGATATTTTTTGCTGTTAAGGTGATTGATGTGTTGTTTTCCTTCTCTGTCTCACTAGAGTGTCTGTCAGCTGATGGGCTTTCTCCAGAGTAACTACAGTCTCTTCATATTGATACCATTAACTCAGCCAACAAAATGTCTGGTAATAGTTTGATCTTTTTTTATTTTTTTACCTGGTGGATAAAATTGATCTTTTCGTTTTTGTTGCTGTGTTTTGTGTTTCTGGTTTAAACATTATTTTCTGTGCTAGGTACCTACACACCAGCTCCCGGTGGACCTTTTTCTGCTCTCACCCCGAGCATGTGGCCCCAGGACATTTTGGCCAAGTACCATCAAGTAAGAAGCTGATTTTGAAATAAGTCCAAACATCACTGACAGTTTGACCTAGTTGCAGAAAATAAGCTGCAGCACAACTGCAAACATGACAAAATGGATAAAACAAGATTTTATTAAAATAAAAAGACAGATAAAATATAGTCTTCATGACTAAAAGAGGGAGTGAAGCAGGAAGATCCCTTCTATTACCCAACAATACCACTCTTCTGACTGCAGAGACAAAAGGGAGTTATGATAGTATCTATCTATGAGGAAATCGCTGTTTTTAAAATGATCTTTTATTACTGTAAAAAAAAATGTCCCTAATTTTATGGGGTTTTTTTCTCTTTTTTAATCTTTTTTTTGTTATTTAAATCACGTTTTTTTTTTTTTTTTGTGAACTAGGGTTAAATTTGGTGTAAAATGGACTACCCTTCCACATGTTGGTCATTTTGGTTGAAATCTGTCATCTTTATACGATCTCCATACCATACAAGAAAGATCACTCTTTTCTGTGTTGCTAATTCTCATTTGAATTGTTTTGTCATTGACCTGTAATCATCTTGAGCCACATAATCTTTTTGTGTTAATTCTACAGTGAGATGAGCGTTAACATTTCTTTTGTTGTCTCTGCAGAAGGATCCTGCAGATCAGCCTGAGCTACAGTACGATGAGTTTGGCTTCAGAGTAGACACAGAGGGTAAGTTTTTTTTTTTTTGGTTTTTTTGGGTTTTTTTCCCCCTCACACTTACATTATTTCCCCCTCAGCAGTGCAACTTGGTTAGTGTTGAGAAGAATTAAATCTTTGTACGTGGACATAATGAGTCCAGATTGAGTCCATGTGATCTCTTAAACTACTTTTTCCCATGTTGATGAATGGACAATATATTTTGAACCACTTTTATCTATTTAACTTTTGGCTGTTTGATTTTTTTTCTGTCATTTAACCCCACTTCTTCCTATGTTATTTGATTAAGAATTTTCTGCTGAAATGATCCAGTATTTAGTCATTATTGCTTAATAGTTGACACACTTGTTATGTGTCTGTTCTGGAGCTTTTAGATTTGTGATAGTTGTTATTGTCTTTTAGTAGCTTCTGTTTGTGCTGTTCCTGTGTGTTGTTTTTTTTCCTTTCTAAAAAGTACCTTTCTTTTCTCTTGTCTCTAGGATGCTTGTTTACACAATAATTTCAGGGTTTTATCATTGTTCTCAGTATTCCATATTCCTTAGATGCAGAGGTTGCACCACATTACCAAACAGTGTTTTGACATTGTCATTGTGATTTACACAATGACATCTCATCTTCTAGTCACAATGGGATTTACCGCCTCGTACATGCTCAGGATAGGGGATTGGATCGAAGTCATAATTCGATGCAATCAGTTGGTTTCTTAAAGGCTATGTATGAATTGGCTTGAAATGATGTGTATGTAAATTGCCCTGTGACAACATTGTTGTGAAGTGGCACTATAGAAATAAAGCTGAATTGAATTAAATTTAAGACACAAACACTTCAAAAGCTGGTTTTATTACCTCTTCTGCTCTTAGAGGGTGAGGAGCCCAAGTCGTGGCTTGGCACTGAGGGCTCACCTCAGCGTGAAGACCCCCAGCAGCGACTACGCTGGCAAGCCCACCTGGAGTTCACCCACAACCACACAGTGGGTGATCTGACCTGGGATCTCATTGATCCTGTTCTGCCCCGTTCAGATCGTCTGCGCTCCCTGGTGCTTGGTGGCATACCTCACAGCATGCGGCCACAGGTAAGCAGGCTTCCACAGCAGTGGGGAGCTCTTTGTGGCATCGGCTAGAGGTTTGACATAATTGAATGAAGTTTAGCCCAAGCTGGGCAGTTACTGTTAGATACAAGTTTGAATGAAATTTTCGGTGTCTGTGACCAAAAATAAGCTTTAAGATGTTGTTTTTGTTAGCTATGGATGCGTCTGTCTGGAGCATTGCAGAAGAAGAGAACCTCAGAGATCTCCTACAAAGAAGTAGTCAAAAACAGTTCTAATGATGAAACTACCACAGCTAAACAGGTAAAACCCCCCTGACTGTGTTTGTACCTTCTCTGTCTGTACATATACACAAAGTATATTAATGGGCTGCATTAAGACAATAATATAATGGTCTAATCTTTATTTGTACCCCTCAGATAGAGAAAGATCTGTTACGGACGATGCCGTCCAATGCCTGTTTCAATAGCTTGACCAGTGTTGGAGTGCCCAGACTGAGGCGAGTCCTGAGGGGCTTGGCTTGGCTTTACCCAGACATTGGGTACTGTCAGGGCACTGGCATGGTGAGAACACAGTCATGTTATACTAGTTAGCTGACTAAGTGCATATTTTTTTGCCTTCCTCTTTTGCTATTTAAATCAAACATTTGTAGTACGACTTTCATCAAATCGACATTAGCCTTGTGTTTAGTGGTATCCTTTTTTTCTCTCTGAATATCTTCATCCATCCAGGTCATTTCCTGCCTGCTGCTCTTTCTTGAGGAGGAGGATGCGCTGTGGATGATGTGTGCCCTGATTGAAGACCTCCTTCCTCCATCCTATTTCTCCTCCACTCTGCTAGGGGTCCAGACGGACCAGAGAGTTCTTCGCCAGCTAATAGTTCAGTACCTACCAGCTCTTGACCGCCTCCTGCAGGAGCATGACATAGGTAACTATGGTGACTATGAGTTGCATAGTATTAGTAACAAATAAGGCATTTGAAGACATTTTATTTACTTTAAGGTGAAGGGATTAAGTTGTGTATTTCTTTATTTAATAAAATATACTGTAAAACATGAACAATGTGTGACACTTTCTTCTTTATACACGTAGAGTTGTCTCTGATCACACTGCACTGGTTCTTGACATCATTTGCCAGTGTCGTGGACATCCGTCTACTTCTAAGGATCTGGGATCTGCTCTTTTATCAAGGCTCACTGGTGCTCTTTCAGATCACACTGGGCATGCTCAAGATTAAGGTATGGGCACTCCACCCGCTCCTGCACTTCTCTTGGCAGTGTAATAAAGTTGCAATTTTCTCAACTAGAAGATGAGAATTAATCCCTAAAACCATTAATGCCAACATAAATTAAGGGCTTTTCTACACACTATTTCCCAGCAATTCAAGTTTCTGACAGAAGCCGTTTATATTGAGTTTTGTCTATTTTTTTTTCTTCATTTATTTCTTCAATAACTCTAGGAGGAGGAGCTTGTTTCATCAGAAAACTCTGCGTCCATTTTTAATACTCTGTCGGACTTGCCAAGCCAGCTGAGAGATGGGCCGGCAGTTCTTGGGGAGGCCATGAGGTTAGCAGGGACATTATCTCAAGAAAATCTGGAAGGTCACCGACACAAACACCTCGCCTATATCCTCAACGAACAGGCTCAGCTCAATAATGGGAACGGTACTGCACTCAACACCAGTCTCAACAAGGTCAGTTTGGGTAAATTTAGAACAGCATGCAGAAAATATTGTTGGAGACTAAAGAAGTGATGAAATTAGGTGATTAAATTAGGAGATTCAGCTTTGTAAAACTGGAGTCATGTGGTTTAGAATGATTGAGTTCTGAAGTTTTTATTGAGTAAAAATCCAATTGTCCATCCTGCGTTTGCATTCACTAGGTGGTGAGGAGACAGTCCCTGCGCAGGAAATCCACTCTGACTTCTCTGCTGTTTGGAGAAGATGAAGCAGAGGCCCTGAAATCTAAGAACATTAAGCAGACAGAGTTGGTGGCTGCCCTCCGAGAGGCTATAGCTCGCACTGCAGAGCACTTCCACTGTCTGGATCCAAGTCACTCCAGCACCGTGAGTCAACGCTGCAGCACAGGGACTGTGCTTTGTCTTCCTGGAAAATGTGTAATAACCATTATGTAGGAAGCATTAAACTGGTCGGTCCCTGCATTCATTGTAGAAGCCTCACTTTGACTTGTCCCATTTTTCCTCTTTAGGACTTGACTCCCGACTACTCAATGGAGAGTCATCAGCGAGATCACGAAAATTTTCTTGTGGTGTCTCGAAACCGACGGAGACGGGCAAAGGCTTTGTTAGACTTTGAGCGTCACGACGACGATGAACTGGGCTTCAGAAAGAATGACATTATTACTGTGAGTAATGACTTTCACAGAAATGTTCAAAAACAAAGCATGGCTTTGCATCCGCACAGCTTGTCGCCAAAGTGTCTCTGACTCATACCGCCGTGTTTTTCTATCTTTGCCAGATTGTTTCACAAAAAGATGAACATTGTTGGGTTGGTGAGCTGAATGGCCTTAGAGGTGCGAAGCTGTTTTCTTTCAGTAGCATCAAATGCTGGAAAGTGAATGAGCATTGTAATCTTTTTCATCTCTGTGGCAGGTTGGTTTCCAGCAAAATTTGTGGAGATTTTAGATGAAAGAAGCAAAGAGGTACGAAATCATTTCTATTTTCATCTTTAGACTGAGTGATTCTAACTTGCCTGATGTCTGGTGCCATGTAGTCTGTGTACACCTGTCATCATAACTAGAAACTGCAGCATAATGGACACTGACACAGGCATGTTGTGTGTGTGTGTGTGTGTGTGTGTGTGTGTGTGTGTGTGTCTGTGTCTGTGTCTGTGTGTGTGTGTGTGTGTGTGTGTGTGTCTCTCTCTCTCTCTCTCTCTCTCTCTCTTTCCCCCCCCCCCAGTACTCCCTAGCTGGCGATGACTCTGTAACGGAGGCAGTGACAGACCTGGTCAGGGGCACTCTGTGTCCGGCTCTGAAGGCCATCTTTGAGCATGGACTGAAGAAACCATCCATATTAGGAGGCCCATGTCACCCGTGGTTATTCATAGAAGAGGTAGACTTGTTTTTTTGTTTTTTTGTTTCGCTGTAATAATAGAAACATATTTCACAGGGTTTTCATCAGTCAATTGGAAATGTTCAGCTCTGTCTTCTGCTTCTCTCTCAGGCAGCCAGCAGGGAGGTGGAGAGGGACTTCAACTCGGTCTATTCTAGACTCGTGCTATGTAAAACCTACAGGTAAATAATAAGTACATTGTGTTTTTTCTTTCACCCCAAAGTGAATTATGCTCTCCAGGTGCACTCTGGGAGTCAGATGACATGCCTTTGCAATAGATGCAACATATTTATAGAACTTGACCTACTTTGTCTTGTGTTTTTGCTACATATATGGGAGGGGGGGGGGAAATTTGGATTTCAGTTTTTTAACAGTCAAAATAAATCGTAATTTTCTTTGTCATTTACTAGGTTGGATGAAGATGGGAAAGTACTAACACCAGAGGAACTGCTGTACAGAGTAAGTCAGTGTGATCAATATGTACATTGTTTTTGTTTATTAATAAATGGGGAAATGAAAATATATATTTTAGCCCAGCATTAGGCTGAGAATGAATGTTTTGTCTTTAGTCATTTCTTTTGGCTTCTGTTCTCCAAAGCCAAGCTCGTTAATAAATGAGACCAATAGCGATGACAATTTGCAGGAAGTGAATGAGTGCCCTATGCCTGCTATTTCCAGGCGGTGCAGTCAGTCAACATGAGTCACGACTCTGCACATGCTCAGATGGATGTCAAGTTTAGGTCCCTTGTCTGTGTTGGCCTAAAGTGAGTTTTAAACACACACATACTCAAACATGCCCACAGATTTGTTATTTTACAGTTCTCTGCAAGGTTTGGTTTTTGGTTAATAATGTTGAAAGTTTCAGATTAAAGGCAGAGTTCTGTCTGTTCAGTGAGCAGGTGCTGCATCTGTGGTTGGAGGTGTTGTGCTCCAGCATGGCTGCTGTAGAAAAATGGTATCATCCCTGGTCATTCCTTCGTAGTCCAGGATGGGTCCAGATCAAGTGTGAGCTCAGGTATTTAACACACATTACAATGAACAAATCAGTTCTAGTCGAAGACAAAAAGTAAACTTAGTGGTATAACAACTTCTATTGTGTTCTCAGGGTCCTGTCAAAGTTTGCCTTCAGCCTCTCTCAAGACTGTGAGCTGCCGGACAAGAAAGAGGTGAGGCTAAGAGTTATTCCCCGAATCCCAACACGCACCTGAAGGATGCATGTCTTATTAGTGGACACAATTGCATGTTTGAATTCAGGAGAGGAAGAAAACTTCTGACTTTTCTGTGTTTCACAAATCTACTTTTCTGAAAGCAGAAGTTATGGATGTGCTGGTTCAGCATCACCTCTTTAGTTGGATCTGCAGAAACATGTCTGAGACTGAATGCAGTAGTTTAGTCATTAGACAGCTTTACTTGTTGACAACTCTGTTGCAAAAATCAGCTCTGTATGAAAATGTTTTATCTTTGGAATGAAGCAGCTCTTTTCTTTCCTGCTTTGCAATCTTTTGTAATTGTACAACTCCCTTTTATTATGCGGTTGAATTGATTTAGTCTTTTCCATTTGTCTGCAGGAGAAGGAACAGAAACCTCTGAAAGAAGGAGTGCAGGATATGTTGGTGAAACATCACCTCTTCAGCTGGGATATCGATGGCTGAAGACAGCAGAAATGACTAAAAGTTACCCTGAGCTTGGTATCTGTATGTTTTATGTCCTTGTAGCTGTTGGCTACAGGAGCAAATCAAAGTCAGACACTAATGTCTGCTCGTGGTGTCTCCTTCACACCCTTTCTCTCCTGTTGGCCTTGGACACTAAAATGAAAAAAAACACCCCAAAAATGACTGATACTCATAAAGTGTGAGTGCTTTGTTCAGGATTTGCTGAAGCCTGGGAACATGTTGGTGCATACTTTAGGTGCATACTTTATTTCTATTCATACTCTTTAAACAAGGTTTCACTGCAAGGTTAAACATAAATATGGCCATGTGAAACACTCCTGTGGTACAGAATGCTCTGTACTACTATACTAACAAGGATTTTTTTTTTTTTCCAGTATTCACTACTTTTCCTATCGAGTCTGTTTTAGTGCAAGAGTTAAACATTGTCTAACTTCTAGCACCTTCAGAGGCGGTTACTTAGGTAATAACACAGTCATTCATTACTCTGTCAGTTCCCAAAAATTAAGACCAAAATGGAGCATTCCTAACCAGAGTTGTGAGGTTATAATCTATTTTTTGAGAGTAGCGCTACTTTCCTCAGTTCCCTGAGATCTACAAGTGTTTCATGTGAGCTGACTGTAATGTTGCACATGCCGACAAAAGGCTTTTCATTCCAAACTGTATGTGGGCTACCTTGACAAGTGGTAGAGAAAATGCACTTGTATAATATACTGTACACAAAGTAGAAACCTTTTGTGTTACAGAATACATGTTACATAAAATATAAACAAATATATATGATATATACTTTGTAACGCTGTTATTTTTTTCCTCTTTGTAAATGAATATATTTGTTGCTTGTGACTAAATATGGCAAGGTAATGGAAATTGAGCTTGGGCTTTCATGACTCTTGTTTGATGATTTACTAACTTTTACTCAAAAAGTGATTAAATTTTTTTTGTCACACTGCAAGTTTTGCAACGCTTATCTGAAAAGCAGCCTAATGATGTTACTCAGTGTAATCTAAAGGCAGTTAACGTGCAAATGTCACTTTTTCTGACCAAACAACTTTTTTTTTTTGTAATGTGAAGTTTTTAAATTACGTTTTTAAACTACAGTTGAAAATTAAATTAATTTTCAAATTTAGTTTAATTTTTTTTTACACAAAAAGCACAGTTTAAATCTTAGTCTGGACTATTATTTCTTTTTAATCTTATTATTATTATTATTATTATTATTATTATTATATATCTAAACACTTAACATTTTAAAACCCATCACTCAAAAAATGTACCAGAAATGAATTCATATGTAAGATAATTAATTCCGTGCCCTTGATGCGGTAGTTACCTTTCTTTCAAGCTCAGGTCCTCTACCAGTCGCCTGAAAGCCGGAGTGTTCTGCAGAGTATCTTGGCTGTTCCCCAGGATCGTTTCTCTTTGGACCAAGATGTCTGATGTTTTTCCAGGTATCTGTTAGAGCCTGTTGCTTTCACCTTCCAGGCTGTCTCCATCTCTTCTATGAACATCTGGTATTTCTACAGTTTTTTATTCTTTTTTCTTAACAAAATCTAATAATAGTAATTTATTACCAGCAAGGGAAACATCTCCAGTCCATATTCTGCACATTTCTGTACACTACTGTCTACTTGGTTATAGCATGCCATGTATTATTCCTGCCAGAATCATACTGCTATGTGTTTAGTTGGTGCAGGGAGGTCTCTGTACAGCCTGTGCCTGGGATCCTGCCTGGATCTGCCACTTCAGTATTCTGTTGGTGGTACATCTCATGCAGGATTTTTCTCCTTGCGTTCTGGTTGCTTCAAGTCCTTTTCCTCCACTTTTTACTACCTGAGACAATCAGTTACTGCTGGATCCCTGGGAGCCTTCCTGATGTAATCCTGGCTCTTGTATGTTTCATTTTGGACACCGGCTACGTTGCCAACTGAACACTTTACACCCATTTTGACACATAAAGAAAAGCACAAATTGAGAAAGCGGCATTGTTTAAAATTCAGTAAACTGTGTTTATTCATGGTCCTAGTTATGCAGCAGTGTTTAAAATGTCACAACATGTAAACAACAGCCACAATGCTTGAATGCTTGGGCTACGAGAGTAGCAAGGAACTAGTTATAATCATTAGCAACTGCTCAGATGAGAAATAATGTTCTGTATTTTGTACAAACTATTTTTCTAAGGAGTGAACATGGACTGACAATAGAAG
Source organism: Telmatherina bonti (assembly GCF_933228915.1). Lineage (NCBI taxonomy): Eukaryota > Metazoa > Chordata > Actinopteri > Atheriniformes > Telmatherinidae > Telmatherina > Telmatherina bonti. The sequence goes on from NC_136612.1 coordinate 19,726,860, forward strand.
CATGACAGATACTACTGATTCTAAGAGCAAAGATAAGATCAGGTCGAAAGAGTCCAACTATCCACAAGTAAACGTTCCACACATGCCAAATAAATAACTGATCATTATAAAATGCCACAGCTTGAACTTGTCATATATCTTGGTTTTAAATCACTTTGTGCCCTCTGCTACATTCATTTGTGATTTGCATACATTTTTTTTTTTTTTTTTTTTTTTTTTTTTTTTTTACAATGTCATTGTTCCAATCAGTACGACTAACAGCTAATTTACATGTTCAGTATAAATAGAACGGTTTCATTGATGCAAATACATGGAATGCTTTAGGGAGTTTAACATATAGCTGCTCATATTGGTACTGGACCTTTTTTTTTAATGTTAGCCTCCCTCGCTCCTTCCAAACAACTGTTGCACCAGTACAAAGAAAATTAAACCAATCTTCATCCTCAGTCTAACCTCAGAAACCTCACTGTTTTCCAACACCACATAATTCCATATGGAAAAAGCAGCAGACATTAAATACATAAGAAGTGTATCCTTTTGGTTTGAGGTTTACCTTGTTCACAAAAAATATAAATGAATTACCTGAGGCATTTACGACAAAGTGTGATCAACATGCCGCGGATACCAAGAAGCTGGTTTTTCAAACCAGGGTTTGAAGCACACATTTATTCTTCGGAGATGAACACATCATCCAGCCTACAGCATCACTGGAGCAACAGCAGAAGCTGGGAAGGAATGCTGACTCTTAATGCGTAAACTGGACTGATTATACAATAATAATTCATTGGACAAGATCAGCATACTGTACTCCAATCATGTTGTTACAGCTCAGACGTTTTGGGCAAAGCTTCCTCAGTTTAAGGAAGCTCTGCTTTAGTAGGATGCATCTGTCCCCGAAAACTTTCTCTACTTAGCGCTCCTCACATGATCCACACATCAGCATCTACACACTGGCCAGAGAATTTTGTAGGACAACTGATTAGTCGAGATGGTTGTTTTACACTCATTTATCTCTAATCCAGAACATAACCTGTTTCAGAGCAGGTTAGCTGTTACCATGGTGATTTACTCTGGTAAGAAGTGAAGCAGCTGTGTAGTACAGAAAACTCACGGTTAACCATGAAGTTACTTGGATAAGAGAAAGTTCAGCTTTGTCATAAAGGCCTCTGGTTTAAAAAAAAAAAAAAACAGGCAAAGGAGTAAGATTATCTTTTTCCAAACATCTCTATCCTTTCTGGTGTGTGGAATGAAAGAGCAGGAAGACAACTCAGCAGCTTCCTAACCCCGATGATGAAGGCTGTGCTGTCGAGTTGGTGCTGTTCTGGCCTTTTCCTTTGTGCCTCTGACCACCTCGTCGCCTTCCACCACCTCCAGACTTTGGCTACAAAAGGACAAAGACTTTGGATGAGGCATTTCAAAACAGACATGTGCATTTGATTTCTTTAAAAAAAAAAAAAAAAACTAATCCAAGTGGTTACACCAGCTGTTTGAGCTAACCTTTCAGTTTAAGCACCACTTCTCTTACTCCTATTTCACCAACACATTTTACCTTGTTCTCTTTGTTGCCCTCCTTTATTTGAGGGTCATCATCTCCCTCTCCCTTTGGAAGCCAGCCGCGCAAGCAAAGGAGAGGGGAGAGAGTGCGAAGGAGTGATGTGGTGGGACAAAGTTTGAGTGTGAGATGGGAAAAATAAATATCAAAACAGAATATGTTGGATAAGATGTTGCATGTGAGGGAAAAGGGAGGGTGACAGAAGTCCATTAGCTAAAACAGATCAGAAATGTTAAAAGCAACACAGGCGGAGCTTTCCCCGACACATGCAGTATTTATACAGTGCGCTATGTTTGAACACCGTTGACTCACCAGTTGTGATGCGTTTGGGCCTGTTGGCTGTGCTATCGTTGCTGCATCATCACCAGTTGCCATGGTACCGTCCTCTTTTCGGAGTGGCGTCTTTTTTGTTGACTGCATCTTGATTTGTGGAGGTTTGGAGTTTGACGGCATATTATTGGTGGACTGCAGCAACTATAAAGTTTGTTAATCAGTATTTTTAGCTTCAACAAATTATTGATATTTGTCACAATTAAAATATGCTGTGAAAAGGATAAGAGTAGAAAGCTTCTGCAACACCATAAATGTTCTTTTAATGACTTAAGCAACAGGACATCACCAGAACATACTTCTCTCAGTAGAAACTAGCACTTTTTGATAGAAAACAACACCATCCATTAAAAGTAATAATCCCCTCTCTGAATCAGTAACAGGACATATGAAAATCCCAGCAGGGACACAGTGCAACCTCCACATGGTTTCCTACCTTGGTGATGGTTCCCACAGCCTTGGTGCGCCCCTCCCTGAACACCAGCCTCTGGTCGCAGTGCAGGTACTCGGGTGTTTTGATGAAGCGGAAGTGGACTGAAGCTTTGTCCCCTGTTCGTAAGCAGTCTCTGTTCATGGACAAGATGGTGGCTGTCTGCCTTATACTGCCGCAGTGGACTGCCAGTTGGTGAGAGAAAAGAGAAAAAAGGTGGAAGATTGACTTCTGCACACTTCAGAGATGAACTTAAATATGAACATGTTATTCACTCAGTGACTAAACAGATTATAGTTTGTTAGTGCAGAAAAACTGAGCTTTAAACACTGGACAGCTTTGGTATGGTTGTGCTACAGTTTAAAACCCATAGATCATGTACTTTTACCCCCCGATTAATCCTCAACACATGTTCTTTTCTGTGCTGCTGTCACCCACCCATGGCCTGGTATCTTGGAGATATTGTCGTTGGATGATGCAGCACAAGGATCTCAGCCTCAAACTCCCAGGTTGCCTGGGGGCTTAGCCTTGGCGACACCATCACCATGCCTTTCCTGATGGAAGAGCGCTTGATCTTTAAAATAAAATAAAAACATATAAGATGAAGATCAAAGCTAAAATGATGTTAAGTAAAAGAAATGTTCTTCTGGCCACATTGATGATTCTTGAGTTGTAATAAATATGCATGGAAGCAAAATGACAGCTAGGTGTTTATTATAGGGGGTTTAATACAATATCGACCTCAGTTTGGTGCTGTGGAACTGAGGGTTTGAATTTAGCAACTCACGCAGCAACGGGTTCACTCACTTTATTGCGAAAGTTAAAAGTATGTGCAGGATTTTTTTTCTTCCTTTTATACTGAGCATGCTGCCTAAAGACTGAACAACATTTGCAATCTCAACAATTTCCTGTAGATGGCACTGTGAGTCAGGTTATTCTACCTTTTTGAGAGCGAACGAGGCAGTCTGGCCCCCTCGAACCTCCTTCACAGGCATTCGCTTGCGGTGGATTGATTTAACAGCGATTGAGATGAAACTCCCGAGAGGATCTGGGCCAAGAAGCATGGTATCGTTCAGCCGTATGAGTCCACGCAAAGTAGTTCCTGATACCACAGTTCCCACTCCCTGCGACATAAAACATTGCCAGTGGTTTTCTCTTTTAGCGAGCATTTGGTTGGTTGCATTGGTTTAATTTGTAAAATACACGTAGTGATAGGAGTTCATCAGCGCTCAGAGTACCGGCACAGAGTAGGTGTCGTCTATCTGAAACTCAGCAGGCTGATCGTCCCTGTAGGATGTCCTGGAGGAGAGCAGGTTGAGAAACATTTTTAACAAGTCCATGTTCTCTCCAGTCACATTGGAGATCTGAAAGATGGGGCACATCCTGGAAAGAGGAAAAATGCAAGTTACAATGTAGTTTTTCCATTCTAACGCCATATGTAGCTGGGATAAACCCAGTTACCTCTCTGAACTGAAGTTTGAAGCTGCAACTATAACGTCATCCTTGTTCTGCACCAGGACGGGGATCTTTCTGCATCCGGGAGACTTCAGTAGTCTCTGGAGCAGCTTCAAAGTCTCTGACAGAAGGGAAGAAGGACCACAACAATTCAGCACAATCGTCCTTTACTTATTGCTTCGGATAGTTTTTTTTTTTTATTATTAAAAAGTTCCCAGAAAACCTACCTTGTAAGATGTTGGCTGGACACATGTCTATCTTGGTTACAACTACAAACACAGGCACATTCAGAGCTAATGCAAGACCCAAATGCTCTTTGGTCATCCCCACAATACCTGCATTACTGCCAACCTGGAAAGAAAAAGGAGAAACTTATATTAACATACTTGAGATCTAAATGGAAATACACAGGCGGCACACAAACACTGTCTCCCTCTTTCTGACCATGAGCATGCAGAAATCCGGAAGGTGTCCCGTCATCCCAAACACAGTGGTCTTAAGGTATTTCTCATGGCCGGCCAAGTCTATAAAGGTAATGACTTTTGAGGACTTCTCACAGATTTTGGTCCAGTCCAGGCTCCCACCGTGACTGTCTGGTTTGTTCACCACCTAGAAGCAGACAAAACATATCAGGACACTAACTTGTTATGCACATAACATATAAAAACTACATTTTTCCAGCATTTCATTGTACAGAATAAAAAAATTCATCATAAAAACAAGAATTAAAAAGTATTATATCTTTAATGATTTCAATTATTTTACAAGCATTGTAGTTAGCAGACCTGCCCCTCCTGGTCGAACCCCAGGATGTCATTGCCCACACTGCTGGTCCTGCCACTCTCCATCTCATGCTTGTGTCTGAAAAGTTTCTGGCGGGCAAAGCCCCTGCCATTGTCCAGCTCCCCATGTGTCAACACTCCCAGCAGGGTGCTCTTTCCAGCATCCACATTCCCCACCACAGCAACTCTAAAGGGCAAGACAACCAAAATACCATGTGAAAAGTGCTATACAAGGACGCTACATTTTTATTTGATGCCCAAATACACACAGTAGAAGAAAGTGTTTCAGCACTCTGGAAAGTTTGCGAAAACTCTGGCACTGTGACTGGAATTTAGTATTGGTAATCATGACAGTTTGAATACTAACCTGACCTCCAGGAAGTCTAGCTCGCCTACCCGCCTCCGTATCAAATAGTCACGCACAGACCCGGCAGCCTCCTTGCGCTCTCTGAGAGGAATAAGGTCAGCATCCAGTTGCTCACACAGAGAGTGTACCGTGGCTACCGAGGCCTCCATATCTTTCTCGTCCAGACCCCAGTCACCACCGTCTACCCAGTTGGGGAACAATAGCTGTGTTGTAACGGCACATGGTGATTACACTATCATTTACAGAGGAGCTGTGTGCGGTCTTACCAGAGCCCACCCCAATCACATAGATGGTCTCTCCGCAGCCCTCCTCCATTCTGTCCCGAAGCTGCCGGAGTAACGAGTCATACTGCTCTCCATTTGGGCTAACAAGTGCAAGCTGTTTGGTTCCAGGGATGAGAGAAAACAAGGAGAAAACATGTGACAGAGTCAATAGTAGCAGAGGTGGTAATAACAAACTATGCTGTCAGGACAAACTTTATTCACAGCAAAAAAGTCCAATGTCTAAATATGAGCTAGAAGGAATAATGTACCAGGGAATGGCAGGTTCTTCACATACCCAGCTGCCTCTTTTCCCATGATATATCTGTGTTACTCATTAACATAACCACTCAGATGTGGCCTGAAAACTCTCCATATGTCTAAATGTACTGCTGTTAGAACTGCTTTTTGGTTTGCTCGCTAAAATTAAATTCATTCTAGCTAAATAAATACGACTTTCACTACTTTCTTACTTGCTTTTGGACAAGACTTATGAAGTCCAATCACTATATCAATTATGGGTATCATTTAATAGCATAGGCTGTATATAATGTTTTTATGTGACTTTAAATCATCAGACAAAAGAGCTCACTGCAAACATGGTTATGATGGTGTAATTACTATGAAAGTAATGCTAAAAAAAAAAAAAAGTAATTAAGGGGTAAATTAATGGTGCTACAAAATATTATCAGGTTTAAATGTGGTAAAAGCCAGTTAAATGCAACTCTGACATAAACAGCATCAATAAAAGGCTTTACTGATAAAGTTATCAATACAGAAAGCCAATAAGGTCCTGCCCTACTGATGCAAGTCTGTTTATGGGACACATAACACGATGCAATGTGTCATTTGAAACTTCCAGGAAACAATTTGATCGCTGCCAGTCTTGCATGCAAACGCTGAGTATTACATCACAATGGAAATGTGACTCATGTAAAGAATTTCTAGAAGTAATAGCAACTTCCAGTTGTTTGGACTGGTTAGCAGCTGCTGGTAGCGGTTCAGCAGCGCAAACCTAACCGGTTTATTGTTGTATTTCATCAGTCCGTGTGTTTGTGTATGTTATTAGGATGTAATGAACAAACAATATTTTTTGTTACCATCATCTCCATATGTCGGTGGATCCTAATGCGTGTTTAAGGTGCAATATGCTTAGAAATGCGACTCGGGTCAGTGGTGTTTCAGGTTACGCGCTCGCGCATCAGCTGTGGCTAGCTTTAGCAACAGCTTCTTCATTTGACGTCTGCAAAAGCAAACCTGAGCTCAGGAAGTCAGCGGTACATAAAATGTGCAACACGTAGTGTTCAGCAGACACAGAATGAGCCGCTGTACAATGTTTACACAACAACATGAAATCGGCACGTTCATATTTTAGTTCATTCATTCACAGGAGCCGCTAGCGAGCGTTAGCTTGGTAGAGCTATGCCGTCCTGGGCCTAGCCGTACCTTGCTGCTGCAGTCAAGCCCACGATCCTCAGGCACGCCATTGGTCGTGTCCCCATCCTCGAAGCACTCGTCCCCGATGTCGTCGCCACATCCTCCTCTGTCTGGAGCAAATATACTTGCAGGAACTAAAGCATCAGCCAGTGCCACGGCACTTGGCTCGTGCGCCGCCGCTATCGATGCCATTTCTGTGCCAACTTTGCAATACTATAATTTCAGGCAAGGCAAATTGTTGTAATGACACGCACTAACTGCTGGCTAATCTTTGTTTGCTAGCATTGGCTACACAGGGGGGGTAGTCCAGCTTCACATTCACCAATGTTACAATAAAATAACGCCTGTATGAGAGTGGTAAGTTTGCATTCAAGCCATTTAATAATAGCGCTGCCATCACCTCATCAATATTAATGAGGGGTGTGTGAGTGAACGAACGTCCTTACGGTTTTATTCGCCAATAGTGTAATTTCTCTATGAATATTTTAGCAGCACACCAATAGTCGTAAGGGGGTGGTCCCATATTATTACAATTAGCACCACCCTCCCGCAGGTTAGTGGGGCAGCAGGGCGGGTGGTAATGTTGTAATCGCCTTGTAATACTACTGAACTGCTGATGCAAGTGTAAAACAGCAGCTGTAATGTTCTTTTAGCACTATGAACTGACTTTAAGAGGACATGTCTAAACATGTCGATGTTTCAAGTCATATAGCTCAATGAGAAGATCACAATTTCAGAAGACTTTTCAAGATATATTCCAAGTATGAAGGAAAGAGACCATGCAAAGAGAGCTTTGTAAACGAAAGTCAACAAGTGTGTTTTCCAGTGAGTTTAAAGATGCCCTGCCAGTTTCAACATACAGATATGACTGTGACTTAGGAAGTTAAACTCACTTTTCGCAGTGATCCACAGAGTTTAAATAATGTACAGCATGTGCCCCATGTACAGCACGTCAAGGGTTGCAGAACCTTCCTCTCACAGATGGAAAAAAAAGTCTAGTTTCTGCCCTTCAGAAAAGGAGAGTATGGAGGTTGTGCACTAAGGTACAATCCTGCTCCATGTACGTTTAATAATCTCACAACTATACCTTAAGATAAACTGTGGGTTTACATGGAGCCTAATATTCCTGATAGAAGTGGTTTAGAAGCCAAAAATAAAAATTTACAAATAAATAACTCAGTCAGAATAAAAAGAATAAAACCAAATGGTGTTTCAAGGAAGCACACAGAACTGCTCTGCTGCAGAGAGTTTGTTTTTAAACAAACTTTGAAATTGTACTTTTGTACAGTTTTTCCTCTTGATTTTCTCTGTAGGATCACATGTTGTTGCTTGAATAAAAGTGTGAAAAACAACAAACAAGGCAACTAGCATGCTAAAGAGAAAGGCCGCCATGATAAATCATAACATGTTTTATAGATCTGTGCATGTCACACTGCTGTAAAATAGTGTGACATGCTGTAGTGCCACATGTAAAAAGAAAATATTAGATTGGAATAAATCATGTCACATGGAAACAATTGACCTGAGAGGTTATATCAGTATAATTTCAGTCAGAAAGAGATTAGATGAACATTTAGTCAATGCTAAAAACATTTGCTGTTTCTACTAAACAATACAGTCTGAGACAGGAAAAAAAAAATCAAAGAAAGAAAAAAAGTCTGTTCATTGACATGTAAATGTTTGTAGGATAAAGAATCATCTCTCTTTTGGCCTGCTGTGCAAAACATGCATTTTAACACTTTCACTTAGGGTACAACAAGACAACCTGAGCCATATCACTGGTCTTCATAAAATACAAAGATAAAGATGCACTTTTTACAAATTTTCTTTTTTGTAAAGCCTGATATGGCCAAACCATTGAACTTAGGCATATTTTCACACTACTGTGCTCCCTAACAAAGCCTAATTTGGTTCCTATCTTGCTTCCTGTGTCTCTCCAGTTCTCTCAGTCTCTCAGTCTCTCCAGTTCAAGTCAGTGCAAGGTTGACTATTGTTTCATCTCCTGATTTGTCACCTTGTTATTTCCCTAGCTTCCTCTGATAATGTCCTCTTGTATTTGTTTGCTAAAGCAACTATGGTGCACAATGAAAATAGTTGATATCCAGTTGTTTGTATGGGATGCAGTGCTGCAAAGCAAAATTCAGCTGTCATGTGATGTACTGGCTGTAAAGTAAAAAAAAAAAAAAGCTTTTGAAGTGCATTTTGTCAGCCTTGGGACGTGACGGTACAACAATGGCTCCAGAAATGTGCTTAATTATGTCAGTGTGTCGTCAAAATAAGTCAATATAGTACTGAGTTTTAAGGTTAAGTTAATGTAGTGTTGCTTCAAAAATGCATTACTGTATTTCAAACCTTACAATGTTTAAACCTAACTCTTATGGTAAACTCTAGCTTAGAACATTTTACATCACATGATCTAATCAAATAGTCTTGTTGCATTCAACCTCAAAAGGGAGAAGCACATAAATGTCCTTCCTGTACATAAATATGTGATGCAATTGGTCGGGGAGTAAAATGATGATACTAGAACATTATATATTTTACTGAAAAAATTAAGAATCATTATGTTCAAATTCCTATAAGTAAGTTTCAAAGTAAAAGTAATAATACTAATCTTGATTGCACCAATCTCATCAGCAATTCATTAATCACAACTAAAAAGTTTCCATTTCCGACCTAAAATCTCATTTGCTGGAAGGACGTCCCACATGTCTGTCAGACATAAAGCCAAGGCTTGCAGACTCTCACTTTTATTTGCACTTGACAGACTATTCTACACCTGCAAAGATGACTAATGTAAGTAACAAATTAGTAACTAATGTTAGTGGATAGCAGTGGCTTACTTGCATTATAATAATAATTGTTATTATTTTTACATTTTGACAAATGTGGACGGTTTTCTCTCATGTTTTCAATGTAAAACTACCAGCTTAAACTGTTCACTTTTGGTCTTTTAGATAAAACTTTATGATGATACTGAAATTTTATACTGTTTATGGTTATTTTCTTGGTGCATTTAGGTAAAACACAGATAAAAGTCACTGAGCATAGCGCCACACATTGTTTAAAGTCCTTTAAAAGTTTTTTTTCATCAATTTCCTTTAGCAGCTTTGTCGTAGAGCACCATTAAGAAAAAATGAGTCATATTTTTAGTTAATGTAAGCACAGTTCCTGAAATGGGGAATTATTCACTCTGAAAAGCAATGAAGAAATGCTTTTTTAGAATTTAAAAATGAAAGGGAAAATGGTTAAGCAAGGGAACCATGCTTTAAGATTTTCATATTACACATTTTGTTTAAATCATTTCCTGTTTTTTCCAACCACAAGGAAACAAGGGGAGTTTTTCTGTAACTGAAATAACAGATGCAGCAAAGTACAGTCGCTGTACTTTGCAATGACTTTATGCATTAATATTATCTTTTCTATATGTTCGCAGGGTATGATCATAAACAACATGTCCTTCAAAGTTGGACAAACTCTGACTGTTGTTGGAGTAGCTAAACAAAATGCTACAAGGTAACTCTGATTAAAACATGTTTTAAACAAGAAGTTTTTCTCTTTCTTCTGGTTTCTGTTCCTTTGTTTCAACGGAATGGGTAACAAAGGCATTGAAAGTTCATCTGCGAACATTGCCTCTTCTTCCTGTGTGCTTTTTTTTTAGTACTAGCGGTACTAACTGCTGCTGCTGCCACCTGAATCTTTCTTTAGTATTGTCTGAAACATGAAGAATAAAAATCTGATCAATCTGTATTTTGCACTCTGTAGCTTTGCTGTGAATATTGGCCACAATGACCAGTACATCGCACTGCATATCAATCCCCGTTTTTCTTTCGGTGGAGATTCCAATGTGGTTGTCTGCAACTCTAACCAGGGTGGCGCATGGGGCCAGGAGTGCCGTGAGAGAAACTTTCCCTTCTACAAGGGAAATCAGTTCAAGGTGAGATGCTTGTGTGCTTCCTGTAACACGTGTTAACTGTTCCACTCCTGCAACTTTTTGTTCCATATTTTTTTCAAAGTCACTGTTTTTATGCTAATATCTCTATCATAATACTGTAAAATCCACTCTGTATGATTTTTTCCTCTGTCCCTCTTACTCAGATCATCACTATCTTCACGGCAACTGGGTTTGTTATTATTTTATCTGACGGATCCATCATCCACTTTCCAAACCGCCTGGGTGCACAAAAATACTCGTTCTTCAGCTTCACGGGGGATGCTCGCATCAAAAGTCTTGAGATCATGTGAACCTCAATTATGATGAAAGATGGATTTGCTTTTATTTCCTTTCACTTGTCTGGTGACATTGCAATGCTTAGAGGTTACAAATATCAGAAGAGAACTTTAAATGCGAGCCACTCGTAAAAGTTGCTGCTTATAAACCTACTTTACCTACTGTGCCTAAATGGGCTTTAAAAACACAGAGAGAAAAGCTTCAGTCATAAAATCAAACTAAATATGAATGTGTCGCTAAGTTGCTTCAAGCCATCTTAGTTTTACAGATTGGGTTTCCTTTGAGCTGCTCCAAATAGGCCTCTATTAAAAAATTAGTTTGTCTTTAACATTTCAGAGTTGTTGTATTATCTGTGAATTCATGTCAAAGCATGGCCTTCAATAGATTTCTTCTTAAAAAAATCTGCTGAGTCCCGTTGATCTCTTCTTTATGAAACTGCACAGTAACATAATTTAAGTTTACTGACATATACAGCTGGATATGTCACAATATTCATCACATACATTTTTCATTACTGTTAATTGTTACTTGTTGAAAGTCATAACAATGCTACTGTACTTCATCTCCAAAAGGCTTTTACAGATATTATAAAACTGTTATTGAAGACATATGCAACCAAAGAGATGCATGAAGGGTCTTTATTGTGAACAAGTACTTCCAAAGAGTCGGATGACTCAGCTGTTGATTTAGTGGTTGGGTTGACACTTTACCTAAGGACCACGTAGTTCTTCTTGCCTCCATCCTATCAGGTCAATATTTTCATGAAATGAAGGCAGGAATACTCAAGGTTCGACCCAGTATACGATGACAGGCTGTGGAAAAAAATATATCTGTCAAACAACCCAGAAAAAGGTCTCCATCACTGCAGTGCGTCTTTAGTTGATGTTGGGCACCAACATTTGTCTCACAGTCATCTTACAAAGGTTGACTCTTTGTAAGTTATGTTTTTTCAATCCTGAAATCATGGCAGGGTTTATTTATAACACAGCTCTCATAATATTCTAAAAAAAAAAAAAAGTGTCTTAGGACAAAGTTTATATTACTTTGACTTTTCTGATCCAACAGATGCATTTTTCTGACATACAAAGGTATGTGTAAAAAAGGAAAAAGGTTTAAGCCTGTTTTAGATATTGCAAAGCAACAGTTCTATCAAATATTAAAGAATAATTAATTTGGCAAAATAATTTAGAAGAATATCCAACTGCAGGAAAAAATGGTAGCCATATGAAATTCTGGAAGTCTAATGGGCTCGACTGCAGAAGACAGTCTCTTTCACCACACATGCACCATGCACCATGCACCAGCCTGTTGTTGTGATACACAAATGCATTATTCATACTGGTCATGGCACACTTTCCTCTCAACTTTTGGAGTATTTATGTGGCAACTTTGCAATGCAACTTACAAGACTGACTTTGACAGCTTTCTGTCTGGAAAAGTCTGTAACAAAATAGTTTTGTCTGTATGGATGTTACTTTAAATTAAAACCGCCTGTATGTGATTGTATTTATTTGCTCTATTCTCTCCCTAAGATCAACATCTACAAAGCTTTATTCAGATTTTAAAAAGAAAAGGGAAATAAAAGACATGTAGCAATAACCCATGCAAGCCACCAGGTGTCAGGTGTTCATGACTTGTCGTTCATGGCCATTTGGAAAAATTGAATCACTTCTCACAACTTCTCATTTTGGCAACAAAATCTAACCTATTTCCCCCTTTGTGGGCAGAAGTCAGTTCTTTTCTTTTTTTTCTCTTTTGTTTCTTCTTTTCTCGGTTTCTACATTTTTCCTGTCCTTAACTTTTATCCTCTCATTCTTTTTCCATCCTCTCTTCTATCAGTCACATCCTCCTTTCCTACATTTGAACTGGAAATAACCCATTTTAACACAACATAGCAATATTTTTAGGGCTGTTTGCTTTACAACCACATAAAGTTCATAAGCAAGAACCACACCACAACAATGTGAGCTTAGTTACTTGTAGATTTATGGTAAGATAAGGTTAATGAAGTTTATGAGGTGGATCGTCAGAGGTGTCATGGTGACATGCCAGGTGGGGGTACCATCTCATGATGTCAATGACCCCTAGCTTTATGGGACTGCCAAGATGAAACATAATTAAGAAGGGTAATAAGAGGGGTGCAAATGAATGACATTAAGAGGAATTGCAGAGGTAGAGAGGCTGTATGGAAAAATAAAGGAAAATAAAGGCTGGGTGGACATAAAGGTCCACTGAGAGAGGGTGGGATAAATGATGTGGAATGATGGACAGTGAGTAAAGGAGGGGGTTGGGTGAGGAGTGTGGAATGTGGATGAACAGCTGGAGAAAAGAAGGGAATGCTTAATGGGTGATAGTTAATAACAAGAAGGGAGGGCTTTAGATAATGTAGTAACTCAAGTTAACATAAACTTCACTTGGTTTTAATTTGGCTTGATACCAGTTACATCTTCTAGCTCGGGCTCTGAGCTGACTTATACATACTGGGAATTTGGAATGAAAGTATGAAGCTATGTGTGTGAACCCTACCGATGAATTTCTCTCAAAAACAGAGTTGTTTTTTTTCTTTTTTTTGAGAGGGGGGATCACACAAATGGTTGATGAGCTGTGTGTTTTGTCAAACTGACCCAATATCTATATGACTACCTATGATACTGTTTATCAAATGGACATCTTAAAAGTTGTCCACTCCTGAAATTTCAACAATAAAACTGGATTATTTGATGAATGAATGAGTCTTTGTGCAGAGCCCGATAGACTGTTAGAGCAATTTAATTTGATTCACGTGTTTTCATAAGGATACACGGAAAACCTGCTGGATTTCAGCCCTCGAAATTTCACACACCTGCTGTAGGCCAACGGTGGCCATTTGTAACAGACCCTGATATGCAGATTCCCATCTTATAAACTAGCAGAATCATCAGCCATCACCATGTTAATTTCTTTCAGACACACCACATGTTATCCATCACAGTTGTAAACAAATCTAAGCCATTGTGGAACCTGCATGTTGTCGTGGAATTTATCCGATGAGGAATAAATCTATAAATCAACTGTTTTCTGTTCAATTTATTGACCATGTACAGATGTTGCGGGCGAGAGGTCTCGAGAGCTCTGCCCCTGCTCAGAGTGCTACAGTGTTCTTTAGGCATACACAAACAACCTTTGTCTGGCAGCACTAGTCAAAACAACTGCTAGCTTTGAGATAACAACAGTCAAAGCTGAAACAGGCCTTGAACAGAACACTTAGTTTCATGCATGAATCTACTAAAGCAAGCTTACTGAACTACTCTAACTATGCAGAATATATATCTTGTACTACTTAAAAGAAACTTAATAAATGAGTAACATATTAAAACTACACTATATGCATAATTTCACCACAATGTCCATACTGTGTAAAAATAAAGACTGAATACATTCAGTATTTTCATCAAGACATTTTTTAAGAGTAGCACTCAAAAAAGAAGCTCCTGCTACAAAACACTTCTGCTCATGGAAATAACATAAAAAAAGGCATTTTATTAATGCTGAATGACTGCAAGGCACATTCCAGAGCAGACCTTTTCCTCATAATCTTATCACTGCATCACATGAAAGAGAATAAACTGTAGCAGAAAAGTTGCTTCTTGTGATTTTAATGTAATTTACATTAATCTGTGATGCACTGCGATCTAAATACGCATCTCCTGTTCTCTTTGAGTCACAGGGAGCAGTATCAGCTGTGCGTCAGCAGCTGAAAGTGTCCATAATTGTCGCCTGTGAGTCAGAAATCCAGACAATTTGGGATGTGACTTTATGACATTTTACTTAAGTTTCCCCCCCTCTCCTTAATAAACTTCACTTACTTTTCAGTCGGGCTGAGTTCAAACACTACGACTGGATCTTACTGTAAGTTAAGCTATATACAGTAAGTGGACATTAAGGCTGCAGCCTGGGCTAAATATTTAGCGGTCTCACTGGCAACAAATGCATTTCTATTTTTGGTTGCTACTCTGGGCGATGTTCCCTCTCTCAGACAGACTCTACCGGCATCCAAAGTAATGGCCTGAAGTCAACAAATAATCAATCTTTTATTAACTCACTTGTTAACCACTTGGTTTGTTTTTCATGCTCCATGACATTACTTTTCTTCAGTTGGTTGCTGCACAGTATCGGCATGCTTGCATTTGCAGTGGGGAGTGTCACTCAGGTTAAAGGAACCTCCCACACTGTATAAAGTCATGAGTCAGGGTGCAGACAGAGAGAGGCAAGGCCCTGCAGCACCCTCATTTCTTCTCTGCTGTACTGGACTGAGTATATCTGCAAAGATGATGAAAGTAAGTATATATTTATATTATTTACCAAACGGCACACTTGCACTGGTTTCACCCCCGTGTGTATTTTATGACTGAGAAGGATGATCACAGGTCACAGTTTAAATGTGGAACTGACAGCTGGTGCTGGCTCCTTTTCTTTTTTCGGCTGATGTAACTGAAATAGCTGAGATGAGTTGCAACATCTATTTGGCTTTTGGAAACTTTAGTTTAGTTGATTTCTTTGATGACCTTTTATGGTAAAAATATTCAGCACAATGCTCTCACGCACATTTGTCACCTTTGAACAGAACTATGCTTTTTCCAACTGTCACAAATGTGTTGTGAAGTTTATGTAGTCATCCTCTTTCTGTGATAAAACCTTTGCAATAGAATAACCTTCTAATATGTTGCTTTCATTCCAGCCACATCCCCTGTTTTTTTCAGTATCGGTAGTTTAAAAAAAAAAAAAGGAAACTAGCAGAAATGCATTGTGGTCTCTTTGAGTTCACAAACTCAGTAAACTCAGCAGATTACAATGAGACCCTTGTGCCATCCCAGATTTCTGCTGGCCCCAGGGGTAAACACTTTTGGAAAAGGTTGCAGTAATTTTATTTATATTAGAGAATGAAATTAAATCAAGTAATAATGTGAAGACCAGAATAGATGTAACAAAATTATGATTGTCCAGTTTGCATCTCAGAGAGAACAAGTCCCAGGTGGCTACTGTGAAATACAGTTACAGTCAATTTCTTTTCGCACTGAAAAAAAAGCTTAATTTACATAAAACGAAATTGGATAGGGATGACAGTTTGAGTAAAATCATTCATTGTAATCAATTATTTCTTTGTGCTAATTCTACAAGTCACTCTGAAGACATTAGACATGGTTAGTAGGTTGGAAGCCACATGTTGTCGTTATATGAATAAAAGGCCTGATGAGGAAGCATGAATTAAACAAAACAGCATGCAGAAGCCCTGAGAGATGCAGGGTGAGTGTCACCTCTGACCTCAACCCACAACCACACACTTCAAGCCCAAGTGACATCTCTTACATATGCATTTTACAAATGGACTCTAATTGGGAAAGAATGTCGTACGCATGTCATTTTAAGCTTTTAGGCTGATCTTTTTTTCGGCATTCAGCAATAACGCTGCACTGTTTGAGAATTTTTCAGCATCAGGAGCTTGATTAGCACTTTATTTAACTGATTTTTGATAGAGAACGGTGTCTCTAAAGGTACTTTTAAAATCTTCAAAGTTTTATATCTTTTTCACTCCAACATTAGAGTAGCATTATATCGGATTTCCCCAACAGCTGCTCCTTTGCACAGAAGCTTTATATTTTTAATTGGGGCTATGATTACAATTCTTTCTAAATTTCTTTAATAATAAATGCTGACTTTCTCACAATATTTATGACCTAAAATGATGCATAATATTTTTTGTATTAATTTTCTTCACAGCTTCTGAAAATATTCTTCCCTAATACATATCTAACTATTACGCTAACGAGAACAAATGCTTCATTACTCCCATATTTCACCTTACCTAATTTCAAAATTTAGCATTACAACATACAACTAAACTGGATTTTGCAATTCAATAACTTATTTCTTAAGTACAAGTTCCTCTTAATGCAGTCCAGTGTTCCTGTCTATATGTATGCTATAATTCATGCTGTGCTAAACATTTTCCACTGTTCGGTTTCCATCTTGTATTTAACAGAGGAAACTATTACTCAAATGAGGAAAAATCACCCCTCATCTCATTTCACCATTTCAGTTTCTGCCAAATTAGGCTAGTATGGAAATGTCCTTGGCAACGGCAAGGCAAAAAGGAGCTGGAATCTTTGCAAAGCTGGTCAATAGAAGTATAATTGGAAACACACATTTTGCTGTTTGTAAGAGTTAAGTAAGGACTAGTAAATTATCCAGGTCCAGTTTCAGAGTTTTCTTTTTCTGCCTGACCCTGTTATTATAGTTAATTAGATACAACACATTTTGGTAGTTTTAGCTCACAATAATGTACTGTATCACTCCTTCTGCTTCTGCTTCTGCTTCGGCTTTTGCGCAGGGTCTGATCATAAAGAACATGTCCTTCAAAGCTGGACAAACCCTGACTGTTGTTGGAGTAGCTAAACCTGATGCTACAAAGTAAGTCCTAACCTGTTTAACTGCCTGTTTCTATTAATATCAACAGTAATTGACTTATATGCTCTAAAATCATTCAGATCATGGGATATGGAAAAGTTACTGATGTGACATGTGGTTGAAATAAAGACTAAAGCTGTGTCTTCAATCAAATGACGGCAGTCTTTTTCAGTCCAGTTTACCCTCAGTTTCACCAGAAAAGATAACGAAGGATGTTAAAGTACACAACTTTTCCCATTTTTTGTTCTGTTTGCTTGTTCACACACTGACTACTTTTTAACTTAACCCTGAGGTTTCAATCAATACTTTCTGGTGTTTCCTTGAATGTAGAGAATTAAAGTAAAATCTGATAAGTATTCATGTTCTGGTCACTTTAGCTTTGCTCTGAATATTGGCCCAGATGAGCAGGATATCACATTCCACCTCAACCCCCGCTTCAACGCCCACGGAGATGAGAATGCAGTTGTCTGCAACTCATTTGAAGGCGGGAACTGGTGTGAGGAGCATCGAGACGGAGGCTTTCCTTTCCAGCAAGGAGAGGAGTTCAAGGTGGGAGTGTTCTTCTTTATGTCTGTCCAATCGTTCTTCCTCTTGGTTTGTCCTTTCTGTTTCCATTGCCTATTCTTGATTTGTATTTATAAGATATAAATACAAAAAGGAATAAGGAGAAGGTAAAATAAAGAATCAAAGTGCTTCCACCAATCTGCAGGAAAATGGTGCACTTCCATTTTTTTGACGATGGGGGATGGTAACAACCTTACCTTGATTAAAATGGCTGTGATGCCTTGTGCCTGTGATAATAATAAGAACCAATTTACAAACAAAACACATTTCAGGGATTATTGTTAACCTGATATTATCTTAATAAGTCAAGACTCTCTTAAATCCACTACAAGTCAAAAGATACGCGCTCTTAAAAAAATCTAATGAGAAAGTGTGACTAGACTTTTGACTGAGGGTGTAACTTTGACTTCATGTTTTTCCTGTCTCTTGTCTCTCAGATCATCATTGAATTCACACCTGCTGAGTTTGTGGTGACTTTATCGGACGGCTCCACAATCCACTTCCCGAACCGCCTGGGAGCAGAGAAATACTCTGTAATCAGCTTTGATGGGGAAGCTCGCATCAGAAGCTTTGAGATCAAATAAACTTCCATCCACCATTTATTTATCTTTCAATAGATAAAATATTGCCCAAATTGCCCACATGTTTTACATTTCTGAATATGTGCAGAGCTAACTTTTAATGCTTTACACTACATGTTATGCTAACCTGCAGGAAATCAGATACAAGTAACCTCACAGTTGCAAAAACATCTGTATCAAACTTTATACAACCAGTAATGTGGTTAAATGACAACTCTGTTATAATATCTAACTGAAAAGCAAGTCTAACCAAGTTCTCTCGGAGTTTTGGATTCACGGTTTACGAGGTTCAGCTGAAAAGAGCCACCTGGAATGTCATGCTTTACTGAGATACTTTAAACTGCGCTATAAGTTTTTTGTTTTCTTTGACATTCCAACTTTGTAACCCAGAATATTGCTTACCTGTAACAGCATGTCCATTAAAAAAAAAGAAAAAAACACAAAACAAAAATGCTAAACAAGGTTCTCTTTAAACTTTCTTCCTCATCATCAATAAATTATTTCCCCCAAATGAAATGTTGCTGCTTGTGACACACACTCTCCGTCCACCGCTCTATAACAGTTTTCCCTCCAGTTAAAGGTTAAAGGTTTATTGGCATTTACCAACTTGAAGAAAAGTCAACTTCAGCTGTGACTGTTTTTATTGTTTTTTTTATGGTTATAACTTTCTGTTATTTTCAGGGACAGTTTGTCTGCTTGATTTTCAGTCTGCGGGTAACATAAATGAAACTTGGAGTTTTTATGGGATTATTACAAACATTGGATGTTTTGTGCAGCTTGTCCCTTTTGTCTGGATATGGCACAAGGATGCAGGTCTGTGTAAGTGTTGGAATTCTATCTGCTCCCATTCGGACATGCCACCAGTTATATTTATCGTGACTCGGTATTACTCAACACAAATGCATAACAACATTTCTTAGTTTGTGTTTTATTCACTTTTGAAATAATGTGTGAAAAAATGTAAAATTCTTGCTACAAGAACGACTATTCTTCTAAGGAACCTGCAGTGATATACAGTGATAGTTAGACATATTCAAGAAATCAGCTCAAATTTTTGAGACTGACTTTTTTTTTTATCAGCAAAATGACATGAAGCTTCATTTATGTATGTTATGGCATGCTCTGTTTCCAGATTCAGAGACAAGTTACACATGATCCACCATGTTAATCCTGGTAAAAACTGCCTAAATATACCACTGACCATCTGTGGCAAGGCCAGGAATAATGTGCTCAGGTAACACTATACCAAGTCTGTATACCAGGATGACGCACATGATAAAATAATGTTGGCAAGGAATTCTCTCAGGATTACAGATTTATTTCAATTAAAAATGTTAAAAGAAGAATTCACTAAACAAATTAGTGAAAATCAAAAACCCAAAAAAGGTAAGCGGCCAATCAAACAAATCAAAAGAAAGAAGAAAGATGATGAAATAAAATGAATACTATCGAGGAGGATAGGAGCTGCTGATGACGGAATAAAATCTACCAGGGTTAGACCTTCCCACCCAGCCGAAACAAAACAAAACATAGCAAATTAAAAGGAAAGCGCTAAACCAAATCACACATTGCAAGCACAAATAAAGCCCAGAGTACAACTCTGCAAAGCCCAGGCGGCCAATTGACCTCTGGAGCATCCTCATAAAACCTCTCACTGCTGAATTAAACCAAGTAGCTACGCCACCTGAGGGAACTTAGACAATAAATAAATACATTAAAACAAGGAGAAAAACAAAACATTAAACAAAACAACCGTGCCATGCCTCTCGCCCAATGATTGCTGGGATAGGTTCCAGCTTCCCAACCCTGAATTGGACTTAGTAGTTCAGAGAATGTATGAATGAATGTAGGAATGAATGAATGAATGAAAACCAAACAGTGTAACAAATTTGGAATGTGGAACTGTGGGGAGACCTAGTCCTGGCTACGGTAACCCAGAAGGAAAACCTCACTACAAGTCACACATTGCTAATCCCACTGTAAGGATGAAAGGATGACAATCACCAAAGACATCAATATTCATTGTTTTGCTCCCTGAAAAGACAGGGAGGTGAGAGAAGAAGGCCTTTGGTAGGCCACTGCAGTGCTCTGAAACTGACAAGCAGACTGAGAAAGAAACAGAAATACAATTTTGTGAAAACAGCAAATCCTTTGATTTGCTTTAATAAAATGAACATTAAAGCTCAATAGTTGCAAGGACTGTGGTGTATCCTGGTCCATCTTCCAAGTCATGAAAAAACATCTGATAGACAGCTTAGTATCCCACATCAATATTTAATTTCCCTACAATCATATAGTTTAAAGCACTTACCTAGACACACAGCACAGGTTTCAGTTCCCCAACGGATTATTAAGCACAGCATGGTGTTTAGACCTCCGGTGTTTGTTTGGGAAGAGTTCTAAACAAAGTTATGTTCCAGAACAAACTGTGCAGATTGAGAAATGTATGATAAAGAATAAAGAAAAATCTAATTAAAACTAAAATTGTATTAGAGTGTTGCCGCAGGTAGAATCTTCAGAACCAGACTTTGTTCTTTAGGAAGAACAAATCCTACTAACACTCAGAAATCTTACAAACATTTCAGTTTCCTCATGTGGATCTGTTTGAAATACAACTTTAAGAATAATAAAATAGCAATTAATTATTGTCATAATTATTATAATAATTATAAAATCAATATAAAATAGAGGGGGCAGAGGGGGTTTAATTGTATTGCTGGCTTTCTAAATGCTATTGGTTCAGCAGACCCCAACACATGCACATTAGGGCACCGCCACCAGATCCAGTCCCCCAAACAAGAATTTCATTCCGTAATTAAAACAAGTCTTATCTTTTTTCATCAAGATAATTAGCTTTATTAATACATCAAATTAGTCATGGTCAAGCCTTGTCTGTGGTTAAAAACTCGACCGACCAACCTTCAGACTCACGACTTGATTTATAAAAGGGGAAAAAAAGAAAAATTGTGCAATAAGGAGTCATGATATCCAGTAGGTGTCAGCATTGCTTTATTTCAGGATTTTTTCCAGTCAAACGCTGGCTCTAAAGACTAAATTTTTCTGGTGCTCTCTGCCTGAATTATTCTGTTTATTCATATATATGGATTCACTGCATTTTTAAACCTTAAACTGGGACTATAAGTAACTTTTCTTATGAACCCATCCAGGTTCATAACAGTTTGAAATCACCCCATACTACTGAAGCTACCACTAAACATTTTTATTTCTTAATCTCAACACAGTGGAGAAAAAGGTGAAGTATGACGCGATATAATACTAGTCCTTTCTTCTATCACTGACCTCACAATCCCTCTCAGATCCTCCGCCCCCTCTATCTTTGTCCCTTGCTTTTTCATTTTTCCCTTCCACCACTTAATGATCCTTTCCCTGCTGAACAGTCTTATACATTCATCCGCTCTTCCTGGCTCTAACTAATCTTTCCTCCCTCATTATTAATTGGAAATAACTCATTTTAACGCTTCCTGTCTTTGCTATTTTGTGGTAGACATGATCAATATCCAAGGCTTTGTTTATCCACCTATATCATTTTAGCTTGGCTTGAGGCTGCCATCCAGCCCTGACTCTTTACTGAAGCATACACATGGTCATCCTCATAGCATCACGTGTAGGTTCCACTGACCAATGTATTTGAAAAGAGTTGAAGGCAGTATTATGGACACTTAGTGTCATGAAAATGTCACAAAGGGAGTGTGTTCTGTGCTGGTTGCCAGAAGGGCAAAGATTCAGTCTATATCAACATACATGCAATCAGTCATGTTTAGTTGTTGATTACTGTATTAGAATTACAACATAGAAAGCCCCGGAGGAACACAAGCACACAAATGTACACCTTAATTTATGTAAATGTGATTTCAACCAGCAGACAGCGAGCATATGCCACGCAGTCAGTTCTATAAATCCATTCCACATAAATGATATTTAGGGGTTTTAACACATTTTTTTTCCCTTTCACCTGCGCCATGTCATTTATTCGACATGTGAGTAAATGTGCTGAAATGTGTGGAATAGAATGATTCACCTCAGCTTACATAAAACCTCTGTCTATATTTAGCGCCAGCATGACTCCAGATTTCTGCACCAAAGCTATCAGCCACACATTGAGATGTGCGTGGGCCTGCCATGAGCTGACTGCAGTGCTCGATTCACGTTCTGCAAAAAATGACAAATAAGTCTGAGTTTAACTGCTGCGTGAGTGCATGCAGTGTGTTCCACGGTGCGCTGTGATGGTTGGCAAATGAGGATGCATTGCAGTCACAAGTTTACATGTGGAAACCCATCATGGATCTGAAGGTTGAGATAATATTGAGTTATTAGTTCGGAAATAAACAAAATAATGACAGAATGTTCGTTAGAAAGTTACACTTTGAGTAGATACTTCTGATGGCCTTCAACAAGCAGGAATGTTCCAGCCTGCTTTAACTAACCTGTTTCTAATTAAGTCTTCCACATTATTTAATCTATTTTTAGTTATCCAGCAGATTATTTTACAGCAAATCAGCCTCCCAGCATGAGTCTACCACTCCCTTGTGCAACAGTTGGTCAAGTATAACCCTACAAAACTCTCTGGTGCTTGCCAGCGCTGCAGTTCTTTATGGTCTGGAGGCACACAGGTATACTGTAGGACCAAGGGGTGCACAGTCAACTCCAGATTAAGCTCTGGTTTCAGAGGCTTGACCCATGGCCCCTCTTTTGGTGTATGTAGTGGGCAGGGCAAACTGAGGCAGACCTGGGCAACCTGCAAGTGGATCGATAATATTGTCAACAATTTCTCAGAAATGATAATGTGTAACTCCGTGGGGTGAATTGCGATGGATCACATACCCTGTAAGCTGATATATGAAAGTTTTCCAGGTGTTAACAAAAAAAGTTAACAAAAAATCACATGTTTATCATGGATCACTTATATACCAAGTAGAGTACTTCGTTCGCAGACTGCAGGCTTACTTGTGGTTCCTAGAGTCTCAAAGAGCCGAGCAGGAGGCAGAGCCTTTGGTTATCAGGCCCCTCTCTTATGGAATAAGCTCCCAGTTAGTGTTAGGGAAGCAGACACCCCCCCCACCTTTAAGACTAGGCTGAAGACTTATCTTTTTGATAAGTCCTATAGCTAGGGATGGTTAGCATCCCTTAGTTATGCTGCTATAGGTTTAGACTGCTGAGGGACATTTCCTGATACACTGAGCTTCTTTCTTTTTCTCTTTATCTCTCCCTTTAACCCCCCCCCCCCCCCTCCCATAACAGTGTTGCATCATTAACATGTATGTCTCCTGTCTCAGCAGGTCTCCCTGGCCGGGAGTAGCAGTTCCTGTTGTCTGTTGTCTTTCTGTCCTCTTCCCCCCACACAGCAGAGGCAGATGGCTGCCTGTCTTGAGCCGGGTTCTGCCGGAGGTTTCCTTCCTGTTAAAAGGGAGTTTTTTCCTTCCCACTGTTGCCAGTGTGCTTGCTCAGGATGGGCGATTGAGTTGGACTCAACTCAATCTGTTGGTTTCCTTATATAGGCTGTTATGAATTGGCCTTCATTATGTTTTCCCCTCTGTCTGTAAAGCGTCTTGAGATGGCATTGCCGTGATTTGACGCTATATAAATAAAGTTGAATTGAATTGAAGTTGAATCACTCATTAAAACTGTTTATCACATTTTTATCATAAAAAAAAGCTCCCTGTCACCAATAAGTTCCCGTCAAATGTTTGATCAATTAGACAATCTAAGGGGATAATGTCCAATCAGACGCAGCCAAAGATCAACATAAGATGAGAAAGTTGTACATCAGTCTGAAAGGAATAAAAATAGTGTCATGCTTTAGCTGGAATAATGACAAGAAGACTTGTTTGACATGAGTTGTGTTGGAGTTTGTTTTGTGAGGATAATAGGTAAAGAGTGACATAAATAACCATGAATAGAAAATTAATATCCAGAGGAAACAGAGTGAATATGTAAATAGCTTCTGTTGTGTGTTTGCTTTGCTGAGAAAAGACTTAGTCATGGTCATGGTGACCTGTCATGGTGTCATGGTGTCATGGTGACCTGTGTGTTACTTTTACAAAGCACTGTTGGTAGTAAACTTTGCTTTGCATCTTTGGTAGGCCCTTTAGGGAGACTTGTAAGGACAGCGTTAACAGTAGTGCCGTGGTTCTCAGTGTTTTGAGCTGGACCTCCCAAGGTAAATAATGATGTTTGCATTTTCCTAAATCCTGCTGACATCAGTTATTTAGTTCTCAATATGGTGTTAAAAGAAGCTTCCCAGCTGTCTTAATGTAGCTGCTAAAATTCAGGTCTGAGACCATAATACCAACATTTGTTGTTGGTTCTAAACTTAGCTGTTGTGTATATGAGTGATTCAGGTTCCTTCCATGATCCAAAAACACACGTTTGCTGTAAATTTTCCCTCGTGATGAACGCGCACAAGTGGTTCTTTATTCCTCTATGATGGCCCTGCAATAGACTGGTGATCTATCCAGGGTGCACCCTGACTCTCACTCGCTATTTGCTAGGATGAGATCCAGTTTCCCTGCAAGGCTGAATTAAAACAAGCCATGTAGAAAAATGGATAGATGGATACCAGACATGATGTGCAATACGCCTGTTATAGAATGGAGGAATGAATGAACCAATAATTGAACTAATAATTAAACATCAGTCTCTATGGTTAGTTGTTAGTATTTTTCTCACATAAGATTTTCTCCTCCCTCACTGTGCCTGGTGGGCGTAACAGCTGCAAGTGACCCTGATTTGGACACTGCTGCTGTGACTTGTCAGGCTTGACAAGCTTTTTAAGGTCCAGTCTTTCTACCTCTTGTTTCCTGTTCCCTTCCAGTATGGAAAGGATTGTGTTAAGAACAGCAGCTTTTTCTTTCTTGTTGTGTATTTTGTCAAGCTGTGATTCAGAGAAGCCACTTCACTTCACATAGCATAAGGGGTTTTCACTTGAAGCTGTTCAGAGCTGCTGTCAACAATAACTACTGGTCAGCGCAGAATATTTTGGAGCAGATCTCTCAGGGACACTTCAACCACCCATTAACTAATCTTTTCTCTGACCCTGACCTGCCTCCCAGAAAAGTTGAGGCTTAAGTGCTTCCTCTGATTTTCCAAGAGCCACAAATTCACTTTGTACAGTCCCCCTGTAAATAAAAACACTTATCTGTCCTCTCTCCTCAGTTCTTTTGTGGATCTTGTCAACACATGACAGCTCTAACAATATCACTAAATGAACATATTCAGCATTGAAATATAGATATTTCAGTAGCATTTAAAAATCATGTCCAGTCACAACTCCAGATATGTCATATATTGGTCTCCTTTAGTCTATCAGAACAAGTAATTTCTCAAACTTTACCTTTTTTTGTTGCAATTTTTTTAAACTCAATTTTAGATTTATTTCTGTTATTTCTTTTTTTCCCCCCATTCTTCGGGTAGTGGGGGCAGCAGCCTAAGCAAGGAAGCCCGGACTTCCCTTTCCCCAATCACATTTGCCAACTCTGGTGGGGGGATCCCGAGGTGTTCCCTGGGGTCTCCTCCCAGAGGGAGGTGCCTGGAACATCTCACCAGGGAGGTCCAGGAGGCATCCTGACCAGATGCCCGAGCCACCTCAACTGGTTCCTCTCAATGCGGAGGAGCAGCGGCTCTACTCTGAGCCCCTCCCGGATGACCGAGCTCCTCACCCTATCTGTAAGGGAGAGCCCGGCCACCCTGCGGAGGAAACTCATTTCACCTGCCTGGATACGAGATCTCGTTCTTTCGGTCAAGACCGACAGCTCATGACCATAGGTTAGGGTAGGAACGTAGATCGACTGGTAAATCGAGAGCTTCGCCTTCTGGCTCAGCTCCTTCTTCACCACGACAGACCGGCGCAGAGCCCGCATTACTGCAGACGCCACACCGATCTGTCTGTCAATCTCACACTCCATCCTTCCCTCACTCGTGAACAAGACCCTGAGATATTTAAACTTCTCCGCTTGAGGCAGGACCTCACTTCCGACCCGGAGCTTTATTCCTGTCTGTTTAATTATTCTTTTTATATAGTTTTTTTTCTTTTTGTTTCATTTTTAGCCGCTGTAATCCTTTGTGAAATGAAAAGCCCTTTGCCTTGTACATGAAGTGTCTTGTTCAAATAGACTTACTTCAAAAATAGATAACTTCATAAATAAAACAGATATCCATGGAAAAAAAAAATGCTGGGAGGCCTTTTCAAAGAAAATGCTGTTGAAGAGGTATGCAGCAGCTCACTAGAGGAACATTCCATATTTGAAACTATTACTTTATAAAACTATTTATAATTGTGTAATCTAGAAAATATATTACAAATTTAAGCATTAATGTAATTTTTAAGAAGAAACAAACAAAAAAAAAAAAAAAAAAAAAAAAAAACGCTTCTCAGCCTGAGTTGTTCTACTGGAGTATTATAAAGAGTTGCATCAGTGGTAATAAAACCAAATAGTTTCAATCTCAATGAAGACCTTTCTTTTGTCTCATATATGATGTATGATGTATTTTTTTTTATGTGTGGACATTAATATTAGATCACTGGCAATGCAAAGAAAAAAAACTCTCTATGGTAGTGGGAGGGCTGGCCCCTGGTGTGAAAGGATCCCCAGGATATCGTTTCTTGCTGTTTGCTAAGTCAGATGTTTATTTTTATTTTTTTGGGTTTAAGTGACGGAAGATTATTCAGCACAGGAACATTGTTCAGCACTTTGTGCTGCTTTATGTATGAAAGGTGCTATACAAATAACTTTTGATTTGATTTTGATTCATTACTTCATTTACGTAGTGTCATACCCATTTATACCCACAGTGGTGGGTGTAACACTACATAAAAATATCAAAGTCTCAAAAACTTGTTATGTGGGATGTTGGTCAGATGACCTAAATGTGGGCATGGTGAAGAGGACAGAAACAAGCAGTAATTAAAGCAGAGCATTCAGTTGTTGATTCATGGTTCAGATCCATCTTTTGGGCTGTTGCAGTTAATTACCTTGCCAGAGAACAGCAGGTTGTGTAATTAGTACTTAATCATTGAACAGTTGTACACAAATTGTAGAGAAATCCAAATTAGTTCAGCTGTTCAGGTGACAGAACGTTTTATGTTCATTCTGACATCAAAATGATCCTAAAGTTATGCAGTTTAAGTGTGTTGTTGGGACGTCCCATTACTTTTTATGCAAATCTGACTGTGTGATCTCCACTAGACCATTGGTTTACTGCCTTGTTTCCATCCTACTACTAGCTCTGCTTCTTCTGGGATTGGCTGCCTCATCATCATCTTCAGCTGGACCAGCTCGTCAGCCCTATTTAAGGAGCAGGTTAGCAATCATTGAGGGCAGCTGAGTGTTTGCTCAGTCTGTCTCCCTCTTTTGCTTTGGTTGTCATCCTGGTCTTTGTTGGGTGGTACCAATTTGTGCCTTGTACCTTTGTTTTTATAACCCAGTAGGGGCAAGGATTGTTCTTTCATAGTTTGGCATAGACATGGTTTCATAGTTCTGGTTCTAGCTTTGGTTGTTGTGACTTTCTGTTGTTTTGAGTGATATCTTTCTGTCCACTGATTCCTGTCTGTTTGTCACGGTTAAATTTAATGCCTGAAAATAAACACCCTTTTATCTATAAGAACTTATTTGTGGGTTTAATGCTTACAAACCTCTCCCCCTTTTCACTGGCGAGCTGGGGGTTTGTAACAGTTGTCATATTCGTAATAAAGAGTTCTAATATCAATCAGTCAATCAAATCAAAGATACTTTATTCATCCCAGAGGAGAAATTCAGAGTTCAAGCCAGCTCGTCCAAGGTCAGACATACAGACATGTAACATTCATGACAAAAGAGTAATACAGAACCAGGCTTAGGCTGTGCAGCTAGTTTACCAGCGCTGCCTTACAATAGATAAGAACAATGATACATTAGGATCATAGGGGGTCGAAGGCCAAAAAGGTCATGTAACTCCGGGCCGCACCAGAAAGACGCGGTCTGAAAATACAGGGGAAAAAAATTAATAATGAAAAAGCACATGAATATTATGAAAAAATACAATTTTGTTTTAAGTTTGATTTTTTTGTGTGTTGGATCAAAAGGCCAGGTGAAAGAATGAATTGTTTTTTTTCATCTGGGGTTTTCATCTGCGATCGCATAGTCACTCTGAGATTTTCCCATCTTGCATTGCACAACCTGAGTTTAGGTGTTTGACCCTGAAACACAGCTGGATTCTCAAGGAATTTCCAAATAAAAAGTCTGTCTCATATCACTTGTTGACATCAAAACATGCCATGACAAGACAAGATTATGCATTTTACATGGGCTGTCATTCAGGTTTTGTGCCACTGACAGAAATGCATGTCATGTCTCTACATTAGCATGTTGCGTGTCCTCACATGAAGCCATTCCTCAAAGGTTGAAGCTCAGGGGAATTTCTTGTTTAGTCCTAGATAAACTGCAGAATAACCATGACAGCTTGGAGAGTACACTGGCATTGACCTGCCCTACAGTGACAGTGTGTGAGTGTGTATATATGTGTGTAAGTGAAGACATGTGTGCATGGCAGCACAGGTGGCCTTTTTCCACAGAGTAAGCCCTTTCAGACATAAGTATGGGTCTTTAGCTGCCCTGTTGGGTCATATATGACAACCCATGTTCAAATCAAACCTACTATAAGCAAAATGGGAAAAAAAAAAGTAAGAAACAGATGAAGAAAAAATGGTGCTCCTTTTCAGCATGTGCTAAATAAGTTTGCGTGTTTGTGTTAGAGAGAATGTGTTAATCAACCACAATCTCCACACAGATTTAAAATACAGCTCACATGTTGTATGTCGAAATCACTCCTGTTGTTTAGTTGGTTGGAATGAAGTTCATCGCAACGTTAGGCTCCTGCTAAAGGCAGCTTATAGAACCTGAAGGCTTAAATTAGCTTTGCAATACCTGTGTAAGGCATGAAATTACATAGATCCCCATTGAGATTCTACTTCAGAGTTTGGTCTTTGATGCTATCAATGAAGACAAACGTCTGTATTATGGTCTTGTAGACTAAGTGCAAATGTTTGCTCTCGTTGTCATGAGGTTAGCAAAGAGCTAACCTACCACTTCACTGTCATCCCACAGCAATCATTCTTTCAGGCCATATGGGAGGGGCTCCATCGACCTGCCTGTTCAGCAGGCTTATACTGTAAATGCTGTTAAAACTTTGCATGCTTCACGAAGAACTGCATTTGTTCCTTCATCACTAATGCATTTTCTTTTGTTAATGCACCAGTTTTCTGAGCACATTGAATCGGCTGGCAATGCCTTCCTCTCATGCCTAAGCAATGTTCTTTTATGTCACCCTTCATGTGACTTTTGATAAACATGTTTGCTAAATGGCTGAATTTAAAATTTTGCGTGTTTCGGAGGAAACAAAAGACAAGAACTGATTTTGTGAGACGAGTTATGCTGCACTGATCTTCCGTGGAATTTTTCACAATTTAAATAAGAGAATGTTTCCCTTTAGCAAACATAGAGGTGCTTCCAAATTCAAGTCGACTTTTAGTAGAATTAGCCTTTAATGCTCACAAATATTCATAATGAGCCATCACACAGCTGTGTAACATTGATTCCAAAAACGTTTTTATTATCATGTAGGTTTAAGTGTTATGGGATTTTTATGATTCATTACACTGCATTTGTTTATAAGAACATCATGTTGTCAGAAAGAAAAAAAGAGATTCTTCCTATGTGATAAAGCATACTTCGTTAGGTTTTTTTTTTTTTTTTTTTTTTTTTTTTTACGCACAGAGCTTTTAAAAGAAGCATTGTTCTAAGTGACATAACTAGACTGAGGAACATGACAAGAAACGCAACATGATTGTGGGTGTGCATCACTGATAAAATAAGCATATGAAGCCATGAGCTCCAAGCCAGATAGCAGCCTTGTACGTTCGCTTATTGTGGACTGTAAACACAGGGAGAGGATTTCAAAGTGGTTGTTCCATGGCATCTTCTTCCCCATCTGCCTGTTTACTCCATTGCTGGCTTGTTTTTGTGCTGCAGCATGTGCACAGAGCTTTACTTATTGTCACCCAGGTGCTTTCCTTTAAAAAGCAGAAATAAAAAGAAGAGAGCCACAAAACCCAACGCAGATTTACTCTTTATATTTTATTAAATTGTGGCTTTTTATTTATTAAAAATGGGATTACATGTTTAATAATTTCTATTTGTGCTTTCGTTTTATTTGACTGCTTTGGTAGCTTGTTTGTGGTCACTGAGTCTTTTCATAACTCTTCATTTTGTGCAACCTTTGATGCAAACATGTGCTGGTGTCCATGTCTTATGTTTGGTTCTGTTCATATAATATGCTTCTATATGCTGTCTATGTATTATGTCACTGCATTTTACTGTTTTAAGGCCATTCACCTTCCTAGGAACTAAATGAAGAACAAAACAGTGATGAACAGATGAAAAACAGTCATAGGCTATAATTCTGCACATTTACATGGAAGTGTATATAAATTTGCATGGTACCTATTCAAAAAATATCTATTGAAATTTAACTGAACTTTGTTTTTGTGTTTTACTTCTGGCAGAGCGGACGTATTTTCGTACGTTCCTGATTTTCTTTTTTGGC
The DNA here is from genome assembly GCF_933228915.1 of Telmatherina bonti. Classification (NCBI taxonomy): domain Eukaryota; kingdom Metazoa; phylum Chordata; class Actinopteri; order Atheriniformes; family Telmatherinidae; genus Telmatherina; species Telmatherina bonti. The sequence goes on from NC_136612.1 coordinate 19,757,890, forward strand.
AAAATTCTTTCCAGTCCACACCCCTCCAACTCCTATTGCCTTAGGTTCTTCACACTCCTCTCTGAGCTCATCTCCTCCCTATCTGCTCTGTTGCCTCTCGTCACCACCTTTCTTCACCACCCTCAATATACTCACGTCTCTGAGAAAGTGTCCCTTACAATCTTTCCACTATTTTCCAGATTTACTTACACTAGCAGCCTCAGGCAGGGTGAGTCAGATGTGACCACATCTCTTGCTCCGAAAGCTACCCGGCATAAACGTCTAACAGGACTGCAGCCTCTACATGGTGCACGCTCTCTAGGTTTGTACCAATGAAGCATTATAGTGTTGGGTGTGTGTGTGCATCTATACAATGAGACGTGTACTTATCCAACAGTGCCTGTTTGTGACATATTCTCAGCTCCCAACGCAATTCAAATGACATGCATACTGTCAATTTGAATCAGTGTATTCCACAGCACCATCAAACCACAGAGTGTACATCATGGCAGGGCATCAAAACGTGCACAAATAGATGCTCTTTGTGACTTAACTGCATGTTGCATGTCTTTGAAAGATTTCTATGAAGATGTTGTGTAGAAATAAGTAAATAAATGCATGCATTGTTTTTGTTTCTCTTATTTGCATGAAAGGCGCTAAAATGAGTCTTTCAAACATCATGACTCTATTTATGCAAATTAATTTTGTCATATATAATCTCAAAGCTCTCTCGTTCCCTTCTTGATTTTATCTCTCATCCATTTTTTTTTACTTTATTTTTGTGCATCCATGTGGAACTCCTCACTTTCCCACCTTTTCCTGCTCCCATCCTCAAACCACAGAAGTCCCCCCCGCTGGGCTCCACTTGCTACTTTTCTTGCATGTCTCCCTCAATGTTTGGATCGATAAGAGCCAACTGTGTAATAGAATTAGGCTCTAATGGAAACTACAAACTAGTTTCTCTTTTACTAAATCCCTCCTGAAGGATTCGGGGTTGGTAAAGAGCAGACTGTGAACTGAGACTGTGGTTGAATGTGTTCTTGTATGATTGTCATTTGAATGTATTACAATTGAGGGGAAGTTGTTTCAGAGGCTAGTAGATGGATTTTTCCACTTGTGATGACTTTGGCTGTGGATGGCAGTGGTGCCAGAGTTCTCTGCTCCATGCATATCCATAAAAGTGATAAGATGAGGAGTGTGTTGTGAGTTCAGTCATCTTAAAAGTCATCAGATAATTTCAATTCACTCTGAGCTATCCGTAAAGGAAGAAAAAAATCTGTGAAGTTTGAAGAAGAGAATTAAAATGATATTTCTTGTACTCACTTAGGCTATTGTATGAGCTGCTACTGTGGCGTGAATTAAGGTGCAAATGGTGACAAAGCCTCCTGGGGAGGGATATCAGCCCTGCATTGTATTTGGCTGATAGATGAAGGTGTACTCCATCTGTTCAATGATCATCGTTCCAATTTTGATTAACCCTTTATTGTTTGCATTATGCTAATTAGGTAAAAATAAAAAGTTTGGAATGTAATAAAACAGACAAGATAAAGATCATATGATTAGGAAATTAGTTTTTGTAGATATATATACACAATTGTGCTCATATTTACTCATACCTTTTCATTAAAGAAGGAAAAAAACAGCTGCCTGTAAAATAAGCTGAAATTTACTAAAGTAATAATAAATAAAAAATTATATGAAAATCATTACATTATTTTTTAATTTTGGTTCAATAGAAATATTTTTTAAAAAAAGCAAACAAATAAGATACTTTATTACATATGACATCACTCAGAAACTAATATTTTGTTGAACAATTCTTTAATGTTTCTGCTACAGTCAGGTGTTTTCTGTTCCTCTCAGTCAGACTTCTGCACCTGTTGACAGGTATTTTCTCCCACTGTTCAACAGAAAAGTGCTCTAATTTGTCCAGGACCAATTTTTTTTTCTTCAACTCAATTAAATGAAAAAACAGTGTCTTTTATTACTAAATTATATTTTTGCAAATCTTTAGTTATTGTTCATTTTTTAAGTGTCCAGTTATTTGAGTGACTGTTGTAAATTCATTCATTCATTCATTTTCTGAACCGCTTATTCCAATTCAGGGTTGCGGGGAAGCTGGAGCCTATCCCAGCTGGCTTTGGGCGACAGGCAGGGTACACCCTGGACAGCTCGCCAGTCCGTTGCAGGGCCACACACAGAGAGATGAACAACCACACTCATGCTCACACTCACTCCTAGGGGCAATTTAGAGTGACCAATTAACCTATCATGCATGTCTTTGGATGCTAACCACTGCGCCACCGTGCAGCCCCTGTTGTAAATTCATTTATTTATTTTACAGAAACATGTAAAATATTTATAAGCTTCAACAGGTTACATACAATGTTGAATGTAAAAGTGTTACAAAAGGAAATCTGTTAAAGTTTTATGTCTGAGCAGTAAAGGCAACATTGGACCATTATGGAACAAGCCATGGAAAAATCTACAAGACTCCTTTTAAAATATTTTATACAAACTACAAATCCAAACACAGATGACAAACATTTGGCGAGCAAGAAACCAAGGTTATATTTGTGAGTTCAATTATCATTGCTTTATTTTAATGAATGTTTCTGGTCAGTTGTCTGGGTTTTTCCTGACATGCATTGCCATGTTTCCTGACTGTTGATAGGATGCATGGCTATTTAGCATGTATTGTGAGAGATTGATGTAATAATTCGCTAGCAAAAACCATGAGAAGACTTGGGCCTGCCGAAGTTGACTATGGCTGTACCCAATCATATAGATGGGACCAATCAGATGCCAGCGGCAGCCATGAAGTCACGTGAATGCAATGGACCCGCCTACTAAGCCAAGAAAGCCCCAGCCAACCACTCACTTTAGCCTCTTCTAGTCTCTTACTTCATGCAGAGCAGCAATGTGAGCAACATGAAGGCACAAAGAGAGCTAACGCTGTTTTGTGCAAAAACATTGTTCACTATGCAAACAAAAGAATCCATTTGCTATTTTTCACCAACCCTTCAGAAACACAGAGTTCCTAATGCTAGCAATCATAGCGGGAATTTAGTTGGAAGCACCCCCATTAGCAACTTTGCCCTTGTAAACACTGATGAAGTGTGTAAGCACCTTTCTTGTTAATAAAAAAACAAATGTTTCTGCCTCAGCTGACCACATCTGCACCTGTTAGCATAGGAATACAATGACAAACATGTGTTTAATAAAGACCAAAAAGACATAATCTGTAATGTAGTATTTGAGGATGTTTATGAAACAGCGGATATCCAGCTATAAACTTCGTTTTTATGGTTCTGCTGCTTATCTTCATATTCTGGATCCAATTTTTGCCTAAACATGCAAGGCTGAATTCTATGCACACGATACACGATACATACACGATAATGGTGTTATCACAGCAATTCCTTACTACCAACAAATTTTCCTCACCTCGTGCAAATTCACAAGTTATCACTCCTTTAACTTATTCTTTGGCAATTTGACCAATCAGATCCCTTTTCAGGGAACGGACAGAGAAGAAATAGTTGTCTTTCATCCTGAAATAATTACAATCTATTTGCAATTAGGATGGGTGCAAAGCTAATTTAGAGGTACATGGAATTAAGAAGTAAATGGATGGAAATGATTATGTCATGTCCATTTTAATCAGTTAATCAATCCATATCAAGAAAATGGAAACAGCAAACAAGGGATTGAACTGACAGAGGTGATTTTTCATATAACACAGGTGAACTGAATGCAGATGCATAACAATGTAAAAACATTTGAGTGGAATGCACAAGGAAAGCTTAACAAAATGTAAAATATTTTATTTTAGTTTTTGTCTTTCTCACATTAAAGCTAAAAACAAACTGAGTGGAATAAATGACATGGACATTAAGAATTCAACTGAAATTTCTAACAAAAGTTTAGTGGAAAAGATTTTTATTTTACCAGATCCATCAGAATGATACAACCGGTACAGAAGAATGCAGGGAAATCAAAAAGTACTAATTAAAACAAAGACAGATGGAGCATAAAACCCACACCATGAAACAAATGCTTGTGGAGTTGTTTGTTTATTTCCCCGCTTCTCATTCACCAAATAACCTCACTGACCTTCTTAATGGCCAGGTGAGTCCAAGCAGCAACCCTGTCTTCATCACTGTCAAAGCTAAGAACAGGATGTTAAGGTTACAATTTCTACCCAAACTGGAACATTGCCTGATCTGCTGAGTCCAGATTTCAGCTCTGCCACTGCTTTAGTTCTTTTCTTTTCTTGTCAGTACACCCACTTTTGTCTTTGTTCTCAAACTTCTCTCCCGGCTTACATCCTCTTTCTGCACTGCTGTGGCAAGAAGAAGTAACATGTCCATACTGCAACAATGCGTGGAACTTAATAATGTGGAAACAAAAAAACACAGACACACACAATGTGACATCTAATCTACTAAAAGTTGAACAGGTGTTCCATCAGCTGGGAATTTACATTTCATCCATAGACTGTATATAGAGATGGACGTAGCCACAGTGACGTCACCCATAGGATTCTAAAGAGCTGAATTGAAGCTCGGTGGGTGGTTCTTACCATCGCCATCTTGGCAGAGGTATGCGCATCGTCTCATTCGGAAAATACAAATATGGGCAAAGAGGTGGAGCTGAGAGGGGGGCTGTGAGCGTCATGGTGGATGACTGACATCGAGCGAACTCCGAGCTGCCTGTAGCGAAGAGCTTACCGAGTTAACCTGGAGATAACAGGGGCTAACCAGCTAACAGAGGTAAGCGGGCTAAAGCTAAGTCACGTTGTTAACTGGCTAAAATCCGTGGTTGTTCCACGTTCTTCTGACTTGAAGCAGGAGATTGGTATCTGTCAATCAAAAGGACACGCCCCTAAATATGCTGAATTTCGAGATTAAATTACTTTTAAATGGGCGAGTTAGAAAAAAATTCACTCCCCCCCACAGTTGTCATGAAGGTAAACCTGACCTATTAAACTGAAAATGGATTTTTGAACCAGGCTGTAAACATGTTCATTTCTGCTGTGAAGTTGGTCTTTTTAACATGGGAGTCTATGGGGATTTGCTCTGTTTTGCAGCAAGCCCCTAGTGGATGAAGGGGGAACTGCAGTTTTACGCACTTCCGCATAGGCTTCACTTTTAACCGCCGAAGGCTCCGTCCATCTTTTATATACAGTCTATGGTTTCATCAGGACAAGGGTGGCACCGTTGAGGCTTTGTACACTGTGAAGTACAGTGTTTCATGCAGGAACAGAAAATGTCTTACATTAGAAATGAAAGATATGATGGGAGATCAGTTTGACAGTTGAGACTAATTTTCATGTCGCACAAGATTGATGTGAGTACTGTGTTTCTTTTTATATGCATGACATGCAGACGCAAACAGCAAGCTTGAATGGATATCTGTATCTGAGGCTAGAAAAAACAGTGTTTTGGCAGAAAGTGTGTGGTTTGTGCTTGTCTCACTAATCACTTTCCCCCAAATTCATCCATGCTTCAGGCACTCCCCCTTCCCTTATTTTTACCCAGTGAGGGGGAAAATTCTGACCTTTACACTTAAACACAACCTCTAACAAACATGCACGCAAACACACACACTGAATCTCTTCCCAGCAACCCCTCAGGCTGTGCACAACTGGCACCTCAATAGAAATCAGCCTCTGTTGGCGCGGTCATCCAAAGTGGCAGACCAGACTCAAACCAAGTTTCTCGGGACTTTTCACATGTGTGTGATTAAGCTGGTCTGTAAAATCAGAGTCAAGCAGAGCACATTTAATACAAAACAAACCACTTGGGCTATTTTATTTTTTTGTAAATTGCAACATCTAAAAGGCATCAGTGGGAGGCCAAGAAAGTATTAACAACTTGCTCCAAAATCATTTTTTATTAAACCTAAAAAGCTTTCAAGAGTGATGATGGGTAGAGCTTTTTACACTTCTCTGCTCTTCATTAAGGTGAGTTAAGATGCAAATACGGAGCCAGAAATGTCAGTAGTGAAGGATTTTTTTTTTTTTTTTTTTTTTTTTTTTTTTTTTTTTTACCTGGTTTAACAACCTTCTGCTCAAGTAGGTGCCACATCCCTGGTATCAATATGCAGGCTGCATAAAAACTCAGCTTCTCAATGCTACCATTAATATTAAAAGCTCTCGTTGTAGCCAGTTGTAGTGTACATCATGCCTTAAAGTTCCTGGATTTAATTTGGAAAAAAAACACCAAACCGCAACATAATGTTGCTGCTTTGCTGGATTGCTTGTGATGGCATGCAATGTGACATATAGTGACCTGATGTGATGAGATTTGCTGTGGCACGAGGTGACATGATGTTACATGATGTGATGCAAAGCGATTCCTTGTTTTCTTAAAGACAGGCCATAACATTACAAGTACCTGCCCAATATTGTGCAGATCCACCTGTCCCTAAAGCAGCTCTGAGTAGTTGGGCCATGGACAGTGGACACTTAGGGTGTAAAACACTGGGATGTTTTTTGCTTGTAGGATAGAGCTGTGCAAAGTGGGCTTGCTCTGGTGCATACTGAGCGACTTTCAATCAGACTGGGGTCTGCAGCATTTGGAAGGCTGATCAATGTGGGATCTGCTGAATTTTTTTCTTGCAAAACTATTTTTTCCCCAGTAGTCAGCATCGTGAAGCACCTTCCTGCTTTCATTAAATGGTTGATATGTAGCCAACGCATCAATTTAGATAAGTTGTACACGTCACAGTGACATAGACATGACTTTCAGAATCAAAATATCCTTACATTTTAAGCTGATGAAGGTTAATATCATACCAAACCTATTCCAAAAATACAAAAATGAATCCCTGCAGGGGGAAAAGCCAAATCAAGTTTGCCTGAAACAGGCTACCACCAAACTGTATTGAAATGGCAAATTTGGATTTTTTTTTTTTCTGTCCTTTAAACACACCGGATACTTAATTGTGTGACTTTGCTTTGCCTGCATAGTAAATCCAGACATTGTAGTTCCTCATAAGTGCCAACCCAGTCAAAAGCACACAGTCAGCAAATAGTCCTACTTCCAACTGTGCTCCCTGGACCTTAATTATTCACAACTTATGAAGAACGCATTTTACTTCAAGCTGGCAAGTGGGGGTATTTTTGCACATGGTGCCTTGAATTAGTCATAACCTCACAATGGCAAAACATGCAATTTTCATGCCTCCAGTCTTTTTCCTTTGTGGGATATTAAAGTGTCATTATAAGTATTTTGCTGTCAGTACGGACTAAAGGTGTGGGGAAGTAACTCTTCTTACAGTGAAAGCATCTACTGGAGGAAATGTGCTTGTGATTAGTTGAATTGAAAGGTCACAGACATTACTTTGGTGCATACTGACTTGCAAACAATAAACAATTATAAACATCGGTAGCACTTAACATTTGACACACTGATAGTGTGACAGACTTGGAAGTCTCAGCTTGTCCTCAGCAAGCTTACAAAAAAAAAAAAAAAAAAAAAAAGCAATAAAGTTGCGCAGTAGCTATTCCAATAGTCCTCTAAGGGACAGGTTAAGGCACACAAATGATAGAAACAAGAGAGATGGACTGCAGTGATCTGGAGAGGTTTTCAGCAGATCAGATGGCGCAGGAAGGAAATGCTCCTCTGGCTTGGTAGCTGTCTATGTGCAGGATGAAGAGGAATGAAACATGATAAAAGTAGTTTTTTTCTGTCTTTTTGACAAGACATGTGCGCTATTATGTATAGCCACGTGTACAGAACTTAAAAATGACATTTTCCTCTCCAGTTGATTTTGCATCTACATTAAACAGCCTCCAGGCGACTTCCCATCTCCTTTCCTTTCAACCCCCCCTCCTATCATATGCCGAGGTGGCCACCCACTTGCCAACATGATCGGCTCTGCACTTCCCTCAGTGCGCTCCTGGTGGAGATCCAGAGTTGCGCACTCATGAGTCCACGTTCACGCCGCGACGGTGCGCTGGCTTGTCCGATCAAATGCAGACGTGAAACGCTGATTATCCACCAAATGTGCGCGTTTCTAAGTATGTGGATGCGCGCACGCGTGTCTACTTAAAGCTACATTAAGTCGGTTGCCACAAAATAAAAAAACCTGGTGTGAACTGCCTCTTATGGTGTGAGCGTGTCTTATCAAATATTGAATCCATATACACATTGCCATACAGCAGGGGGTGCAACACGCTTGCACACACACACACACACACACACACACACACACACACACACACACACGCACGTGCAGAAGTCCTGTAGAGGCGCAGTCCGTATAGTTTAACATACAGTTCGATTAGACGTATATTCAGTGTGGTCTGTTTGATTAGCGGCTGATTACGCAAAGACTTTCAGAGTGAGGACAAAAAAAAAACCAAACAAACAAAAAAAAACAACAACAACAAAACACTGGACTGTCAGCCCTTCCTTCCTTCTTTTACATCGCTCCCTCTCGCACACACAGGCTCGCACACTTCACTGAGAATTCACCCACAAGATAAGGGTTTGATGCGCCAGCGACAAACATGCCCACAGAGCGTGGGGATGACGAGAAAGCCTCCACTTTTTTCTGAGCATCTGTAACTTGAGTTGAAAACGCCTCGAGGCGGATGTTTCTTTCTTTTCCTTTTCATTTCTTTCTTTCTTTTTATTTCATTTATTCATTTTCAAACACCTATACATTTATCTGAGCCGGTCATATTCGGGCTTCACGCTTAACAGATGCGCCTCTCCATCCCCGCGTTCCACTGGGAGGAAGTCTGGGAGGCAGCGGAGTGAAAACGATACTCTTATGGAAATGATGTTTTAACTGGCGAGGAGTTAACTGTTGCTGCTGGATTTGAAAAAAAAAAAAGATTAAAAAAAAGAAGGGGAAGTCTCTTGGATAAAGAGAGTGGGATTATCAACATCGGATAGACGGATAATTCTGAGAAGATGAGAAAGGTTCATCCTGCCAACCTTTTCTGGGACCTGGACGGGGAAGGTGTATGCACGCTGTTAGAGTGTGCAGGAGCTGACATTTTTTCCTATTTTGCTGCCTAGGATTTTTTTTTCTTGCAGTGTGCTCAGTCAACGTGACCATGGCAAAAAAAAGTGTTCCCAAATTCCTTTGCGCATACGGCTTAAAGTGGAACTCAGATTATTGATGATCTTTGTTACGTTTAACGACTCAAAATAGTCGTTAAGGAGTCTCGAAAGAAGTTGGTTGGTGATAACAGAACAAAAAAAAAAATCTGCTACTTGATTTTTAATATTTGCTCTTTGGAAATGTGACTCCAGCGGAAACCAGCGCGCACCGCACAGAGTCGCCAGGGCTTCGACGCACAACCCAATTCTCTGTCGGGGAACCGGGCTTTGCACCGCAGCACCGCAGCGACGTTCTCGCCTTTTCCCACCGAAAATGCCTCCGTGTGCGCCGTTCCCAAACGTGGCAAGTGGATACTGATTCTCCATGGTGTTCGCCGGCCAGGTGGATGAGAGAAGGCGAAACCTCGCTTGTTTTGTTCAGTAGATCCTGGACACACCTTTTTTAAATGTCAGTCAAGGTAAGTTAGGCCTAGAACAAATTCAAGTATTCTGTCATGTTGCTGGGAGGTGTTCGTGGGCTGTGATGTAACGCTGGCAAAAGCTCAAGGAAAGCGCGCAGATGAGACCAAAGTGTTGCTTGTTCGTTCGACCTGTAGCCTCTCTCATCCGACAAGTGATGCTTTTACCTTTTCTTCTGAGGCGTGTTTGCCTCCACCTTTCTGCAGAGTGCAATGCTCTATAAAAAAATGTGATTTTTAAATTTTTTTAAAATTATTTTTGACCAGAAATCAATCTTCTAATCCTAAAATGTTGAAAAAAGCCTGTATATGTAGAAATTAATCACAGCTCCACAGCAGATTTTTTTCTTTTTATGTCTATCCTTCCTTTATTTGTTTTTATTTGATCAAATTAAACATGGCTTGTGTCAACACCATGACTGCTATATTAAAAAAATGCACTTACCAGGGATAGTCTCCAATATAAATTTGTTTTTTCTTTTTTTTTTTTTTTTTGCTGGTTTAGTCAGGAAGCTACAAGGATTTTGCACTGAAACATGATTTTTGCTCTCCAAATTTACCATCTTCTGAACAAAGTTGCTGCAGGCCTCTTATACTGGTGAACCATGAGTATGAGTAATACCTTACATAGTCAAAAATGGTTAGTGACTACATTTCGTGCTGCTACTGTTGTACATTTGAACATTGTCTCCCCTCTTCCTGGAAAAAAAAAAGAAAAAAAATCAAAGAAAAAGTAAAGGGAATCTTTCAGGCTTGTCCTTTAAAAAAAGGACTGCTACCCAGAACTCTCCACCATGTGGTTCCTTGTAATGCTTCTAGAAAAGTAAGCCCGCCTCTTCACAGGGAATGGACCTGTAAAGGACCACCCCAAAAAGACACTGGTTTTGGCCCAGTTGCCATGAGGTCGCTGTAACAGCCTCAGAATAATGAAACGCCCCAGAGCTGAACTACAAGAAGAAACTTGAAATTGTTTTACGCAAACTCTGACCTGAGCACAATAAGCAAGTTCATATCAGCATCCCTCAGTTTTCTCACCTTCCCATATGTTGATATTTTCCTTTGTACCAGAGATTAACCTCAGGCTGTTTGGGGGAGCCAGGATGCATTGTCTGACTTTCATGCAGCACTTCACATTGAAGTGTAAATGTTTCCAAAGATATTCATGAGAACATTTTTCCCGACCCACCAAGCAGTTCAGATCCCTCAGAAGGAATGAAATTCAGCATTCTTGCATGGAGTTGCTCTTGTAATTTTTTGAGGATTTAGGGCCACTGATGATAGTTCCTGTGTCACCACCCAGCTGTTACATGAAGCTCAGCCATGAAGCTTTTGCAGCTCCCAGTTGCCACATGGGGGCAGTATAAAAAATATGTGGAAGTTCCAGAAAATGTTTCTCTCTTTCTCTTTGTGGAGTTCCCGTTGCTTTGAGTTCTGCATTTTGGATGACTGCATGCAAAGCCTCACCATTTGTTGAGCTCCCATGATCCTTTGATCCATGTATGCAGATTGGAAACTTTAAATTTGCCTGTATGAAGTAAAGCAGGGTGGGACGCTAAATATTTTGTGTTCTTGGATAATTTTGTAGGAACATGACCTTTTGTCAGGCAAAGATAATAAATTAAGAAGAATGACACAGACATGCCCTCATGCACACATGCCCAAACACACACTCCGGAAGAAGAGCACTCTTGTGCACACACACACTGGGTTTCATGTCTAATTAGTGAGAAATTTAACATTGCATTTCACCATAGGAGGCATTTATTGTTTTCTTTTTTCATTTCTTTTCTTTTGCACCAGGTCACAATGACCTGAAAGTTACAGGGGAAGTTAAACGAATGAAGATGAAGAACAAGAAAAAAGGTGTTGCATGTCAAAAGCCAAATTCATGGCTAAATTGGTTGGAGTTTGATGAAAGATACAGAGATGGAGGAGACGCTAAATTTAGAAGTACAATATCATAAATACAAGGAAAGTGGACGCTGAGCACAGAGGGGTGACAAACATATGAGACAATAGGGAGGTGTAAAGATCAATTGAATGTTATGGAAACACAGGAAAGGACAAAGAGAGATGCAGAAGAGGCTGGGCGGGTCACACATGACAGCGAGCCGGGTACGAGCGCTTCTGCGGTGAATGCTGGTATTAGATTAGATGAAACGATCGGTTTATGCTTGACAATTGTGCGGTGAGGACAGCCACATACTGTGCCCTGAGAACCCCCCTGTGAGGCCAGAACAAGTGATAGAAGAGGGGCAGAGAGGTAGAGGGAGGGGGGAGTGAGCAGAAATGAAGTTTGGTAGCTGTGACTGTCGATATTCTATCAAGGAAAACAAAGCAGTGCAATGGGTGGAGGGCAAACAGCATCAGAAACGGTAGGACACAGATAAGACACATGACAGAGATTACTGATTGATTTTTTTTTTCAGAATACACCTGTATGTAACGCTTAGGGGTGGGGGAAAGAAGAAAGACAAGTAATAGTGCCAAACCACATGTACAGACCTTTTGCCACTCATCTGAAGGAATGTGTATCATAAATGAGGTGGTCTTGACTTCAGGCCCACCTATCTCTTTCTCTGTGTGTGTCTCTTTCCCTCTTCCTGGAGATGTGAGTCACTGTGATTGCTACCGGCAAGCAAAGCTGTTGACTCATGAACACTCTCCCACAGGCTCTGTTTTTATGTCATACTGAATGTGATTGTAATCAAAAGTGTGTTTGTGTATGTGTGTGTGTGAGAGAGAGAGCAAGACAGAGAAAGAAAGAGAGAGAGATATTTGTAAATGACTTGCAGATATCCATAAATATGAGAGATGAGAAAAAAATAGGATACACGGGTCAGTCCAACAGGTCAACACACGCGCCGCTTCACTGCGAGTGATAAATCCCAATTACAAATGAAGATGCTCATGTTAGTCACATTCTTGAATGGTAATTTACAGGAGTGCAACAGCAAATACATAAAGGCCAAATGAATAAAGGAGACTTATCGGTAAATTCTTTAGCTATTAAAAACTATTAATCTATTTAATGAGCCATGGAGCACATTCCTGGGCTTTGCTACATTTTGTCATTTGCAGCAGCAGCAGCAGTAGGTGAGCATGTCTCCGGAGATAAAGCACAAAACAGTAAAGATGGTAAATACGTTACATACACAAATAGGCACCAAATAATCAAAGTCCTATGAAAGAAACCTTCCAAAGGTTTAGTATTCTGTTTTAATTTAAAATATTTACGCATATATAGCTGTTTTTGTTCCAAATTGTTTAGCTTAGCTTCCCTGGCATCGCCCACAAGGATGGTCCCTGGTCCTCCACGGCCATCAATACCTGGATAAAAACTAGAAAAGGTGGGCTGTGATGAATTATAATACATTAATATTTTATACAGTCTACAAAAAACAGGAATATTACTTTCCACAAACAGAATAGTACATTAAACAGGATACTTTAGTAGATCTGATGATATTATTAATAATTAAACTACAGGTGAGTCTTTCACTTATTCGGCTATGTTTGGGAAAATCCCAGTAAAGCTGGTAATCTGTTGTGGTGCGATCTGCTGTAACGTGGTGGCTCTGTAAAAGCATTTGCATTGTAGGAGAAATAACATTCAACTGCATGTCAACCAATTTTCAATTATCAGAATCACTGAGCATGCAACATATCAGAGGTGTAAACTTACAATACCTAATTTAGGTCTAGAATATTCTCAGTGCAATGAAGATTTGAGCTAATAAGACAACAACAGCTGACTGCATTCTATTGCTTATCTATATTGCTTTATATGTGTGCTAATATGTCTGCATTGTATACAATATGTGTTTCCTGGTTCTTAGTAACAATCATTAAAAGAAACCTTTATCTGTCAGGATGAGCAGGAGGAATTATTAGCTCAGAGGATATTTGTGAATGCGGATATTATTTTAAGAAAATTGTGAGCTTCCTGATATTTATGCACAAGTTCCCTTTTTTCATGTTCCTTTGTTGTGATTTTACTCCAGGAACCTTGGTGAAATTACAGTGTGGCATCTGTGTTTTCAGCTTGTTTACTTATAGACAGGCATCCATTTGTGTAAGTACATGCCCACAGTGTGTCTTTATCATATCACACTTAATCCAGGTGTTTTGACTCAGTGTGCTCAGGTGCAACAATACATACAAACCCACGTATGTATGCTGCTAATCTCTGCTGACAAGAAATGCTTTCCCAGTCTCAAAAGGCCCCGGTTATGGGTGATCACATGCTGCAAAGCATGCAAAGATATATGTATTTCTGTCAGACACTATGGCATGATTATGTCTTCATAGATGATATCACAGGGTGATAGCAGTTGGCGATACAGCACATCATTTTTTAGTATGTAAAATCTATTTTCCTGGAAATTAAATTTCAATTTCTGGAGTTGAATAAAGCGAAAAGATTGTTTTGCAAGAAGGGGACATATTGTCTGAAACTGTCTGTAGACGTGACATCGTCTTGCCTTGCAGAATAACAGTAAACAGGACAGTGAAGTTCTTTAATTACCTCAACCAAGGAGGTTATGTTTTTTTTTACCTACATTTATTTGTCTGGTTGTTTGTTAGCAACTTTGGCAGATTTTTGTGTTTTTTTTTTTTGTTTGTTTTTTAATCTGAATGGGTCGCAATCTAAATAAGATTGAATTTTGGGAGTGAACTGGTAGGAATTGTGACATTTTTTAAAAGGAGCTTCACAATGGGTGGAAATCAGGTCTGCACTTTTTTCTTTTAGTTCTTTGTGGATTATTGATGTTTCATGTGTGGTTCAGTGGTCTCAACTTGAGTGTTGTAAGTGAACAAAGTTGGAATTAGTTAAAAAATGAAAAATGAGTTGAATAATGTAAGTAAAGATATGTATCTGACAGTTCTGGAAAACATCCACAAAGATTTGTGTTGGTGTGTGGGTTGGTAGCCAGCAGAGAAAAGCTTTTTAAAGCATTAAAGTGGTTTGGCCAATTTTTATTTATGTTTTTCTCCAATTGATGAGCTTCAAAGTAGTATTACATAACTTTCTGACTTTAAAATTCCATGCTTCTGATTCAACTTGGCACAGCAACATTCATTATGACATTCTCAGAGTCATCGTTGCACAGCAGTGTTTACAGACTGAGAAACTGCAACTTTTTTTTTTTTTTTCAGACAATATGAAAACAAATAAAGATATATTGGGACAGAGTAAGATATGAGACACGAATCTAAATCAGACTAACTTTTAATCACTTGAGAGAGCTCCGAGAAAAGACAGAATACAAAACAAAGGCTGAACTCAGTGAGAAATCTGCCAAAGATCAACAGTTGGACTTCAAACCCCTTAAAATCTATTATTTTTGGAGATTTCTATGTAAAAATGACTTTATGTGGACAAACTATATTATTTGCTACTGGTGTACAGCATGGCCTTAACATTAATTTGCATTGGCGTTGATCAAAAATAAGTGTTTAATGTCTACATTTGTGGTTGCTGTCTGAACTGTATATGCCTTTTAAATCTCAAGAGTCTTAGCTTTCCATTAGTATATAACATGTGAAAGTACTTGCAAGGGAGATTGAGTAAAAAACATAATTATTTGTCATGGCCCACCAGATGTCTGCGGGTGACATGGATACTTTTAGATATTTACAAGTGGCGCTGTGTCAAGGATTTTACAAGCAGTCGGCGTTTTACCCCCAGCTGTGAATGATCAGAGCACTCTCACTTTGAAGTAACACTAATGAGTTTTTGACAAGAACTTAAGTAAAATAATGAAAAAAAAAGTCATCAGAATGACAGAAAAGGCACATTTTTAACCATTTAAACAGTATAAAACCTTAGCTATGTTGTAGCTATTTAAGTGCAAACTGTTTGAAGTCATTTTTACACTAAAATCAGCTTTGCATCAATTATTTACTTCAGTACAATTTTCTCCATCTTGTTCCAACTTATTTCACACACTAGCTGTCCAAAATATCCTTCTACCCATTAACAACGTCTGTTAGGAGTTGTGTCAGAGCTTAACGCCGTGAACTACTTTGGCTAAGCTTTAAAACATAGTATTTTATACGTGAATTTCTCAGTTTCCCACTCATTTTTAATGTCTTCTTGCTTGTATTTTTTGGATTGCAATTGTGGAACTGATATGCAATGATACATACAAATATAGCTTTATTACACACCCAGTTTACAACAAAGTCACGCCAAGGCGATTTGCACACATAATCCGTTCAAGCCAAGTCTTTGTGATCAACTTAATAAATTCCCATTACTTTAATTTATAATAATGTTCAGACAAACCAATTAATAAAAAAAAGCCCTTTCTGTGCACTTGGTGCGATGTTGGCTAACTGGCTTCTTAGAACAGTTTAAGTGTGTGTCAGATTGCTTCTTCCAACGGTATCTAATACAGGGAGAGGAAACAAACAAACAGAAATATAAAAAGCAAATTTTGGCTTTTAGATTTTTACTGTACAGCTAATATCAAGGATTTGCTAATGTAGGCAGGTAAATGTAAATAAATCTTGCCATGTTTGCCCAGCATAGCTTTAAATCAGTGTATTTGGTATTTAGAGTAAGGGCCTCTGTAAAAGAAAATGTGGGTTTTAGTGGAAAATGGCGTCTATTAGAGAAAATATAACATCCCCTCAGAGTTGTTTTGATGAATTTGGGCCACAAGACCTCCAGGCAGCACATTGCTCCGTTGCCCCAGTAACATCTTACCTAACACCTGCTGCCTATATTAGTGATCCACCACTCTGACCCAAAACCTCATTTCAACTCTGATGTCTCCAATTTTTAAAAATATATTGAGCTTCCTACGCTACATATTTTGATTACATTTTTAAAGTCTTAACCTTCAAACCTTTAAAGTCTTTACCTTATGATGATAATGGTATTTATCGTGATTCTTATATATACAATTTATAGATTTAGGCACAATATTTAATATAGTGAGAAATCACAGCTCCTAAAATCACCCCCTGCTGTCTGCAAAAACCTCCCACAAAAATTTCTGCACTGACTCTGGTCTGGATTTACCATTATTATACAAACTGATGTGCATTCCCATGCTCTACCTATTCTTTTTGGCTCTCTGAACCATCCATATGGTCCCTTGGTGTACCGCTACCATGGCTGTTTCATAACCTGTTGGGGCTGACACCAGTAAAGGCAGGCCTTCTCAGGCCCACTCTACCGTCACTAAGTAATTTTGACGGACACCACATCCTGCCATTCAACCCCTTTCTGCTCTCTGTTCAGTGATGTGAAAAAACGGCACCATTGCTATGACAATTTGTGACCTTAGGAGTGAGAAACACTAATGTCTTATTCTGTTTTGCATGGTTGATTGCAGGATTAATGGCTCATATAGCACTTGTGAGTTGTACATATAGTATTATGTCTTATGGTGTTTCACACAATTACTTACATAATGAATAAATCAGCAAATGGGAGTTTTATGTATCGTATTGTTTTGGTAGGCTAAATTAGCTTTTGGTTAATTACCACAGGGAAGATTATACAATTTTATGTTGCACGTTAATCTACAATAACCTCTAAAATACTTCCTACAATATTGGCAGCAAGAAATATACCAAAAAATGATCTAAAATACTGAGCAGCAAACTGTAGATTAAGTTTCCTGTCTGCAACTGCAAAGTGTGACTAATGTCATGCCTCAAACCAGATAAACTGAGATAAAGTGTTATGTTTTAATGCACCTCAACACACTGAGCCACCAGGATCCCTACCAAACACTTTTATAGTGTCTGTTAAGGAAGCAGCAGCTTTGAGTAAGCAGTTTAGAGACTCAGGGACACATTTGACTGAAGTCATGGAAACATTTGACTGGAGTTATCTCTGGAAAACAGCAATGTACTCTGTTTCTATCTTGTGGTTTTGCTCCATTTCCATGCCAAAAAATGTGCAACAGAACCAAGAAAGCCTGTCGCATAATTTTTCCTTCACAGATTGTCATAAATTACCAGTATTTGATTCTCTTTACATATTGATATTAAATGGACATTTATTGAAATGTTTTTGTTGTAAATACATTAAAGACAAAACATAAAGACATGAGTCCGGAAAGCAGAGTTTTAAGGTCAGAAAGTTATGTAATGTCTCTTTAAAGTCATCTGAAGTACCAAAGAAAAACACAAGTCCCCGTAAGGCATCAATTTAACCAGCACAGATAAAAGACTAACTTTTATTTCCACTACAAGATAAACAACATATGAAACTCAGACAGTTTATCCTTTCATGGAAAATATTAGATAATTTTTTATATGATTATGTGTTTATTTTCCTTTGGGAATAAAAATATGGGTTTATGAGGTTTGCAAATCGCTGCATTCTGTTTTATTTACATTTTATGAGCATCCCATATTTTGAATTGAGGTTGTATCATAGATATACATGTGTAGATCTCTGGGTTGATTCAAAACAGACTATAAAACAGTCAATGGTGTAGTTCCACCACTAAAAGTTTCTTATTGATCCTATTCAGATTCAAAATAAAGTTTTAATTTAAAAAAAAAAAGTGGGGAAATGACTTGGATTTCATTAGAAAGGAAAGGAACGGTGCAGAAGTCTTTAGAGTATGCATAGACAATGGCCAACAAATCCATAACAGTTGTGAACGCTCATCTGGAGAGACATGGAAAATGTCTGGATACTAATACAGCTGGGACAAGAAGATACAGGGACACGAGATAGAGATCTTAAACTTTTATTGCAACCACAGCTGAACTACAACTCAGTGAAGTTACAGCAACTATCATTTCATTCATTTCAAAAGACTTATCCTGCACTGTGGTTGAACGGGGGATGACTTTCTTAATAAGATACTGTAACATTAATAAGATACTTAACAATCTTCATAAGATACTGTAACATTAATAAGATACTTAACAATCTTAATAAGATACTGTAACATTAATAAGATACTTAACAATCTTAATAAGATACTGTAACATTAATAAGATACTTAACAATCTTAATAAGATACTATAGCATTAATAAGATACTTAACAATCTTAATAAGATACTGTAACATTAATAAGATACTTAACATTAACTCCTTGAAGAAGCATTATGTAACTTTCTGACCAGAAAAGTCTGGGTTCTGTATTTTTTTTTTTATGGCACTTCTTGAGCTGTCGCTGCCCAGCAGTATTCCCAGGCTGAGAAACTGCACTGTTCAACATTTTCATCTGGGATGCCGTGTGATATTGCTGCCTAGTTTTGCTTCCCACACTGGCAAACGGATGCAAACACATTAACCATTCTGAACATGCACCATGACTGATTCAGCAAAGAATCACAAGACATTATCAGGGGCAAAAAGGATCAGAAAAAGAGGAACGGACAGAACAAATTCAAGATAAGACTGTTTTTTTTCCGCCAACTGTACAGAACTCACGGTACAGGTGGGATACAAGATGGCCGATGATAGGGGGTGTGTTACTGGGAAGATTGCTAAAGTTCTATAGTGTAACTTAAATACAGAATAAAAACAAAACCTAAGGGAAAAACATATATCTTAAATAAAATAACTCACCAGCTACTTGGAGTTCTCATTTTGACTTGACCTTAAGACCACACAAGCAAAACCACAATGAGCAGTCACAGGAATATGATCAATCTATTCTATTCTATTAACTACCTGAAATCAAATATGACATTTAAACTGAACCAAAGTTTGTGTTGTGAAGAAGTGTAAAAATGTAGGAAAATGATAAAGGAATGAATGAATTAACATTTAACATTATAGGGAATATATGAAAAAGAAAGAGAGAATTTCAAATTACTGAACTGAACAAAATTTTATAAAGTCATAATAGCTAATATTGTAATTAATTTAACAAATTTATAAGAGGGAATCTGTCCTCATCCTTAGTGGTGGGCATATTGATCCTAATAGTGATAATATCGATACCAACAACAATATCGATGCTTTAATATGAGACTTGTAAATGGTGAGAATCCTTATAAATAAGATGGATGTCATCAAATTTGGTTCACAGCTGTAACAAGGAACCCACATGCCATAAATCAGCTTCTCTCACCAAGATAAAGACAAATTAAGATTTCTATGATAAAATTTTGTTAATATGGTAAAAAATAAAATCTTTAAATTCACAAATTTATCTCTTAAATGAATAAAAACTTTAATTTGATAAAATGATAAAAAAATAAATGTATACTAAATCTTGGTGCGTCACCTATCCCTATTTGTCAGAGGATTATGTTTGAATCTGATAACACACTCATGCCCAGTTCTGGACAGGACTATAGACTATATCCATAGGAAACTAAGCTTGTGTGGAAAGATCCCCATGAGTCTGTCTGGTTTGGTTTGAGTTGGTTGATCATGCATGGCTCTACTGGCAGATTTATGGTAAAGAAAAGTCCCTCAAAGACATTTCCTAAATTGCCTGAAAACTCCCATCTTCAAACTCATAATTTAGAGTTAGACATAGCGTCCTCTTTCTGTGAAATCTGATCCTCTGATCATCTGTTTATATTCCAACTGTGACTGTGCTGATCGATAAAATTACAAAGCATAGCTTCTAGGTGTGTTCTTATATCTGGGCCCTTTTGTTACCATGATCCACCACCATACTTTTAGCAGGGCTGTGGTGAAAGATATGGACGAGGACACAATCCACAGATAAATCTGCCAGATATGGAGTTAAAAAAAAAAAAAAAAAAAAAAAAAAAAACCCTCTGAAATACATTTTTCATGCCATAAAGTACAAAAACTACACATTTCTACTGTATTAGATAGATTTGATGTCAACAATATTGAATGGATTCCACTTTTTGCGGGGAAATGAGCTTGAAAGGATGCTTTTAAATTATGCTTTTTATAAAAGAATCCGTCATGCTCTATATGCAGTATGGATATTTTTACGAAAAAAACAAACAAAACACATTTGTTTTTAAATATTGATTTTGTTGTTGTTTTTGATGACTGTTGCCAAGAAATGAAACGGATTAACACCGGCAGTCGCCTGAGGGTTTATGTATTAGTGTGTTTGCAGATAGGGAGCTACCTAAAAGCAGGAGATTATGAAGCAGCTTCAGTCACAAGTCTGCAATAGTTTTTCAGTCCAACAATAATGCCATTTCTCACCCTTTAAAATCATCTTTGTATCTTGTCACCTATTTCAATACATGGTATTGACAATCAGAATGAAACAAAATGAAAGCCTTACGTTGCCTTTTTGCTTTGCATAGAGTAATTACTTTTTATCATTATGATTGAAAACAGTGATATGAAGATGGCCTTTTAAATCAACGGCGTCCATTTCATCACAACAGATTCCTCAGTCATCATTATCATCACCTGAGCTGCTGTCATTATCATATTCAGCCCAGCAGCCGCTGCCTCAGCTGCAAGCTAAAGCCTCTGCTGTTCCATGTGCAGCGCCTTAATGGCTACAACCCTAGCAGGATGCTGATAAGCTGTACTTTTGTAAGTTTAGTTTCAGCTTGCATTAGATTATAATGTGAGCCAAGCACTGTTTAATTGCAGCATCTAACCTTAATTAATTCCCAGAAAACTGGAGTTTACTTCAGTTCAACATAACTAGGCTTGTTTTGAATGTGAAGGACGGATCCTGGCACTACTCACTTGGGAAGTCCTGACTCTGAATGAAGAGTCTCTGCAGCTCTGGGGCACAAACATATATGCTATGTCACATTTAGCAACGACCATGTCAATATTATGAGATGTTCACACATTCACCTGCAGTGTCAGAAGCATTACTGCCTTAATTTTCAGGTTTTTCTTCGTCAACATGAAGCAGTCAGCTGGATCTGCTGTTTGCTTGCACTGACTGGAGCGTTCGGTGTCATGTAGGTATATCCCGTGAGCACATTTTACCTCTTTTTCCTCTGGAAGCTTGAACTCTGTGGCCACTTTCTGCATGACAGGCATTGTGCAAATACACACACACACACACACACACACACAAGAATACAAAATACATGCACACAATACTGAGAACTCCAGGGCTGTAAATGTCAGCTCTCACTCTATTTGCTGATGGATTTGATTGATCGAAGGCTTGGTGTGTCAGCGCGGGTGTGTGAGTGTGTGTGTGCACAATTGTGTGTGTTTGTGGGTATGTGCTTAAATAAGGGCTGCCACACTGACAGAGGCACAAGTACACAGAGTTGTGTTTTGTGGTCACTCATACCTTTCAACAAGCATTTCCACAAGAGTTTAAATATTGCTTGTGTTCTACTGACTTCACTGGTTACACGCATGGATTTTGGTTGTTGGATGACTGAAAGAAGGCAAGGTTTAACCCAGATAATACTGAGATTTATTAAGAGACTTGAGGAAAGTATAGCTAAAAGTAAGAATATTGGGATTTGTAAGCCAGCATGAACTGTGCATCGTGTAAAGTGATGTCATGCTTTGCCCATTGCCCACCGAACAAGTGATGATGCTGGTGTATCAGAGGACGGAGAGTGAGCGGACTCCATCAATAGTTCTGCCCACAAATCCTTTTAAAACCAAAACACCACAAAAGAAAAAAGAATCAAGTTCTACAAATGTAGAACGGCGGTTACATTGTTAATTAAATTACTCATGTTTGTCAAGGAATTATGTAATCTCATAACATTTGCTAATCTTAGCTCTTCTCTGTAAGCAGTGCTTGAATGTTCAATGACTTAAGTTTTGATTAGACTGTATTAGAACATCCAAAACCAATAAAAGAGCGTATGTTGCACTGAAGTACTCAGTACACAACGCATACCAAGTCACTGAAGATGTTTTGAGCATATTGTATAAACACAATACAGCAACTCACCAACACTGGACAACAGAAGATTGAAAAAAACAAAAACAAAACATTGCCAGGACTGATCAGTCTCAGTTCCAGCTGCAACATTCAGATGGGAGGAGCAGAATCTGCTGGAAACCCATGACATCAGAGATGGAGCCGTTTCCCTTATTGAACTCAAATCGTGAATCTCATGCAGGTTTCTTTGCTTAAACTTTCTAAGTGATAAATGCTTCTGCTGCATCCTCTGTACGCTGCTTGCAACCTATCTCCAGCTCATCCTTTTGAAACAGCGTCTGACTTCATCAATGCAATGCTCTGCTGTTTTCTGTCATTTCTCTTACTCTAGCTTTCCTTTCGTATCTTAGCATGTGAAAAAGCTCCGGATCAGAACAAAATGCAGTCTGTCATTGCAAAAGTCCTTAATTTTGTCTTTTTATGTACAAAAAAAGTTAATAAAGCTAAATTCATGAAGTGAATGAAAAAGAAGCAAACAAGGAAGAGATATACTCCCCCCCCCCCCCCCCAAACTCATGTTATTCCTCACACTTTATAGTTTTGCATCTTTTTTATGACCTCATCCAGCTCCATATAAGGATCTGGTAAGTTTTTTTAAATACTTTTTATTGGCAGTAATAATTATTTTATTATTGTAGCACTTGTTTAGACAGATACAGAATACCATTTAGAAACCATTTAGATTTTAAAATGGGGCTGCACAGTCATGTAGTGTCGAACACTGTGGCCTCACAGCAAGAAGTTTGCTGGTTCGAGCCTCATCTAGGAGCATGTTTGAGCTTGCATTTTCTCCCAGTGTGTGCATGGGTTCTGTCCAGGTACTCCGACTTCCACCCACCATCCAAAGACATGCATGTTAGGTTGATTGATTCCTCTAAATTGACCCTAGGATTCAGTGTGAGCATAAATGGAGGTTTGTCTTTTTGTGTTGACTCTGTGATGGACTGGCGACCTGTCCAGAGTGTACCCTGCCTCTCACCCAATGATTGCTGCGATAGGCTTCAGTCCCAGCGACCCTTAACTGGACCAAGCGGTTAGGAAAATGAATGAAAGATTTAAAAATGGTACCATTATGTGGATAGAAAGATGGTTATATAAATAAGTACCCATGTGAACATTTAAGGACAGAAAAGTAGAACAGATGGAAAGAAATTCCTTAAAAGGCTACTTTGTTGAAATGCATTTTTAGGAGTAATTTGAAACAAACCACAGATTGAATGATGGGTGCAAAGCTGGTGAAGGTAAGACCTTGGAAGTCTGGTCACGCCTGGCTTTAAAACAGTCACAGGGGACAGATAATAGGCCGTGGTGTGATGATGAAATGGGCCGACCACTAAAATAGGGGTTTCAAGAGTTGTATTATTATATGTGCTATAAGTGCTGCCATTTCATGCGGGTCCTAAAATGTGTGTGAATTTGACTGCAGTGAGTAAAGGGGTGGGGGGCATTGGGGTAATGTAGGAGCATCACACAGCTTTTGTTAGCAGCCTGGCTGTTTCATTCTGGAGCGACTGAAACACATTCACTTGCCATAAACCATTCTCAGTGATGTCACACTGTTTGTGCCGTGATGAATGGCAAAAAGCTAGCAGGGACTCCACTCCCGCTACTGAGTGACTTTTACCTTGCTGTTAGCTGTTCCTCGCCAAGAATCATGTTAACAAATTTCACTCTTTCTGAACCAATTCAGCACAGATGTGGTCAGGTCAGACAGCATTATGTTGAATGAATTGCACTTGTCAGTGCTCAAGACCTGTATGATTTTCCAAAATTCTGTTTAACAAACCTCCACAACTGTCAACTGACTAGCATGTTGCTATTCAGCTTACCCCAATTTACAACTACATAGTCAACGTCTCCAGGCCTTCCATTTTTCTGTCTTTTCTTTAGAACGCAGACCAACACCAAGTGGCTGGGCTTGGGGCGCAATAATGTTAAACAATTGTGGTTTGCTGCATTTTAGAAATCTATTGACTTTACATTTTCATGGATAAATAAACATACAAAATTCAAACCAACAAATCAAACTATACTTGGAAAGTGTATGAATTGAAATTAAAAAGAAACTTACCAGTGTTTCTGGTTACTTTGTTTATTCTGAGCACAAGTAATACAAATAATGCCTGTAGGTCAGGAACCATAATACCGCTAACTATAAAGGACTCCATCCTTATATTGTGATTATGCCATATGTGTACAGAACATTTTGAATCTGTAGATATTTGGGCATTGCTTGGGATGAATATCCAGACTGTTCCAAAATTTTACTTCACCCATCAACACACATAAATGCTTGCGAGTGGTTTGAAATTCAGATCATATAAAATATCCTTCTTTTCAAATTACTAGAAAAATCCTCTGAATTGTAAACATTGTTTGTTCTTTACTGGGTAGTAATAATTTTATAATACAGCAATAAATTGAAAACGATTTATTGGTGTGTAATACTTAACAAGATAATTGATTTATAACAGTTGTTATTGAATCAACAGATTTTGCGTGGGTTTTAGAAACCCCACTTCATAAAAGATCCAGACTGCTCGTTTCTGTAGTATGACTAATGGATTAATTGCACTTTATTTCCCTACACTTCAACACAATATGTGAAATATGGGAGTACCATAGAGAGCATAAAGTATGGAACACACAACGAGTAGTTTAACTCCTCCTATGAGAGGCTTTCAGAGACCCTTAGTTTCATATATCTGATGTGGACTCCATGATAATTTACTTTTATCGGTCCTTAAAGGTCGCTGTCCTGCAGATTTTCGAAGTATCCCTGTTCCAGTTTACCTGACTTTAATTAAATGGATCCAGCAGCCAATGAAGCTGTGCACAATGACTGATTCATTTTATTTGAATCAGATGTGTTGGAGAATGGATACATGGACAGCTTGCTGCCCTTGAGGACTGGAGCTGGACACCCGTAGCCTAAGTCCTGCTAAATTTAGTGACAATTTCTTACCATCCACTGACAAAAGTGCTGGCTACACAACCGAGAGCTCTATGGCAGATTCCAATTATCTTATTTGATGGCAGCAACTCATTTAGTCCATCATTTAGGATCAGCAGGAAGTCAGTGAAATAAAACAAAATCCCATCTGTGGGATGTCCATTGGAACATTCAAGGGCACAGCATGAATGTACCACAGTTTTTTTTCAATGTGGAAAGTTAGCTATAGCAGTGAAGCTAGTAGCAGTATTCCTGTTTTTGCCACTCACAAATGTCATTGACGTGCAAGTCACATGATCAGTTATGAAAGCTGAAAATGGTCTACAACTACAGTCTTGAATGTGTCAGAGCTATTTCTGGTAGTGTTTATTTGCATCAGGGCACCAACTCCAAGGGATGAAGCAACTATATTATTTAGCCTAGGATAAAAATTTTAATTTAGATTTTTACAGTGTAATGTCCTAAGAAGGATGCCGTCTCAGCCGGGCTTGTGTTACTACACTAAAAACAGGGAGCAGCTTTTGATTTTATGAGGTGATTACTAAATTTTACAGTATGGACTGTTGCAGCTGGGATTTAAACTGTTGTATAAGTCCAGAATATGGCTGCTATGCGGGGCAGAAAAATGCAGACAAGTTTTTCAATCTGAATTCAGGTCACATTTATATTTCATTTCCAGTAAAGTTTTTCTCATCACAAAGTCCCAGCACCCGAACTAAGTACCAGGCCAGTCAGTTGATCGTTGTGGGCAGGCCGGATCTATCGATCTATCTATCTCTATATATAACTTTTAACAAGACTTAAAAGACTTAAAACTGGATCCAGCCTATGTTAGCTGCATCACAATAGATTTGTCACAAAATAAAAAACTTAATTTATAAATAACAAAAGCAATCTAGTAATTTTAAGCAATAATACACTTTATAATTTGCCTAAATGACAGACTGCTCAAGGCTGGGATATACGTTCAGGTCCATGGATCACATGTTCCACACAACACAAATGCTCAGCACATCCTGAATGTTATCATGATGATCTTGTCACTCAATAAATGTCTGCATCCCAGTCAAGAAGGAACTGTGGAAGAATGCTCAGTCACTAACTTGTACAAGCTGACATAAGTTCATCTTAAAGAAAGGTTACTAGAGCACAAGCAGACAAGTTAATATTGTCCAATTTACTTCAACTCTGTAAAACATCACAAAACATCTGCAACAGAGAAAAACCCAGCATGCTAAAAGTGTATGCATGACCTATTACGTTCAGTAAGGGTTGTCGGATTGTGTTTAATCCACCTGCTGAAGGTGCTTCCAGAGGCAGATGAGGAGGGACACACACTTGTGGTTGCTGTCTTGCTAGGTCTCGTCGCATTGCTGGTACCATCCAAACTGTTGTAAGTGGTTGGTTCTTGCAGCATAACACCTGACACACGCTCCTGCCTTTATGTTATCAATGCACTGCCGTCCTGTTTATTGTATAAATGTATCAGTCTGCCTCTTAACTGAGGCTAACCCAGGACTTTGCACCAGATGTTATGACTTAAAGAATGCATTATGTTCTTTAGGTTGTCATGGGATTTGGAGATCGTATACAAACACACACACATCTTGCAAATATTTTGAGAGATACATTTTTTCAATACTGACAAAGCATAAAAACTGATTCTACTAATGATGATTTAGTACCACCATAAAAATAAATGAAATGGGTTAATGAAATGGGTTAGGGTTAGGGTTAGGGAATTCAAATAAAAAGACCTAATGGTGGGGCCTGATTTGCGAATGAGTGTGCCTTTCCCACTGGAGCCAGCTTGTAGTGCCGGGTCTGCTATTACAACACACGTAACTGTTGCACTGGCTTAGCTCCTGCAGGGTCTGGTTAGCTGTGGCTACTTGTGGCAGGTTGATGCAGCGGCAAGAAGTATTGCTGCAACGGTTTGACCGGCTATAAAAGTCTTAAAGTAGTGAATATACATCAACAATCTCACACTCATGCATGAGTCAGTGGGCATGGTTTTCAATGCCTGCAAGGTAGTCTGTAACTGTAACCCCCCCCCGGTTAATAGCATTACCATCTATCAAATTTTGCCTAATATATCCAATATCTAATGCACCATGTGAAAAATACAAAGATGTCTTATTCCCATTGGTCATATTTTCCAGTTTTTTGAGCTAACATGCCATTTTGTAATGTTTTCCCAAGCTGTTTTGTGGAGCTTCAGCCAGAGCACAGACAGATGACAACTCATTTAATAGATGACAGAAATTACAACAACAGATGCCTGATGCGGTCCTGCATTCAAAATCTCACACTTTTTCCTTTTAGTTCAAATATTACATAACAGACTGCGGCGATATTAAGACAAAATCTTATGACAGAGTTGCCAGTCCAAATGAAAAGGATCCTGCATGTGACAGTTTAATTTGTAAAGGCAAACTATGCACTTTATATACTGGAAAGAAATTAATTGTACAGAGTTTGAAAACCCTTGTTTTAGCGTTGTCAGAATTTTAAAGGCTGCACCAGTATGTCTGCAAACAGTTTTTATCTCTTTGAGTCTTACAAATTAAATTTCTCCACAGTGCTGGGTCTCTCTCAACTGAAATGACTCTAGACTGTAAGAATCTGCACTGTTTAATGTTTTTATTCTCATTCACCATTTTATATTCACAGTGAAATAAGAGACAGGTTTGAGCATTTGTTAAACTCGTGCATTTGTTGAAAGTCCTGAAGTCAACAGCATTAAATTTAACCCTTAAAGACCCACCCAGTGACAAATAGGTGAGAAAATCTGATTTTTTGACATGAGGTCTTCATTTGTTCCTTTGTCAAAATGTGAAAGAAACAAAGTTACAACATTCTTTTAGGGTTATTAACAATTTATTACCACGTGATATGACAAAAATTCTTATTGCGTAATCTTCTGCTTTTTGGTGTCTATGAAGTGGCAGAAGACAAGAATCAGATTGTGTTCAACAAGATTTTGAGCAAAGTTTTTACCATAAAATGATGCAAAAAATCTCAGAAACTATATTTGTTATACATGCCACGCTGAGCTCTTATGGGTTAATTTGGTGGTGAATCTTTGACTCATTTAACTGCATTTTACTCCAGTCTACTGAACACCTTGACTGATGGACTGAAACCCCTTGCTTGATTTGAAGCCTCTGCTTTTAAAATGAAATCTGAATCGACTGAGAATTTTCAACCTCTTGAACCCAGGAAGCTCTTTTTTTTTCTTCCTAAACTCTGAAATATAACTGAAAATGTTTTAATGCATTTGTCTGAATCTGAGCACAGAGAATGCCCCTATGTGTCTCTGCATTTGTGTCATCGCTGCTGCCAGCAGGGACGTTTCAGTAAACGCTAGTCTTGCTAGTTGTGCTGATTCCATTTGTGGCAAAGAAATAACAGAAGTACCACCTTGTTTGACAGATGAAATGTTGTGCTTTTGATTTGTAGCTGTTACTTCTTTCAGCAGTTTCTCCAGACGTACTTTGTTCCAGGACATCAACAGTTTATCTTTTATCTGTGAACTGCTGCATGTCCTTTATCATTTTCTAAGATTGCCAGAGGTTTTCATCTTATCATGACTCCTCTGAGGTTAAAAGCTTGTTGTATTTTCTTGATTTTTAAAAAAAGAAACAAGTCCTTATCCAGGAAACTCATTTTGGTTTATGTCTCTGCAAGGCTTACATTTTCTTTTTAATTCACAAGATATTTGATCTTAAGCTTATCATGTTGTTTGAGTTTCTACATTTACTCTTCGCACCTGTTCTTTCAGAAAACTGATTCTTTTATTTTGTACACAAATTAATGTCAGAATTGAACAGCTGCAAAAAGATACAATCTACATCCAATTACTTTGGTATGCATACAATTTGAGCACTATATGTCATATAAAAACATTTCCACCATACAGTGTAATAAACATATAATCTAAAAAATGAGGAAGGAAACATTCTAGAAAAGAAAGAAAAACACTGGTGTCAAGATACACGTGGGATCCTTGACTTTCTTTAGTTTAAACTTCTAAATTTCTTTAATCAAACAACCTTTCTGGTGTTTGGTAAAGGTGTTATATGATATCACACAAGCTGAATTGTGTCTTTGTTGTTTTGGCACCCTTCTCTGTCATCTATCACTCTCTTTCCCCCACTCTACCTGTCTGATCTCCCTCTCTAATGCCAGCTGTGTATTCTCAGGACTTGAGCGGGGGCTGACAGACATATGGAGCTATTGTGGTGGTTGATGGTAATGACGTTGTGGTTCCTTTGAGCACCTCGCTGCTAACCTGATTCATTGCCTGTGGTTGCTCATAAAAACATTGACCGCAAACACACAGCAGCTCAGAACAAATCCCTCCAAATACACACATGCATAAAGATGCACATACAGGTGTATGAGTGTTAAAGATGCAGACAAGCATTTATGTGCATCTCACATGAAAATGTGCAGAAACACAAAGTCTAACTTATAAAAGGCACAACTAGTGGTGCAGACGTATTTTAATTCATTTGTTCACATTCCCACCTGCATTCACATAGAAACACACCTAATTTCCACATACGTTCTTGTGAAATGTGCTGACACATTGAAGGCACTCTGTCTTCCTTCCCCCCAAGGATCGTGGTAATTAGATTCCTACAGGCCAAGTCTCTCAATTTCACTGCATTTAATTGGAAACGTACACACAGACACAAGGGCACACACACGCACATTCACGCATACTCTCTAAGAGAAGGCTCCACAGGTCCAAGCTTGTTGATCACAAGCTGAGACTATGCCACTCTAATTATTAATTTCTACGCTGCCCGCCTCTTTCACATGCTTCATTTACCAATCAATCCCTTCGTTGTTTCATGAATTCCATCAGGTCGGCCTCTGCTCCGCCAGGCCGAGATGAAAAAAAAAAAAGACCAAAGGCAAGAGTCTTCATGTTGCATTTTTGTTGCACAGCAGAGCCTAGCTGCATATTAAGTCTTTATGCATGGGTGGGTGTGTCGAAAATGTCTGCAAGCAGGTGCACAGCCTGGGGAACAAGGGAAAACAGGAAAAAAGACAAGTGCATCAAAAGCCACATGCTGCTCTCTGAATAATATGAGACTGATAGACACTGACATCTCAGCCCATTGCTGCCTGCAGGGTCAAAAATCTGTGCTGCACCTGATTTTAGTCAAACATTTTGGATAGATTGCTGCTGCTGAAAGCTTGTTTGCCTAAAAAAAGAAATGACAAAAAAATGACACCATATTTTGTCTGAATAAGCTGGAATAATGACATGTAGCAATTCTGTTTTCATCAAAACAGGCAGCCTTGAAATATGGAGCTTTCAAGCATGCCTTGTTTGTCTTTTCAAAGTTCCGAAAGCATGACAACAATACTTCCCTAAACCTAATGAACTATTCACATTAACAAAGTATTCATGGAGCATTAGCCGCACAAAAAAAAAAAACATAATCCGATTAACACACTGTAGAATGGAAGTCCATCAATTAAAAAGGAGCAAGGTCAGTAAAAAAGGTGGTCTGATATGTAAGTCCCCAGTTTCCAAGCGCTGGAAATGATCTTAATTAATCTTCCCAGTTGGACATCTTAGAAGTAAGAGAGGAAAGACACAGCATAGCAGGTATGCATGAAGGATATACTTTGAGGTGACTTCTATATAATTTGGATCAGAACCTTAAAGTAATACTGCAGCACAACGAAAATCCAGTTTCAATCTGTTGTTTTCTAAAGCTGAGGGTTTTGGGGTTGATTGTTTTTTACATAAACACTCAAAGTTTGAAAGCCGAAATATAGACTTTATAGACATCAACTGATTTTTTTTTTAATACAACAACATAAAGCAGTGGTTATAAAACTGATTATTACAGCTCACTTGTCGCTCATTTCTATAACCCATACAAGAGAAAACAGCAGCGCAGTAAAATGTCAAAGTGTAATTAGAGATAGTTCGTTATCAGAACTGC
Organism: Telmatherina bonti; assembly: GCF_933228915.1. Classification (NCBI taxonomy): domain Eukaryota; kingdom Metazoa; phylum Chordata; class Actinopteri; order Atheriniformes; family Telmatherinidae; genus Telmatherina; species Telmatherina bonti. The sequence continues at coordinate 19,789,148 of NC_136612.1, forward strand.
GCACTATTCTACAAAAAGGACAAATACACCTTTTAGATTGAGAAATTTTTAAACAAAAGAGCTGCAACACTTAACTTTTGCCCTTAATATGTATCAGATGAAAGAAAACCAATACTATTAACAGATTAAAAATGACCACAAATATTGTATTTTGCTGGTAGGCCATACACCAGTTTTCCATGCTGGTAAGGACACCTTTTCGTGTATAGGTGTAGCCTAAAAGTACTTAAAAATAGATGAATAAATATGCAAAACAGAGCTTATTCTCTGGAAAAATGCTTTCTTTATGAAATATAATCTAATGAGTTGCTTTCAATGCAAGAGCTGTGGCTTGTTCTGGACAATCTGGGACATTATTTCTCTCCTTTTTGTGTCATTTTTCCCTCTTCACTGCTAGGCGAGCAGTGTGGCGAAGAGGGTTCAGGTTCAAGTTCAATAACTCCAAACTGGGCCGAATATAATCGTGTCAACAACCCAAATTGTACACACTGCATTTACAAGTCATGAAGGACAGTGATGATTACATACGGTGACATAAATCTGTCAAACCTGGAGGAAACAGAATTGGGGGAAGCCAAACCGCTGACACCTTGCTTCGCGGTAGCATCTGTAGAGTGTACACTCCACTGGGACTGTGTCCAGAGAACCATCTGCTATTGGCTAATACAGTTTCTCTTTCACACACATACACACAAGGAGACACAATGTAGGGGATAGATGGATGGATATGAATGACGGATGGATACATAGTTGGATCGACAGACGGAGGTCAGAAGTGGGAGACATTTCCCATTCAGTGCCAAATAAGAAGTCCCAAATGCAGTGTGCTAATAATGGAGAACGTGTCATTTAATATTTCTACATTTTTTTCCAGCTAGTAAAGAACTGGAGCAAGCAATTAAGGAAGGCGGCTTAAACTGTTGTGAATGCAGACATAAGCAGTGAACTAGACCATGAAAGCTCTCTATTTTTGACGATACTTCTCGTCCCCAGAGGGGTCTCTTTCTTATCCCGGGGCAGTCTCAGTGTTGCCACACACTTGCAGTTGTAACGGGACACACACAGCTGCTTGAGGACATACTAATGCATCAATGATGTGTCTATTATGTAAAGGTACTTCAGCAGTATCAGCTGTACACAGTCCGAAACGTGTAGCGGAAGTAGCGAGGTGTAGGAGGTGGAACATCCTCAAGTGACAAACTGAGTTTCTAACCGATGGATGAAAAGACAGTCTCTGGACTTTGGGGAGTATATTTCCAGTCCCTTGTGAGTCCTGAGTGAGACAGCTGTTCTGCCTCTGCTTTGGTATATTTTTGGACTTACCTTTGTTTAGGAAAAAAGAAACACACACATACATTGAATTAAAATGCACCTTGTTACTATCTGTACATAAAGAAATACACTCGCAGCTACGTAGACGTTCACTTAGAAGCGAGACGTACCGTCACATGAAGGTTTTATGTAGCTGATGCTCACGAGATGTTTCCTTTCAGCAAAATCATTGTGTTCAATCATTGTGAATGTTTCAGTCTAAAAAAAACCGACCGTTGTTCCTTCACACACACATGGACAGACATAAATGGCCTTGGACTTAAGCAGCTAAATCTTACACGGTTAATTTCCCAAGACAAGAAAAAAAAAGAAATATTTCAGCTGATCTTCATCTAGGGCCTTGGCATAGAAAATAATACTTACCAGGAAGTGTTTAACATGTAGAGAGACACAGGTAGCTGTGTGTGTGTGTGTGTGTGTGTGTGTGGCTCGGCATAGAAACCTTCTTAGGTAATGAAATTAAGCAGAGAATGATTTACGTCTCTTTTTTTTTAGGCCAGCTAGCCTCAAAAGGAGCAATGTTTTGTAAGTTCTCTGTTGCTTGTTAAGGATAACTGCAGAGGAGGTGCGGGGGGTAAGATGATGAAAAGAGATGGAAACTTTGAGAGGAGAAGAGGAGAGGGAGAATGGAGATTTACAAAAATATTCACTAACCACGGAGGAGAAAATGAGTCAAGTCTGAAGTACAATGTTGCCTCAAGGTGTTGCTCTAGGGATGACTGCATGTGAGCGATGTGTGAGGTCTCGCCTGCGGTTGATTGTGACAGCGCTACAACAGAATGGCAACGCTGTGCTGTCATGTTATAAAGTGCTCAGTCCAGATTTACTCCATATGAGCTGCAAAGTTGTTGTTTTTTTTCTTAAAAGATCATAGACTTACAGAAATAATTCCTTTTATTTAGTATTTGTTTATTTATGTAGTTATGTATTTAGTTGCCTTGGATTCTTATTCTCTTCTGAATAAGAAATCACTTTCAACAGTCTTAATGTTGATAAGAAAAAAAAAAAAACCCTCTTACAACCAGAGTGGGAGGCAAAAAAACCCCAGCAACGATAGAAAAAGATGGCAACAATGGTGCGATGGAAAAAGGGAGAAACATCAGAAATGACGCACAATCGGAGAGGTGGAGATGCGGCGGGGAGGAGAAATAAGAGATGTAGTGAAATAAAGGGAGACCTTTGAAGATCAGCAGGTGAATCACTCCTTTGATAATTGCATCAGCTTTTCATTGTGGCGTTCAGCCGTGGTTTTGTGCAGGTGTGTGAGTTTGCATAAGTGTATATATACACAGTGGTCCTGCAGGTTTCCTTCACCTTTTGCAATGTGGGAGCAATATTTTCAAGTCCGAAGATTTGATGTTCACATTGATTCAGTGTGTACACAGTCTGGCAGAATGACTACTTAGTCATTAAATTATTGAATGGAGGACAAACACGGCGTAGTGGGTTTGACTGTGGTGTGATTTTTTGCTGGCTAACAGGCTGCTTTAACCGTTTATAAAGCTAGTCCTCTCCTGGGATTTTCATCCCCTCCAGTTGCTACAGTTAGCTAACAATGGTGCAAAAACACAAAAGACACATGCTGTAGATGTGGAAATACCATGTTAGTGTGGGAGGCATAAGGAGTATGGCCACACTGGTTGAGGCTGATGCTGGACTTCTTTTTTGTGACCACGTCGAGCCGAAAGCGTCTCAGAATGAAAATCCTGTCAAACCATGGATGGGTTGCAACAGCAGGAGATTTCATTGGATTGCACTCCTGTTGGAAGAACCGACATCTGAGGATGAAGCTGGTACAGGCTGACCGAAACTGGACAGTTGACGAGTGAATAACCTAACCTGACCCGATTTGTTGAGTTAAACAGATGGTAGGGGCAGAATCTGGCATAACAGCGTGCATTCATGGACCTACCCTCCCACGTGTCAACACTCCAGCCTGCTGTTAGTGGTCAAACTGAGTCAAGAGGGCTTTTTGGGTGAACTTTAAAGCCTAATATCAACATGTTTTAATCAATTTTCCTTTGTACTATCAACTATTTGCATCATGTCCTAAAACAGGAGTTGTCCTGAACAAATTTTGAACTTTGCAGTGGCTTCAAGCTTTGCTGACCAGCAATGCTGTTGGATGTGACACTCACAGCGTCAATGTGCAGCCAAAAAAATTTTTGCAGAAAAGATGTAAAGCAATCATGTCAACATGGACTAGATGCTCTGATGTTGTGTTTCATTTGAGATCAACTGGATGACCTGCGTGGTGCATAAAAGTACATTATTAAAGTCCATCCACCATATGCCATAATGTGTCAGTCTTCCTTTGCATTCATTGTTGACATTTCATGTCAAATAGTGATGTGACATGTAGTGTGGGGGGGTTAATATGTGCCTTTGGGAAAAATTCAAAGGGTTTTTCGGTCTTGGTTGTTACAGATGGTTTGATGCAGTCACAATGAATTACACTGAATGTGTGCAAATGGTTTAAGAGAAATAATTTGTCACACACACACACAAAAAAAAAAAAAAAAAAACTACAACAAACTGATTGAAAATATTATTTTCATATGAAGATGAGATTTAAATTTGCACAATGCCAAAGTCCTTAATTCATTCCTTAATGTTTTCTTAAATCATACCACAAATTCCCCAGCGAAGGTCTGCACTTACACTTTTACAGCCGCTGCCATGCAAACCAATCAAATCTAAAGTTATTCACTATGTTACATAATGAAAAGGAGATCTCACAACAGCCCATGTGAAGCATGCATAGTCCACTTAGCTAGAATGGCTTTTTGACAAATAGACTGCATAATGAATTTGGTCTTCGGGGAAATTTTAATAATATGTAAAATGAAACTGCATACATTTAGTTTGACATTTCTGTAAGGTCAGTACTCTACAGTTTTCTCTCCGACTCTAGTGTAATTGAATTTTGGAATTTTTTTTTTCCCCTTTGCCTACAGCCATTCATTGATTACTTACAGGACCTCCCAAGCACATGCCCACTTTTCTCAGACCAGTCACTCAGCAGGGCTTGGTAGGATGGTGTGAAATGAATGCAAAGGTTTTAGGCACCTTAAATTCTTCTACTCATTAAATAAATTTAAAAAGCAACAAAGCATGACTCAGTTACCTTAAAAACAAAAAATGGTTCACATCTTGAAATCGGGTGCCGTTTTAAAGGAGAGTTATGATCACGCCTGTCACAAACCTGGCTGTAAGAAGGATAAGGAGTCTGCTAGAAATCAGACAGAAACAACAGAAGTTACCAGCAGAAGAAATGCAAGTAGTGTTCAGATGTTTGTCATGCGCGCTGAGGAGGCGTTAAGGATGTAAAAACAAACAAATGTGATGCAACATGAACAGAATGGAGAGTTAATACATAGCCTTGCTGCCCTCCCTCTGATAACAGATATTTCCCTACTTTGGTTAAACAGGACATCCTCTACAACAGGATAAACTTCTTTCAGACAAATGCTTATGTATTTTCTTGACAAACTGTAAGATCTGTGGCACATTTTGCCACCACAGTTCACTGCAGTGATGCAGCTCCCACCACACTACTGTCGGCACACTCAGAACGGGAGGACGTGGACAGTTGCTGCTCTTTATTAGGACAAAAAAATGTCACAATAGGGACAGATTGGGGTGGCAGGTGGTGTTAAGCCTCCAACATTCTAGTGAGATAAGGCTAGTTTGAATTCCAATAATTTTTTTGCTTCAGAACAATGTCGCTTCACTCTGACGCTGCTACGTATTCTACATGTAGACATGCATCTGTGTTTCCTTTGAAAAGCATGGCTACAATCCAGATGGATGTGAGATAGCCAACGGTTTTTTTGCACATGATGAGGAATTTTAAAAAATTATTCTTGATTAACATGTCAGGTAAAAAAAAAAAAAAAAAAAGAATAAATGCCTTTAACCGCACAGTTGCTGGAATGTTATGAGATGGTCTTAACATGCGACCCTTCTATACCTCTCTGATATGCTTGAGCTTCCTTTTTCTCCACTTTCCTCAGCTGTGTATTTTTGCAGTCTAAAATTCAACATCCAGTTGTTATAACTCAGCTAATGCAGTTCCATGTAATATTTTTTGTAATTCTAGCTTAATCGTGCTTCGTCTGCTACATTAGATCCTAATTGTGAGAAACCAAAGCGCTGTCTTATCAGGTTAATAACTACCCTCGACAGCCACATTTGTGTCATTAGGTGTTTATCTGTGTATATCCATGTGGTTTCGTGTGCCCCATATCTTCCATCCTGAAGCTGAAGTAGAGCTAATCACTTCAGTGCTTCCCAGTGGACAGGTCTAATGCGTTTAATCAGTCCTGAGGGAGCCGATGCTTGACAGTGTAGAACGGCCTCTCTGCCTGCTGTCACAGCTTGTCTGCTTTTTTCACTGCACTCGCTTTTTTTCTATCTTTATCCAACCTTGCTTTTAAACTTTTCTTTTGTCAGTTTGTTTTTTTCTGGTACCTGCTTCCCCCTAAAAAACACATTCAGAAAAGCACGATAAAGTTTTACCATTAAAAAAAAAAAAAAAAAAAAAAAAAAAAATCAAAGAAAGAAACATTATAAAGACAAAGAAAGATTTTGATTTAAGAAATAAAGAATAGGTTTGATAACATGTGCAATGAATAATTTAGCTGCTTTTTTTTTTTTTTTTTGCTAATAAACCAAAAATAAATAAAAAAAAAGGCATCTTTTACGACAGCTAACATCTACCTTTTTTTCCCCTCTGCTGGCTGGAGTAAGACACAGCTCATTACCACTAGACTTTCATGTTTTAAGCTCCGTAGTCTCCAGACAGCGCTGTCTCTTGGTCAATTAGATGGTGATCAGCTGGAATAATTGTGTGGGCCCAAAATGTTTTGCTTATTGACACCATAGAAACCCTCTGTGAATCTTACTTTGAGTCCTTCTGCTTTAGTAGCCAGAGCAGTTGTTGTGTTACTGAAGTTATGCAACTTACACACCTCAAGTAGAACAAGCATGATTCATCTAAATGAGCACCTGAACATATAACAGCGTTACTCATACTATTGCCTGTGGTTTAGGGGAATTTACAGTTGCTAGAGAGAACGGATAAAATTTGCATGTGTTTCATTAGGGAGGGGAAAAAAAAAGATGGATTCACAGACTTTTAACAGAAAAAAAAAATTGTATATTATTTTATTCCACATAAAATACAAAAATTCTGTATGTTCATTTATTTTCATTTCAGAAAAATTGACCTCCTGCACTGAGCATCTTTTTTTTAAAGGGATTATAAATTATTCAATCCTAGTGTTCTGTCTCTGCATTAACTGGACTGCATGCCAGCTGAAATAATTGAACAGGATCAGAGTGTTGGGCTGGCTTACTGTGGACTGGCTGAGTTGTTTTTCCAGCCTGCAGGATAGAACTAGACTAAGAGTGGGCAGCGTGACAGACTTTACTCACAGTGCAAGTGTCAGTGACATAAACATTATCAAACAGGTTTTTGAAGCGTCAAACATCAAATCTCTGCCCCTCAAGGTGTGCGCTATCAGTCAGGAGCTTTCACAGTTTCCCTCTGTGTCTTATATCTACAGTATTTTTGTGCTCCAGGATATGACACACTGCCTTTGATCCTGCTCTCTGGGAGTCTCTGGGATCCTTCAGCCTTCATCTCTCTTCAGCTTCTTTCCTTTTCTCTTTCTCTCCATCTCAATCTGACCTTCAGTCTCAGCGCTTTGCTACCTACCTCTGCTAAAAGGCTAAAAGACAAGGCAACAGTGTGGATTAACTGGGATTACCACTTTAACAGATCTGTCTGCTTTGTCAATTAGCGGGATAATTTAACTTTTGTTTTCATCGGTGCATGCAGATGTTTTGTTCTCCATTACCAGCGCTGTATAGCTAGAGAAAGCTATCCTGAACAGGAGGTTAATTATATTCAGGCGTAGACAAATCTCTGCGGCAGCAGGTGTGCAGCAAGTGAGAAGCAATGCCGTTGTTCATCTGGAACATTCTTAATCAAATACTCCTGCAATTAAATGGCCAAAGTGTTTTAGGGAACAGAGTTTGCTTTCGAAGTGCATCTGTTGTGTTAATTATGCATGAAGAATTAAGATGTCATTGCGAATATCTTAACTCAGAGCTTTGCTTTGCAACCCTTTATACATGTTAGGAAATTGCAACTTAAAATATGTTAAAATACTAAGAACTGTGTTATAACAAGCTGTTAAGTACAATTTAACCCTTTTCCCTGAGATTTCTAGGGAGGGTGTTAAATCTGGACTCAACGATGTAACAGGGTAAGCAACGCTGATCCTGTCCCGACAGTCCTTTGGCCTTGAGCGAACCAGCCATGCTACTGTGTCTGAAAGCTAGCTTCCAGACTGTTCTTCTGTCATGCATCTCCTATTGTTGCCAGAATTAGTAGAACTTTGACAGCCTGCTTAGATTGTGCATCTTGAGTTGAATTGTTATAAATATTAAAGCTGAAACACCACAAACGCTGGGCGGGCTAAGAAGTGGATCAGAGAATCACATGTATAATTGATGCATTAACAAGCTTGCTACTTCTGTTAGCAGACAGGATGTACACTTATTTACAGCAGTTACACATGTGGTATAACTGCACTGTCAAAGCCAGAGGATGGTGCAGTTAATCAGAGTTGGTGGATGCTCAGTACGCTGACTTTGTGCAGAGCCTTTGCTTTTGGAATTGCTGTGAGCACCAATTTCTTTTATAATCTGGCAGTGTTATAAATTATTAGAAGAGACATCTGGGATGGGTACGTTACCTTAAATGAGCAAACTAACTTTCTCGTTTGGTATTATTCCTCGCATTAGAACCCAGATGTCCAGCTCTGCTCCTAGAGGAACAGAATTCTGTGGGTTTTTCATGTATCCCTGCTCCAACACACTTGGATCATATTAATCAGTCATTGTACAAAACTTCATCGGCTGTCAAATCCATTTAATGTAAGCTAGGTGTGTTAGGACAGGGATACCTCAAAAACAGCAGCCTTCAAGAACTGGAAACCCCTGCATTAAGGTGACAAGTAGCTGCCTCAGTAGCATGATGATGTTTCCATCATGTGACTGAATGTTGCAAGATTTAATAATGTTGGAGCTTGGCCCAAAAGTAGGAGGTGATCATATTTTTAGAGTCTCCAATGCACATCTGCGGTTTGATTATTAAGTCAGTATATTTATATCTGTCAACCTTATTGATCTTGTTCATTTAAGGTGATCTGAGATCTGTCAATCAGCATCCTCAGACTAAAACTATACTTGCTATCAATTATGCATCCACATATTTATCACCGCTGTCCAGCATACTCTCATTTCTTAAAGCATTGTTTGTGTATTACCTCAGAAATCAATATGTTTGAAAGCTGCAATATGCGAGTAAATCCTAGGGCTGGTATTGGGACCAACTGGACTGAATGTCAGGTCTAAGGATCAGCAGAAAGTTTCAAAGGCAAGACACAGCACGCTTACAGAGTGGGGTTTGCAAGCAAACTACAATAGCACCGATTTGGTCATTTTTTCTGCCATGATCTCAAAATGGACCAAAGAGTAACCCCCCTCTGTTTTTGCCATGTCTATTGTTTTGTTTATCCGCAGGTAAATTTGACAACTATATCCACTCTAAGTTCTCTAATGTGCCTCCAAGTGGAATTTTCCTGCGATAAGGGTAATATACCAGGAAGTGTGGGAAGAATTACACCCACAGCAGAACTAGCTACCGGCGCAAATGCAAGTATATTTCTTGGCCTTGGAGGGTGCACACCCAGCATCCCGGCACTGAGCTCACTGCACCATTTCTCCTGATTTTAAAACCAATTCCATGTCAATCTGAAAAGGTATATGTCTACTTTAACTAAACTTAAAACAAACAAACAAAACATTTACTCCATCGAAATAAACACAGTGAATGATTCTCTTTTGAATTCAACAAAAGACAAACTGAAATTCCTTCTGGAAATATCTGCTTTTCTGCTTATTTTACTGAAATGGTTGGCTAGCTGTTTGCTTTAATTTTCAAGACATTACTTTGAGATCGTCTAAATTGGACTGCGTCCAGTCTAACTCTCTTATTACATGTCTTGATTAAAAATTAAGTGACATCAGTGCCATACTGATCAGTATATCAGTGAAACAATGCATTACTGGCTGTAAAGTATTACACTATAAATCAACTGTCAGTGATGATATTAACCATAATTAACTGGACAATATTTTAGTGCTTAAAAAATATGAACCCAAGTTAGACGTCTACTGAGAGCTCATTTCACAAAATCCACTATTCGATAAACTTCTAATTGTGAGGCGACATTGGGTAGAACAAAATGATAATAAGCTATAATGAAAGAGAGGACAGTAGGGAAAATGGGGACACACAATGAGGTGAGAGGTGGGGAGAGGGGAGACTGAGTGAGAAAGGTAAAGTAATGATTTGAGAGATGCAGAGGGAGTCAGAGAGCGCCAATGTAAATAATTTAGTAAATGTCAATAAGAATCTAAATGGGGAATAGGGATTTAGGTGCAAATTGGATCATTAAAGTCAATTTGTTTGCATACAGAGCTGCTTTGCTTCACCACCAAGGGTCAAATACATCACATCAACTGAAATTAAAGAGCAGCTGAGCAAATCCACACTTTCCCCCAGTGGCAAAAGCAATATGAAGGTATAGGATGGATTCTAACATTTTGTAAGTGAATGATAAACCAACGAGCTTAAAAACATTATATTATATTATATTATATTATATTATATTATATTATATTATATTATATTATATTATATTATATTATATTATATTATATTATATTATATAAAACTGCGTGTAGAGCAAAACAAAGTGTGTCATGTGCCACACTGCTTCCCCCACTCATCTCCTCTGCAGACGCACTGAGCAAAACAATATCACGACTTTGTGGAACATGTCAAAGTTGCTTATAACATTCATGTGGTTACTCCCAGCAGAAGAAGAGCTAGCTCCGAGTCAAACTGTAGCCCCTGCAGCCCCTCTGGTAGTGCTCCCTACTTCAGAAACACAAGGCTAATGCTAATCTGGTTCGGTCCCTTCCTTTATCCGGTAACTTCTTTGTCAATGACTGTACCTGTTTTTAGAGGTAATGGTGAAGGTTTGTCCACTATTTATCCTTTTAAAATACACACTCCTGTCGTTTGCTTGGCGCAGCCTTTGTAGGGAGAAGGGGCTAAGGGCTGCAAGAGGATGGAGTAGGCAGAGATTCACTTGAATGTACAGAAGCGTGCGGCCGGACCGGCTGGTAAACACGTGGCTGGAGACCAACATAGGAAGACGGTGTGTGTGACATCACGCTAATCAGGATGAAATGGCATCTCTAGTTGTTCACAAAGCCTTTTTTTAATCCCATGAATCCAGAAACAATTACTTTACATTTGTTGCCCATTGAACTTATTATATAATTAAAAAAAAAACCCTCCATTATTCAGCACAGTTGGTTTTTTTATTGTATTTTTTTTCTAATTTACTTATAACTAAGACATTTAACATTTTTACTCACAAGTCTCTTTATTTACCTCACTGAATTTCTCAGATAACATTTTAATTACGCTAAACAAAACCAGAGTACTTCAACTCATAACTGAGGCAGCAGTTTATGTAAAAGCAGTTTCCCTGCTGAATCTATGGTATAACTGTTGGGACATTATATGCTTAAAGGCACAAGGAGAAACTTGAATGACAGTCATAATAGTCCATAAATATCAGGAAAGTATGCTAATAATGATGATGATACTTTTCTTCATCGGCTGATCCAGTTTAACTGAACCAGTCACGCCACACATTCATATCTGATGACGTAATCAATATCGTTGCTCTGCAAATTAAACTAATAAGACATGTTACATAAAGTAATTACTGATTTCTTAAAACTAGCTGATCATATGATGATGGTGTATCCTTCATCTGACTCGTGCAATGAAGGAACACACACACACAATCAAGCAGTAGACATGTAGATAAATTGAGAAAATTGCACAGTGTTTCTCAATATAATTCCAGGGAAGAGTGGCAAAACAATGTACCCCCTCAGCGATGCCAAGGGGTACTTTTATAATCCATTGTGTATGTCAAAAATGTATACTCTTTAATAATGATGTTTTGATTTGATTAACAACCAGACTAATATATAGTGTGGGGCAAATTGCAGTCCTTACTTTAAAGTTTAATTAGCACAGAAATATGATGTGATAGAAGTAGAGATTTTGATACGTCTGTGACGAGAAATTTTTAATCAGTGGAGGGTAAAGCCCAGCTGCATAACTGCCATATATAATGATGAAGTAAATGGAGAAGATACAGTCCCAGGGACTAATGATTCAGTGAAGAATGTAATGCGTGCTGAAGAAGCAGGGTCTGTACTGAGAGAGACACGCAGCAAAATGTGATTGATGCAATAAAAAATGCGGATCAAAAAGTTTTTCTTTCTTTTTTCTTTAATGAGGGCACATAGAGTATATACTGTATGTAAGGAGGTAATCTAACTACCACAAACATTTCCACATCTCTATCACTGTAGAGAGATGTAAAATAATTGAATGTATCTCAATGTGTTTTATCATATTTTTGTTTTATCAGTTTATTGTTGTTTGACACCAAACTCTGCACAAACTCTACCATTGAGTCAGGTGTGTTGCAGCAGGGAAACTCCTAACACTTAGAGGATCCCTACTTTAACCCATTAAAGACGCACCATGTACCTTTCCGACCTTAAAGCATTCTTGACTCGTTGAATGGCACAGTGACATTTATTATGCAGATTTCTGGAGACGTTGCTTCCCAGCAGTTTTCCGGGTCCAAGAAGCCTCATTTCCATCTGGGACGCTGCGTGATGTTGCAGCTGAGTTTTGTTTTACACACATTGTCATGAGATAACAAGAGGATATGTTGACACTGGTCATTTTGAACTCATGCTACGGCTGATTCAGCAAAGAAACATTATCAGAGGAAGAGAGGAAAAGAGAAAGAGAAACAGACAGAGCAAGAGATAAAACTAGGATCAAGATGAGACTGTGTTTTAGTAATTGGAGAGACCTTACAGTACAGATAGGATGCAAGATGGATGCTGAATTAGATGCTTGACACGGGGTGCATCACTGAGAATACCTGCTAAAGTTCTGCAGTCCGCCTTTAAGCCTTGGTCTTATTTTTTAGAAAAAAAATCCACAATAACAGACTTAAAAGAGCAGATAAAGAATTTCTCCACAATAATAAAGTTATGATCTGGTGTCTAGAATAATTTAGGAATGTCTGAGAATGCATTCCAAGTGTAGACAATGTGTTTCTTTTACTACCTGAAATGTGAAATTTCTATTCTTTTACTGTTTTTTTTAAACCCCACTTCTTGACAGAAGATAACACCATGCAATTCATGCACACAGCTGTTGTTGATCACGTTCAGCAAATAATCAGAAAACAAACAATTATAAACACTGAGAATTGCACACAAATACACTTTACACTTGCTTGGAACTGTAGCAGTTGAAAAAAATCATTATTTTATGTTTTTAACCTTTACGTTACAGAAGATCATGTCTCATTTGTTTAAGTCGTAGGACTGAACAGGCTTTTTTCTTTCTTTTCAAAAAATAAATATATTCAGCTGTTAAACACATGCTTGACCTCCTTATCTCTCCCTTATTTTCTTTCGAAGCACTTGAGACTTCATGGCCAATTGAAGCTCAGTTCGGCTTTCCTGGCATCTCTTAGTGGAGGGTCTCCACTGAAAATGCAAAAGAAGTGATGAACAAGAAGCTTTATGCATTTAAATGGAAGTCTGTCCCTCCCTCCATGCTGTCCATTTTTACTCCACATGATCCCCTATCTGTGTTTCATTTTCTCCAATTCTCAGTTTTTCTCTCTTGCTGATCCCCTCTTTATATTCATGATTCCACAGTTGCTCACATCTCCCTCCTCGCCTCGCCTCGCCTCTCCTATCCTTTCCACTACTCACCTTCCTGTCCTTTCTGTCTTCTCAAGCCTCCTGTGCTCATCTCTCCTCTCTCCCTTCACTTGGCATGCACTCATGTGGGATCACAATCCTTTATCTTTACGAGTGGCCTCCTCTTTTTGCCTATGCGAGTGTGTACAGTACGTGTGGATAGAGTGGGGGGGGGGGGGGGGGGGATGAGGCGACTCACAAATGCTCCAAGAGCCATATTCAAATCTCATTTCACACTGCTGAGGGTGAAAAGACCTGACACAGCACTCTGTGGGAAAAGGAAGGGAGGCAGAGAGAGGGTGAGAACGAGAGAAATAGTGAAGAGAGGAATGTGAGAGAAGGGACGGAGATGATGGTGAAGACAGCGCTAAAAGTGGAGGAGGAGAGAGAGGGACACGACGTGGGAGGGGAGGAGAATAATGGCTGTTGGCGTTAAGCTACCTACAGGAGGGTAAAGCAGGAGAGGGAGAGAGAGGGCATAGAAATGAACACCATGCAGTGTGATCTGACAAGGGGGTGGGGGGGGCAAAGAGCAAGATAGAGAAAAGAGGAGGCAGAAAATCACTGGAGCAGAAAAGGAAACATTGTATTGACAGTTTTGCATAACTGTTGCCACCACTTTTCTCTTTGTACACGTACTGATTGCATACGTTCTCCAGCTGAAGCTTTGTATCACTCTTGTGTCTTTCCACTGCCCACCTCCCTTCTGTTTTGTAAAATGTATATTTTTATGCAAATGAGGTAATTACTGAGTTGCATGGCTTCATTTGAGCTATATGGTGTGTGAAGTCACTGAAGACTTTGTTGATCAATATGAATTCAGGTTTTGGTGCTTGTGATTATGTTTGTATCAGCATCATGGCTCAAAATCACAAATTCCCTTAAAAGTGCTGTATGATTCTGCATATGAGCAGAGTTTAAAATGCTTTCCCATACCTGTATCACATATACTGCCTTTTTAAAAAGCTAGAAGTGTAGAAAGACGGTTTTGTTTGCTGTCCTTTGCATTTTTGCTCCCACCCTGCTCACTCCTCTCCTCTCATCCTCCTCCGTCTTCATGTCAACCTTGCTTACAGTTACCTCCTTGCTGCGCTGTCTTCATCTGTCTCTGTCTCTTCTGTCTCACTTGTCTCCATCTCCCCATCGTCAATTTTTTTACATTGAACCCTCCACCGTCCTTTCCTTTTCGTTCCTCTCCCTTTTATCTACATTTTCCCCTTCTTCTCCTAGCTACTCTACACTCTGCATACACACACACAAGCCGATCTCTTGTGTTTACCTGTCCTTGACTGATTCAATCATTTTTTTTCTTTTCCTTTTGTCCCTTTTGTCTACATCTCCCAGAGTTTGGTTTGGTCTCTACAAGCACCACTGGCTGGGTAAAATTTTTTCCATCTTATCTGCTAAACTACAAACACATAGTATACAAATAGTTTGGAATATATAACATTTTTAAGGATTGCAACTTGTGCCAGACCATCAATGGCATCATGTGCTGGTACCAAGGAAACATTAAGTATGGGAAACCTGCATGTTATGTTTTCTTGTGTCCTTAGTTCTGGTTTCCTCTGCTATTTTAGGGTTTTTCCTGTTTTGCCTTGTTCCATGTTTATTAGTTCACCTGGATTAATTTAGCTCATCAGTGTCACCTTTGTCTCGTTTTAGCTCTGTGTATTCATACCCCTCACGTTTGCTTTTACTTTGCTGGTCCATTGAGTTTTATGCAAGCCTGCATTTAGTCCATAGACCATATAAGAAAGATGGACGGAGCCTTTGTCGGTTAAAAGTGAAGCCTATGCGGAAGTGCATGAAACTGCAGTTCCCCCTCATCCGCTAGGGGCTGGCTGCAAAACAGAGCAAATCCCCATGTTAAAAAGACCAATTTCACAGCAGAAATAAACATGCTTATAGCCTGGTTCAAAAATCCATTTTCAGTTTAAAGGGGTGCTTTTATGGTATTTCAACTTTTCTGAGCTTTCTACAGTGTTACAGTGTTGAATCCTCATCAGACATGTGAACGGCACTGTTTTTTTATCACCTAAACTCATGTTTGAGTTTGAGTTTGAGTTCCAGCACTCTCTCTGTTCAGTTTCCATGGCGACGAAAAACACGTTGTTTTAGAGAGTTTTTTCTACTTCAAAATCCTTGTGACGTCCCGGGGCATAAGGTTCGGTGATTGGTTACCTTCTACTGGTTAACAAGGGCATGTACAAATACATCAGGCAGGTGGAAAACGTCAGATAGTTATTTCGAACGATGGCTGAGTTTACCAAAGAGAGACATCCTGCTGCATTCGTTGCTGTGGGTTTGGAACTGCACTTCCCCCTTCATCCACTAGGGGCTGGCTGCAAAACAGAGCAAATCACCAAAGACTCCCATGTTAAAAAGGCCAACTTCACAGCAGAAATAAACATATTTACAGCATGGTTCAAAAATCCATTTTCGGTTCATAGGTCAGGTTTACCTTCATGACAACTGTGGGGAGAGTGAATTTTTTCTAACTCACCCGTTTAAAAGTAATTAAATCTTGAAGTTCAGCATATTTAGGGGCGTGTCCTTTTGATTGAAAGGTACTGATCTACCGCTTTAGTTTAGAAGAACGTAGAACAACTGCGGATTTTAGCCAGTTAACAACGTGACTTAGCTTTACCCCGCTTACCTTCGTTAGCTGGTTAGCTCCTGTTATCTCCGGGTTAGCTTGGTTAGCTCTTAGCTACAGAAAGCTCGGAGTTCGCTCAATGTCAATCATCCACCGTGACGCTCACAGCCCCCCTCTCAGCTCCACCTCTTTGCCCATATTTGTATTTTCTGGGCGAGACGACATGAATGCCTCTGCCAAGATTGCGATGGTAGGAACCGCTCACCGAGCTTCAATTCAGCTCTTCAGAAACCTGTGGGTGACGTCACGGAGGCTACATCCATTTCTTTATATATAGTCTATGATTTAGTCCCCTGTCATTTAATATTAAAGAAACTTACTCTGGAACATTCTCAGTGTCCGCTCATCTCTAGCACAAGTACTATTTCACACTTCATTGTAAAATAGCTTTATTTATATTCTTTCTTTTTTTTTAATTCTTCATAACAATACAGCTCTGACATGTTAGCCATGCTGTTTACCACCTCCACCTTCATCAGCACAGTACATGGAGTTTGCAGTTTGACAGTGCCTGCACTCATGAAGCATCATATGCAAGCTATGCAAACTGGAAACATGAGCAATATTTCACTCCAGTGTGGCTGTTTCTTCCTTTGTTTTCCTTCTTCATTCTTACCTCATGTGTGCAGGGTGATAGCCTTCAGCATGCAGTTGTCTTCCTCCCTCTTTCCACCTTTTGCATTTGTCATACCTGTTTCCCATTGTTGCTTCAGATGTGCTGCCAACACAAACATAAATACAAGCAAGCATGTGCATACCGCGCTCAGGCACAAAGAACGCTTCGGCAATAGAGCAGGAAACATGAATATTGACATCTCACATGCATACACATGGACATGCGTTCACACACACGCTTCGTCAAGGCAGCTCTCATATCTCAAGCGTGCCTCCTCAGGGTTGATATCAAGGCTTTGTCTGCTCTCTCTTTGTCTCATGTGCTCTATCTTTCAGACACAAATGTACACACACCACGTCTTCAACTCGTGCCCTTTCTCCCTGAGTTTTCAAACTTTGGATGGCAGCTTCCTGTCACGGCATGAAAGCAGTGGGAGAGAGATTTCTGAATGGAGAGCTAGAGATGGGGAAGAGACAGGGGCAGAAGAGATAAGGGGCACTGACAGATGTTCAATTCAATGCATTTTGTCTCTGAGAGAGGAAGAGAGGAATAGATCTGTCGTTACTTCTCCTCCTCCATCACTTGGGCTTGCCTCAAACCTCTGCTCCTCTTCACCCTGTTGTGTTTTCCTCATGTAAAAATCCCACCTTTACCAAGAATGACTTTATTCCTTTGATCCTGTAACAATAACTTTTATGTAAATTTAAAATGCAATGACGGATAAATAAACCTCCAGTTCCTCACATACAGCAGAGCTGCACATTTCCTGAATATGTGTTGTAAACAATTTAGTTGGATTTGAGATGAGAAGGCTGAAGGTGTCAGGGTGAAGTTAATTCACAAAAACCCTCTGAAACACAATTAAATGGCTTCTCTTGTATTTGGAATTAGAAAGATGGTCTTGCTTTCAGCCACTTAAGGAACACCTGCAACAACGAGAGTCTCTACTGTTGCTGAATGGCCAACTATTTGTTGAGCAAATGACAGGAAGGTGGAGAAAATTATGTCACAACTAAATTTGTGATGAAGGGTAGCATCTGAAATCCACATACACACATGCACTCAGACAAACTGGACACAAATTATACATGCACCTGCAGCCTATACAGCAGTCTGACTCTAATTTGAATTGATCGGCTTCGGTCCCACTGTGACTGTCAGTGTATACAGCAAAGATCAGACTGCTGTTAGATCTGGTTTGGAAACACTCATATATGCAGCTAACCCCGCAGAGTAAAAGCCTTGACCCATCAAACTAATAGATTAACCGTTTGCTTATTTGGCACGCCTACAAGGAGCGCTCTGTTCCTCGCTCGCAGGCAGCCAGAGAGAAATGGATGTCATTTATCAGGGGGAACGAATGACAGCAAGAGCTCTAATAGTAAATCATTGGCAGCATTATTGGAGCTACCCTCCCTCACCAATATGGATTTGCGTTGGGAAACTTGGGGAGTCTGTAATAAATCAGTCAATAATGCGTGGAAGTGTGTACAGAAATACTACCCAAATGGTTGCGTAAAGCTAAAAGACTAAACTCCACTTTCCCACATCATTTACACTGTCTCTTATGCATGATAATGAATGTGCTGTTAGCCGGTCTGTGACTGCAGTTGGTTTGTTCTTGCCTCATTCGCTGTTTCTGACCTGCCTTGTGTTCTACTTTTGTTTTGAATCACGTCAAGACGAAGAAACAGAAAAATGATTACACTGTGAGATAAAATTATTTTCATTTAAATACTTCAAGGTTTATTGTACAATGTTTTTATATGACAGCGAAGCATTACATTCCTACCAGAGTAAATGGTCTCATAATCCATGCTCCTGGGTTCTGTGTCATGGCAACAGGTTCAGTAGCATGCTCATACACAGTAAGGTACATGTCCTTTTTTGCAAGTCCAGTTCAAGTCAAGTCTCTTACCTCATGTCCAAGTCATCTGCCATGTGGTAGTTGTCGTTTAGCCTGCTTAAAAGATCACAATATGATATACAAGAAGTTTATAATCTGTTCTAACCATTCTTCTGCCAGCATTTTGTAACAACACTGATCTTAAGTTTGAACTGACTAATGCTCTGTCCCTCACCTCTGGACAACTTATTTGCACTACTGAATGTGGAAAAGCTGTAGATGTTCATAGAAATGTATTCAGACAAACAGATATGCTCTTAACAAAACCTATCAGTGTTTTTTTACATGTCCAAAAATGCATCTAAACCAGCAAAAACAAAATTTAAAAAACTACTCCTGTTCATAACATACACTGGATGTAAAGAGGAGGGCCACAAGCTACATGTCAGTGCAGGGATTACCTGGTGTCCAGTAAATATTCCTTACCAAATCTGCAACAAGATCTAAAAAAGTCACCCTGTGAAACTGCATTGTTTATAGTGGGTTTGATCCCAGTTTGGTCCCAGTGTAATGGCATAATGGCAAAGTCAAAGCTTATGGAAACTGGGTTCACAGAAGTAACAACTCATGTCCTAGTCCTAGAGTGGAGTCCCAATTGCTGCAGCAAGTTTGGCAGCAGACAAACTATTTTCCTCCTTCCACCCAATAAAAACATTTCTTTAGGCCAAAAGATTCCCACGCAGAAATATTTAAGACCAGATATTTCTTTGCTCAACTTTCCCCAAAATAGCGATCGAGCAGCTGCTTGGGGGGCTCCAAGCTATATTTCTCTTTTTACTTTATTTTGAATGAGATTCTGCTTCTGTTGTGTAATACCCAGCAGTCTGTCTGGTGACACTGCTGAAAAATTGCTGGAAATAAGGCTGTGCTGGTGTACTGTAAAGTATCAGCACAGCCTCAGTCAGATTCCATTTATTTTTATTGAAAAACACCTCCTAAAGGCCCTTTTACGCTCTATGAAAAGATGGATACAGAGCATTATGTCCATATTTTGTATACTTCACGTGCATCATTTGTTCAGTTTACAAGGCCCTTGTGGATGCGTTTCCTGACTGAGTGAATGGAGTAGTACCATGTGGAGGCAGCGTTGAGCAGCGTAGCTGACAATGCAGCCTGCAAAAGGAAGAAGAAGCTGTAATGTATTTCACCTCTGCATAGACCACTGCAGTCGTCTTCTCAGAAAATGTACATTGTCATGATCTCCTCCACCATCCTCATGTTTACTGTCAGGTAAAACTGACTGTGGAACTCGGTGGTGAACTGTTACCTCTGCACTGCCTGCTGGTAAAGGAAATCCTCAATTCTGGTCCTCAAGAAACCGGTGTCCTTTAGGTGTTCCAAACGTCCAGCAGCAACACACCTGATTCAATTTACCAGATGGGACTGGGATTGAGGATATACATATATATATATATATATATATATATATATATATATATATATATATATATATATATATATATATATATATATATATATATATATATATATATATATATATATATATATATATATATATATATATATATATATATATATATATATATATATAAAGTTCCATCTTTAGAGATAGAAACAATCATAGAAAAATGGCTTAATCTTTGAACCAGTTGGATCAGACTTGTTTCAGCCAGTGTGTAATGCTTTGTATAAAGCACTGCAGATAACTGTGTGGCTGGATAAAAACAGCTGAAGCTTGTGCAGGGAATGTTTTACATGGTAAAAACAACAGCGTATAGATTGCTCTAGATAGCTGATGATATAGTGATGCAAAAATGAGTAAAACGCTCTCTGGACCCTCAGGGTTCTCAGGGTTGATGTGTTTGGTGGATCTTATAAGTCAGTTGCTAGAAACGATGAGTAAAAAGAGTAGGTGAGATAACAGTGAGTGGAACACCAGCTAGTAGGAACAAAATCACTTGTTGTCAGTCAAAAAATATACTATGAAATGGAAGAAGTACGTATAATACTGGTATTATATTTATCGTGTAAAGGCAAAAACAATGAAAAGCAAGGTTACAGCATGCTCGCTCTGTAAATACCACTTCTTAATAAAACTGTGTATGTGGCATTTAGTCACCATCTAACGTCCGTAGTCAGTGCAGCGAGCCATGATAACATATAGGTTGCAGTCTTCACTCACTACTCTTTTGCTCATTTCCCAGGCTGTCATCCTCCTTTCAGCCAATTAATTTGTTATTACTCTTGAACTTGACCCAAACTGTAAAAGCTGTTAGCATGATACCAATGCTTATAGTTTTGATCCCTTGACAGCACAAAGTATTGTATTATTGTCAGCAGTGGCTTGTCATGGTGTTGGTGAGGATTTACAAAACAGCAGTCATGCTGACTCAAAGACACAAAGACGTATTCAGTATTCATATGCTTGGTTAGAGCTAAGGCTGTTAAAACAGATTAAACTGATGGGGCCAATGCTTTAATGTAATCCACTCGTAGCAACTCTCTAAAGATGATTTCTGACACAGAGCTCAGTCTCCTCTTCATCACTGAAGGGAAGACACAGTGTGAGAGAGAGAAGTTCAGAAAATTAGTGAGGCATGGTGGGTAATACGGAGAAAAGATCAGTGCAAAGGGAAGGATGAATCTTGAAATCTACTCAACTTTTCTGGAAATGACTTTTTATATAAATGCTTTTACTGCATTTTATTTTTATCAAACTTTTGAAAACACATTTTAAGATATCTATTTTTGGTACATCTTATCTAAACAGACCATTAAGGATTTTCTCTTGCACAGCATATGGTAGTTATGGGTAATTCTCCCCAGCTGGCTGGTTTGTGATCTATAACCAATTTCTGGACCACCATGGCGATACTGCAGTGTCAGGATAATGCTGCTGTAAGCTGAACGTGGGCTTGACACCAACATGTCCCTTATTAACCGAGCCTTCGAGTGTCTGGTTATAAACCATTTCACTGCATGAATATTTTACCCTTTTTTTTAGACAAAGTTCAAACTACTTAATTTGACACTTGCTGATCACTCAATTCTTGGAAAAAATAATACTCTCATGCATTGAATTATCTATTATCCTAATTCCGCATTGAACTAGTTCAAATACACGTTCGCCGATGTTCTATGTTAATTTTATCAAGAAGTTATTGTAACAGACTGATCAAAGGAACATAGTCTTTCATGCTTATGTGTACTGCTCCTTTACTCTGAGTGTTTTTTAGCACAAAATGTTGTAGAAAAGGCTTTTATGCTCATACTGTAGAGAAAATACTGTTTTATGTTTGGTGCAGAGCAACATTTCCCATAAGGTTCCTTCATCTTTAATCCATCATAAGAAAAATGAGGAATGGCATAATTTGTGTGAGGATTTGGGGGCTCAGCTTCACTCTTAGCCCACTGTGATTTACATAAGTAAGCGTTGAGTTCTGTTCAACACAATTATTGTTTTAATTATGACAACACTCTTTTGTTGCATTCAAAGCTAAGAAATTACAAAGTTTTGGACACAACGCCATAAACATCAAGGCATTAAAGTAGTAGCAATGATGCTCTTCTGTAATGATTTGATGCTTAACCTTCAAATCAGCTGCAACCAGTGGACAAGTTGCCAAGAATGGTACAAGAATGCAAAATTTACATAAATATTTTACCTGCAATAACAAGGCAGCCATTGTTTGAAGCTGCATCGTTAAATTTATCAAAGCCAATTTCCAATGAGTCACACAGGGGTTTCGTCATGCTCAAAAATCCTTTTAAGCTGACGTTTTTAAACATAACATTGGTGCTAAGTGAGACATATTAAGGTTTATTTGGCAAGGTGAAGATGCAGAGTGGAAATTATGATCTTCTCCGTTATATGAGGCACATTTATCACATTTAGAGGGCAAATTTATAGTGCTGTCAAAAAGCCAGCCATCATGTTCAGCATTGGCTTCCTTGCCTGTTGCTGCTTTTTAAATGCATTATACTCCATCATTGGACATACTGATTGTCCCACTGAAGAAGTAATATTTTGTTGTAATCACACAGCAGTAGGTGTCAAAACTGTTTTACCATAGGTATCCAAATGAAGCAAATACTGACATTAATGTGACTGGAAGGGTGCCAGGTTTTTAATTGTGTAATGTGTTTGTACGTGCCCAAGTCGTCTCCTCAAGCGATATTTGCCCAGAAGTGACTGTAATAGCAATAACCACTGCCTGTGTTTGAATGGACCCTGCACATTATGCTTGTTCTGATACACACACACTTGCACACACACAAATGCACACGTACACCTCAGGGACTGGACCGATCATCAGGGATATGCCTCATATTTTCTCATATGCTCTGTGTTCTCATTTTTAGTGACCGCGTGTATCAGGTGTGTGTACTCACAGCTGATAACACTATCACCTTCACTGTGACACAGTGAGAAAACCAACTGAAGCGATCGTAAGGCAGGGAGATATGTTAAGTTCTTGTGAATGCCAGGCTGTGTTAGGCTCATAGTTGTCTCCAATTCTATGAAATTCAAAAGCACCAACATGTAGATGAACCCATTGGCTACCAAAGACACTTTATGATGTATTCTGACATATTCTGATGTATTTTAATGTATTTTGATGTATTTTGTGATTTCTGTGAATGGAAAGCTGATTTGGCCAAGGGCGCGTCGAAGAACCTCCGAAATACTTCCTCCAAGCGTGCACCCAGTGTGCAGTCAACATGTTGTGGAGCTACTCTGAGTGTGCACCTCAAAGATGCCCTGATGCACACATCTGGCAAAATCGGTCCTCCACATTTCGTAGTCCCGACAAATAAGCCAAAATGCTCCAAAACACTCAGGCTCTCTGCTAAAACAATGCCTGGCAGCCAATGAATTAAGCACATCTGCAACGTAGATGTATTTCAAAACAAAAACCTTTGATAGCAACTGGAGGTACCGAAATACCTAATGCAATGTTACAGTGTTTGTCTCTGTGTGGCCCTGCGACGGACTGGCGAGCTGTCCAGGGTGTACCCTGCCTTTCGCCAAAAGACTGCTGGGATAGGCTCCAGCTTCCCCGCGACCCTTCATTGGATTAAGCGGTTTGGATAATGAATGAACGAATGAATGTTACAGTGGTATGTTAAATTCATTTCTAGATGTCCCGATTTTGCAAAATCAGGATCTTTGGAAAAAAACTGGCAGAATCAAAAGTTGTTCCACATTAATCAATAGTTTTTGTTTGGTGATTGTCTTCATCTCCTTCAGTGACTCTTGATGCTACATGACCTCAACAAGGAGGAGTATATGGGACAGAAAAAGTGTAATTTGTTTGTCTAGGTCAGAGGTGTCCAGCTCCGGTCCTCGAGGGCCAGAATCCTGCAGGTTTTCTATGTATCCCTGCTCAGACACACCTGATTCAAATTAATTAGTAGTATAGCTTAATCAGTTGTGCATGTCATTGGCTGTTTGATCCATTTAGTGGAAGCTAGATGTGTTGGAACAGGAATACATGGGAAACCTGCAGGACAGCGGCCCTCGAGGACCGACTTTGGACACCCCTGGTCTAGGTGCAGTGTGAAAGCACACTTGAACCTGAAAAAAGGGTTGCAACCCCTCAGTCAAATCAAGTTTCCATCACACAGAGTTTAACGGACTGTTAGGTGTGAAAATGACCTTTTCTCCCACTCTCAAATGCCTGATATCAGTTCATTTTCCCAACTTAACTCTTATCTGAGTTCAAGTTATCCACTTTCACTTTCTATGTATAATCTATTAACATTTTTGGTTGTATTTATGTAGGAACGTAAAATACGTTCAAGGCTTCACAAGCTTTTAAACATGACAGTTTTAAGAACACTGTTCTTTTTCTTTATTGTTTGAGCTCATTCAACAATTTCTCAACATCACATTAATACCTTGGACATATAAGATTTTTATGCTTGGTAAACACCCAGTCAAGGGAGAGAGCAATTTATTCCTCAGCCTTTTTTGTATTCACACTGCCCATAAACAGTCTAAAAAGGAAGATCGTGCTACTCAAACCATCCACACTATGTCTTTGGTGTTGTTTTCCACCCAGCCTCTTCTTGCGTCTGTCTCAGACTGTCGCAGTGAGTGTGTGTGGGAGGGGGAAGCAAGTTTTTTCCATGGCTCATCATAGGCCTTAGCTCATAGTGCAGCTAAATGGGTGACTGTATATCTGCTACCCCAATTAAGGGTGCTAATGTGGTAGAACGTGTATACTGTGAATATGTGAATGTGTTGTGTGTGTCCGTGCTGAGACATCATTCAGAGCCTTGTGCATTGTCTGTCTCTCTCATTTACTTTCTCTGTGACACAAACACAGAAAAGCAGGAAGCACTGCCACCACACTTGGATGTTAGGAAAAGAATATCATAGTAAAGGCGAAAAAACAACAACAATTCTTATTGATTAGTGAAGTCAGATATATCCTTTTGAGAGGAATATGATGGTTATACAGACAAACACCGGCATATGAAAAGTCTTACAGGAGCAAAGTCCTTGCAGCCACTTCTGCGCAGCTGTCTCCTACTTAGCTACAGTCGATGGTAATAGCTGCAGGGTCTCCCTAAGAGGCTTTGTCATGGGAAATAAAACACAACAGAATAAGAATAAACTTCCTTCCTCCACAGGAAGCAGCTGTTGCCATGGAAAAGCTGATTAAAATGGCCAGCTAGAAAAAGACGAAACGGTATGGTATGATTTTGAGACATAGCATTAATTAGCACAAACGTTGCTCATGAGATGATAAATGGAGACACACTGACCAGTTACTAGCAAGGTAAAGTATTACACGTTGGGTAACAATCTCTACCTGGTTCAACATCAGGATTGGCTCTGAAGCTGTATGATATACAGGTCACTAAATCACATCTGTCCTATTTTCATTGCTTGTAATGAATAGCCTTTAATATCATTAGCCTATAAAAACTAAGTCTGCTCTCCCCTTGGCACTTAATCTTACTCTGGGATTTAGTGCAAACAAACACATTCAATGCTGCATGCATATGTGCAGACAATCAAAAACACACATACACATCTAATCTATTTGTTTGTAGCATGAAAATTTGAGCAACTAATGGTTAACGTACATGCATGATGTCATGCTTTAAAGCATTAATACATGTATTCAAGACTGACAAACGACAATGTTTGGCCTGTGTGTGTTTGTGAGTAAGCAAGAATATGTGTTTTGTATGCATGTGGGAATGTGTGCAAGATTGTGCATATGTCCAGCGATGCACGCGTCCAGCTTTCGCTTGGCTGCTTGCCTCTCACCGGCTGCCTTCTTTGGCTGCCAGTTAAAAGCAAGAGGTATAGCAAGGCTGGTGTGTTATTATGCATTCACTTAGACTGAAGTGCTGCCGGCCAAATTGTTAGCTGGCCTGCTGGTTTAATGCATGTGAACGCTGGCTGAGCCAACAAAACAAAGTTTCTGTCACTCCGTCTGTCTTTTGCTCTTTCTACTTCTTAAATTATCCCTGCGTTTGGCTTTCAACCATCAGTCGAATAACATGACTTCCCCGCCACCTCATGACAGACATTTTTTCCTTAACCGGGAGTGTTTTGGCTTTTGCACATTTGTCTGTGTGCCATATTCAGGATAGTGTATCCGTTCACATGGCAAGTGGTCGGAGATGTAAAACCGTTTTCACTCAACGCCGCGATGGGGTTAAATGAAATGTCAATGAATTCCAAGTGATCGCTGACACTGATTTACTCTCCGATGTTGCACGGCTCTGTGTGCGAGGACTGCGAGGTGATTGCTATCAGAACGCAGAGTGAACTGAAGTGATTTTGCCATTTTGTTTAACAGGCCACAGACGCTGCTAGAGGCCGCGGGGCCGCTGAGAATAAAGCAGTCGCAAAGTGTTTGAATATTATGAGGCAACTTTGTGAACATGGCTTTTTATGTGTGTGTGTGTGTGTGTGTGTTGAATAAGAACAAGACAACTTTTATTGTTCAGTCTTGTAACTCCTGTTAATGTTAATTTATGTTGTGTTTCAGATCTCAGCTGGGTTGCAATGACGAGCGAGGAGTGTCCTGTGCCGCTGGGGAGCATTTCCTCAGCAGGGCCAGGGCAGAGTGAGGAATACAGCTCGGCGCAGGCTGATGACATCATCGAAGAAGTGGGGCCAGGTGATGATGTCAGTATCGGTAGTGATCTGAGCACTCTTGTGGTGCCTTTCCCCGAGCTGGCACCCGTGGTCTTCTTCTGCCTCAAGCAGACCACCTGTCCTCGCAACTGGTGCATCCGTATGGTCTCCAGTCCATATCCTTTCATTCACAGAGGATAAACTGCTCATGTAACCTGAAACATTACCTTTATTTACATCGTTTCATTTTAACTTCAGTTTTTCTCACTGCCTTAGTTTTTCTTTTAAACGCTTACTGACACTGGAGCTTCCGAGTCCTCTGCTGCATGCCTACCTCCTTTTTTATGATAACCTAGCGCACATTCTTATTTTCTCTGAATATATTTTCATCCTGAACCTCTGCCATCTACCCCCCCTACACACACACACACACACACACACACACACACACACATACACACACGCACAATCCCCATTCAGCAGCAGTCAGTCGAGAATCTTCTCAAAGTAAGTGCGTTTGACATCCTCATGTGCAACTGCAGGGATCAGCATTGTACAGCTTGTACATTGTAATGTGCATGTTTATGTGAATACGTTTGTGGGTGTGTGTTTTTGTGTTTGTGCTTTTAGCTCATCTAGAGAACAGGCAGCTGTCGGTTCGCTAACAACACCAGTGGCAGTGATAAGGGTGATACTTCCCACATTATAGCGACACTGAGCTTCCAGTGGTGCTGCTGGGGAAATGTCTGTATGACTGTGTTTGTCTTTAATAAGTTAAATACTTGTGAGATGTCACTGTGGTCTGATATAATGTCATGTTCAAGATCAGAAGAGCATGAAGGATCCAGAAACCTTCCATCACATTTTATCATCGCTAGTACCTCGCTGTCTCTTGTCTCTAATCACATTTCTGATAAGATAGCTGCTCTTTCTGATTTAACGCAGGAAGCAAAGTTTTCTCTTTATGCTATTTGTGTTAAAGCTAAATGAGCACAAACCTGCAAATCTAGAGGCAGAACAGAATCTGAAATGCAGCCAGTTTAGGTTGAGGTCATGTAATTCCTTAACATTAATATCCTATTTTTTTTTTTCTTTACCTTGAAAAGAACAATTAATAATTATTAAAACCATGATGTATATCTATTCACGACACAGAATTTAGACAGCTACTTCTGTCACATCATCAAATACTGAAATAAACTAGTTCCTCTAGAAGTATGTATGTAGTATGTATGTGTGTTTAGCAGCTAGAGCCAATCTAACCTAGTTTTTCTTGTTTATGTGGGGATATTAGTTCAGCTGGTTCCTAGAATGGTGTTTTACCATCTCGTCTTTGATAACTTTTTGCAAAGTCTAATCTTGGATCCTGTTTCTGAGGCTTGTGAATGGTTTTATAGATTATGATCAATATTTTTTCTCATCTATATGAAGGTTTTTCTCTATTATTTGCATCCTGGTGAATGTGTTTGCAACTTGGCTGGATATTATGATTAGGGCTGTTTTTTCTTTGAACCATATTGCCACGTGTCATGGTGTTACAGCCCTGCCTTGAAGGTTATGACAAATTGCTGGAAAGCTTCTTGAAGGAAAAATGATTTTATGATTCGATAAAGTGTATAAAAATCTATTTTGGAAAACAATACAAGGAGAATTTAACAATGAAACTAAACAAATGAGGGGAAATTGTTGTGAGTGTAGTGACCAGCGAGAGCTACAAAGATACAAAATACTGGAAAGCTAACTCCCCAGCTCCTGATACTGTCACCCATATTCACAAACCAGCAGGGTGCAAACACACAGGGGCTCATTTTCAGGCGTGCACCATGAATTTGCAAGTGACACACACACTTTATTTATGTTAATGCATGAAACAAGACATACATGTTAGGTTTATTGATCACTTATTATTATTAGTATTTTAGCAAGTCCCAGGAAGGCAACCATAAATGTCAAGCAGTGAATCAGCAATCTGCAGCTACACACATAATCTGCATTAGCAACCTGGAGCTGTAACATGTCACTTTGGTTATGTGTTGAAGTTGTTGGTTTCCCATTGAAGTTGACTTTTCACTTATTTTCTGTTTTATTGAAACAGATTTATTCCTTGCTCGTTTCTATTGCTTTTGTTTCATGCATTTGCTCCTCAGATGTATTGTATTGAGTTGATTTCACCACTGTTCTGTGATCGGCATCCAAATCAGCTGTAATCAGTCATTATTTTCTCTTTGTGTATGCCATGGTTCCTGTTGTCCAAGTTGTTTTGTGACTGGTTTTCCAGCAATCTATCTTTGTGTTCTTCTTTGTGAATGTATGAGCTACAGCTAGTTATTGTCATTTTCACCACTTTTGCTTGAATTTGTCACTCTTTTTATATATAAAAACTCTTTTTTCATATATAGTGACAAATATATATATATATATATATATATATATATATATATATATATATATATATATATATATATATATATATATATATATAGTACCAGTCAAAAGTTTGGACACACCTCCTCACTCATGGTTTTTCTTCATTTTCTTCATTTCCTTAATTGCAGAGTACAACTAAATACATCCACACTATGAGGGAACACATGTGGAATTATGTAGTAAACAACAATATATATATATATATATATATATATAAATATATATATATATATATATATATATATATATATATATATATATATATATATACATATATTCACATAAGCTCATGTGTTAGGCTTCAAACTATTTCAAACATGGTTTGAAACATGGATTTCTATACATTTTTGACTGTTTGGGCAGAAATTTCAGGGTGAGACTGATTTAGTGCTATTTCAACTGAAAAGAAAAGGCCTACATCTGGCATTTCTAAATAACTTTTTTGCCCGACAGCTTTTATTTATTCAAAGTCTTTAGGCAAAAACATAAAAATCCTTGTAATTGTGTGACCCAACCATTTAACGCTAGCCAGTGAAGGGAAACTAATACCACAGTAATATGCCTGTATTACACACAGACACTTGGGTGAGCAGAAAATCAGTCAGCAACACTGAAGTTGTAAGCAGACAGTCAGACTAAATCAGGCAGCCTGACTATCTGTTTGCGTTTTAGTTTCTGCCTTTGATATTTGAGAGAAAGAAAAAGGTTTCAGAAAGATCCGTTGGCCTCCAGGACACAGCACACAAACATGCTGATGCATACAATACAAAGATACACAGTGAAGAAATCTTGTTTCACACCAGAAATGCTTCTATTGCATTACCCTAATTGTGTGTATATGTGTGTGCGTTTGTGTGACAGAGATATTGAAGAAAACGGAGAGGTGCAAGGTGCGTAGTTTTGTACTGCAGTTTGAGGGAAGGTTCTTATTCACATGTTAAGGTGGTTTTCTTCTGGTAGAAGCTTGGGGGACACAAATGACATCAAATCACATACTGTATGCCTCAGTGATAAATGCTGGCTCACTTGTGCTTTTACTGTAACTAAATTAGTACTGCATGGGCACTTTAAAAGTTTGCCAGGCATGTGTGTGTGTTTGTGTCTTTTTTCTGTGTAGTTATCTAAAAGCCGTGTACTTCAAATGTGTGTGTGTGTGTGTGTGGGGGGGGGGGGGGGGACTTGAAGTGATGCAGGAACTGGTGTTTGAAGTTCAGTGCACTCAAGCAATTATTAGCACTGGTATGTGTGTTTTGCACTAAACTGAAGTAGCCGTGGCTGTGTGTTTCCAGTAGATATGTCAGGATGCTTATCACAAGCTGTTTGCTTGGATACACGAGAAAAGACCATGGCCCTTAGACGCAATTGCAAAATAAGCCCCGTTTCATGGTCATCTTATAGTGTAAATTCTTGCTAAATGTGTGTGAAGGGGGGTAATAAGTGGTTGTTTCACCATCTCTTTGCAGATCAATAATTCTGTCCTCCACTTAGTAGCTGTGAGAGGCCTTCAGCAGCACACACATACAAACACACATACGCACGCACACAACATTGCTCTCCCACGCTCGCCTGCAGCAGAGCACCTGGAGCACCTCTCTATATTGCACCCCACTCACATCCTCTACCTAACACTCTATACAAAACAGCCAGCTGATATAAACCCAGTTTTCTCACTCTATTCAAGCTGGTTTTCTTTTTATCTCACATTATTTACATGTGGTAAATAGTATTGATGTCAGACAAGTCAGATTTCTGTCCCATTAAAATCCATCTCAGTCCTGATTTTATGTAGAGACTAATGCAGTCCAGTTTGTGTGCAATGTTTTGTACGTGTGTGTGTGTGTGTGTGTGTGTGTGTGTGTTTGTTCACATTCTAACATGGCAATCAAATGCTGACATGTAAAACAAACAAACAAACAACAACAAAACCTTTGACATCTTATATAAGTTTCTGCCGGTGAAATGCTTGATTGTTTTTTAAAGTAAAAGTCAAACGTAAAATATTCATTTAAAAAGTTGCTCTGTGACAGATTGGCGACCTGTCCAGGGTGTACTTTACCTCTCGCCCAATTATTACTAGGACAAGCGCCAGCTTCCCACAACCCTAACTGGACTAAGCAGCTAAGAAAATGAATTAATTAATTCATTTTGAATGATCATTTGTATTTTATTCCATTTTATTTCAATTTCATGGTAAAATCTAAAAAATCAAAACAACAAACAAGTTATTTCCAAATTGTGGACACTGAGGAGTTTTAGCTTTCAATATTGAGCTAGTGTAATAAGTAATAGCAGAAAAGCCACACTGGATTCAATCATAAAAAGGCAGTTTGCATGTTGTTCCCATGGTGGTGTCAGGTTTTATCAAAGTACTCTGATTTTATCTGAAATATGCAGTCATTCTTAAATCAGCCCTATGATAAACTGGCAACTTGTTAAAGGTGTTACAAGTCTCTCATTCTGGTAGGACTAAGTTTGTAAATATTCTATTTGCTGTACAGCTAAAGTGAGCATTTTACTTGAAAACTGAAAAGCATTTAATTACGTTATCTCCGCTGCAGCACCCATGACCTTCTCTGAGAAGAAAAGCTGTTTCCGAACAAATCAACACATAAACAAACTCAGTGCATTTAATAAAAAGTCTGTGGAGAGGCTAATTTTGAAACTTTTAGTCTGTAATAGATGTTTAACTGATATGATCATGTTTTGGGCTTGTGCTAAAATATGAACAGTCTTTTGTTGGGTCCTACGGTGCGAACGCTCATGCATGTTCATAATGGAAAACCTAATGTGAACATTAAAAAAAAGTTTGGATAAACATGAAAGGATGTGTGCATAGATGTAATAATGAAAGAATGGATGAAAATTCAAACAAAAAATGAAAGACTATTAAAGAAAAATCCTCAGCTGCTGTGATGTTTCTAACAGCTCGGTCTCTTGGTTCGAGAAATTGCGTTCCATTTCTGTGTTAGCCACCTAGCACCAGCAGCTTCTCCAATCATCTTAAATTTTTTTCCTGATTGATAATACTTTAACTGTAAGCTGCTCATCTCTATAACTTAGTGTATTCTCTCCTGAGTGACTGAGCATATCTCACTAAGTAAAGCTAGATCATATCTTCCCCTTGTTAAATCAACTGAACGGAGAGAAAAGACTTGAATTCATATATTTCCAAATGAATAATTTTGTCTTCCTGTCCAGCCAGTCTGCTGCATTGTCTCTTAGTTACACGTGGAAAATTACTTCTCATCAGTGATTTGTCTTACAGGTCAAGCTAACAACAAGACAGGTCTCTTATACTCATTCTGGCTTTGATAGCTTAATTAACAGCATCCAGAGTAACCAGACCTGTCCACAGTTACTCCTGCTAGAGACAAGGAGAAGATGGATAAGAAATTACTTGACTCCATACTTAGAATACTCATCTTAGCCATTTTATTGTGGTCTGCAGTGGCGATTCATAACCCTGCATTGTCATAATGACTGTACATTGTATGGCATGTTTTGAAACTCGATTATCAAATTGGAGATAGGAAGTAATTACTTGCAGTTTGTAGGAAGGGGAAGCAGTTGATTGTGGGCATAAGTTCTGAAGAAGCAGAGCTCTGACTGATGAATGGCTCGAGGCATTTTTTCTTTTCTTGTCTAAACATCATCACAACAGCGGGCACATTTCCGCACTCCTCCCTATGTCTCTGTATTCTTTTTTTGTTTTAGTTAAATTTCTTCTAAAATTAGCACCATCTGACCACCCTCACACAATTGCATTTCTTGCCAGCCCCGCCCTCTTTTTTGTCTTCCATCACTACTTTCCTCTTGGTTTCTATTCTTTTTCTTTTTCCACCAAACAGTTTGATGCCAGTAAACTCTACTTCCCATCGCGTTATCTCTCCCTATTCCATTATCCTTTGATTGGCTCTTGTGGTGTTCAAGCAGAGTGACCAGCGGCTGTGGCCCATGATCCTCTCTGGCCCTGACAGCTTATTATCTCCATGGTGACGGATGGCTAAGGTGTTGCCGTGCCTTGCTCCTAACTACTGCGGAGGATAGAACTCACACCTGGGACACATCACCTATCTTCTC
The DNA here is from genome assembly GCF_933228915.1 of Telmatherina bonti. Taxonomy (NCBI): domain Eukaryota; kingdom Metazoa; phylum Chordata; class Actinopteri; order Atheriniformes; family Telmatherinidae; genus Telmatherina; species Telmatherina bonti. The sequence continues at coordinate 19,822,197 of NC_136612.1, forward strand.
TCACCTCCTTGTTTTTACTTCCTGCACTTCTCTCATTTCTTTCTCTTTCTCTAAACTTTTGCTTCCCATCCACCTGCAGTCTGGTCCTTTCCTTTTGAAAAGCTGCTGCATGGCCACATGACAGATTAACAGCGTCTTCCTTAGCAGGAACACTTGCTATAATAAGGTGTTCCACTTGACGGAGACATGTTTGTGTAGTTGTACTTGTTTTGACACATGTTTTATAAGAGAAAATCAAAGGCAAGTCTTTGGTTCAAGGCAAGGAGCTTTCATCTTCTGCTTGTTTTCTTTTCTATTTTCTGTCATTTCTTCTTATTCACTTTCCATTTCATTCCTTTTCACAAATCCAGCCCTTACTCTGCCAGGCTTCATGTCTTTCCCTCTCACTTAAGATGTTGTGTCTTCCCAAATTTCCATGTATGCCTTCATGTTGTGCAATAATGCAAGTGTTCCACTTATTTTAATGAGTTTCTGCTTCAAGCGGAATATGAACTATTGTCCTTTTACCTCAGAGAACATCTCCTTTTTAAAAACGAGGCACAAACATTAATGAGACAAACCTCTCCTAAAATAAATACAACTCATTAAAATACTAAAGCTTGCGCATCCAAAATAAATCCCAGTGCTAATGTTAATGCTTGTACCAATACTAATTCTAATGATCCCTCCGCTCTCTCGTCACTCTCCAACACTTCTACTTCCCCCATGCTTCGTTTCTTTCCCTCAGGTCTAACACAAACTCCATTAGTTCTCTGCAGTCTGAGACAGATAAGAAAGAAGCAGCGGAGGGAAGAAGAAGGGCTTGAAGTGACTCTATTAACAGCTGTAGCAGCGACCCTCGGTGGGTACACTCTCTGTGTGACCCTTCTCACATGCATCAGTCTTCTGTGGTGGTGAATTTGTGCGAATCATGTACCTTTCTTTCAGGTGCTGCTTGAAGTTCAAGGTTTTTAAATGTGAAAATGTAATGAGGATCTAAAACAGGATGCACAAAGCTGCTCTTGTCTTCATCATTTTTTTTTTCCTTTTTGTGCAATACATTTCTTGTGATTCAGAAAAGTCATATTGCAGATTCAATCTAATATTTTCTTAAATATCTCTGAATTAAATTGTTATTTTTCAAGAAGCTAAGACAGAAACTACTGCTCTTTGCAATGCAACATTCCTCAGATGGTTATGTCTGCAACATTTACATGTTTTAGGTTTACTACAAGTCTTGCTGTGGCAGTTTGGTGCACACGTAGTCGGTCATTTGACCTTTGGAATTGTGCAGAAAGATAGTTTAACTCTATGCCTACATTTACCATCCATATACACAAAAGTGCTCTGGTGTTTTTTCCTGCTGGTGTTGAGTTATAATGTAAGTGGACAATGTTTTTCAGCCGTAGCCATAATTGGGTTATGGGTTACTTCAATGTCACTTTCTTGGAGGGATATTTTAATCGTATGGTTGTTTGACATTACCCAGACATTACTGCTTTAGAATACACATGGATTACAATGACAACACTTCTTGGGTGGCAGTTCCTACTTGTCTTGACTAAGTAAAATCAAGACAGACTGTGTTGTTCTGTGCAAGCTTGACAACATGGCGATTCATTGCAAAAATGGTATTACAGGAAAATACAGACTACCCTTAAAACCGGGGTCACTCAGTCTGTCTCCACCAACTGACTTTCCAACTGCCCTCGACACATTATCGTAGCTTCATTATTTAACCTATAAAAGATTCACACCTTCCTTTTAATGTCAGCTCAACTCAAACATACTGCTTTACACAACGTGGAGCTCTTGAGAGAATTAAATAAGTCATTTAATGGCTTTATCACCACTAACTCCAGGGTACATTTTATCCAAGTGGGTACTTTGTAGTTTGCTGTTTCTCATCTATTATCCAGGCAGTGCTGTATAAATTCCGTGAGTCACTCTGCAGTGACCTTGTTCTATGCCTACAAGCTTCCTAAAATTCTCCTGAACGTATCTGAAGTTTTCAAACCTCCATCATCTTTACCTTGTTTATTTCTTGTGGAGTCACATGGGGTGGAGCTGACATTGTATGAGAAGCAGGGAACAAGAGGATGCAGCGACAAGTATGTGCAAACTCCACAGAGAAAGGCCTCAACATGCAAGCAGGTTCTAAATCAGACATGATCTGGATGACTAAACTGTTTACCAACCTCACTCAACAGATATTTATAAAATAATGCAGTGGAGTTTGTATCTGTAGGGGTGGAAAAAGACTGAGATGTCATTTAAAGTTTTTGTGTTAGATTTTATTCTTATGGAATAATTCAAGGAAAAAGTTCCTTCCTTTAAGATTAAGGTTCAAGTCTTACAATATATATAAAAAATAAATAAAAAAGTAATTTTTTCTTTGTTGAAACAGAAGGATTTGAGAAAAGCAACAAGAGCGTACATGTTTGTTTGGCTATTAATGTTATGGTTATTACCAGAGGCTGCTGTAAAGACAGCCACAGATAAGAAAAGCAGTAATTACTCTAGTCTAAATATTCTTGCCTTGTTATATTCAGAAGCTAAACTGCCAGCAGACAGAATTACTAATAAATCAAATGTGACAGCGCACAGTCTTTCCTGATTTTGGTCTTTTATAGGATGTTGTGCATTGTTTTGCCATGACTGCTGCAGTCAAAAGCAGGAATAATAAACTCCAGTTCAGTCCGGTCAATTATGAAGTGATTCTAAAATGAGATGGTGATGATTTATGCTATTTTCAATGAAGTTTTTCTTTAAACTAAATCCTAAATGGTAGAATAATGACCAATAAGTCACCTTGCTGTGCTATCATTAACTGTAAAGGAGAGAGAGAGTTAGGTCGTGTCGAATAACATAATGATCTATGAAAGAGAACAAACAGCTATTATGAACCCTCGGAGCACTTCCAGTCTTGTAGGAAGTGTGAGGAAAGTGTGAGTCACTGAGGGATGTTTATGAATATTCTGCTTTTTGATTGATCATCAGTATGTTTCACTGCCGAACCATTTGCCCACTTGCTGTGCAAGCTTTGAGGTCTACCCTTTGGTAATGAATACTTATGAGCACATTAACAGACCAAGAGGACTCATTATAATATCAAGGAGACCAGGGTATCACACGGCCCTTTTAGTGCCTTTGAGTGGATTAGCTATTTTCTGTTGTGTTTGTTTGTTTTTTATTGTTGTCGTTTAGGCTATGTGAATTTTGAACTTCATGTTTTTAAAAAAAAAACCCAATGGTCATTTGAGACCCTTACGAACCCAAAAAGACACCAGGACTGCGGAGTCTGTGTCCATCTAGCTTTAGTGGGTGCAGCTACTGTATCACAGCTTGTTGTGAGCATGGAGAATGGATTCACCTCACCGTGACTATCGCGATGGAGCCTTCACTGCACTTTTTAAAGACTGAATGACTTGCAGCTGCCCACAGTTGGCTGTAATACAAGACCGCCGTTTGAGGTCTTTCATTTACTCCGATGAAAAGCGAGATCTTGGCCAATGTTCGCCTTCATACGAGACACATGAAAGAAAGTTTCACAACGTTGGCACATGCTAGCATTTCATTTCTTCTGGGCACTTTGAAATGCTATTGACGTTGAAAGTCTACCTTAACTTTACAGTTAATGTGACTGAGAGCCGACTGATGTTGGAGCAAGGGACAGGTGATGTTTGAAGCGTCGTGCAGAGGAGGTAATGGCTGTACACATTGATGGTAAAAAGGAGAAGAAAAGGGCTTAATGAGAGGAGCAAAAGCTAGGCATCAGATGAAGAAGTGCAACTTCTCCAGAAGACAGATAAAGGAGAGGGGAGAGCCGGAGACCAGAGAATGATAGCATGAGGAGAGGCAAAGAGAAAAAAGAGGGAAAGAATGAGAAATAGCTAGTTAGCAGTTTTCTTAAAAAGGCAGAGCATGAGAAGCAGACAGTGTATAGGAGGAAGAGAGAGGGAGATAGTTAACACAGTGGCAGGGTGAACTTTTGCCCAGTGCCTGCCAGTACAGAGGGCTGCAGAGAAGGGTGTGTGTGTGTGCACACAACACATGTTTGGATGTGTGCATCCTTGGCTCTTCTTGACAGTGAGGAGGAACATGAAGTCTCTAATTGCTCTTGTGACTGCAACTTCAGACCTCTCCCTCAGTGGAGGGGAGAGACAGAGTGGGAGGAAGGGCAGAGTAACACCGAGATCAGGACAAAAAAAGACAAAAGGTGTCAGCAAAACAAAGAGGGATTCTTTGTTTTCCTCTTCCCCGATCCGAATGTTGGGTTGTATTTCTCAAGCAGTCTTAACTGCGCCTCATCCCGTAAGTGAAACGGGTACAACACGAAACATAAGACAGGATCTTTCCCTCAATGATCAGATTTATGTGACAAATTTAGTCGCCCCGTTAGCTTGAGCGTCGGAACAGTTGGAGCAACATCTTCTGCTGTACTTTATTTATGTAAAATACATGTGATGTTTTCAAAATATGCATCAGCGAGATTAAGGGGCTTCATCAAAAGATTCATGCAAAGCTATTTTATTTAATTGCTTTTTCTTTTGCAGTTGCCATCAATCACACTGGAACGTTGTGTTTGTGCAGATAATTGTGCTCACATTTGAACTGCTCCAAAGCGTTCAAATGCATTGCATAAAAATGCAATTTGTCAAGTTTACACACTTTCCACACTGATCAAAGTAGCTGCAGCAGTGAGTTCAAGTTTTTTTTTTTTTTTTATGCAATTTTTTTATACAGCGGAAGTAGAAATCTGTTTACTAACTGTCCTCTTAAGAACAAAAAGAAAATATTTTCTTTTACTTCGCAATGATGAATAAATGGCGATTAAGCAGAAAGCAACAGCAAAACATCAACTGCAGCTCGACTCAACAGATGATGCAAACATGTTCTGCAGATTAACTTAATACCGCCTTCCTCTGCCTCCCTTCTTCAAGCAAAAAGTGTCTCTTCATAGAAGGGTCGGGTGGGTGTGGGATTCTGTACAGAAACGTCAGATTAGTGGAGCAGACTCGCTTCATGCCCTGCTGATTTAGTGATTTTCGCTGCACACCTTGACCTGATGGACAGATGATGCAGCCACCATGCACAGTTTCAACACTGACCCCCTGACATTTCCTAAAGTTCTGCTCGGTGACCCTTTCTGTCCCCTGGATGTATTTTCTTATTGCGCTGTCAGCTCTGAAAGGAAAGACAGATAGAGGAACCACAGAATAGAGGGATGTGCAGGGTTGACAGGGAGAGAGGAAAACAAAGAGAGTGCATGTCTGGTTAGATGGAATATCAGAGAAATAGACATGTTAGGAGAGCGAGGGAAGGGTTAGTGGCCACTGAGGGACTTAATGAAATGACCCTGCTTTGTCACTGTCTTTCTGTCTCTTTTCCTCACACGCTCATACACACTTATACACACATACAGGTCTCGCTCATAAATACACATAATCCCAGCTGTCAGATATATGTTGCACATATATGGATCATACTCAGCCTAAATCCTTTTCCACTGTTTTTCCACTGGTTCTGGTGTGTATGGTGATGTGTGGGTGGCATCTGTCAGGGCGGATGCAAAACCCCTTTCACTGGCCACTGATAAAAGCTCAACCCTCGTGTTTGTGTGTGTGTGTGTGAAACCACCCAGATGTTTCTACATTAGCTGACTGCTTGTATCCACAGCTCAAATGAGCCTTAGGGCTTAGGTCATTAAAGAACAGCTTTAAACTTCCTGACACACACACACACAGACACACATATATATATATATATATATATATATATATATATATATATATATATATATATATATATATATATATACTCACAGATGTATTCACCCAGCTTTTGATGTTCTCCCCAAGAAGCTGAGTTGGTAAGTTTCTTGTAAAACTCTGCAGACTCTCGTGTAACTGAATCATTGGCTGAGTCACTGGCATAACTGCAACAAGTGCAAGTGATATTAGCTTGGAGAAGGACAGAATGTTCAGTAGGAGAGGAACGAGGGTGGGAGAAGGGGAGGAAGGGAGTAAAACAAAGGAGAAACTGAGATGATATAGAGGTGGTGGCGATGAGTAAGCTCAGTGGTCTGACGTCGTGATAAAAGGTGGAAGGCGACTTACGGAGAGTGAAAACAAGGAAAAAAATACACTGGTTTACCTGTCATTTTAATCAAGTATGCTGAAGTGAAATACATAGATGACTTATTAACTCCAAACCTGTTGACCAATAATTGTGGAAAGCAGTGGGTTATTGCATCTCCAGGCATCAAAGAGCTGTTTAAGAAAAAAAAAAAAACTGGAAAGCTGTGGAGATCCCTGCATGATGTACGTTCGCTCTGTGACAGTCCTCTTTGTCTGATGGCACCATGCAGACCTCCATGTGGAAGCAGGCAAGTCATTTTACACTCTCCCCAGGCCAGGAGAGGACTTGGCAGTTTTGAGCACGGCAATGCATATTAGGGATTTTAAGCTATTAGCTTGGTTAAGCAAAATACAAAAACAAACAAAAAAAAAGTTTAGTTGAGTGTGAGTGTGCAGGGTTGCTCTCCATATATATATATATATATATATATATATATATATATATATATATATATATATATATATATATATATGTATATATATGTATATATATATATATATATATATATATATATATATATATATATATATATATATATATATATATATATATATATATATATATATATATATATATATATATATATATGTATATAATGGGTACCTTGTCATTACAGAAAAAAACAAGACACTGTATGAAAAGGTGAAATATAAAACAAGAATTACAACTGTGTGTGGGACTTCAGTGTGGTACCATGTCTTATTTAGAGGTGAACATCTTGGGTTTCAGCAGAATAAAAACCCTAATAAGTAATAAACTGAGCGAGGTCATAATCCTAATTTGAAAATGTTTACATGTGCCATTGGTAAGATGAGACCTGTTGGCTTGAACATGGAGCCATTAGCTACTGTCAACATAAACAGGGTGTCATCTTTGGACAGCTAAATATTAGTAACAGGCATTAATGTCCCCATGGTTATTTCTGTGTTTTATTTATTTACTATTAAAGCTTTTAAGGTTGTGCACATGAATATTATTTTTAGCTTTTACCTAAAGCTGCAGTTGAAATAAGATGATTCATCAGAACTCACCAAACAACCTCCTGTCTTCAGGTAATGCCCAGTGGAGCATTTCTCGCACAAATGAGACCTGACAGCACAGTTCTGTACAATTTAGTACCTTGGCAGAGGAGAGAGCGATAGAAGGGATTGGGGGTGTTGGGGAAGAGAGAGCGTGCGTGTCCTTTTGGCCCATCCTTTTGGCCATTTTCCCAGTCAAACAAGTGTGAGAGAAAGTGCAAAGGCAGCTAAGGCCCTCTGAGAGCCAAGCCCTCTTTAAACGATGTATCACAATGCATTTGTTTCCACTCCATCTGCCTCACTTACTCACTCATGCTCATCATCTCTCCACCTCTTTAATTATTTCTGCATATTATGTTACAACTACCACAAAGATGCTGTTGGGAAATGTGAATATATAAATGTTTGTGTATGTACAGCACTGCTGCAGTAAATGGAACAAGATATTTTGTGTTTCGCTTTAAGTTATTTAATAAGGAAGTTGTGGTTAGATCAGGCATGTTCATCCCCAACAGAGACCTGACCAAGGTAGCAACTGTAAAACCTCACAAGAAATTAAAATGCAGCACACAACATAAACGTAGACCACTATGACCCTTCATCTTATTACCACCACACAAGCATGAGCACGCACACTCCATTCTTACCCTAACACCCTTCAGTCCATGGTCACTAGCCATTTTGTGCTTCAATAAGTTATTGATCAGAAAATGCCTACAGTACTGCAGGACCTTGTACGTTCTCAAGGACAGCATCAGTTTCTGAGCATCTGTTCAAATGGTTCATTGAGCAAACACCAGATTCTGATGGTCTATGTGAAATTTTGACTCTACTTTTGTCTTTTTTTAACATGGAATTTATTTTGTACATATACATTTTACGTTGTTGTTCCTTTCCACTTTTCCCTTACTCTGCTTTTAAGGTACAGGCAGGGATTGGTTTACAAATGAGTTCAGCCGCTGCTGCGTAACACAAAATTTTGCGTTTGTCGGATTTTACCCTTAAATAACTCCTAAATAGCCCCTTAATCACTTAATAATTATCTAGATACACGTATCATATATTATATTAATGGAAAAACTGGTCGGGCAATTAAAATAGACATTTCAATTAAAATAAAATAAATATACATCCAACCATCACACTGTGCTGCAAGTTGTGAGCTTTATTTTACTGTCTTTCTGAAAAGCCAAGTCAATTTTATGAAACCAAGTTTTCTGGGTCCACACAAATGACTCTAAAATGCTTGAGTAATCTTACTTTGATATATTCAATTCCTCCAGAAGCAACAAGGCAACTGTACAGCATAGGTTGTTTGTTCTTCAACAAAATACGCCCTATGTTCTTAACTAAAAACAGATTATTGTTGTGCATTCCCATGCGCCCAAAGAAAATTCCCAGAGAGACTGGGGCTTATATAAAGACTAATAATCGTTTAAATACCGAAAGTAGACCACCTGCCATTTTTGCAGTTGCACGTGTGTGTGTCAGATGTAAATATAAAGAAATTTAAACCATTAATTCTACTACAGATGCAACATTTCACTGTATGCAGGTAGATGACGTTCGGATTCGCTCAGAACTGTCCATCAACGAGATACCTGTACGTTGAATTTTGCTGCTCATCACAAGCTTGATGTATGATTAAAAAAATCTTGAATACCTTTTTTTAAAAGAAATATTTCCCTTTTTAGGACCATTGCTCTGCAGTGACTGACTACAACTAAACGATCTGGCAGTAGTTTTATACCCCCTGAAATGAGATGGGGAGAAATGTCAAGTGGACTACTTTGACCCTGTTTCCAGTTATTGTCGTAGCCAATGCCTAACTAACACGATAAACAAAGGAACTAAGATTCCTGCCTAATGTTGTCAGTCCAGATATCCATTCTGCCGTAGGTCTCAGCAGGCAACAGCTGATACAAGGTTGCCATTGCAAAAATGTCGATGCCACATAATGATAGTCTTTATCTTTTCGTGTGTGTCTTTTGTTAGTCGTGTCCCACCTGAAGTTTATCCACAAGGCTTTACTTAGCTGAATAAAGTAAGTATATAAGCAACAAAAAAAACACAACTCTAACCAAACCATGTCATTCTGAAGCTTTTTTGATGCTTTGTGTGTTTTCTTTTTGTCTAACCAAACTTGCAAACTTTTGTCACTGGTTTGACTGGTTTTAGTGGCAAAAATATACAATGGGCTTGTGCAGAAAGCAAATTTCATGAGACATGCAAGGTTGCTGGATACACAAGGGACAACAGGCAGGGAAGGAGTGCAGAGGAAGGAGTATACACACTCAAACTGGGTATGACAATGAGATACTGGTGGAACATACTGGGATAAGGCAGGTGACATTAGTGCACAAAATAAAACAGAAAATAGAAAGCTATGATGGAAAAATACACAGCTGAACCAGTGGGACTCAGTGGAACAATGTGGCATCAAATATTTACCTTTCATTTTGTAAAAGTACCGACAAATATTTTATGTTAGAACACATAAAAAAATGTCTTATTTCTTGGGTCAGATGTTAAATATTGAGATTTCCATGAACTGAGATCAAGTCACATTGTTACATGTTGACATGATTTCTTTATTTCAAAACCTTTATGTTACACACATCAAAATAAAAGGGTCTTTTTCTTGGTGTTCTTAAATAATTCAGGCCTTTTTTCGTACATTTTGGTACCAAGAAAATATCCTGCACTAAACAAAGTGAATTCAGCTGATGCAGACATTTCCATATCACAATAAGACAGAGTTCTTGTTGCCATGTGAGGAACTCCTAGAAATCTGCTGAATTCGCCCCTATGCCACTGTGATTAATAAGAGGCTCACTCTTCCTCTTCTCTTTCCTTTGTCACCACTTCCCCAGTATGTCACTCTTCTTTTTCTTTCTTTTTTTCCAACTTTTTATCCTTTTTTTCTTTGACTTAGATTTACTTTTGCCAATTTAAAGTCAATAAAATAGAAGAGAGTTTACGAAAAAAGAGATAAAGGGAATGCCACCATGACAGAAATCCATCCAATTTGGGACAGTGGAAACAGTGCAGTCTTTTCATTTGTTTAAGTATCAGGTGTGCCACTTTGGCGGTTTTGAGGATTGGGTTAGCGTGGCATGTCACTTACTAACAAACACTTAATCAGCATTGCCAATAATGGAGAAGAGAGCATGAGTTCAGCAAATTGCATATTAAGTTAGGCGTGAGATGAATTACCTATTAACTGTTCAAAAGTAAGTTACACAGCACATCTGGAACCGCAGAATACAAACAGATGTTTCATATGTATATGAATTTACATATATTAGACCCAAATAATCATCCAAATCCTTTTATTTTATTGTCCAACTGAGGTAATGCTACGGTTCCATGTCTTTGCTCCCTCAATATATCTCAGCGTTAAAGCATGTATGAACAGGTGTGCATTTATGCCTTCAAGTCTGTGCATTCTTTGTGGCCAAGTGTGTATGTGTTAGTGTGTGCTTGTGCTCATTGTGCTTGCACACACCTGAACTTGGCAACCTGCAGAGATGCACTCCCACAGGGTGCAGTCACTGCCACTCCCTATTAGTATCACAGGAACCAGTTGAGCTGCAATGACTGACCTTGGAAAAGCTTTGGCTAACCGGAAAGCTAACGCAACCCGAATTGGAATGCTAGTTTTTTCCCGGGATAACAGTGAACTAACTTTGGTTTGTTTAAACTCGTATAGTTTTTTATCCATTTACCCTGATTTTGTTTTTCTTCAGTCAGACAGTATGTTTTAATGTCACATAAAAAAATTAAAAAAATTTTTTTTTAAAAGTTGTCCAGTTGTCCCAACACTATTGTGACATTTGTACCAATAATTCAATTTTGTATTAAGCTCCTTTGACGTTAACTTAGTGCAACTGGCTGACACGCAAGTAAAGCATTGGACAGTGTCAAACATATTTTAAATGTTTTTTGGTGATAATTGTACATATTTTATATGTTTCATAAAGAATTTTTAAAAAGTTATTCAGTTTAAATGACCTTCATTCTTACATCGGCTAATCTCTTATTTTAGATTAAGCAACATTCACACAAATTTATTTAGATTTGCTGATAGTGTCAATGACCTGCCAAGAATGTTTTAACCCTTTAAGGTCCTGGTCGAGAATCTGGTAGAGGTAAATTTGCGGTGACTTTGATTGAATTTTTAAAAAAATTGTGGGACTAAACCAGCCTGAACCATCTTTACTGGGGATGTAAAACCCAAACTGAGTGTTTTTTTTTTTTTACACTGCTGTTTCAAATTTAAACTATTTCACTGTTGTTACATTATCATCACCCTAAACTTTTAAACATCTCAACCATTTGCTAAAAGACATTTATTCTGTTTATTCTTGTTTAAAACAAACAAACAAAAAAAAAGGTAAACATTTCTCCTTGACTTTTTCATTAGTGTAAAAGTTAAATGGTTAAAAACTGCAAATTCCTTAATGCATCAGTGCATGGAATTAGTATTTAAAAACAGACTATTCATTCATTCATTTTCCATGCCCACTTAATCCAATTCAAGGACCCTGAGGTTTGGTTGGAACCTGTCCAAGCTGCCAACTGGGCGTGCAGCAGGGTACACTCTATATGAAATCTGTTACAAAAGAGGCTTTTTCATATCTGAAATTACTTTGTAAACACGATATGTTACATAAGTTAATTATTGGTTTTAGGGAAATAGACCATAGCCAATGTTGGACAGCCAATTTAGAAAAACAAATAGCACATCATTACACAATTTAGGATAATAAACTTGTTCAGACAGTCCTAAACCCATTGTGAGGACTGTTGTTAGTACTTAAATCATCTTCAAATATATATATGTATAAAGATTAACCTAACAAAGATCTGCTGCCACGCTTGATCCTAAGTGACAGACTTAGGTGTCTGCATTGGCTCCCTGAGAGTTTTAGGGTAGATTTTTAAGATTCTTTTAGATGTTTATAAATGTCTAGATGGACTTAGTCCTTTTTATTTATATGATCTGTTTTTAGAATATGAACCCTTGCTGACCATAAAGTCCCCTGGTACTGGCAGTCAGAACCTAAACCTTGGGTGAGGCCTCGTTCCACCAGTATGGCCTTCGACTGTGGAGCAGCCTGCCAGAGAACCTCAGGGCTGCAAAAACTATTATTTTTAAAGCGAGACTTTGGACCTACTTTTTCTGTAAGCCTTAAAAGCAGATCCATACTTCAACCAGTAGATTCAAATAGATTGCACTATGGAAATTCTTCCTATCGCATCACCAAGGCTTTGGCTACAGAATGTGTCAGTTTTCATTAAGTTTGCTTGCAAGTCAGTCAGTCAGTCTATACAGAGATTAAGAGGGGCATGCACTTTAGCTATGGTGCAGACTGTCCAGCCAATGGAGCCAATAGGAACAAACCTTCTAGGCTCACTACAGGTCAACATCAGGTGCCAGCGTGGGTAGACAGTATGTTTTGGACCATTGGAAAATTAAACTGATTCTTAATCCCATCCCTACTTGTTGCTGAATAGCTTTTCATCTCACAGCAGTGATGATACAGTCAGTGTCTGGAATAAATAACATGATAAAGTTTGTTATGTCTCGATAACAGGAAGACCATTACAGTTTTAAAACCTCAGGAACATTGGAGGGATTCTTCAGTATACTCAGACATGCAGTATAGTTATGTTTTCTCTTATTTTCCACACAACACTGATAGTTATGGTGACATTCCTTTGTTTTGCTTTTCTGAAAAAAAAGGAAAAGGGTAGATTGCTGTTGAAAAATGTTTTCAAAGAACATATTGGTGCTCCTTCAAAGAGGACACCTGCTAGTTCAGTTGAATTTTGATAAGTGGAAAGCAGTGTTTAAATAAGAGAGGCTTTACAGATTAGGTTAGGACCAAGATGTCTCAAAGTGTCCACAAATGATGCACGAAACAAATGTGAACTTCACTCTTATGGACACAACCATTTTTTATAGGCTGAATGTAAATGTTCACATTCTTTTCATGGACATGCTAATAGATAAATAAAGAACCATGATCTTATTCTATCGTAATCCAATCTTAATCTTAATTTCTGAAGCCAATATTGAATAAATGAAACACAAATTGCCCAAATTTATAACATTTTCATTGTGCACCAGTGAGGAGGACATATTAGCAAACTGTAAAATGCTTTGTCTGGCCAAAAGAAAATTTAGCCACCAATAAAAAATGGTCACACGCTTCTATTTTATTAGACTTCTTTTAGCTTTGCTTCCAGCATGCATTCCCTGTGGCATTGTTTCAATAAGCTTCTGCAATGTCGCAAGATTTATTTCCATCCAGTGTTACATTCTTTTTTCACCCTGAATCTGATCAAAGCACATCTCAAATATTCTCAGTGGGGTTAAAGTCTGCGCTCTGTGGTGGGCAATCCATGTGTGAAAATGATGTCTCATGCTCCCTGAACCACTCTTTCACAACTTGACCCCAATGAATCCTGGTATTGTCAGGTTGAAATATGCCCGCGCCATCAGGGAAGAAAAGGAAAAACCATTGATGGAATAACCTGGTCATTCGGTATATTCATATCATCGGCTGACCTCATTCTTTGGGCACATAGTGTTGTTTGAACCTTGACCTGAACCTCTGTGGCAAACCCAGATCACAGCACTGCCCCATAGGCTTGTAGAGTAGACACTAGGCATGATGCCTCTCTCCTTTCGCTGATGCTACCAGTGCTCCCAGGGTAAATCTGGACCCATTAGACCAGGAGAACCTTCCTCTATCACTTCAGAGTCCAGCCTTTATCCCCTCTAGTAAACGGAAGCCTTTTGTCTCACTAATTAGCGTCTTTGTTATGGTCACTGAGCTGTTCAGTCCTAATCCCTTGACTTCCTTTGGCATAGACGATGTAGAAATGCTTTTATTTTCACTATTTTTTTTTAGCTTTGAGTCCTACTGATAGTTTATTAGTACTTGATTTCACTAAGCATTGACGTGATCACCTATCCTCATCATTCCACGTAAATGTTTTTCTGACCCAGTTTTTCCCAACAGTTCTTCACCCATTTTTAAGATTTTCTGCATCTCCTTTGATATTTTCTCTGCTTGATGCATGTCAATGTTTTCACCCTTCTTAGACTGGCGAACATCCTTTCCACAACACGGGATGCATTTTTCCACACAGTTGTTTAAGAACTGAACTCATTGCATCATGTGGGGTTTTTGTCAGCTGAAAGATAATCGTCCACGCAGTAATTATCCAATAGGAAGCTTTTACCAGGCAGTATATATAAATGCTATACTGCGTGTTTGTTACTCATCTGGGTGCAATTTTCATTTTTACAACTAAATCCTACATGAAATATGTTAATTAGTGGAGCAGTACTCCCCAGTACACTGGCTTCTTAGGGCTATATTTGGAGATTTGCTTGGGGAGATGCTGAACCTCAGATTCACACAGCAATAAACCCCTGATGTGCTCATTGATTTGTGAATTAGTTTATGGTACAGAAATATAACATTTGAGAGGCTGTTTAAATGCGTAAACTCAGCTTGTTGCATGCATTGCTTTGGGTTGTCTGAGAGACAAAGATATACATACTTTTTATGTTTTAGCCAAGATAAGAAGTTGCCAGATTAATTTTACAGTGAAATGATGGTTAGAATGATGGCTTGCCTTATTTTTGGATATATGTTAAGCTGTTTGAGGACATTGAGACATGTAGACATGCATAGCTTGTCTCTCCAATGTCGCGTGAAATACTCTGATATTGCCTCAAGCGAGAATACAGCCTAAAAAGAAAACAGAGAAGGTTAACAGCCTGGGACAGGAAAGGAGAGAGAAAAGCTTGGTAATGCAATACCACAAATTAGATATTGTCCATTTAAACAAATGGGGTGATGAGTGAAAGGGACAATGCTATTTTGTTACATCATCATCTTTTGTGGCATGAGTTTGTGCAGGTTTTTTTTTTTTTTGCAAACATAGCCAATGTCAGAAAATCAGATTGAAATGAAAGACAGATCTTTTTATTGAGCTGACTGGCAAAGAATTCAGTGTTTGGGCACAGAGCTGGAATTTGATTCAATAACATTTACTTAAGAATGTATATTGTGTTGTATTTGTTTTGTTTTTTTTCTTCTAGAATTTGGCAGCTGCATTCTTCTACAACGGAGCTTCCTGTACAGATCTAACTCCTGTTCTGATAAAGTACTGAACGGCACCGCTGAAGCCCCATGGCTTTTGCAAAGGCACCTTGATGGCTGAGAGACAAGGGACAATCTTGCATTTTCCTTCTTTTCTTACTGCGAGCTCCTGCTCACAAACCATAGATAAAAAAGTTTGCATTGCTGTTTTCATCATTGCGTAATCTTTTGTCTTAATGTTTAGTAGGTAAACCTTTTGCCCTTATACTTAAAACATTTGGTTTCAGGGGCCTGGCAGGGAAACTTGGCAGTTGTGCTCACATTGTGCCCTTCACAAGGAGGCTGATTATCAGAGCCATTAAAATGAAGGAACGGCCATTTGACTCTTATAATGATTATGATAAAAATAAGAATTAAGGTTGGTGCTGTGGTGATGATTCAGACTATAATAAATGATAGTTATGAGAACTGGGAGCCACTTTCTGTAACCGATGCCATTGCTAAGTGATGTAAATGAATTATGCAGAGCTGAGTAACACTTTGATTTATTTCTGGGGGGTACTTTGGTTCGGAAATGTTACGTAGCAGCAAAAGAGGGGGGAAAAAAAGAACAAAATTGAATCCTAAAAATATCTTGCTGTATTATCCATGTTTCTTTTGCTGGTCATATCAGCAAGGTTGTAGTTCAGGCCAGCGGCCTGGATTTTCATTCTGCTTCATGTGCTTCCTCAGTGGCCTTTCTGGTTGAAATCAAGCATGAGTAACTTGAAGTGCAAAGGGGATATAAGGACAAATTATGCGGTGAAATTTGTGTTTTTACAGTTACGGACAGAATAAACACATTTAGGAGGAGATTGTGTTTGAATTAGAGTTTAATTACCCATGTTGTGGAGCAGTTTAATGAAGCCTTAATATATTTGTGCAGGCTAGTGTGTGCAAGTATGTGCATCTCGGATGTGTGTGCCAGGTGGCAATTATTAAGGACAGGAACTTTGGCTTTGCTGCTATACTAACACACTACTTATTTCATACAGTCTTCACCTTAAGCTAGTGCTATGCATTACTGAGTCCCTACATCATGTAGTCCATTTTCATCTTGCAGTTTTTATTTATCGTTGTTTTATTTGTCAAAGTGGAAAGTCAGAAAAGTGAAAAATTAGGACTTAATAGACCCAGAACTTTGCTGACTTTGTTCACTTTCTGAACGCAGACTTATTAAACGCAGACTTAACAAACTTATTAGGAAATAAGATTTGCAAGATGGGGCAAAATCGCTAAGTGAAACATAAACGTTCAGGGTTTAGTGTGCACGGCAAACAAGCCGCTGCACCTGCACTGTTTGTTCTGCAGCTACCATAACAGAAGCAATTAGAATTTCTTCAAGTGAACCAAGAGAGAAAATTTAATAGAAACTTCTGGTATGTGGCGCTACAGGTGATGAGGATGTACAAATGTATCTTTGCCAGCACCTTTGCTGCTTTCAGGAGACTAAATATCTTTGGAAGGAATTAAAAAAATGGAATTTTATGTTAATACCATGCTAGGCTTATTGCTTTGGGCATTTTAAGTAGTTTTAATAATAGTAAAGATTAAGGTTTCTTTTCAGCTGCTTTTAAGGATGAAAATGCTGAAAGATTTGTTCTGATTCACTGATGATGTTAATGGGTCACCACGCAGTCGCAGTTTTGCTCAGCTTAATCAGGTAACCATGAATGATGCTTGCTTATTTGAACTCTTACAAAACTCTCTTCTCTCTCTTTCTCCTTCGAACCATTAAAAATGATAAACCCAGCAGAGGTTTTTATGAATTATTTTTCCTCGTTCATGAGGCAGAAAATCCTTTGCAAATTAAATGCAGTACAGGCGTCAGGTTCACGAAAGCGGCGCTTCTGTAACTTGACTGAAAGAATGGGATGACAAGCAGGAGAACAAGGTCAGAGAAAACGAGGAGAGATGAGGTGGAAATGATGCATTATCTGATTGTGTTATTGTGTTTGTTTGTGTGTTCAAGGTTTTCTTGTCCTATCAGTGTCACTTTTTATGGTTAGTATGTTTCTGATTTATGAAAATGTTCTCGAGGGTATTGTTTGAGCACGTGAGCGGAGGTGTTTGACTGTTTTGGCCCTATGACGGACTGGTGACCTATACTGGATGCACCTCACCTCTTGCCTGATAACCCCCAAGTTCATTTTTTTCAATTTTCTTTCGTGTGAAAACTTTAAAGTTCTACATACACAGTGGGAATTTATGTTTGTTAACAAATGTCAGTTTTAACATCTGATTGTATGATGTTTTGATGTTTTATCTGCTTTGATATGATATGACAAGGAGTGATCAGCATGCGACACTGTCTGATATCAGTTGCCGGCTCCTGAATTGGATCTAAATCATACTGTGGCAAAATCTGTGATTTAAATCAAAATAATATTTTATCATAATCAGTCATGTTTTTCACACCCCTAAGTGCAGTGTTCACAAATGCAAGAGATTGTTTGAACAGAAATTTAACTTGAACATAAAAACCTGCTCACCATGGAACATCTTCATCTTCAAAATATGTCATCCTGAAATTCTATTTATATTTCTAATTACTAAAAGGAAAAAAAAATCATTAACTCCTTATATTATTTTACTATTTTCTTTAAGCCCTTCAGTGTCGTCTCGACAGTGTGCTGTTTTCATGTCATCAATATTTACTCTGTTAGTCAGACACTTGTCAGGAATTTAAAGACAAATTGAGTCCTCCATCATCACCCTCCCCACATCCAGTTTTCATTATTAAATTGAGTGCTGTGAATTTTGCATAAAGGGAAAACCACTGGATTCAAGTCTTTTGCTGAGCGAGTTCACATACTGTGGATTAAACCTATTATAGCACCAGGTAAATCTCTCAGCTCATCATGCCGTTATAAATCTTGTGTTTGTGGTGACATTACTACTTAAGATCACTGGTCTGCTAAAGCTTACAAGGGATTGTTGCAGACACCAGAACAGCTTCGACATCCTGTGTTAAAACCCTTAAAAGCATGCAAGGAAAAGTTTGTGATGCTCCTGGTGAAGACGAAACTTGGTGTTTGGAGGAACCCAGACAACAAACACCTTGCTGCAGAACACTCAAGACAGAGCACAGTTTGAGCACAGAGATGGATGTCTTTAGGACCCGGTGAAAGATAAAGTGATATCTTAGTCTGCTGTATTAGCTGGAAGTTCTGACTATGTGTCATCAACTGATTAAACACATAACATCTGAATAATACCACAGATAATGCAATGTCCTTCTAGGAATTTTTTTTTTGGCCATTATATGTTAGCGTAATTGTTTGGTAACACCTGCAACGGCTGAAGAATTTGTCATTTAACTCTGAAATTTGACCAGATGTAATAATGCCTGTGAATTTATTTAAAGTGGAACTATTATGTGCATTTCAGGCTAATTTATTTTTATTTCTGAGCCCAGAAGGGCTGGGATTGATCGAGTTATTGTCACAAATCGCTTTATGTACTTTAGACCGACCCTCTCCGTAGGCTGTCAGATCAGCCTGTGGGCAAAACGAGTGGATTGAGACTCTTCCGCATTAAGCCTCCCACCACTGCACTACATCAGGAGCGCGCACCGCAACTGCTTTCGCCGTTATTGTAACATCTCATAAACAGAAGAATTAGGCGAATATAAACTCAATATAAAAAAAACAAAATACAGTATCAACCCATAGCATACAGCCCTACATGTTGGAACCTGAATCAGACCCTGAAAACGAAGTGGGAAAACAGCAACCCACAGCAACGAATGCAGCAGGATGTCTCTCTTTGGTAAACTCACCATCCATCGTTGGAAAACCCTTTATACGACGTTTTCCACCTGCCTGATGTATTTGTACATGCCCTTGTTAACCAGTAGAAGGTAACCAATCACCGAACCTTATCCCCCGGGATGTCACAAGGATTTCCAAGTAGAAAAAACTCTCTAAAATGACACGTTTTTCGTCGCCATGGAAACCAAACGGAGAGCGTGCTGGAACTCAAACTCAAACTCAAACATGCTTTTAGGTGATAAAAAACAGTGCCGTTCACATGTCTGATGAGGATTCAACACTGTAACCCTGTAGAAAGCTCAGAAAACTTGAAATATTATAATAGCGCACCTTTAAGGCCTGCAACTCAAGCTGCTCTGCAGCTCCCCGTGTTATCTGCTTTACTCTCTGCATGCCACATATTAGACACACACATCCAGTCTTAGTGGAGTATTTAGGCTGCAAAGTTCCTTCCTCATACTTAGTGCCACTGCACTGCAACTCGATATGCAGCATGATTTTAATGCTGCTACTGCAGCATGCCCCCCCCCCCTTTTTTTTTTCAGACTCCCCACCATTCCAGCATCCATCTGTGGGCTCCAGGTTAGAAGTTCTCTCATCCTTCCTGTATCAAATTGACTGATGCACAAACAGTGATGGAATCACAGCCTGGCACTAAACTTTAATCATATTCCTTTCATAAACATCCACAGGAGCTGTCTGACTGAAGTGTATTCATCCGTTTTATGTTCAGCATTACTTGAAATTAGAATTTAGGAATAAATTAAACAACTCAAACACATTTGATAAAACCTCATACTTAAAAAATTACCACGACTTAAATGAATCTTTAATTTCCTAAGGAGAGCTGTAAAATACTATGCTATGGGTTTCAAAGGGGTTACACGACAGAGTTTGTCAGACAGCTGAGATAAAGAGATAAATACTGGTGAAGATGACTGGACTGGTTAATTGTCAACAGTACATCCATAGTTTTTAAAGTGATATTGATGTTTTATATCTTTGGTTTGATTTCAAATCTGTCCAGTTTGGTTTTGAAGCAAACTTTGTTAGTATGGTTAATTTCAGTTGATATAAAAACATCATTGTTATCTGCAAAGAAGATTTTTTGATTTGATTTGATTGGTATTTTTTAGGGTTATTTGCAAAAAAACCAGTGCAATTTGCAGTCTTTAAAT
Source organism: Telmatherina bonti (assembly GCF_933228915.1). NCBI lineage: Eukaryota > Metazoa > Chordata > Actinopteri > Atheriniformes > Telmatherinidae > Telmatherina > Telmatherina bonti. Next base: position 19,842,452 of record NC_136612.1, read on the forward strand.
TTACATTGAATATTAAATACATCCAAACTGTGCTGGAAGAGGGGGACCTCTTTGTCATGCAGCTTTAAACTTTTTGCACAATTTGCATGAACTGATTGAGGCCTTTACACTCCATTTATTTGAATCACTGTTGCAGGTTAAAGTGAAACAGGTCAGGTTACTTTATGTACATGGAAATATAAAGACACTCACTAATTTGATGTATGAAAACTATTCTGTTAATTTCAAGAGCAGTTATTTCGACACAAATGTTAAAAACAGAGTAAAGAACAAAACGAGAAAGAAAGAAGACCATTACCTTCATGCAGAAAAGTTAGCATCACAAATTGCTGGATCACTGAATGACTCAAATGCTTCTCTCACTCAAACTCCCTCACACTCACCTTATTCATCTAGCAGCCTCTCCTCTCAGCTCATTTGCTCTCTTTTCATTTAGCACCTGCAAGGCTGGGGGATCCAGTCACTGTGCCAGCAATTAGAAGTATATGTTCTGGGAGAATAAGTGCGTTAGAAATAAAGTTCTATTGTATGGTATTGTATTGTATGTAAAGTTGGTACAGTAATTCAACTCACTACAACATACAAGAAACAAATGCTATAGATACAGTGGATAAGAACAGGAAACACTTTGATAACTGACTGAAATATTAATGTTGTTTAGTTTTGATGAAAGATGTCAGACAGTCAGGTGAGGTAGAGCCAGAGACTCAACCTTGACTCTCCATCACCATCATGTCTGACGTAAAATTTACTGCCATGGCATCATTGTGTAGTGACTGATATGCAAACTGTCTCTGCTACATCTGATGTGGGTTTGAAACTGGTTTCATGTGAACCACATGCTGACTGACTGTAAATACTGCTGTTGACCAGCAACAACATTCACACTGCTGCACAAAACTCTACAAACTCTCTTCTATTGAACTGCCAGCTTGTTAAAACTCATGTGTTGGAATAAACCCAGACACGGCTCATCGATTCTGGGTCGTATACCTTGCACCGTTTACATTCCTGGAATAGATGGTTTAAAAACATGGCAAAGACTCACTTTCTTTAATCACTCCCAGAACTGATCCAGTCTGTCTTGTTTCCTTCTGTTGAGCCCTAAATCCTTTTTCCCCTTATGTTTGTAACAAAGATCATGTCAGCCCATTAGACCCCTGTTGAAATATGGATGAAGAGATGAGAGAGATGAAGGCTTACAGTTCTCTTCTCAGCCAGATCCTCTTCATCCCCATCTCCTCTCTCTGATCTCTGTATCCTCACTTCTGTCTGTCAGTTCAGAGAGTCATGACTGTGTTCTTTGTACCGATCAGCCACAACACTGAAAGCACCGGAGGGCGGAGTGGATACCGTTGATCATCTTGCTACAACGCACAATTTGGGTGAGAAACTCTGGCTCTTAGGATTCAGGTTACTTTGACACAAACCAACCACCTCTGAGGACCAAAAGCCGGAGGTGTTGACCTTGTACCAGAATTGGTTGGAACCTGACATTTTGCTTTATGCAATGTGTCAAACATAACAGGATGTTTCCTCTAGCAGCGTCAAGCTGTTTAGATACGCTACTTTGACTTGTGAAATTACTGCATTCGGGTCCTGGTTCGCCTGTTACTTTTTGAGTCGTAATGACCATTTGCTGCAGGCAGTTTCTGAAATAATCCATGATTTTCTTGTGAAATAAGCACATTTTGCACAACTCAGAGTGAAAACATGAAATTACTTAGACTTTCACAATGGTTATCTGGCCCTTAAGGAGCTATGTTTGCTTTGAGCTTGCCAGAAAGACTTTGTACACTAGACTCACTCAGTATTACAGTCAAGATTGTGCTAAAAATGATTTATTGGTGTTCTGGTTTTCAAGGAAAATTAACTGGTGGTTGTACAATCCTTTATCATTTGAGTGCTTGCAATATATTGGGTTTCTAGGTCATGTAAGAGGCTGAGGTGGTTTGGAGGGGTGGGGTTGTGGGGACTACGCATGGCCAGTCTTTCCTTGAAAAATAGTCACAAGTGTTTTTTTTTTTTTTCTTGTTTTTTTTTTTTTTTTTTAAATTTTAGTGTTGCACTTCAAAAATAAGAATATATTGGCCTTTAATACTTCACAACTACCAAAGAGTCAGGACTTTGTATTTAACTCAGATATATAAGTGTATTGATCAAATGGTAGAGTTTGACACCCTTTGATTAGAATTGCTTGAATATTTCTGATGGGATCTTACTGGAAGCTGACGGCAACCAGTCACAATCATTATTCATTCTGTTCAGGACAAACAAGCATTCAAGTTCGGAGCCATTTTGTATTGACATCAACTAAATACCATGCAGCCGCATTATTTGTGCAAGGCTTCGTTTTCGTCTACGGCTGTTTTTTATGATTTACAGTTGTTAGAGTGTACGGAGAGAATGTGTGTATGTAGAATTTATTCACTTGCCAAGTAACACTTCATTTTTGGAGAAGTTTTGCAGAAGGAGAGAGAGGATGAGCCAGGATAAATTAGAGAAATGAGACTTTAAATTCAAAACAAAACTCCTTGAGATGGGAAACAACAGAAAGAGATGTGTGTAATGTTTTAATGATGGTGGAAGTCGTTGAATCTGTTCTGCTGATTTATCGGCTACACTGAATTTTTCTCTTTGAGTGGAAACAGATTCTTACAATACTAGTATCGAGTCACATGGAGGAGCAGACAATGTCTAGTACTGCACTTCTGACATTCACTTTCTGTTGTAGCAGCTGGGAGGAGGTGGGGAGATGGTGGGGAGATCACAGAGCATATGGCGTCACCGCATGAAGCCAGGCAAGTTGCAGTGAAAAACTAAAACGAAAAGGGTTCAAAATGCATTTGAGACAAACATGCTCAAATTCTCTCTTGTATTTCTTGATGAGAACTTGCAGTTATTTCTCTCAAACTGTCTTTATCCTTTTTTTTTTTTTTTTTTTTTTTTTTTTTAGAAAAAGGCAAGGTTTTCTGTGAAGCAAGTGTTAGGATGTATTACAGACAGAGAGAAAGCCAGTCGGCTAGATGGAAGTTGAAAATGGTCGCTTGTCAGATCAGAGTCTGAGTTGTCCCTGTGGATGTCAGCAACATAGTTCTCTCATCATGTCTCTTTCTTCTTTCCACCTTCTGTTTCCAGCACTGACCCCTGCGCCAGATTCAGAATAATGCCTGACACTGCATGAACCACTGTCCACTGCCCAATCTCCCCCCTCCTTCCCCAAATCCTCCTACCTGTGTTTTCTTTCCCTGCACAAGCCTTTTTCAAATGCCTGTACTCATTTCTTTAAATCATTTCTTGACTCACGCTTATACTCTGAGTGTATGTTGGTCTGCCTCCATCTGTCTTTCACTGAGCCCCCCCCACCACCATCTCACTGAGTCATGCTCTTCTTCTGCCTCTCTCCTCTTTTCACACACAAGCACAACAAGCATTGGCTTTTATTTCCCATGGTATCTGCAATATATTCAGCTCCACTAGAAGCCGTATGCTGGAGCAAGGCACCTGCTGTGCCGAGCTGATATGAAGAAATGGCCACAGTAACAAAACACATCCACATGAACTATCAAATACTGGAAAGTGAGAGGAAAATGCAATCTTCCTCTTTCTGTAGATGCAAAAAAAAAAAAAAAAAAAAAAAAAAAACTGTACATAACTAGACATACATGCAAGTCAATCTTTCTCTACATTTATATGGATCTTTAAAAAAGCTACAATTATGAGGTTAATCAATGACTCTAGATTTATTTTATGTGGTATTTCAATATATTAAAATCATTTTAGGTTTGCTACAGAGAAAGCATCTGTTGACATGGCATGTCTCTGGCAGACATCTTGAAATAAAGAACGATTTTTAAGAGACCACTGTTATATCGGCGTTTAGATCTTCATCAGTTCATAGTTAAGACAAAGCAATTAGGAGAGGAGGTAGTAAACATCTACACGTTTATGTGTACTAAAGTTGTTTTGTTTGTTTTTTTAACACTGCTAAAGGCATAAATCCCAGGGACATCAGGTAACGGATGACTGGTGTCTTACCTAGGTAGAGGCTAAAACGTATGGAAAAGCATCTATTGGTTTTCATGGTATTTGCTTGTGGAACAGCCGTCCTGAAGACCTAAGGCCAACCAAGAGGGTTTTTTCTTTTTTTTTTTTTTTTTTTTTTTTTTGGAGACCAACCTTTTTATTAAAGTTTTTCACGCAGTATATAATGTTTAGGAAGCATAACCAGTATTTTAGTTCCATTTGTTGATGTTCTAGTTTTATTTTATCATTTTTAAAATGTATTTACTCATAATAACTTTGGTATCATTTTTAATATTAATTACCTTTTTTGTACCCTTTTTTAATTAACTTTTTAGTTCCATGTCAGTCATTTTATTTTATTTTACCAGAGGGAATCCATGCATACATACAAACTCCTCACATAAAAGTAACAGTGTTTTTATCAAGCGGCAACCTCTGGCGGTAAAAAGTGAAGCCTGTGCAGAAGTGCATAAAACTGCACTTCCCCCTTCATCCACTAGGGGCTGGCTGCAAAACAGAGCAAATCACCAAAGACTCCCATGTTAAAAAGGCCAACTTCACAGCAGAAATAAACATATTTACAGCCTGGTTCAAAAATCCATTTTCGGTTCATAGGTCAGGTTTACCTTCATGACAACTGTGGGGGGAGTGAATTTTTTTCAAACTCGCCCGTTTAAAAGTAACTTAATCTCAAAGTTCGGCATGTTTAGGGGCGGGTCCTTTTGAATAAAAAGGTACTGATCTACCACTTTAAGTGAGAAGAATGTAGAACAACCGTGGTTTTTAACCGGTTAACAACGTGACTTAGCTTTAGCCCGCTTACCTCTGTTAGCTGGTTAGCTCCTGTTATCTCCGGGTTAGCTCGGTAAGCTCTTAGCTACAGAAAGTTCGGAGTTGTTCGATGTCAATAATCCACCATGATGCTCACAGCCCCCCTCTCAGCTCTACCTCTTTGCCCATATTTGTATTTTCCGGGTGAGACGACACACGTGCCTCTGCCAAGATGGCGATGGTAGGAACCACTCACCGAGCTTCAATTCAGCTCCTCAGAAACCTGTGGGTGACGTCACGGAGGCTACGTCCATCTCTATATACATTCTATAGTTTTTTTCATTTGCAAAATTGCTTACTTTTACAGCAGTGTTTTAAATGCAAATGTATGTTGAAAGAACGCATAAATAACACATGAAGTAAAGTAATTCCAATAACTTCACCTTTAGTTTGTGTAGTTTCTTTGTTTAGGTTTTAATTGATTTATTTTATTATTCTTATTATTATTGTTGTTGTTTTTGTTGTTGTTGTTGTTTTGTTGTTGTTGTTAAAAAGAACATTTTGGGATGAAATCCAGACAGAAACACAGTTACATGCAGTTTTTGCCGTATGGGTGGCTGCTCTTGTTGCCTTGGTTACAAGCTGGTCCAGGTCTCTGCCTAACATGTCAGGCTGAGTGGTTGCACCACTGTGTTTGTGTCTTCTTTCTTTCTTGCCTGCCTGCATATACGTTAAATTCTGCATATGTGAGAATCAAATTGTTTGTCATGATCATAACATGTGTATATTAGTAGCAAATGTGTGAATCATAAATAACCTTTGTCGCTCAGGAGTAGCCTACTTTCTGTTCTGAGTTCAGTCAGACAGTGTTTTATACCTTATTTTTTTCTCCCACTAAAAATTTAGCAAGAGGATGCTTACTTGTTTTATTAATTGTTCCGAAGTTCTTATGCTGATATTTTTTAATCAAAGTTAGATCATTTAAACACAAATTCCTTTAATTTATACCCCATTTATTGCCATTAATATTTTCCTCCCTATGTTACTGTTTGCCCAAACTCCTCATAAGGCATCACTATGCAGTGGAACATACATTCCCTGATTTCCCAAACACAGATAAGAAATATCTCACTGTAAGCTACCATGTTCATATTCCACTTCTTATCTAAAATAACCTAAATCCACATGTCCACACAGTAGATTGCAAACTTTATGCTGACATGATAGTATGTGTATATTTGTCCTGAGCCACAGTCCTGCAGTCATAAAAGAGCTGCCAGGAGAGCTTATGCTGTATCTGTCACTGGAGAATATACATGGATTGCTGATCGCATGTGTCCTTGTATATGAGGTGAAGCTCAAAAATTAAATGACAGAAAATCTGAAAGTAAATTGAATGCATTAACTTTATGTTTTTATCTTGTTTTAGAAGCATGGGTAATTTAATAAGAAGCAAGCTCAAGATAATAAGGGTGGAAGCAAATTAAAAGAAGCTTGAGTGGAATTTTTCTATTGTTCATCACAACTTTGGCTTTTTATCAGTCACTCATCGTGTCACTGATTTGCTCTGGAGAATCATTTTTAAGCTTCCACAAACCTTGCTGCAATACTTTAAAACTTAGTTTAGATTGTTATTTTTTGTGGGGTTTTTTTCTTTTCTTTTTTTTTTTTCAAACTGACAGTATGGCAAAAATCCACGTCTGTTGTGATTTTTAGTTGCATCTTGCATTCCTTACCTGGTGCAGTTTAATTTCAGGTATTCGGTCTGTGCATGGTTAACTGGGGGTCTCCTGTGCTCTTTGTCTCTTTTTGTGGCTCTAAGTGACCTTGAGAAAATGACACTGTACAAAAATGCCAGGCCATATAATTATTCTCATGTTACATTTGACAGTTGTAGCACAGTTTGTTTGAGTGTCATTGACTGTCTGTGTGATTAGGTTTATTTGATATACACTACCAGACAAAAGTTTTGTCACGCTTCATCATTGGTTTTAATGGGAAAGCGTGTCCAACTTTTGACTGGTAGTGTATATCCAATAAAGGAGACATGACAAACAAAAAAAAAATGAAAATAAATAAAAATAAAGCAGACATACTTGAAAAGGAGTGGATAGAAGTAAAAACTTGTTAAACCCCAACGCTTGCCATCAGTTCATGATATAGCACTAATACTCTTCTTTTGTTCAAATACATATAATTCAATCTTATTCTAATATATATATATATATATATATATATATATATATATATATATATATATATATATATATATATATATATATATATATATATATATATATATATATATGTGTGTGTGTATATATGTATATATTTATATATATGTGCACACACATATTATACACACATACATAGACCTAAGCATGTCCATATACCCAGACATACATGTGCGTTAAACAATATTTCCAAATTCATAATCCAAATTCATGTTCTTACATCTACATGTAATCTGAGATTACATTAATTTCAACTTTGTTAAAGATAAATGAATTATTTAAGGGGTGCTATTATGGTATTTGGAGTTTTCTGAGCTTTCTACAGTGTTACAGTGTTGAATCCTCATCAGACATGTGAACGACACCGTTTTTTATCACCTAAACGCATGTTTGAGTTTGAGTTTGAGTTCCAGCACTCTCTCAGTTTGGTTTCCATGGCGACGAAAAATGTGTCGTTTTAGAGACTTTTTCTACTTGGAAATCCTTGTGACGTCCCGGGGGATAAGGTTCGGTGATTGGTTACCTTCTACTGGTTAACAAGGGCATGTACAAATATATCAGGCGGGTGGAAAACGTGGGATAAAGTTATTTCCAATGATGGCTGGTGAGTTTACCAAAGAGAGACATCCTGCTGCATTCGTTGCTGTGGGTTGCTGTTTTCCCACTTTGTTTTCAGGGTCTGATTCAGGTTCCAACATGTAGGGCTGTATGCTATGTGTTGACACTGTATTTTGTTTTTTTTTTATTGAGTTCATATTAGCCTAATCCTTCTGTTTATGAGATGTTACAATGACGGCGAAAGCAGGTGCGGTGTGTGCTCCCGATGTAGTGCAGTGGCAGCTGACCAATCAGTGGCAACTTATATCTGGCGGGAGGCGGGGCTTAATGCGGAAGAGTCTCAATCCACTCGTTTTGCCCGCAGGCTGATCTGACAGCCTACGGAGAGGGTCGGTCTGAAGTAAATAAAGCGATTATTGGCAATAACTTGATCAGTCCCTGCCCTTCTGGTCTCAGAAATAAAAAATAAATTAGCCTGAAATGCACATAAAAGTTCCACTTTAAGTTATAATCTTAATGTCTGCTTCGGGATAGGAAAGAACATGTGAAGTTCACTACTGTTCACTGCATGACGACCATCCAGTGAGACGTAGAAATGTGGACTGCCAGCTTTATTATTTTAGTGCTGGTGGAAAATGCAAAAAATATCTCTGCAGTTTGGAGGGGTGTTTTGCATAGGCCGGACAGAAAGTGTGTGCGAAGTGTATACTCAAAGGCAAAGCTTGTGGATGCGAATGTGAAAGTTCCATTTGCTGAGACAAGCACAGCAGCACTTACAGAACCTACTGTACGCTGCAGTAACTTGAGGCTTTTAAGATGGTTTTATTTGGCAGGGGAGCTTTTATCCCACTGTAATGCAGAGGGACAAGCTTTGTGGAGAACATTAGGAACATAACCTTCTGTCATGAGTAAAGGTTAACTGTAAGTATATGCACAGCTGTTTGCACAGATAGTGTGTTGCCAAATAGTGTTGAACCAATAGTTTTCCTGGATTTTAGTTCTTGCTCTTGATGGAAAGGTTAAAATCTCAGTTTACAAAGAGAGAAATAAGCCTGAGCACAGAGTCAGCAAAAAACAAATAAGAGTTGGCAAGCACTAAAGAAGAAAGCAGAGTAGTCCTGTGAATCAAACTGGCAGGTAGAAACAAAGCCAAGCAGCCAGAAAGCAAACTTCTGAGCCACCTCGAAGGCAAATATGCTTATTGAGACATTTGACTACAAAACTGAAGAGTGTGTGAGATAAAAAGACGAATATGAACTGGATGTTTTCTCAAGATTTGCCTTCGTTGCACATTACTTTGGAGGATATTGAGGAAGGAAGATGACACAGATGGAAGCAAGACAGAAGCAAGAAGCAAACACAGAAATGTAACTGTATGATGCAGAGGAAAGTGGACAGACACACTTTGTATCACTTTAAACACTGGTTGACAGAAGTGTCACTCCAGCATACAGACGGATTCCTCCTCCAGCAGCTGGGACCCTCTTCACCGTGTCACACACAACAGCTCAGCAATCTGAAAATGCCTGAAAACTTGACGGGACAGTGGTTGTCACAAAAAAATTCAGCTAGAGGATGTGTTCGCCTGCATGTCTGCTTTAGTGTGTGCTGTGCAAAAGAAGTGGGGATACAAGTCCTGTTTTACTGCAACTACACACATGTATGTGTGAATCTGTTTAACAATGTGTGACCTATCATGCTGTGTTCTCATTAGGAGGAGAGGCAGGGACAGGCCTCAGTGCCACAGTGAGAAGCTGATGTCGTTTTGATTCAGTTTGAATGAGGCTGATCCCGAGGGTGTTCACAAGAACACAAACACGTGCATGCACTCACGTACAGTACATGTGTGCAGATGCAGACAGTATGGCAAGGCTATGTCTAAAAGCTTCACTGTTAATTATAAATTTCAGATCTCATTCAGCTATAACTTATCCTGTTCTGACAAGCAAAAACACATCCACAGCTTCTAAATCAGTGCATAAACATTTAATGTAGTCAGTGTGTTGATTACATAACTAGTCACACACCTCTATGCACTCACACAAACTCAAGCGTATACATGTGTGTGTATGTGTGGACTATTTAGTGTTTTAAAAATGAAAGAAAATTGTCATAAACTTTTAGTTGCACAAATAAAAAAATTAGAGTAAGCTACCAGTTTCCTTTTTTTTCTTTTTTTTTTTTTTTTTATCAACCAAATATGTATTAGTTTGATTTTTTTTTTTTATTAAAATAAACAAATAAATAAATAAATAATTAAAAAAAAAAAAAGAGCCATGGGCTTCTAAATATTAGCATCCATCCTAACCTGTCAGGTTACACCGCAGCAAAATGACACCTGTAACAAAAGGCAACATTTGTTTTATTTCAGCATGGCTGTACAGATAGTTCATTGTTTTTAATTTGTGCCCAGTTGCTCCCTTTACCATGCACTGGATGTGTGTATTAGGCAACACAGAGATTATACATTTAAATATTCATCCAAATTTACATGAAAATTTAAATGCATTTAAATGACTTTTTCATGGAGCTTTAATTTTCTAAACCAATAAAATAAGACTTGAGAAAAAATATCTTGACATGTCACTTTCTAATAAATCCTGGGAAAATTGTAAATGGTAACTATGTGACCAGGTGCTAATGTGACAGCAATCTAACTGGTTTAGATAAAGTTTAGCAAACTTTTTAGATGGCATGAGTCTTCTCAATATGCCAAAATGAAAATGGAGATTATTGGTGAATTCATAGATGGTGTTCGTTGATTCCTATGGACTCCTCTTTGAGCAGGGTAAAACAGACAAGGACTGGCTCACTTACTAAAATATTACACCAAAGTTGAGTCCCGATATGTATGTATTTGTTTTATTTCTTTCTCACAAATAAACTACAAATGACAAAAATAACTCAAAGCAAGTTTGAGGAAAAATAAGATGTTCCCTTTTTTCATATTTTTACTAAAAAACTTACAAACATAGCCATAACCTAACCTTACAGGCCATTTCAAAAATAATGTTCACCTCTGGGATAGGTAGTAAACAAAAGTTTAATTGCACTTCCAAAATTCCAATACATATCTTATTAAAAAAAAAAAAAAAAAAAAAAAGAATAAGTTTAAATAATTCGAATAAAGCTGGGCTTTTTATTTTATAACTGGACATCTCATCTTTACTGATATGCACTGTGACCAAATCTGTAATCTGTTCTGTAATCTCTGATTACTGGCTACCAACATATTAACTGACCAGCATGTTCAGAGTATGTGTGAAGATGTTTCTGCCACAGCGCTGGTGTCAGTGCTAGCCAAAGCAATCATGTTTTTAGATTAGATGAGAATTTCATCAGTCTACACACACATTTTCACTTAAATGAAGTTAATCTCATACTAAGACAATATTTATTGTGTAAAATGTAGATATAAACTGAATACACTGATTTGCAAATCCTGGTTGATTCAGTTGAATGCATTACAGAGATAAAATATTTAATGTTGAAACGGATAAACTTCCTTGTTGTTTTTACAAATATTCACTAATTTTCTATTTGATGCCTGCACCATGTTCAGAAAAAGCTCAGACGGTAGCAACAAACTCAAAAGTTGAGGAACGCTCTGAAAACATTCAACAGGCGAATAGGTCAAATGGAAACAGGTGAGTGTCATGATTTGGCATAAAAGAATCATCCACAAAAACTTCAGAAACACTCTCAGCTTGTCCGCGCCAGAACTTGTCTGAGATGGACTGATGCAAAGTGGAAACGGGACCTGTGATTAGAGGAGTTCACATTTAGAATTGTTTTTGGAAATTATGGACCTCCTTACCAAAAATGAAAAGAAACTGATTTCATGTAATGTGTTTCAGGTATCAAATTCAAAACAAGTGAATTTTCGAAAAAGAACAATAAAATTTGTCATTTTGAAGATTAAATGTCTTGGTTTTGTAGTGTAATTGATTTAATTCAGCTTAAAAATAACTTGGCAATCATCGTATTCTGTTTTTTATTTACATTTGACACAACATCTCAACTGCACTGGAATTGGATTTGTAAAACAATGAAGTGATGACACTTTTTGCTCAGCAGATCAAAGGCCAAGTTTGCGCTGACATTATCATGTTGCAGAAAACAATTCCCTTGCCAATCCCCAGCACCTTAGTTTGGGAACACAAGGTGACATTGTGATCATATTTCAAACTTGGTTGAATACTGAACTGTTGACACTAATCTGAGGCATCCTCCTCGAAGCTGTTGTGGTCGTGTAGACCCTCTGGCAGGTGTCAAGCCTTTCAAGCACTTTCCTCTGTTATGGTAACAAAATGCAATATGACTGTGGTGGCTAAATGTGAACTAAAAGGAATTTGGACTCTGGTGGACATATAGCAGGACAAGAGTAGGTATAATTTCAGATTCAGAGATGTTTTAAAAATTCATGTATTAGAGAGGAAAAACTGCCTCAAGCGGCAAACAGTTGCAGACTGTAGGCTCAGATCTTTTATTAAATGTTCAAATTCTGTCACATAATTTATATGAATTTGGACAGAAGTGGTTGTAAAGTCCAGCTTCTCAGAGCACACAGGCAAAAAAAAAAAGCTTGTTTTCTTTCATTTATTTATTTTCTTTGTGCTAGAGCATGTTTTTCATGTTATTTGAATAACAATTGGTCGTTTAAGGTAAAAGGTGGTTTAATATCACTGAGTGAAGTTTTAGGAAGCAGTCACATACTGTTTCAGTAGGTTAAATGATACACAGATTAAAATTAATCTCAGCTCTGAGGCTGGAGTCGCAACATTTTCACATGGAAAAAATAAATAATGAAATGCATTTGCGTACTAAATTAGTTTTGGCACCACTGGCCATCAATTTTACATTTTTATCTTTAAAATGATTTTCTTTTTTCCTCCTTAAAATGGTTTCTCACATCCTTAAGGTATTAATAATGAATGCTTTCTTGATGAATGTCACAAAGCCAGAAAGAAGAGTTCAGACATTAAGTGAGGATCATGAAACATGTTGTCAAAAAAGGAAAGCGGTGAGCTTGATAAAGTTGGAAAGCCCAATACTGCAAGAAAAATAGGTTGAAAGAGGGGGACAAGTGTCTGACGAAATGTGTACTGACGCAGAGAGACAGGCATTGAAATAGGTAGAGACATGAAGAAGAAGAGGAGGGAAAAGATGAGAAGGGACTAAAGACAGAGAGAAGACCCTGTCCGCATCCCAAGAAGATTAGACATTGAGCAGAGCGGAGGGAAAAAAAAACAAAAAAAAGATGTGATGCTAAAGAGAGGAAAGCACACAGAGACGAAACGTCTTCAGTCACACGTGGATGCTTTCTGGGTGGATAACATTTTTGAGTGTAATAGCTTTAAAAGAACAATCAAATTAAATGCTGATCTTGAATAACAGCATGCCTCCCCTTTTCTTCTTCCTCAAAGCATCCTCGGTGTCAGATTCTGTTAGCACCCGCCCAACATGATTAGGGAGTGACATGACCATGCATCAGCTAGCGCTCTGGAGTCAGCTGGGTGTGAGTCAGCTGCCTGCTGCTTCGCTCCCAGAGGAGAGAAAGGTTCGGGGTCAGTATGACAAAGAAACCGAACTCAAGACACAACTGAGTCACTTCACATGTCAGAGGAAATACTGTTGCTACGTTGCAAACTTTTAATAAGTCGGAAGCGAGGAGCACGTTAGAGTGTGAAAGGAGATGTCTTTCAGGAAAGGAAGGAGTGTTGGATGAAGCGGGTGTCATCCCTGCTGCTGTGCAGGATTTTTTTTTTTTTCTTTTACATATTTCTTTAAAGCCACTGTAAGTCTCCAAACAATCCTGCCATGCTTTTTGAATCTCTCCATCTGCCCCCCCCCCCGCCCCTTTATTTCCATCTGTCTCTCTCTTTATTTCCATCTGTCTCTCTCATGTCATAGCTCGGTTCTTGGATCTTCCTTTGCTAACACACAACCTAAGGGTACCTACTGTAGTTGCATTGTGGGGTTACTAAGCACAAGAACTTCTAAACTGATTGGTTTTCCATTGCCTGTTGCTTTATAATGTGTCCTACAGTGTTTGAATTTGATTGTGTTGTGGAGGCAAAATTTCTTGGCCTTCTTGGGAAAGGAAAGAAAATAGAAGGGTAAAGGTGCTGTGAGCTGGGAAAATGGAAGTGATATTGAGAAATAAAAGGAAAAAAAACAACAACACTGCAACCCGAAGGGGAATTACAGACCTCTATTTTAAAGGAAGGTATTGGTTGTTAGATGAGGAAACATGGACGTGAAAGCAGACAGACATTGTGATATTATTTCTACCCGTTTGTCTTTTACCCCAGAGAGATGTGCTAAAGCGATAGCCTGCATGGTGGTGAGGAGCGGGCAGGATGGAGAGACATACAGATTAATGAAAAGTATGGCTTTAACGCGTCTGCCTTGGAGTGTATCTTTATGCAGACAAAACAGAAATCCTGAAAGAAATAACAGATGTTTTCAACTCCAAAGCGTCAGGATGAAAAGAGGAATAGTTTGTGTGCTGATCCTCTGATTTCTTTGGACTATCCTCAAGCTGCATTTTTGTTTTTGTTTTTTCTTTTGTCCTTAAAACCATCACTCTCACATATAACAAAGTCTCTGTGCAAATGCCGGCTGGTAAAACATTATCTACAAAAGTATCACACAACTCAACGTTTACATGATATTCTGTGTGTGAAATCCGACAATCACCCAAACATAAAATGTTTGCCCAGCAGTCCATACTTTTTGTACAAATTTACTAGCTTAGTTGGATGGATGAATGCATTTATTTAAAATTGTTTTTGGCAGTCATGCATGAAGACCGTGGCTCCCCACAGTGACATGCATGGTACACATGGACACAAGTGCAAAGTCCATGAGAACAAAACAAGCTTTAGCTCGCTAAAGAGAGAAAGTACATAATAGGAGGCTTGGCGGGTTTGTGCCTGGAACAGAAGGAACGGAAGCTGACAACTCAAAATATAAAAGATGAAGAAAGCTTTTAGTGTTTTCAACTACATTATAGTGATTATCACACACACACACACACACACATACCTCTTGCTTACATATGCATAATAAATGTAGAATCTTTTCAGTTTTATTCATGTTTGCAAGTTGATTCATTTACTTTGTGCTGAGTCTTGAGCAACGTCTGTGCTGTATATGCAGGATGTGCTAGCAGAGCTTTGGTAGAGGGGCAGGCGGGGAGGCAAAGCAGCCTGTAAGACTGACAAGGTGGTTTAGTGAGATGAGAAGAAAGAACAAAAGATGAAGAGGGATCTAGAATGCTGCAAGGCTGTGAGAGGAAAAGAAAATACACTTTGCAGGTTTTACTCATCAGCACTTAGTTTAAGAAAAAAATCCAACAATAATCTGGCCCTCACCGGCTCTTAAAAGGAGGTAAACAAAACCTCCGACAGAAAAAAATGCATGACAAATTACACCAACTCATCATTTGTTCAACAGGAACTAAGCCCAAATGCAGAAGCTGAGTAAGAGCACCACAGAAGCTGAACTGTCTTTAGCAGCAATGACTTGCAAGAATCATTTTCTTTATAACTTTATAACTTCATCAGTGGTTCAGTTCCTTGAGGTTTGAAGCATCTAAGGGTCCCTCAGCAGTATTTCAGTCAGACTGAGCTTCAGACTTTCCCCAGCTTTAGCTCCCAGACAGATGGCTCCCCTTCCCAACAAGTCATACTTGTTCAGTCTTTGTTGTCTAACTTTGCCATCATGAACTTCAACATTTCATGCTTCAACTGATGTTTGCAGTCTGAGAAGTAGTTCTTTGGTTTCTGGCCAACTTCTTGACCTTGGAGTGAACTTTCTGGGATTTCTACTCCTGGGAAGTTGAAACTGACTTGAATGCTTCCTATTTTTAGAAAAACAATTCTTACTGTAGAAAAATTCACTCTAACATGTTTGCAAGTGACCATATAAGTCTTCTCTTATAGATGGACAGCAACAGTTGCCTCTCTAAGATCACCTGTGGCATTGTCTTAACTCGCTTGTAAAATCTCCAGACCAGCACATGGCAAGATTTTCCATTTTTATAGAGATGCTCTCTTTTATTGACGAGCTCTTGATAAAGTGCATTTGATTCGCAGCATCTGGCAGCAACTCACCTTCTTTATTTAAATAGGAACAATCAGGATAAGCATTTTAAACATTGCTCTGAAACTTGGCTCAGTTTTTGTTTTCTGAAGTTTTTATTTGTCTAATTCTACACATTTATTGGTATTTTTGTATCCTAATGCAAACTTCATGCATAACTTTGTTCTACTTTTACCTGACTGGTGTGTGATTCATTTGAAATGATCATGTGTAAACTTATGTAGCCTAATGCTACACACAGTTACTCTTGGGGTCTGATTTTATGACTCATACAGTTGATACTAAAAAAAAAAAAAAAAAAAAAAAAAAAAGGTGTTTTTGATGTGTTGCCGAGAGGCAGAGTGCCAGCTGCATGATCTCATAGCACTAATGATGTGTTGCATGCTATGTATGAGTATGAATGAGTCAGTTATGCTTATACTGAAACGGCTTTACCATAGAGAAGGGGATCAGCGTGGGAAATGACACTATATACTGCATGTTAACACAATTATGCAGCGATTTTTCTGCAACAGAATCCCACGGGACATTCATATTTGTATGCTTCGGGTCTGATCACAGAACTATGAGACATCAGCTGTTGTAACTTACAATCAGCCTCACTCATTATACCTCTTTTGTCCTATGTGAAACATCTAGTGTGTGATTGTGAGTTTCTTCTCAGCTGCAGCAATCCTTAACCCCAGCTCTGTCAGTACGTGGTTCGAGAGGATTAGCATCATGGTGATCCTCCTCAACTGTGTGACGCTGGGCATGTACCAGCCCTGCGAGAACATCGACTGCACCTCAGACCGCTGCCAAATACTGCAGGTAAGTAAGACCTATGTGTGTGTGTGTGTGTGTGAGAACAACATGTCATCATCACACAGAGGAAGCAACAGAACAAAACAAGCAATTACAAAGAAACCCACTCCTCTTCTTGTCGGCATTCTTCAAGCTGTGATGCAAACACACTTCAGATTGAATTTTTCCCTCCCGGAATGTTTTTTTTTTATTTTTATCTTCTCCTGTATCTGAGGAGGGAATTGGGACTGAGTTTGCATTAATAAAGTCTTGAAGAGCTGCATTGTGATTTTTGTCACCTGCAGAGAGAATAACAGAAGTTGAAGCTGCAGTTGCAGATGCTTACAAGTGGTAAAGATTCACCATCATGCGAAACTCATTCTTGGCAATTTATTGCTTAAAGGCAGAGTATGTAAGATTTTAAGTCGATTCTTTCCACCACCAGGTGGCAAACACCAGGTCATGAGCAAAACCACAAAACTGCTACATTCACAAACAACCACAGGTTGGCAGTAATGAGCAAAACTCACCCCTCACCCCTCCTCCCTGCCAGATCCAATGAGGGCAGGAATCGCCTGTGAGCTGTAGCTCAGAGCCGCTCTGCAATAAATGGGCTCATACTCACCCTACTGGTGGCAGAAAGTACTTTTTTTTTTACTGGTCAGAAAACATTCAAGAAGGGTCTTTGTCATTAATTAAACTTGTAATTTAATAACACATCAAATATGGACAGACTGGAACCTACATGTTTTAAAAAAAAATCTAATTATGATTGTAGTTTTTTTTTTTTTTAGTTAATTTATTTTGAAAATATTGAAAATCTTACATACTCTACCTTTAATAATAAAGAACCAAAAAGCTGTTTTAGGTTTACTACACAACATCTGGTTTCAGATATTAACAGCTCCAGCTGACTGACTGATTACATCCATTTACATAATGGATGGTGCAGTTCACTCTAAGTTGAAATAAAATTATATTTTGTTTTTTCTCATGCTTGCAATATCACTGCTTGTGGTCATGGCTGATCCTTTGACTGAGGATTGCTGACTAAAAAGCAAAAAAGGTTGACTCTCACTCCTATAAAACATTTACTTAAAAACTCAACTCAACTCAACTTCACTTATAAAGCCCTTTAAAACAACTACAGTTGAAACAAAGTGCTGTACACAATCGGCCAAATTAAAAACAGAATAAAACAGATCAACTGCAAAATAAATAACACAATAAAACAACAGGTCATACAAGGAATACGGAAATAAAACAATAAAAACAAATTGAATAAATAGTAAGTAAAAACCAACAATAAAACTAATCTATTGCACACTGACTGGAAACTGTCTTATGTTTGGTTAAAGGCCAAGGAGTAAAAATGGGTTTTAAGATGAGTTTTCAATTCAACTTTATTTGTATAGCGCCACTTCACAACAATTTTGTCACAGGGCACTTTACATACACAAATCAACATACACATCATTTCAAGCCAATTCATACATATCCTATAATAGAAACCAAATGATTGCATCGAGTCATGACTTCGATCCAATCCCCCATCCTGAGCATGCATGCGGTGACAGTAGGAAGGAAAAACCTCCCCTTTAACAGGAAGAAAACCTCCGGCAGAACCCGGGAGGGCAGCCATCTGCCTCAACTGGTTGGGGTGGAGAGGACAGGAAAGACAGATCAACATGTACAACTGACTTAATCAGGAAGACCTGCAGAAAAAATCAGAAATAAGTTAGAGATGGCAATATTGTCATATATTTATACATCAATATATTAGAGAAATAGAGCGAGGTACTTCTCAGTGCATCAGGTGACATCCTCATTGCTACATAAGTAATGGTTGGTTAGACTACCCATAACTATAAGAGCATTTGGGTCCCGTACATGCAGACTCCAACTCAGGAGATGCTCATATCCTGACTATAAGAATCATGGAAAAGCAAGGTTTTAAGATGAGCTTTAAAAATGGACAGGGAGGAGACTTGTCTAATTTGAAGTGTTTGTGTACGTAGCTGGACTGTTTACCTCAGGAACTGTAACTGCTATTCATTGAAATCAAGATTTTAAGCGTGGCAAATGACAACTTTATTCTGCCTGGCCGGCTTTTGGTTTTAATGTCCAGAGACACTGAGAATCTCTCTTTTCTGACCTGCCTGGGAGGATTTTGCTGCTGGTTTGTTTCATGTGCTGTTGTACTGCCACATTTCATTGCCTACAGCACATTAGAGTGGATTATGATATCAAATACAGGCCTGTAGGCTAAATGTGGAAGGGCTTATTTATCCCATCAGGTTTTCTTATTATTGTGCACAGCTTTTGAGGCACTTGCTACTGCAGAACACAACACTCGCCTGCTTCGTAATCTCTTTTCCCGCTTTTACCCTGCACCTCCTCTAATGCCATCTTTACTCCTCCCTGTTCTCCCATTCCTCCATCTGGCAAACATAGTCTCACTCTTCCTCCATCTTTTGTCTATTTAACAAGCACATTTCCCCCCCCCCCCCATGAGTCCTTTTCTGGTTGTTGCTACTGGTAATGGGGGAGATTTTGCTGACAGGGCTTTAATAGTTAAAGCATCTAACTCACCTCCCGGAGGCAACAGAAGCAGTAATGGCCACAACATATATGCATTACCACAAGATAAGTTCCTGTGTTTATTTGGAAGAACTAGATTGGGAGAGTAATAAGTCAGATATGGGGACTTCTGGAGCTTTGTAGAAAGTGTGGCCTTTGGTCAATACCTGAAAATAGGGCCAAGCCATCAATCAATTGTGATAATTATTGTCAGTACAGTTTATACAATAATGATGCAAACTGAGTTGTATCAACAGTTCAGGATATATGCACTTTGTTGCAGTCAATAATAAACTTTTCATCCATCCATCCTTCCATCCATTCATCCATATATGCATCCCTCCATTAAGCTCATCAATGGCAGCTTGTGTTGAGGTTCTTGCTCTGGTTTGTGTTAATATGGGGTGATGGGCACTGGTCCCATCAAGAAGGTTCCCCCCCTAAACATAAAAAAAACTACTACATTGTAAAATCGATTACTCATACAGTTTCCCTTCTTGCATTGATTGATCATTGGATGGTTAACCCCTTAACCAGCGGGGCAGTGCCCTGAGATGTTTTTATGAATTGTTTAATATAAAATCTTGTACAATCTGTTAGACATTTCATATTTCAATATTACTGCGCATGCCGGTCCGTCATCCACCTGTTGGTCCATTAAAATATGATATTAATTCTATGCTGTGGCATCACTAAAGGCATCAATGCTTTTCTGATTTAATAATAATGATATATATTGACTGCATCTGTTTATTATCAACAAGGGCTGTGAGAGACCATTTCCGACTTTAAAACACACACACACACACACACACACACAACAAAAAAAAAACAAAAAACACTTTTTTTTGCACAAAACTGTGTTATCATCTTCAAAATGGCCCAAGGGCCCCACTAGTTAAGGGTTAAGAGCCTTTTAATAACTTTTAAGTGAGACCAGTGATAGAATCTTTGGCAGACAAAAAGCTCGTTTTAGAGTTTGCTTCCTGACTGGTTGTGTTAAGATCATCATTTGCATCCCTGACCAGTCAGCTTTGTTCAGGTTCTTTTTTTTATCCTGTGAACTTGTTTCTACGTCTGTCAACCAAAATCACACCCTTGGTGTCCAAATGCACCAGTGAGAACATTACAACACTAAACAAACCCCATAGGACCGCTGTAGATGACCCTGAGCAGGAATTGCCAGCTTTGAAAGATATCAAATAAAATAGAATCATTTAATCAGGAAAAATCCTTTCACATTGGGCTCACTTATAAAGACAATAAATGGCCCAGACAAACTTGATTTGTAAAAAATCCAACAGCATGCAAGCAACCAAGAACAAACTTAGACATGACTGGGGCTTGGCATGATAAAATCCAGGTGCTCTGCATAGAAACTGTCCAAAATCAAATCTGAACAAGAAATATAAAACCATACAGTCACAATGATAAAGAGGGTAAATTTCCTGTAGGATCAATAAAGTATTTATCCGTCATATATGTAATAAAAGAAATAAGCTCCCATCTGCTACTAGGCAAGAGAAACACTAGCTAGATTATTTTTCTCTTAAATATAAATATAAATAAACCGCAGAGTGGCGTGCCATGCCATGCATTTGTAGCAATATGTATTCATGTTTTCTGTTATTTGTTAAAAAACAATGCTAATGTTACTTTACTTTGTCACAGAAATAAAACATGCAGGTTCTGTACAAAACTGATATATTTATGAGATATTTATTAAAATCTACTTTGATCAAGATCAAGATGAGATTTAAGATTTATGAAAATGAATTTTTCCACCCTGCCACCTGTACAGCACACACAGAGAATTAAAATGTATTTTGTCTTTTTTCTCTGCAGTGAGAAAAGTATAAAACATATAAAAAGGATATAACCAGGTTCATGTACAAAAACAGTTTAAACAACATAAACATAAAACATACAGCATAAAGTATAAGATTTTATGCTGCAAAATAAAATATATATGTATGCAACGTATGATCCGAAGAGAAAATGTATCAACAGCCATATCAATGTCAAGATGGACTAGAGTTTGTGGTTTAAGGGTCAAGAGGTGCAAAGTTTGTGAGGGCTTGAGACAGAGTGGGAAGAAGAGGAAGAGAAAGTTCAGCAGTATGACAGCCTGGTAGATGAAGCTGTCTATTACTCCGCTGCTTCTGCACTAAGACTCCTCAGCTGCCCGGATTGCAGTTTAAAACCCCAAAATAACTTTATATGATTAGACTGGAAGATGACTTATTCATATTAGGGGGGTCGTGTGAGTGACACCGAACAGGAACACTGTATGCCTGGATTTTAACATGGTTAAGACTTTTTTTTTCCTTTTATCATTAGAAGTTGTGAATAATGTCTTGTAATAATGTTATTATTTGCATGATGCACATACTTGAAAATATTTTTATATTTCTTTCCAGAATATAGAAAACATGTGTCAAACAAACAGTTTACCATGTGTATACTCTGTTTTATCACAACGTATTAGACTCTGTTAGTCTTTAATGATACAACCAACATGTAAATATAGTGACATAGAAAGGCAAAAGCAATTTAGAAATGATTGTTTGAGACAAATCTTTAACTAAGACCTGTTGCAAAAATCTTCTTCTGCATATCTTTAATCTAAAGATAAGCGTTTCGACAGATGATACACGTGGACGACAGCAATTTTGTGAAAGCTGAAAAATATTTAGAAAGTGAACACATTCTGTTTTAAAGGCTTGTGATGCGGGTGAGACTGCATTGCAACTGTCTATAGACCGATATTTATTCATTAAAAAGAGGCTAACAATAATAATGATAATAATGCCAGCACTTTTCTCAAAAGCAGATTAATCCTCATTATGCTCCTATATGATATTTGCAACATTTTGAGGCTGGTTTTTTTTTCCCCCACTGCTGCAGAGGGCAAAATTTAAAACCTCTGCACGAAGTTTATAAGCTCTCAGCATGTCCAAACACCTCAAGTTTAATGGTTACTTACACTTAAAACATGACATTTGTGACCGCCTAATCTTGCTGACCACACTCGCCCAATGACCTGGGCTGAATCTGAATTAGTGGAACAAGATTAAGCAGGTCAGAAGGGTGAAAAAATGTCTCTTTATGGACTCAAAGATAACAAACTGACACCAGCAAGCTGCAGCTGAGGACAGAAAATTGTACCTGTTGTAAAGAAGCAGACGTCTTCCCCAGAATGCCTGATTGCAAACGTAAAGGAGAAGTTTCATCCTGTCTTCAAAACAGCACTGGTTTAACCTTTGACAAGACCTAAAATGTCTATAAAACGCTTGCAGAGAACAATCTGCTCTGTTATTCTCCCTCTTGTCCTGTTTTGCTTGTGAGTATTAAGTGAAGATTTGTCCTCGGGGTGTCTTTGGTTAATTTCGTCAGTCACAAGAAAAGTAAGACACACGTAACATAATTTTATTCTTAAACGGTCCGCCATTACATTCTTGATGACCCACTTACTATGTCCTCTCCTTCCAAATAAGTGGCACAAAGACAGCATATAAAGTAGCTTCCACATCAGCTCATATATCAAACCATGAAAGGGTCCATCACAAGAACCCCGAACCTCTTTACAAATCACGTTGATGATGAAACCTGAAAGGCTGACAGAAGAGGAAACTGGCAGCAGTGACAAATAACTATGATGAATTCATTCTCCTTTCACTCAGAGCAGAGAGCGACGGGGGTTTGACTGCTGCAGCCAATGTCAGATTACATGTGAAGCACGTCTACTGCATTATTTATCAAAACATCATTTAAACAGCATGTGAAACTGGTTTTCTCATCTTTCCCATTGAATGCTGCTAAATCTGTATGCTGGCTGTGAATGAGGTGATGCATGTGGTTTTCTCTGTGAGCGATGGTGGAGCACTCACGTCTGCTTCAGAGGCACCGCCGAGCTGTCATGCCCGTTCATTTAGACTCAGGACTGCACTTGCACATGTACCCAAGAGCAGTCCTTTACATGTTCAAATGTTTCTTACATTCACATGCAAATTTGAACTGTTTACCTCTGCTGCTACGTTTTGAGCTGCATATATGTAACAAAATCACAGAGAACCGGTGTGTTCGATAAAATGGCATGTTATTTTGATTAAGAAATGATAAAATATGATGGAGTGGTAAAATAAGAGATAAACAGATACAGGCTGGGGAACTTCTGTGAAAGGAAAGGATGAATGTTACAAATAAGGAAAGGAAACCTTTATCATGATTTGCATTTTTCTACAATTTCGATGTTTACATGGGAGTTTTATTTCCTGTCTAATTCCGAAGAAAAGTTAATTCCACTTTAAACTGATGAAAGACGACCATATAAACACTTAATTCCTAATGCAAATTTCTTTTCGGAATTAAACTTAATTCAGATGTAATTGGCTGGTTTATTCAATTCAACTTTATTTGTATAGCGCCACTTCACAACAATGTTATCCCAGGGCACTTTACATACACAAATCAACATACACATTTATTCGCATTTTAATTCCGAACTATTTAATTCCTGTGTCATGTAAATCTGAATCCTCTCTAAGTTAATTCCCATCGTTCTGCGCATGATCGTTTTGTCCTGTCCCAATGACTCGTGTTGTTTTGCCTCCCGTGTTCAGTGGTCTGTCTTCTTCTTCTCAGTTGCTGCAAAAAGGGAAGTAGTATGCTCGTGTTGAGCTGGTACTTCAAAATTATAATAAAAATAGATGCGAAACCGGTACTTATTATGTAGTTTTTACAAGTTACGACTGAAAAGACGAGAAGCCGGGAGCCAACTTTGTTTATTTCCAGTATACGTCATACGTCACAGACAGAGGGTGCCTCTGTCCAATCAGAACCCTTCCCAACCCGCCGCTCTAAAGAGGAATTAACTAAGGATGTGTTTCATGTAAAACTTCATTCGGAATTATTATTTTCATGTGAACTCGTCGGAGAACACGTTAATTCCGAATTATTTACTCCCAAATTATTAATTCTGAAGTAAAAAACATCATGTAACCTTGCCCGATGAGTGGCAAAGTTTTATTGCCTGCAGTGATTCACTTAATCCAGTCAGAAAAGATTTTAAAAAAAAACAAAAAAAAAAAAAAAACATTAAATGTTAAAGAAGATGTGAACTTGCCTTTATCTAGCCATAATGAGTCAATTCCCATTTTTCATATCACTCACTGTTTTAAGGTAAACAGATAAATAAATGTTAAATAAAATGTTCTCTTAATTACAAGAGAAATAAATAAACTGCAAACATGTGTATTTATAACTGATTTATAACTTTTATCTGGACATGCAATGTGGCAATAAATGAACAGATTTTATAGATGGTAATGATGCATTCTTATGTTCCTAATGCAAACTCGCATATTAAAGAATATTTTGGATCCTCTTTTTTGCACTTTATTTTAGCATTGCCTTTTGTCTCAGGTCACGGTGAGATTAGTTTATCCAAGTAAGTGTCTCATCATTATTTTGTTCCCAATCTTTCCCAATTTCTGTAAAACAGAAATTGTCCTGCTATCCTGGAACAGCCGTTTTGTTAAGCATGACAAAAACGAACATATCTATCTGTCAGTTTCTGCATATTTCAATTATGTTTTTCACATCAAAATATCTTTTTTAGAAGCAGTTTTGAGATAAATTCATTCCTGTTTCAACTTAAGGATTAAATATGATATTATTCTTAAAGCAGGGTAGGAGCCATTGTGTTTTTCTCTGTGGGGATGGGTGACAAACTAAAGAGCAGAATAATGACTAGTGTATTTTTAACAAGCAGCCATGACTTCATTTAAATGTTTAGACCCTGGGAATCACTGTGTCAAGTGGTAGCAGCTTGAATTACATGGTGCAGGAATACGTAACAAGGCAGCAAAGACAGTCATTCAGCCCAGGGCTAAAGCACTGGGGAAGTTTTGTTCCACAAATACAATAGGCCCTTCAGCCACTGATCTGAGCTTAATAATGCACACAGGCTAGGGCAAAGATATGTTCTCATCTGTCTCAATTTATCTCAGAGCTTTTGCCTCGATCTCCTTCTTTCTCTTCCATTTACCTCTCTGCTTCTCTTGCAATTCAAGCATTGCAGCGGAGGACATCATTTGCTTTGTGTGGCATTATTTTGGCATAAATCCTTCTCGTCACCCATAGATATATCTCTTTTAAGTCACTCAGATCACATTTACCCCAAATCTGGCTTCATCAATAGCCAACAGAGCTTTCATAAACACTACCAGAGAGCATAAACACATCAAAGCTCATCAGTCTTGAACTTCTCACATCAGTTTGTTAGTGTGTTATTAGATAATAATGTGTGATGAGTCCAAGGTCAGTTGGCTGGAAAATAACTACCCTGACAGCTCCTGTGAGACTGCTGAAGTGTGAATCAGCTACACTTAAAGTGTTAAAACAGCCTTTGGAAGTCAGAAAATATAAGGCAATAGATGGTTTTATGAAGTTTAAAAGTGATACAGGATCAAATCACATTGTTTACTGTACAATGAATAAAAGAAATAATCAATACTGATATTCCAAACATTATTTGATGTTATTCTGTTCATGTCAGTTATTTAAATTGTTAGAAAATGTACACTTCTAGAGAAATATGTATAAGATATTTTAATTAAGTGACCATTAAACTGTGTGTTTCCTTACACTTGTTATACATTTTTGTTCTTCTATTAAGAAAATATTTGTAATATTTGCAAAAATATTACCAACAAAAAATCATATAAAAAAATAAAATAAAATAAAAAATAAAATATACTGAAATAACTGCCAATTATTTGCAATCGAGGTAACCTGCCTGTTTAATTAATCGTGATATTGATTTGAAGTAATTTTGCCCAGCGTTACCATGGAGACAGCACATGTCTGCAATGTTATTTCTATCCAAACTTTATTTTTCTCTTTAGCTCACTCGCCTTCATTTCTCTTCTCATAGGCATTTGATGCGTTCATCTACATCTTCTTTGCACTGGAAATGGTAGTAAAGATGGTGGCCCTTGGGATCTTTGGCCGTCGGTGTTACCTAGGAGACACGTGGAACAGGCTGGACTTTTTCATCGTCATGGCTGGGTAAGCAACTGTTTTATGTCAGTGTCAGCATTAATCCTGTTCCCCACTCTTAAAATCAAGACTTAATAGTGAATCAATAAAACTCAGCAGCTTCCTGGATTCTGTCATTGTTAATATGTCATGTCATTCCTGTATTAGTCTTCCGCTGTCAATTTTCTTCACCCGCTTCATGCTATTTAGGTTTGCAGAGGGCTTGAGCCCGTCCCAGCTGACACTGGTGGAATACAGTATAAATCAGATCATTGTACAGTAGCTTACATGACTGCAGTACGTCACTTGTGTTGGAAATAAGCATTATTCAGTTTTGTGTTTGTCGCAAGAGCCTGTTTTTTAGATTATGTAGTTTTTATTTTATTTTATTTTATTTTATTTTATTTTATTTTATTTTATTTTATTTTATTTTATTTTATTTTATTTTATTTCAATCTTGATGGAGAAAATCAAGTGATGTGCAAAAATATACAACCAAACATAGAAAATAAATTTTAAAAAAAGCACTGGATTCTGATGACGTTGCTACTCAAGGAAACAGTTTTTTTAGAACTTCATCAGCTACTTAAAAATTTGTTGCATTCTTAATAAAGAAAAGCCTTCTAGTAACTGGTGAAGTAATGTCTGTGATGGTATGGTCAGGTTTGGAAACATCATTCTGGAAAATAATTACAAATAACATTATGTTCTTAATTGAAAAGAACCTTTTGGTTTGGGTTCACTTTATAAGTTATAACACTACTGAACCTGAGCTCATCATCGCCTTTTCACAGAGATTAATTCAGGATCTGTCTTGCATTCTGTCTCTTTTCTGAGCTCTCTCTAGCCAGTAAAAGTCAATTCAATGTTGAACCTTGTTTTTTGTTCTGTCTCTCCCTTCCTTTATTTTCCTCACTTCCTCCAATATTGCCCTCTTACGTTTCATTGCAAGAGGACTCAGCCATGAAGAGTGCATATTCAAATTAGCCAGTGCGTTGATCACTAGTTGCTGGCACCCGATGCAGTCCCATAAAGCAAAATGTAGCTGCCAAATTATGCCCCAGCTGGGAAAAAAAAATGTGAAGTGTAGTTCCTCAGTCTTTAGATGCTTTAGAGCAATTGCATCACAGAGAACATGAAAGAGATGAAAAAAAAGATAGTAGCTTCTACAAAAGGATTATATATATATAATAGTTTTATTTACTAGAACTCTAATTCTACATTTGACTAATTCACCAGGTACAAGCTGATTATCCCTAACAATTCCTCAAACCAAACGTCATTAAATATGTGTAATAAAACCCTAAGAGCAGATTGATCTGGTTGCAAATGCTATGATTGACAGCTCTGCCCTCATTTGGCCATGATTGATAACAACATTGGTAGTTTTGGCATCTAAAGTCTTTGCTATCATGATCTGTGAAAATTCATTGAAGCTTTTAATACCTTGTTATTATATCTACATGTATTTGATATTTTCAGTTACTTTTCATGGTTTATTATGTTTTTTAATGCTGAAATTGATTTGACTTTCATTTCCTGGATAAAT
Organism: Telmatherina bonti; assembly: GCF_933228915.1. Classification (NCBI taxonomy): domain Eukaryota; kingdom Metazoa; phylum Chordata; class Actinopteri; order Atheriniformes; family Telmatherinidae; genus Telmatherina; species Telmatherina bonti. The sequence continues at coordinate 19,870,103 of NC_136612.1, forward strand.
AAAGATTTATGATAATCTGCTGCTAAAAGAGTTGATAAAAAAATAAATAAATATAAATAGAACGTTTGGAAAAGAACTAAAAGAGAGCGATTTGCGAGGAAGAAAGTGAAGGGCTTGTGTTAGTAGCAACAGACCAGGCAGGATGCCTCAACCATTCCTTCATATTCTATTTATTTTAGTCATTTTTTTAAACAGATTTTTTGTTAATCAGCTGATTATTCCTAAAGAAATTATTCTTTAATTAAAAGCTGATCACGACTGCGCTAGATGTTGGATGATTACTGTGTTAGTTTCAATTGTTGCATGAGTAGAACTTGCTCTTGTGTGTTCATCACTGTTATGGGGAAGTGTTGCACAGGTACACAAACACAAAAAACAACAAAAAAATAAAAGAATTAAGTTTTTGTTTTTTTTTTTAAATCCCAAACACATCTGTTCAAACACCTGCTACGACTGAAGTGAAATGAGACGCTCAGACATGGGTGATAAAACAAGTCAGAGTGAGTGTGTGTATTACTCACTCTGTGGGGACATAAATTGTTTTACCTTTACCCAAAAAACAAATGTCCTCACAACATAAAATCACCACTGAATTTCAATATGAAGACACTGAAGAGCAGGTTTAGGCTGAATGTGGGTTAAGGTTGGGCTAAGGATAAGTGTTTCACATATAGCAGTAATGGGTATTTCCTCTGAGGTGTGCATTTGTGTGTGAAGGAGGAAGGAAGATAGATAGGAAGACTGGCTGGTATAATAGCAGAAAAACAACAGCAGAGCTGCAGACTTACCAGGGAAGGAGCAGGGACATTCATCTTCATTTGAGCCGAATCAGTTTATCCCCAGCGGTTGCGTCGCATTTCTCTTTGTTAGTATGTGTGTGTGTGTGTGTGTGTGTGTGCGCGTGTGTATACGGCATAGCTTTGCCCTCACAGATTACATTTAGCTTTTCCCTTTTGAGCCTGTTTGATATGTGTATGCATGTCTGTGTTTTATTTGCACTTGTGTGAACACCCCTGTCTTTGTTTTCCTCTTGGCAGCATGCAGTGCATTAGATTAGTGTCTAGGCTAATCGCAGAGGGCACGGTCGGTTTGCCAGGTCAAATCACAGCTGATATTGTGTTATGGTTCTGTATTTATTACCCACAGGCATCACCTCACCCTTTCCTCCTACTCTCCTTCATTTTTCACATGTAATCCGTGCACTATAGACCCCATGCAGTCTATCATCTAAAGGTGCAGCTGAAGTGTGTTGTATTTTGATACTCGTATTGTAACTTGTATTAGCCTAAACCACTCAGCTGAGACTTGTTTTTCTCTCCCTGTCTGGTTTCTGTGGTGAAAAACAAAAACATAGCTGCTCGTCTCCTTGAGTTTGACACGGAAACTCTTGACGCAGCAATGATGCATGATCATTTTTTTTTTTTTTTTTTATACTCAAAGGCCCAGCTTTGCCCTCCATATTTATTCTGATGTATGCCCAGGATGTGTGAAAAAAAAAAGAAATGATAGAAGACTTTCTCACTGACAAAGACAGAGCTGTGTTCTTTTGACAAAACTTGGGTGACACTTTTGAATCTGTTCAGAAATAACAAGCCAAGTCGCATCATTATATGGCCCGATGCTAAAGCAAAAGATATGGAGGAAGAAGGCAGAGAAAGAAGGAATAATTAAAACACATGCAGTGATTAAAATAAAAAATGAAGAAAAAATCTGACACTGAAAAGCACCAATTAGACAAACCCCACATGGTGAGTAAAATTTGCTTCACAAAAATATGTCCTTTGCTTATTAAGCTAACGTGAAGAGTTATTAAGTCTTACCATTTTCAACCTGGCCTAATCTCTGCAGCCTAACGGAAGTCAGTAAGCCTGACTAACCAGCCATAAATTAACAAGGAGCTCTTTTCTAACTGAGAGAAGGGATGTGACTCACCAAGCCTATAATGCTGGTCATGTTTCCTGGCTTTTAGCAGCTGTTAAACACCTTGGAGCATAAATATCAGCTTCCATCACAAAGTTACCTGCAGTTGTTTCAACTGTGGCCGAATCATATTTTGGAGTCCCCGCATGGGTCAGATACTGCTACTCAGAACATGTAGCTTGTTTATTTCTCTGTATAATTGCAGTTCAGATACAAAAATTAAACTTTAAACATTTTAATGACGCCTAGCCCATTCACACTTCCAGGCATAATATGCTGTGCTTTTATCAGAACCCATTCAAAAAGTGAAAGCTGGGTTTGGAAAAGCTTTCCAAATCTTTCCAAATGCATCTTTTAGTGATGGTGGAGGTGCAGTATTTGATTTCCAGGGAAAGGAAACATGTTTGAAACTACTTTGACAGTTAAATTCAACAGATTTTACACTGAAAACAACATCATTTTCAGAGTTTCTCATGTTAAAGAAGTCTCGGAAGTCTTCTCATTTGGTTTGCCATAAGTCTCTCCTGAAGCACAACATCTTGTGTCACCATAAAAACATTCACACATATAAATACACACACTTGTCACATTGAAGCATGAATGAGATGAAGGTGTCACAAGTAAAAAAAAAAAAAAAAAGGTTATGCAGAAAATGGAGAACCATCATGAAAGGGATGCTTTCGGCACTCGTCCACTAATTATCTTCCCAAACACATCGGCATGATTGATGTGGACAGGAAGAGACATTACTATTGAACAAGCATATGATACACAAATTAGTGCACACATGCATGCACTAAGACCCATAGAAGTAGGGACATTGGTGATTTTATGTATTGCTCACACCGTCGCCTCATCAAGTCCAATGGAAAAAATAAAAAAATAAAAAAACAACTGTTGTGCTTTTGGAGCTCACCTAGACGTGTATGTTAAATTTTAATTGCCTCAAAGCTCCCTTTTGACCTTTTAGCGCTCCGTTTAGTGTCCCAGGAGCCCACACTGAATCAATCGAACTGGCACGGATATTGTATTTGAGGCAGGTTCTTATAAGTCCACTTGTGCCCAGCTGGAAAAGTCTGCCCCCAAAACAACTGTTGTGCTCTTCCCGATACTTTGACATTTTCATCAAGCTGCTGTGTGGCATTTCTGCGCTTTCGATTGAAGCCGGGAAAGAAAATTGGTCTGCGGCGCTCCTCTACATCCCTGCAAAAAATGGATTCTTTCAAGCATGGTTCACATGAGCTTTAAGGACAAAAGAAATAAGACTATTGATGCAAGTAAAGAAGGAGGAGGCATTTCACTTCGAGGTTTATTTCTTGACTATATGAATAAATTGCAAGTGGTTCAAGCATCTGCTTGTGGGTTGTAGTGCAGTTCAAACCCTTGCAACGCCAAAGTAATCCTTCTTAAATGTGAGCTTGGGTGCTACTCTATTGATAACTGTGCTGCTCGTGAAGGGCAAATGGAAGGAGCTTCCTTGTGGGATCACTAAGGCATCACATTATTGTAAATGGCGTGGTTCATAAGCATATTTATGTGAGGGACAGCGAGCTTGGCCTGTTTTTTTTTCAAGGCCAGCATTGTAACGGTGCTGCAGTTGTTGGTATCCATGCTGCCCTGAAACTGTTGATGCTCTGGGCACGTTAAGTTTGTGTACACACTTAGCACAAATATGCCGAAACCTGTTACACAACACACATCATGTACACACATATATGCATGAGCAAAGAGGAGTTTCTTTTCTCATTTGCAACACTTATACTGTATAAGTTTTCACTCAGTAGAGGTCCCTCTGTGTTGATGACTGCAGTCATGTACTGAAGCAGTGTGTGGCACATTTAAACAGACACACTGCTTTCAAAGATGTATACACACACACACACACACACACAGTAAAGTGCGATTGGTCTCCTATGAAAGTGGTTTGGGTTGGGGGGCACAAACAGCTTAGCCATGCTGTGGAAATGACTTGCTAGCAGATGCCAAGCTCTGACTGAGACACAACATCCTGCAGGCAACACTTAGAATAGAATGAATCCGTTTTCTGCTTTTTCTCCTCCTTACATCGCTTTCATGTGATTCACCCCTTTGATGCTTTTGTCACTTTATCCCCCCCCCCCCCCCCCCCCCCCCCTTTATCTCAAGTCTTGAACCTCCCTGTATAGTAAGTTCTTGATATAATTATGGCACACACTGCTTTTTAAAACCGTTAGCAATGATTTATTCATACACAGGGATTCATGCCTGTGTTATATTTTAACAAGGTAATTATGAGAAGAGTTGAATGATGGGACTTTCTTCATTTGTTATTTTCCCTTTTTTAGGATGGTGGAGTACTCGCTGGACCTGCAGAACATCAACCTGTCAGCCATTCGAACAGTCCGGGTCCTTCGGCCGCTGAAAGCCATCAACAGAGTGCCAAGTGAGATTAACTTAAGTTTTTCAGTGTGTGCAAATTGTTTGCAGTGTAAGTTAGGGTTAGCAGCCATGTGTCCTGTTTATGCTGGCTTGTGCTTGTCATCCCTCCATAAGGTTGTGTTTGTCTGTCACTTCACATTAAGTCCAGATGAATTTGCATGAAAATTCATGCAGATGCATTTCATTTGTATTACATTTCTGTCTTTTCTGTCTTTTCTGTTCATCCCAACGCCACCTGCCCCCAGTGGGCACCATTAAACTTTCATCTTATACTTAATCACATTGTCATCTCAAGCCTTAAGTCACAGCTTTATCATATTCCCAAACCATGCATTAATGCGGCTTCACTGATTGGTGTGTGACTATAACCCTGTTCCACTCATCTATAAGCCAGTTCTTGAGTCAAATTTGAACACTTATTGAATTTTCTTTGTTTTGTTTTTTTTCTTGCCCTAATCGGCAGCCCCCATCATCACTACCGACACTAAGCCTGGCCAAGAAAGCTCCAGACTGTCATTGGTTTCTGACAGCATTGAAGCATACTGGCAGACATTAGCTACCAAACCAGTTTAGATTTTGTCCCTTGATGAAATAACCTAATAACGCATAGTAAGGAAACATGTTTTTGACTTAGTGATTATCATTATCGCCATTATTCACTAAAAAGTTATTTATTTGTGCTTTAAACTTACATGGATTCAATCTGAAATAACTTATGACTGAAGACACAACTACTGTAAGACTTGCTCACTGTCACTTGCTGTGTTCGCCCGAACTGAGTAAATAACAACGGGGGCAACCAATCACATTAGCAACAAGAGTGGAGTCAATCAGTAAGGAACGTAGATCTTCCACATGTTTGTTCAATAGGAAAAGACAGGGAAAACTCAGGAGTTGCTGGATATTGGTAGGGACATGTTGCTACAGAGCCTATCTTGCCTATTGGTATTCAATCTTGTTCTGAGAATCCAGTGCTACCAGGTCTGTGCCACCCACTGGCAGCTGGTTGGTACCGAACTGATAGATGTATGAAAATAAGTCAGTGGTGATCCCACACCTTCAGAATCTGGGACCTTCATAATCTGGGACCTTACTTTTCCCCAAATAGCCCAGGGGAGTGTGGCACATTTATTTGAGGGAACAACCCACATGTTTAGCTGTTTTGTTCCACAGAACAATCCTTAGAAGTTGCAAGTTTTTTATTTTTTATTTTTTTTATTTACTTTTTAAAAGTGACTTATTGGGCACAGACACAACATGGGCAAATAATACATAGTAATTCATGTTAATAAAGGGAAAAAAGTTAGTCAACCAAACAAAATTTTTCTTGCTTTTTGTGCTGAGTTTATTACATATGGTGAATTAATCATTATTACCATCTTTCATACCCCTCATTTTCTCTGGTTTAGCACACTTCATGCTCCTCAAATGTGTGTTTAAACCTGCCACAAATCCAAAATTTTGTTCTGTGAATTTGTAATAATGACAGTTTGCTCATATTTACAAAAATAATAGAAATTAAAATTTAAGGAAATATAATAAAAGTAGTCATTTCCCTTTTGGATTAAGGAAGTATTTTTAATTTCAGTTAGTGTAATCTCTTGTCTTGAATTTGGTTTGTATACCCACATATTACATCAGACGTGAACGTTTCAGACATGAACAGCAACACTGAGAGGTGCGGTCTGATTAGAAAATGTACAGCAGGGGGGCATGGTGTCCCCGGGACTACTTAGCAGGTTGTAAATAAATCTGCTCTTCTGGAGATGATTATGCATCACAGATCACAGCATGAATCTCAGGATATATATATATATATATATATATATATATATATATATATATATATATATATATATATATATATATATATATATATACATATATATATATATATATATATATATATATATATATGTATATACATGCATATATGTGTGTGTGTGTACATATATAATGTGGTGTAATTTAAATTGGAGATGCATGTGCATGGGTGCAATTTTTTTATTATTTCACAGTAAATAATAATATATCTGTCAGTGATGTGCACATACATCAGATGTTTATTAAGTGCACATTATGAGTGTGTGGTAGCCCGATTCTGCCCCGTGTTTGTGACCCTATTAGAGGTGAGGAAGCAAGAGAATAAAGCTATCTGTGCTTTGTTTAGCTGGATTGCTACTTTGCCCACAAGTACAAAGGCAGAATGAGCACATCCTGACCCCTCACACACCTCAATTTGTAACCCTCCAACAAAATGGCAGATAATAGTTCAGTGTGGTGTGTGTGCTCTTGTTAGACTTCTTTTTTTTAATTAAACTTCTGTAATGTAGAAGAAGTGCTAAACAGAACAGTGAAGAGAAGACACCAGAACAGAACAGAAACAATGATCAGCATAGGCAGGAGACTATAAATGTTGTGAAGCGTGTGGGGGGGTGGCATCTGTCTGTATTGGGGAACAAGTAGCTGGCAGAAGATACAGTAACCAGTTGGGGACATAGATAAAGGCAGGTAAAAAGACCTAGAAAGGAAAGAATAGAAATATGCTCTCCAGTTTTATCAGCAAGGGACGAAAAAGAGACACAAAGTGATATTATTGCTGTTCCTTCTGTTCTTGCTGCTTTCCCTGCCTTCAACATATCTGATTTACCGGAACACATCTCTTTAATTTCTCCTTATTTCTTTCTATCATGCTGTAGTTTTTTGGCACACCCCTAGGCACTGTCTTATTCTCATTCTCTCACCCTTCGTTTCCCTCCATCCATCCCTCCGTCTCTTCAGCCAATTAGGCTTAATGGAGCAGTGGACTAATGACAGGGACCTGAGGGAACAAATACATTTAAACTTGCCTTTGGCCACCGCCAGAGACATAAAGGGCAGCAATGCCACTGCCTTCCATTTAAAGTTGACGAGACAAATCGACCAAAGAACCAAAGAAAAGACAGGTTTACAATAGACTTAGTAAAAAAAAATTATTTATCTTTGCCTCTTCTCATATTATAGCACTATGAGATTTGATGTAATAACTAAGAATAAATCACTTTAAACCAAAATTTCCTTCTTCATACTTTATCTTATTGCTAATGCAGAAACCTCAGATAGCCTAACAAGGAATATCCTAAAACTAGAATAAAGTATAAAATACCTGATGCATACAGATTTTCAGACCCATTGCTTTACTTAATGGTAAAAACTCAAAATCAAAATCTTTAACATGTTTTGTGTCACCTAGTAAATATAATAATATTACAAGATTGGACTATTCTTACAAGTTTTTCTTGGGTTTTGGCTTGAAAGTGTTAATTCCATAAACGTTATCTGATTTTTGCCTCATTATGTTTAAAAATCCAGAAATAATTTTAAAAAAAAATTAAGAAGCATTCTTTGATGTTCATACTTTTTTCATTACATAGTTCATATAAAGACCAATGAAAACTCACCAAATTTGTATAAAACTATTTGCAACTTGATGAATAACTCTCTAAAGCAGGGGTGGGGAACCCTGGTCCCTGAGGGCTGGATTTCTGAAGGTTTTCTATGTATTACTGGTCCAGCACACCTGATTCAAATCTAATGGATCCAGCAGCTTGTCAGGATGTGGAGAGTGATTCCTTCATTTCAATCTGATGTGTTGGAGCAGGGAGACATTGAAAACTTTAAGGACAAGGGCCAAGGTTCCTCTAAAGGTTGTCATATTTGGGGTTTTAAGATATGTTTACCTTTTCCAGAAAGGATAGCACAAAATATTTTAAAAACTGAAGAGAAGGAATACTGATTGAGTTGAAATGTAATGCTCCATAGGAGGAGAAAACCATGTGATTAGCTTGAACATTTATTTTAAGCACTAACCTTTGTTTTACATTTTCTTTTGTTTGTATAGGGACTGAACCCCAGGTATTTGAACAATTGTAAATACAGTCATCATCATCATCATCTCACCTCTTCTCTCTCTTTTTCTGCTCATATTTCCTGTCATTCACTGTTAGGAGTTTAGTTATGCTGTTGTGATGTATTAACCAACTGCAGAGTTGTTTGTCATAATTCTCACCAACACACACTCACTCATTAGATAATGAGAGATACACTCATATAGCCACACTCATTGCAAGACACACCTCCCAGGTGTCGTTACTGGATTGCTGTGATCTCATCAGAGGGTCTCACCTCACTCTCTCATTAGTCCAATCAGCTGTCATTATGTTTCACTAATCACAGTCTCAATATGTCATCACAGCGAGACAGACCCATCAACAGGGGGTGAGGTCATCATCATTTGACAGGGGACATGCTTGTGTTTCTGCAATTAGGTTTCCTCTAATCATGCCTGCAACCTCATGTATCCTGATTACAAGTGTGCCGCTGATATTTTAGCCTTAAAGCTGTTGAGTTTAGAGGAAATGACTCATTTCCAGCTGTTCTAATAGATTTGCTCTTCCTATTTTCATTCGTCTTCCTTCTTATTGTTCAACTGTGCTGCATTTTTGTTTTGTTTTAGTTTTTTGGGGTTTTTTTTTTTTTTTTTCTGCACTTATTAAGTTACGTTACCTGACAGAAGTGAAAGTTGGACTTATTTAATCAACTCCAAATAACAACATAATTGGGACACTGCAAAATGTAAGAAAGTAAATGGAATAGAAACAGACTACAATCATTTTTGAAGTCTTAAATCCATATTTCATTCCCAATAGAATATTTCAACATATCAGATGTTGAAACTTGTACTTTTCAGCATTTCATGGAAAATATTGACTTATTTTGAATTGGACGTGAACAAAGCTACGCTATTTACGCTAATTAAAAAATGATTGTGTTCTTTAATAAACACTCTGTAAATATTCGGGAAGTGAAGAGATCAGTTGTTGGAGTTTTACAAGAGGAATGGTGTCCCATTCTACTCTGATGCAGGATTTTTAGCCACTAATAAGTCCTAAGCTTTCATTGCCACATTTTCTGTTTCATAATAATCCAAATTATTTTGTTGGTAAAAGTTCTGGCTGATGGATGCAGCATACGGTTTATTATTGTCCTGCTGAAATATGAAACACATTCCCCAAAAAACAAACAAAACCTTTGTTTGGATGGAAACATTTTGCTCCAAAGCCATGTCCTTTTCAGAATTGATGTTACATTCACAGATGTGTTAACCTGACAATTCCATCCACAGTAATGCAGCTCCATATCATCAGACATACAGGCCTTTGAGTTTCCAGTGATAAAAAGCTGGATGGTCCAGCTCTTCTTTTGTCTTTGGAACACAGCTTCTGTACTTAGTTTTCCACCCTTTCCCTGTCCACGTTCCAACTTTTTTTTTTTTTTTTAATTTGTAGATCATTGTATTCTGTTTATATGTATTTACAATGTAAATATGTATCTTAATTAATACAAAAAAATATTAGAAATCTCTTTCCATCATTAGACGTAAGAAATTATTATTAAATTGATGCACCACATGACCATTTTACTCCTCCCAACACAAACACACACACACACACACACATATATTTCTTGGCTGTATGTTGAAAGAAAGAAAGAGGAGAGTATGAGTCAATTTTCATATTTTTTAAGCAGTTATTGAAGCTCTTTATTGATTGATTCGGTGAAACCCACAGGTATGCGCATCCTGGTGAACCTGCTGCTGGACACTTTGCCCATGTTGGGCAATGTGTTGCTGCTCTGTTTCTTCGTCTTCTTCATCTTCGGCATCATCGGTGTGCAGTTGTGGGCGGGGCTACTGAGAAACCGTTGCTACCCCGAGGAGAATTTCACCCTGTGAGTAAAAATGTTCCTGCATATTGTGCCATGATCCTTCATCCACCTTTGTGTCAGTTTCTTAAGTTTTTTCCCATTTTAATAGGACGTTATACAGTGTTGTCATCGCTGTTTAAAGACTTTTATCATAAATCTTTCCACTGCTGGTTCTACATATTCTCCTTTCCTTCTCTCATGTAAGCTACAAAAAAAAACAGAAAGAGTGCGTTTTCCGGTTTTACAGCTGAGATGCTGATTAGTTTCCAGCTGCAGGCCTCCATATTTATGAGCCTACATGACAGCATCAGCCGCTGTGTCTGTGTGCACGAGTGACATTCAGCTGCATTCAACAGTGTTTTATTACATTCTCCGTTTCCCTTTTATGCTTGCATCAGCTTGCTTGGAAGACTCATCTGAGATGTGCATGTTGGAATATGTATTCAAAGCCCTGTATACTCCTCCGTTCCTTCGCGCATTGTTTCTTGTTTTGCTGACGCAGCTTATACTAATAGCAGATCTAATAACCGAAGGAAAGGAGACACGAGTCCAACGGCTTGTCCTGTCAGCTTTGTCCTTCTTTTAAAGCACGCCAGTAACCTTATGTTTACACTTTCACAGGAGTCATTTTCTGGTTGAAAGTTTTCAACATTCATCTTCAGTTGTTGTTATAGACATGCCGAAGCTAAAACAGAGTTTACATCGCTGTGACGTTCAGTTTCATGTGCAGGTTGATTACTCATGATACACACTTAACTCTTGCAAATGGGCCCATTCATGCAGAATCACATGTTTTCATTCAGCTGCCGGTTGCTTATTATTTAACCAAAGTATTATTGCTTGTGGATTATCACCGATCATATATTCAGGGGTTTTGAGTGCTTTAATTAAAAAGGTGTGAGCTAGAGCTTGAGGACTGTTATGCTAAGTAAAAGGTGTATGTTTGAGAGGTTATAATGGAGTGGGCTGAGTGTTGCTGTCAAGTGCAGCATTCACTTAACCATTGTGTGCCCTCCCTCTTTGGTCTCCTTCTTTCAGGAATAATTTAGCCTCATGCCTGTGATCTGCAGCAAGTCTCTAATCAACTTGCCTATTCTGTTTTTTTGTTTTGTTTGTTTGTTTTTTTTTGTGTCTGTTGGAGTATTTCCTGTTCTGTAAATTATTTCTATTTCTGTTGCTTGAATGGAAAAAACCCAAGGAGCTTTTCTGGGGAGACTTATTAAAGCATCTGACATACTCCCTAGACCAGTGTCCTTCCAAAAGAGATTTTCCTGGCACTGAATAATTTTGTCCCATGCAAATCTAAACCAGGCATGCATACATTTGTTCCGACCAGTTTCACCCTTCTTTTTATTGGATGCAAACTGTCACATATCTCTTGCCTATTTGCTGCCTTCATCCTTTCCTCTAAATCACTCTCCATTAGCAGGTGTATTCTCAGTGTGGTGCCAGGTTTTGCTGTGCCATGCTGTGCGATGCCAAGTCACCAGCAGGAGGCCAACAACCCTTATTTATGCTCCGCTACACTTTCTTTTTTTATTATTCCTCCTTCCTATTGGGAACTTAAGCCTTGTGTCATTCTCATACTGCTAGTAAAATAACTATTTAAATTCAATTTGCAAGCTCTCTCTTGTCCCTTATTGTGTTGTACTAACTCTGCAAAATGTGGGCACTGTTTACTTTATTAAACTCTGGTGTCACCAAATCAGTGCATTGTGTGTGCGCTACTCTTAGTGGAATGTGATATTGCACGATATGGCAAATTATTGATCCTAGTATTAGATTTTAAGCATCTTTGTTTTGTGTTGTACAAAACTCTTGTACAAAATCTGCTGATTTATATGCCAGCAGTGTCTGTCCTGTTATTGACTTGTGAAGACAAGGTTGGATCAACAGAATTAAGGGAAAGAAGGATGTAGGAGTCAGCCTTTTACAGGGATGTGTAAAAGCATATAGGAGAAGGGAAATGAACACAAAAAGAGGAGAAATGTAAAATGGAACATACTATTATAGGATGGGGAGAATTTTGAAAAGACAAGAAAAGAGAGTTAAAGATGTCATATATCGACAAGTACTGCAAGACAATGCTCAATTCAATCCATACAGGACGGCAGTGGTGTGAGCTGATGAGGGTAGGTGCTGAAATAATTTGTTCTCATTTTCCTGGTATGATCCTGCTATTTGGGTAAAACAGAAAAGGGAATAACTAGAGACAGAAAAGAGGACTAAAATGACAGAATCACTGAAATGAGTAAATACTGTAGGTTGAGCGAGCCTGAATCTGTGTGTTCAGTAATGGGTCTACTGATGGAGAGGGTCTATTTTTGTCTACCACAGGCCCAGACCTTTTGTATGAGCATCCACCCTCATTTACACCACAGTCGTTTCAGAATGCATACTGTATATACACACACCCTATTAGGCCTTTCTGAGAGGTGTATTTTGTACTTTCTCATTGTTTTCCCTTAATTTTTGCAGCAGCATGTGTCAGTTCTAATATTTGAAGTCTTTGTAAAAATGACCAAGGAGTAAACCGTGCTCTGGTGCTTTATTGTTTGTTTATTGGTGTTTCGATCTGTGATCCAGCTCTTCATCTACAGTTATCAATTGTGTTAGCAACACACAAAGGCGCTTTCCCCACAGGATGGCTGGCCATCTTTGGATGGATGGATGGACTAAAAGTTTTTTCACATAACTAGACTGGGGCAGCCATCTTTCACTTTTCATTAAGCAAAAGAGAAACCAAGTGAGCATGAAATGAAAGACATCAGAACATAGAAAACATGGAAAAGTTCATTGCAGATTCCCACTTTGCATGACTTCTTCTCACTCATTAAAATAGCACATTTCTGAACTTATCACTGCTAAAGAAATTATGTAAAATGATTCCCTCTGCCAATCACAACCTCCCATGTCTATGTGTTCAACAGTGGAGTCTGGACAGCAGCAAAGCTTCAAATACACTTGTATTTGAAGCAAGACCAGACCATTTATTTACTTCCAGGCTCTTGGAAAACATGTGGCGCTACCATATCATGTATGCAGTCAGTACTTCTGAATTTGGAGCCTAAATACTGACATTTTTCTTTTTCTTTTTTTTTAAATTAACAATAGAAATAATAGTGTTTTGGAAATCCTGTTGTGAAGACTTCACAGTTAAAAGATACCATTCTTTTAAACCAGACAACATAGAATATTAGAAGTCAATGTTTTTAAAAGCACCAACAAATGCGAGCAGGGTGATGCTGCTATCAGTGTCTGTGGAGTGGAGAAATTTCAAACTTTCCGGACAAGGAACAATATAAGCAATCCTGTGCTATCATTGCACAATAAATAAACACACAATCTGGGCACTATTTAGTTTAAAATGTTATCTATGGAAATCTCTAAAAATGCTCCTTCTCACTCAGTGTTGCATAACTGTTCTTAGTATTTTTTTATCTACAACATTAACAGAAAGGCATAAAGAAGTCGCTTCCCCCATCTTTACGCACATTTCTTTGGCACTGCACTTCTGTCATCAATGGGAAATTACTTTGTAAAGAAATTGGAAAAAGTAGCTGAGAAATTATCTTTACATTACTTTATCACTATCAAGTGTCTGGATAGGCTGCCTGCTGCATTATTAAAATTCTTTGTAAACACACAAATCAAAAGTGCTTATTTTAAAGTTACTGAGATTAGCATCCCCTGTTTATTAAGCCTATGTGAAATTTACATCAAACATACACTGTTGTGTCAAAGCAAAGCTACGATAATGTACAGTAGTTCAGCTACTGGAGGCAGATGCGTTATTTTGAGGTTGAATTACCTGTTTATATGTAAAGTACATGTATGAAACTCAGACTGATGAATCAAAGCAGACTCAAATTGAATGGAGGAAATACAGTCTTACCCTCATGCAAGCTTGACTAATGAACGAGTAGAAGAAATTCATATTTTTTAAGCACATATAGAATGAAAAAGGGATTATTTCAGATTTCTTTTTGGTTTTAGGAACGCTTCATCTAATAGCTGTAGACAGCACAAACAGGCAGTTGTGAGAGAAAAGCCAACTCAGCCATTTGTTGCCTCCATGCAAGGTCCTTCAACTGATTTTGGTGTCCGTAGAATAACAAAATAGAACACAGATGCTTTAGATCTCAGCGATCCCTTGAGATGCAAAACTCAACTCAACAAATAAGCAGTGCAAAAGAAACTTGAGTTCCTAAGTTCACACACTCAAACCAAAAGAAACAAAGCATTTCTAAACAAAGTGTCCTTTAAAACTAAAGACAGAGAGGCTATTTGACACTTACTTTTCATGTCTAAACTGACAAATAAAGGAATATATCTAGTTGATGGTGAAGTTTAATGTGCTGCTTGATATTTTTTCCTCTGGATACTTATTTTATAATGTTCCAAACAACACTAAACCGCATCCCCTCACCACAGCTGTCAACACACTTTTAGATCACTGCTCCTGCTCGAGGCAGTTTAAGCTGGTTTACTGACTGGTTGTGTCTAACACACATACTGTATATATCAGTTGCAGCTCTGCACTAATCTGACCCAAAGAGCCCATAAGCTGCAAGTTTTCTTTTTTTATTTGTGTGTATAATCATACTATATAAGATAGAGACCTGTAAAGGTATGGAGGAAATTGGTCCAAATGTAAATAAATGTTTTATATGCATATGTAGATCATATTATGTGTCCAACTTTTGAGAAAATCATGAAATAGAGTACCGGATGTATTCATTTTGTTTATGTTAAAGCAACAAATTGTATTTCAAGTTTGTGTTTTGAAAAAAAGGAGATGTTATGATAAAAAAAAAAATCACAAATTAGGAACTGTCCAAAGACTGGTTTTCTGCAGATGGGATATACTTACATTTATGAGGAAGAGTGGGATGGGAAGAGAGAGGTACTCACTGTACTTTCAGGATCATTTGCACTTATTTATTATTTATGGTACTTTCGAGAATATGCTTCAGTGAATGCAAATCTCATATCCATTTCTACCTCTTGGTTCCTTTTGACTTTTGCACTTTTCCTGAAATTTTCATAAAACCCTTAACGGGACTCATGGAATAGGAAAAAAATGCATTCATTTACAGTTTCATGTATTCAAATTTTGTTCATTACCAAGCTAATATTTTCTTTAATTCTCTTTTTTTCCAGCCCTTCAGGTATGGCGCTGCCAACTCCATACTACCAGCCAGAGGAAGATGATGAGCGCCCCTTCATCTGCTCTTTGGCCTCTGATAATGGCATCATGTCATGCTCTGATGTGCCAGCAAGGCGTGAAGGAGGACGCATTTGCTGTCTTGACAGAGAAGATGCCCTGCACAGACAGGCTCTGGGCCTGAGTCCTGAACCCCTGTCTAATGGCAGCGGCGCTGGGGAAGCAATTGGTCTTTGCATCAATTGGAACCAGTATTACACTCGGTGCCACACTGGGAATAGTAACCCTCACAAAGGAGCCATTAACTTTGACAACATTGTTTATGCCTGGATAGTCATTTTTCAGGTGTGTTCCATGTGAAGGCTGGTGAGATCAAATAAATATGTTTTCTTCTTTTCCGTTTGACAGTTGATGCCTTGCAGGAGCTTGACGTCATTACGCATTCTACTTTACTGCCGCCATTGTAAGCACCGAACACTGAGCCTCTGAGCGGAATGCGTGCTTTACTTGAGCTAAAGGTTGATGTAATGCAAGGCTCATAGATAATTCTCATTTTAATTCCTGAAAAAGAAAAAAAGAAAAAAGCTGTTTTTGGACGCGATCCTTATGGGGTCCCTACAGAGGTTTTCCAATAACTAACACCTACCACTGAGATTTTCCATGGCATCTACTTGATCCATAACCTGTCTTTATACACAGGACAAAGTACAAATCAAATCAAATCAAATCAAACTTTATTTCTTGAGCACTTTTCATGCTACGGGCAACACAAAGTGCTTTACAGGATAAAATCAAGTCATAAGGATTAAAACAAGCAGTGGAAAAAACAGGCATTTAAAAATAATAGACACAAGCTCTTTCCACATGCTCACCTACACACACAAGGACATAGAGCAAAGAACCCCCCCACACCCACACACACACACACACACACACACACACACACACACATTCCCCGAAAAACATCATTCCCTGAATACTGTCTCTTTAACTGAATTCTGGTTAATAAAACAACTAAAAACATTAAGTAAGTGATAAAAAATCTGACTTGGTGCTGATGTAAATACACACAGATGCTCATCACTATTTCCTGGCTGGCTGTGTCAGACCTGAAAATATGGCATCTCAAAGACAAGAAATGTTTGTTACTGTAGACTGATATCTAAGCTACGCTAACAGCTGCTATCTCTGTAGCAAGATCTTTATATTAAATGCTTATATGTGTTTGTTACACAAGGTCTTCAATTATATTCACTGTAATCATTTAAATTTATGAAATTTTATTCAAGACATCAAACCCAGTTAGCAATAGCTAAAGGGAAATCTCCTAACTTGCATTGAAACTCACCTGATACAAAATGACATGCAGCCAGCATCCAATTAGCCCATCTAATCAGTGAAAGCCATCTCTGATTAAGTTCTTTTACTTTTGGTAATCGATATAACTCCTTTCTTATTGTCACATCCAACTGCACAGCATAACAACGGCATTCCTGACAAACCGAATGAGTCTTTGTAACACCAGATACCAGTGCAGGTACGCAGTATGCTGGTAGCTAGAGTTAGAGAGCGGCAAAGCATGTCTGTGACGTCAGCTGCAATGTATCAATAGAAAAAAAGTTATATTTTATCATGCAATACGTTGATGAGTGTAATTTTTTTTCCATAGGTTATCACTCTGGAGGGCTGGGTTGAGATCATGTATTATGTGATGGATGCCCACTCCTTCTATAACTTCATCTACTTCATCTTACTCATCATTGTAAGTAACATTTATTAATCATAAGTTTTATCCCTTATGCCATATCCAGTATAAATGGATTTTAGCGGTCTCTTTCTGTTCATAAATTATAAGTGGTTATTCTCAAATGGTGAGTTGAAGTGCTGATGGATTTGTGAAAATCAATTGTACCATAAAAGACTGTCTGCAATCAATGTCTGAAGGAGGGAAGGATGGAGGTGTGTGTGTTACGTAAACTTGTTTGAAAAAAATAGAGAAAGGGGGACGGAATTGAATAGAAATGTCCAAAGAAAGAAAAGGTTGTTTTCACCATCTGTGCAACAGCTTTTAGTACTATGCCAGATGGCATCACTATGAGGATTGTTTTATTCTGCATTCCCATGCAATCGGCTCACTTTAGAACTAAATTCTGTCCCCTTGTGTAGCAACAGAACTACAATAAAAGTCCCAGATGTTGCTCTTTCCTAGCAGAAGTTTTCTGTGTAAAGCTCGAAAATGAGTGAGAAAATACAAGAGTAGAGAAAATATGAGGAGGGTTATAAAAGGCTGGGAAGGAATGACAAATGGGGGTAATTGAATCAAGAGTGAGGTAAGACTTTATCTTAAAGTAAGTCCTTCTACAGACTGCCTTGCATACCCAGAGTTTTTAAATTTCACGTGTTTTTTGGTCTCTGGACACAATAATCTGTAGATTCCTTCCTGGCAACTGTTCAAGACTATTAATGTAACTCAACCATTTAAAAAGTATTAATGCATAAATGGAAGTGTTTGCTCAAATGATTTGTGGGACCTCTAACTAACAGACTGATAGTATCTTCTGGATACGTTGTATCTTGGACTACATTTCCAATCAGCTCAAACACACTCAAAAGTGTGTTTTGTGAAAACACAAAACACAGTACATGGAATATCTGCATTACTGAACAAACAGCTTGTGAGCAACAAAGGTTAGCTAAGCAAGCAATGTAGCTCTTATGATTAAATACCAGCTATTGAATTAGCAAGTAGCAGCAAAAAAACATTTAGCCTAGTCGCGCAGTTAATGTCTCAGCAGTGTGAACATACACTCAAGCTTAAAACACTCAACAGCTTAATGTTACAAGATAAACAAAGAAAGAATAGCTTAAACTGAAGAGCTGACAGCTACATGTGTTCACACAACAGGAACTGGTGACTGCATGACACATCCTCTTCCTGTTCCCCAGCATGCATTGCTCTGGAATGAATAAACAACACATTACTTAGGACATAACCATAGACCGTATATGAAAGATGGACGGAGCCCACGCGGGTAAAAAGTGAAGCCTATGTGGAAGTGCATAAAATTTAAGTTCCCCCTTCATCCACAAGGGGCTGGCTCCAAAACAGAGCAAATCCCCATAGACTCCCATGTTAAAAAGACCAACTTCACAGCAGAAATAAACATGTTTACAGCCTGGTTCAAAATCCATTTTCAGTTAATAGGTCGAGTTTACCTTCATGACAACTGTGGGGGGAGTGAATTTTTTTTTCTAACTCGCCTGTTTAAAATAATTTAATCCCGAAATTCGGCATATTTAGGGGTGTGTCCTTTTGATTGACTGGTACCACTCTCCTGCTTTAAGTAAGAAGAACATAAAACAATCGCGGTTTTAGACGGTTAACAACGTGGCTTAGATTTAGCCCGCTTTCCTCTGTTAGCTGATTAACTCCTGTTATCTCCGGGTTAGCTCAGTTAGCTCTTAGCTACAGAAAGCTTGGAGTTCGCTTGATGTCAATTATCCACCATGACGCTCATGGCTGCCCTCTCAGCTCCACCTCTTTGCCCATATTTGTATTTTCCGGGTGAGACGACGCGCATGCATCTGCCAAGACGGCGATGGTGGGAACCGCTCACCAAGCTTCAATTCAGCTCTTCAGAAACCTATGGGTGACGTCACAGAGGCTACATCCATCTCTATATACAGTCTATGGACATAACACCTTGCATGTCGCTTTTAGATTCAAGTAGCCAAGTTGACCACTGCTAAAAGACCATATCCTCCTGTTTTGCTTCATTTTTATTCCTAATCTTATTCAAACTGGTGAATCTCTGAAGTCATTTAGTTTCTAGATCCAGGATTATTTTTTAGTAGTCTTGACTGAGGTTCATAGTGTGAGTGTGAATATATTAGTGAAGCGATTATTGGTATCAGCAGTGCTGCTTTAAGTTTAATTGGCTCTTCGGCACATCTGACCTGAGCTTGGCACTGCCAGTGGAAGTACCTTTGCAGACACGGCGCAAATTAAACTGTAATAGCTCATGCCTGATTTATGTCACTGCACAAAGCACAGTCTTATGTAGACTGTACCACCTGCGATCCAACAGATGATCCCATCCACATCCTGCTTTCCTGTTCAGGACATCAGACAGAGTTCAGTGACTCTGTAACTTAACAGCAAGGCATTCAGTAGCTACCTATCAGGAATCCTAAGGGTTGCCCAAGAAGCATTTAGGAGTTACTTGCCCCTATGAGTCTCTTCGGTGTTGTAGGCTCACCTTAAGTGCTTTCATTAATTATTCTTTAGTAAACCTTTCACTTCATATCTTTAACTTGTCAAACTCTTTCTTTCCATCTGATGACGTTATTAAGCTGCAGTAATGTGTGCTTTAGAGGTTGTCGACTAAGCCTGTGTGTTCTTAGTTAGAAGTCTGACCTCCACAGCATCAGATGTAGTTTCATCTCAGTCTGCTTTATACTTGATACACTGATGAGTGTGCACCCTAAGTGTTTCTGCTGGTGTCACAATGAAGAGCCTGACTAAATGGAAGTAAGTATCTAAGAGCTAAGTGCTACCAAGAGGGCAATTATCAGGAAGTTCTGTGTGTCGGTGTATGTTTCTGGAAAGTAAAGAATATCTACATCATATTCATAAATACATGTGACAGCTGTAATATTGAAGCCTGTACGTGCAATCAACTGTAAGCTGGGCTCGCCATTTCAATTTGTGAATGTGTGGTCACACATGCTTGAAAATGTGTCTGTATGTGTTTGCATGCATACATAATGCAGCGATCATCTGAATGCATGATATTGGACTGCCCTCCCTTATTATGCGCGAAGCTGTCGACTGATCAGAATCACAGAATAGACACTCACACAGATGCAAGCCTGGAGGGAAATCAAAGCCTCCCACACCTGCAGACCTGCTTTGACCCACAGGCCACAGATGGGCACTTCCACTCTTGTCCCCCACCTTCCCGCAGTAAATATCTTTGGGTTACCTCGTTTCATTTCTCATGGCGTGACTGCTCTCTCCTTCACCTTCCCACAAATCTTTGATCACTATGGATGAAAGACTAAAGATAGAAGGCCACTGGGTTTGAATTTTGTATCTGTGCATTTTTTATGCATATTCCTTTCCCCAAATGTTTTGGTCTCGTTGATGAGTGTGCATATATCAGCGTGTTTTCAGCATGCATATATACATAATGTGAAAGCAAAGGGGCAGAAACTGATTCAGTTTTGTTAGAAATGTACTGAGACGCTGCTAAAGGCTGCTCCCTCCATCCAGCAGCCTGGTTTTATGGGTTGTTCAGCATTACCCGGTATTGATCTAATCATTGTTCTGTAACTCGCCCAGAGTACTCCAATAAAAGCTTTTTCAGCAGTCCTGTAGTGATTCCCATTACTGCCACTTATAGGGTCAGCTAATGTGTACTGTTCGCAATGCTGCCAATCTCCTGTTGGCAACGTTTCCTCCAAACTTTTCTTCAGTTCTTGATGAGAAACCTGTTTTTCTTCTATGAAATAGATAAAAAAAAATAAAAAAAATAGATACTAAAAACTAAAAAAAAATATTTGCTGAAAAAAGCAAATTGTTATCTAGTTATTAGTTATCTTTGTTATTTGTTTAATGCGGTTATTATATCTGGTGAGGAAATTATACCCAAGGAGCACTTTCATGTTCATTTTGCTGTCTTTTTTTCTGTTGGACACTGATGCTAATTACTGCAATGAAATAACACCTCATTTGCTAATCTGAGTCTAACAAAAGAGAAAGAAAAGTCAATTGAGAAACCAAGTCTTGTAGTGGTACATGTTACTTCAATTACCTGGTAAATATAGAAGCATCTTCAGGTGGAATATTAAAAGACTACAGCCAAAAAGCCCACTTCTTTAGCATCTGTGCACATAAAACTTTAGTTTTTAACCCATTAATACAAATGTCTTGTCCTTTAAGTTGCTTTTTAAGGACCAGTTGACATCACAAACTAATCCAGTTTGTGCCCTTTCATGTTGGTTTTCAGCACTGAAAGTAGACATATTTAAAAAGTGAAAGGTTTCCTTAGTGAAGCATTGTCAAAGTAGCAAGCATATCTTGTTTAATGCTACACTTTACTGTCACATGATATAAAAGCAGCAGGCGTCAGGAGGTTTAAGGAAAAATGTTCAAACGCATCAATAAATTGCACTGTTATACTGTCTCCTCTCAGTATGCAGGCTTTGTTGCGCAGGATGTAGGACACACAGAAGGAAGACAACCTTCACCCCAAAGGATGTCTAGCCCCTCATTGCTGAACAAGCTCTTAAATTTTAATAATTCACTATATAATACTGTATATACTACAGTATCTAATGCTGTATGTTCCACTGTGTATATGTTCATCTTCTGTCTATTGACTTAGGTTTAAATGTAATTAGTTAATTAAATTTGCTTAAGTTACTTCTATACCCCACCTTTTAAAGTGTCCATTGGGGACAGATAAAGTGAATTAAAGTGAACCATAAAACAGGTTTATCATTCAGCACTCCTGGAGACATCTAACAGAGAGTTTATCGTTAATTATAACAGAGTACCATTGATTTGGACACTCTACTGTCCATATTTTATTAACTTTTGACTCTTGCCAGTGAATAAAACAAAAAAAGAAAAGAAAGGAAAAAGTCTGTGAGCTGAACCCTTGCCTTAGGCATGTGTTGGCTCTGTCTGTCTGCTGCAGTCAGCCTTGGTTTGGTGGGAGGCCAGCCCTCTGAAAACCTTTATCATGTCTGCAACATTTCTACAGGGGGATTAGCACACATTACTGAAATGAGCAAGTGTGTGAGCTCATTGTGCAAACAAGTGTGTTTTTACCATTGGAACATTGTAGTTCTTTACATATTTCATGTTTCTTAAAGCGAGCAACATCTGCTTTAGCCACAGGCTGATTATTCAAATAAGGCGGTTTACTTACGATTTTTTTCCCTCCATTTTTTCAGCTTCTTGTTTGAATTTATAAAATTGTGTTGTTTTGTGTATTTAGGACTTCTAAGTACCCAGTCTTTGTGTGTGTGTGTGTGTGTGTGTGTGTGTGTGTGTGTGTGTGTAAGGCTAGATATGATCTCACACTGTCTGTATCTTTCATTAATCTTTCCTCTTCCATGATGCTCCACTACTATACGGGTTCTAACTTCTTGTTTTTCTCGTCTAGATTGGTTCATTCTTCATGATCAACCTGTGCCTGGTCGTTATCGCCACCCAGTTCTCAGAAACAAAACAGCGAGAACACCAGCTGATGCAGGAACAAAGGGCCCAGTGCCTGTCATCTTCCACCCTGGCTAGCATGACTGAGCCAGGCGACTGCTACGAGGAGATCTTCCAGCTGGTCTGCCACGTCCTCCGCAAGGCTAAGAGGAGATCTGCAGCTCTCTACTACACACTGAGGGGCAAGCCCCCTCCAGCTGGTGGAGGCAGGGGAAACAGACGAGGTGGAG
The DNA here is from genome assembly GCF_933228915.1 of Telmatherina bonti. NCBI lineage: Eukaryota > Metazoa > Chordata > Actinopteri > Atheriniformes > Telmatherinidae > Telmatherina > Telmatherina bonti. The sequence continues at coordinate 19,892,811 of NC_136612.1, forward strand.
GGAATGTGAACGGAGACCGGCATCATTTGAGACACTCGAGATGTGAGTTAGAGTCTCACAGAAACTGTTTGCAGCATATCTCTTATGAATACAAACAAAAGCTAAAAGCAACATATTTTGTTGTCATTATATCCCTGTAGCACCCAAATGTCCACACCACAGCAAGCAGGAGCATGGCTCCCAGGCACCAGCCAACTCCATCAGCATGTCTGTCCCACAGAATCCTGACGACTGCCCTATATGTGCATTATCGCTGAAGGAAGGCGCGATGGCTGTGGGCGATTCAGCCAATGGCGACGACAATGAGGACGATGCAGTCAAGGAAACAGACAAAGACGAGAACCCCTTAGACGAGAAGGGAGGTGAAGAGAGAAAACCAAAGAGGACATGCTTTGGATGTTGTAAAGCGCTTTGGAAGAGCATGAGGAGAAAGCTGTGGGGCATTGTGGAGAGCAAGTACTTCAGCAGGGGCATTATGATCGCTATCCTCATTAACACCATCAGTATGGGCATTGAGCATCATAACCAGGTAAGATGATCAACATCGTCAGTGTGAGGACTTTAGTCGTCACAATTTGTTTGTGCTCATTTTATACTTGCTCACATTTAAGTGCCTTACTGTTGTCACACCTGTTTGTTCCACATCAGTGTAACACTTGTCAGTTTAATCTGTTTTAGGAGTCTTGGTTTCAGCAGTGGCACACAATGTGAGGCAATTAACACAGGGCTAATTACCATATCGATACGGACGTACAGCATTTAAGCTCTTTTTAATCTTGTGGCAGTTTCTATTCAAGAATACATTTGCAGTGTAGAAATATTACAGAATAAGTTGGCAACTTTCATAAAGGGATAAATAATGTATCGGGGAGACAGTTTACATGAGTGTATGTTGTACTGTGTTTGGCAGTTTTATAGTACAGAATGTTGCATTAATTTGCTTTCACTGATGTGAGCAATGACACAATATTTCTTTCCATATTTAGTTGCATTAGTCTTTCCGCATAATCTTGTGTTGATGATGGAAGTTAGTCTGTTGCATAAGGTTGTTTTAACCACACTAAAGACTCTTAAAGTGGGAAAGGTCTAAATCTGTGAATAATGTGTGATGATGCATTTTTTTATGCTGTCTGAACCACTTGAACACAATGAATTCAAGCACGGTGTTTTTTTGGAATATGCTTGTGGCAGCAGGAGCAAAGAAAAAAAAATCTGATCATTAAATATATTCAAGCTTTCAATATATTCATTTTACCTTATTTTTACCCACATAAAGTTACTAAACCAAGACCTGATTAACAGAAGCAACCCCAAAACTTCCCCAAGGCATGGTGGATGCAAATCTTCATCTACTGCTCTTCTTACTTTAATGCACCCACCTCTCTGAAGCAGAGTGAACCTGGCAAAGTAGACATTTGAATGTGTTTCTTTTGCTTCAGAGACCAGTTTTTTATGCTTTTATGATTTTATTCCAACCACATTGCTTCCTCCTTTGTGATGCTTTACTGCTGTTCCTCTGGGTTTGTGTGTTTGGCATGTATTTGACAGGATAACATGTTTGGCTTTGACCTAAATGTAGACGGACTTTTAGCAATCCACTGAGTTGTTTTGTTTGACTGATGCAAAACAATAATTGAACCTTGGAAATGGTCAGATCTTTTTTACAACCATACATACAATGTGTTGGAGGAATAATTGGCTACTTACTTATTTTCAGTTGAAACATCATAATTACCGCTGATACCAATGGCAGCTCTTATCTGTTTGCTTAGTTTAATCAGGATAAATCTAAATCATGACTTTCTATTGTGAATTGGCAGGCAACATATTTGCTTTATAGTTTATGCTTGGTCTCTTCAGACCTTTTGATAAATGCTACAACCTGGTGATCTTAGTGTTGGGTTATGTGAAACCATGAAAGACATCCTCTGCTGTACCAGTCAGGCACCACTTCAGTACTTTAACTTAAAGTATTAGATCACTAAAAATGTGTACATTAAAACTTTATTTTGTATCCATAAACGTCTTCTTTTTCTGCCTTGTGCATCAACGATTGCATCGGCAGACTTAGCAGATTAAGACGTAAATATAAATGTAGGAGTTTGCAAATGATTTACTCCAGTTTTCAGAACTGGAAGGTTTTTTTCAATACTTCTGGCTTTGCATTGCATATTCATTTAAATGTCCATTTGTTAAAGGAGAAAAAAACCTGGATATTTGTGTTCAATTAGCTTTTTTTATTCTTAGAAAATTTAAGTTTCACAGTTCCAGCTTGACGTTCCAAACGCAGCTATTTCAGCTTTTCCTTTTTACAAGGAGCTTTACTGCAAGCTGGGATTTAGACATTAAAGCAAACTCCAGTTGATTAAAGTCAAACACTTCGAACAGCTCGCCTTTCTTTACCTGGCGTAAATACTCTTACGCAGCCTCAGTGTTCAGTTTTTTAACCTTTTTTGTTTGGAGTTCTTTGGGTCTGCCTTTTATTCATGACATCATCATTATTTATTTGTGCTTTTATTCCAAAAGCCGGGAGCCAGCAGAAGTAGTGATTGTTTTGGAGCGTTGCCTTCAATTATTTATACTGGCATACAGTACTATGGTGTCAACAGTGTGTTGGCGTAATCATTTCACACTCCCCTTTCCCTCCAACAAATCAACAAAAAGAAATATGATAATGGCAGATGACATTCAGACAGATGAGTGTGGGAGTGGAGCGTCACTGCAGTACAGTTTCCTGACAGAGGTATAAACACTGAGCCTAGCGGCAGACAACACCGGCCTGGCTCTTAACATTGGCCAGGATCCTCACAAGCAGACGGGGCAGGTGTCTGAAAAAGAGAGCGGAAGATGCCTGCCAAGAATGCACATGCACGTACGAACACACTTTTATAATTTTATTGTTGCTCAGTATATGTGCGCACAAATAAACCATCTCTTAGCTCGCACACATACCCCAACAGAAACACATGCAGGCACACACACAATCTGTTACATAAGATAGATCTTTCTTTTCCCCCCACTTCATTTGCCTCTCTTATATTGTGCCATTCTTTTCTCTTCTTTTTTCCAGCTTCCTTCCTTTCTAATTCTATTTCTGCCTGTCTCCCCACATTTTCTCCATAAATCCCCCTGTGCACCTTTCTTTTGCACGCTCCCTGACTTTTTCCTTTGTTCCTTGATGCCTTCCTTCCTCCCATCCTGCCTCACCCCAAGTGTCTCATCTACTCCCTGACTCTTTTTTACCTCCCTGTGTTTCACCCTCCACCTCCCCGCTTCTCCCCCTTCTCATCTACCCACGCACTCTGACAGCGTACGGAGTAGTTGCTTTCTCTCATCTCTGAAGACTCTAAAAATAAACGAGGGGTTGTTGGGGTTGGGGGAAGAAGGAGAGGGGAGCAGAGGGGGAGCTGGGTGGCGGGAAGTGGGAGACGGTAGTTACACAGCAGTTTTCAGCTCAATTCTCTGCGTGATTCTGTGTGCAAGCGGTTGTGTGCAATTCAAAGTGGGCATGTATGCAGAAACACACACTGGCATTTGCATGCATACACACACGCACGTGGGCTTTATTTGCATGCCTTCTGGGTTTTTTACCCTCTGGAGTTTCTGCAAGCTGACATGAAGTCGTTGATGGAATTGTGCGATTTTGATTTACTGGAGTTAAGCCGCAACTTATTGTGAAGCAGGTTCTTTGATACCCTAAACATTTTAAACATCTGGATCGGCTTATTTAAATAGATATGTGCATTGAAAAACGTTTGAAGTTCTGTTCAGGTATGCTGTTTGAGAAAAATATGCCACTGGTGAAAACATCAGTGTACACTATCGGATAATAGCCAATTAAATCATGCGAAAGTAGTTGTTAGCACTGGACCCTGACAGCAAGAAGGTTGTTGGTTCGAGCCTGAGCTGGAGGTGAGGTTCAAACAGTGGCCTGTCTGTGTGGAGTTTGCATGTTCTCCACATGTATGCGTGGGCTCTCTCAGAGTACTCCGGCTTCCTCACACCATCCAAAGAAATGCATCTTAGGTTGATTGATTAGTCAAAATTGTCCCTAAGAATGGTATGAATGGTGATTTGTCTCTCTGTGTTGGTCCTGTGATGGACTGGTGACCTGTCCAGAGTGTACGCTGCCTCTCACCCAATAATTACTGGGATAGGCTCCAGCTCCCTGCAGCCCTTGATTGGACCAAGCGGTTAAGAAAATGGATGGATGGATGGATGGATAGATGGATGCCTTTTAGGTTTTATATTATTTAACAGAATCACAATTGTTATAACTGTTTTGATAAATCACGTAAATCTGAAAATACATTTAACGTGAATCAGAGTATGAAAGTTACCAAAGTTTAAACTAACAATGAATGAACTTAACTTCATGTACACAGAATATTTAGTAATAGAAGGAAAGTATCTTCTGAGTTACGATGCCTAACAAGTTATTATCTGCTTCAACACATCCTCCATTGCAAAGCACCATTTTAGATGCATGTGCTCATCTGCTTTAAATTGTCATGAATCCAGCAACACACAGCTTTCATGATGTCAGAGTTATTTGTCAGAAAGATCAGTTTTATGCTGATAAGTCATCGCTACGGTTACTGGTCTGCTAGGTGGATTTTAGGCCTGGAAACTAAATGGATTTTATCAGCTGACTGAATTTATGGTTTAAAGCCTATTTATTATGAAGGTTTCTTTCTACTGGGCTCCCACCACAGCTGTATCTTTCATCAACCTAAATGTTCAGTTTGATCATATATAAAGTGACATCATGTATGCTACATCCACTTGATGTTAAAAAGTAGAATCAGAAATAGACACTATTTTTTTCTTAGAGTGAGCTCAATGTTGAATTCGCAAATACTGTGTACAAATTTCATGTGCATTTGGAAGTTAGATCTTTTTTAAATGAATTGCTTCTTCATTTGTCTTTTTTATGATGGATAAAAGAAATTAATTTGAATCAAACCTGGTGAAGAAAATACTTAATGCTTTGAATGCAAACAACTCAAATTTAGCTGTACCTTTAAACTACAATAAAATTGGAATCTACTGATTTAAGTCCATTGTTAATGAAGTTCTTTTTTTTTTCCTGTTGAGGAAGCTTTATGTTCATATCAAGGAATTTTCAGACCGACTACAAAGAACAATAAGCCGAAGATTCTTCCATTGTTGGACTAAACATGAAATATTCAGGAGCAGGACAGTACAGGTGGAAAGTAGCAGGGGGAGAACATGGTGTGTGAGTATGAGGAGAACATGGTTAAGGGGATGAAGGGTAATGGGGCAAGTAGAAAGAAAGAACAGAGGAGGGTGAAAGCTAGAGGAGGGTGTAATGATGGTATTTTGTCTGAGTTAAACTGTGGTGTCAAGGGCCGTGATGGTTCTGTCAATAGCAATAAATCTCATATCCTGTGTTTGCGCTAACAATGAGTGAGGGAGTGCTCTTTTTCTAACTTTAGCTATTTAAGTAATGAATCGTATGATTGTCCTTGTTACCAATTCTCAATAGATATAATTTTTTAAATGAAAACATTTTACATAAATTCACATAATGAGGTTAAGATTAATTTAATAATGCCTTCCTCCACTACAATCCTCTCACCTTGAAGAGTTCTTTTCCCCTTTTCCTCCTTGATTCTAAACAGCCATAATTTCATCATCCACATCATTCACTGTCTTTGGATCTTTTACCTCTCCTCCATCCACCTTTTTCCTCTCCCCCTCTCCTTCCTCTGATCGACAGGAGGATATTGATTGGAAAGAGATGGATCTGCCTGATAGTGAGGCTCAGTGAAAGAAAGAAAAAGGGATGGAGAACTATGGGAATGGAGATAGATTTGGAGCAAAAGTGGATTAGAGGAGGGGAAGGATGTGAAGATGTGTGTGTTTATTGTTTTTGTGTGTTTTGTTTTCTTTTTTTTCCTGATCATGCTTTGCTAAGTTTGGCAGGGCTAGCTGGCTATAACTGCACTGGCTTTGAAACTCAAATTCACAGGGGGTAACCGCGAAAGCGTCTGATCCATATTGTGCACCGCCACAGATTCAGTCATACACAAAGCACTCTTGAATAAACTTTAAGCTTAGTGTTCTTGTGCACAGTATGTATATATATATATATATATTTCAGCTCTTTGCATTGAGCTTGTGTTGAACACCATATGCAGTACAAATAATTGCTTATTTAGCTGACTTAAGCTTCTACTTTTACACTTTGTTTAGGCTAGTTTTTATTCTGTTTGACGCTTATCTCTAGAGACAAGGTGTCTGTGTTTATTGTGTCTGCAGAGTAGAGGTGAATTGTCTTTTGTAGTGATTGACAGTTTGAGCAGTGGTCTGTTAGCTAAGCTGGAGAAATGCAGAAAAAAATATGCATACAACTTTGTTTTGTTTCTTTTCCTTTTTTCCAGCAATGGCAACTGTTAACATGGTGTTTTCTATTTGAAGACACAGCTTTGCTTTCTGCTTGAAATACTTGCAACTTAAATCCTTTTTAGCTTTATACAAACTGACTCCATCCAAAAATCTTTTTTTTTTAGCCTGAGGAGCTGACCAATGTCCTGGAGATCTGCAACATTGTTTTCACGAGTATGTTCACGCTGGAGATGATCCTAAAGCTCACGGCTTTTGGCTTCTTTGAGTACTTGAGGAATCCGTATAACATCTTTGATGGAATCATTGTCATCATCAGGTCAGTAATCTGGGAAATGAGCTCAATGTTTCTTTTGTCACTGTTTTTTTCAGTATCCTTTACATGCAAACGCAGATTATTGTGATGGTTTTTCGAATCGCTTCTCAATATTTTGTCCTTTCTTCTGATTCACATTCTTTCAACCACCTTGATGTATGTTTAACCTTCCCACATCCACCATTTATGAGCAATCACACCCCATTTTCTATGCTGTCTTTATTCACACTGCAACACACACCCCAGTGTGTGTGAGATCATCGGCCAGGCAGACGGTGGTCTATCAGTGCTGAGGACATTCAGGCTGTTGAGGGTCATTAAGCTGGTGAGGTTCATGCCTGCACTGAGGCGGCAGCTTGTGGTGCTGATGAAGACGATGGACAATGTGGCCACCTTCTGCATGCTGCTCATGCTCTTCATCTTCATCTTCAGGTAAGGATTTTGTGCAGAAAGTGGACGATAGAAAGTCAGTTAGCAAGTCAGCTGGCTATACAGTTTAATGAATGCCAAACGATATTTTTACATTCTACATTTTACAGACTTTTAGCCAAGGCTTTTCTGCAAAGCGACTTACATCTAAGAGTGAGAACAACACAAGCAATAATTCTGTAACAGCTGTAATGTAAATGTCCCCTGGGTCTACTTCCACACTGAATAAGAAGCTTTCACTGAGTATCAGTTTGGTGTGTTTGGCAAAACTGAGCTCATAAAAGAGGATGATTAAGACAAAAAGCTCTTTGCACACGAAGAACTGAGGAGACCAAAGATTAGACTGTACTTAATCTACGACACGTTCTCTTTGACTCGCGCTAACAGCTGAACTGTAAACAGTTCTGCTGGAAACTTTACACCATTAAGCTTGTTACTTTCTCAACAAGAAGCAACGGCTTTGTACTTGTCTCAGAGGCTGCAAAAAGAAAAAAAAATAAATAAATAAAGATTTTTTTTCTTCTCTCCAGTCACTTCATAGTCCACTTGGAGCTTCATCAGTGAATCATTGTGAGGAGATGTCTGTGTTTTTATGTATAGTGAAGAATTTGACCAAGTCATTAAAACTATCCGTTCAACCTCACATCAGTAAAAATGCAAAAGTGACAACCTTTAAATGTCTGTCTTATAACACAATCGTTCTCAGAGCCTCACAGGAAGAAAGTTCTGCTCGTCCAAGACGTCGAGAACAAGCTGCAAAATGTCTCCAGCTGTGCCTGCAAGAACAGCAAGAAGCAATGCTGGAGACATTTTGTAGCTTGTTCTCGACGCCTTGGACGAAGAACTTTCTTCCTGCGAGGCTCTGAGAACGATGCTTTAGCTTGTTGTGGACTATGTAACAAGCTTGTTGTATATATGTAACATGCAAGGATGAGAATAGTCCAAAGGCAGAGGTAAAAGAAGAGAAACACACCAAGAGAGTACATCAAACTTGTGGATACATAAATTCTTTATCAACACAGCTGAGTCTGGAAATAAGAAAAAAATAAACAACAGGCACACAAAACAGACGAAAAAGAAAGACCAACAAACACAAATGAATGTCATTCTGTTTGTGGCAACCTTGTCAAACAAACTGTAGGAGTATCTTCTAAAAACACAGCCTCCTTATGCACTTTAACCCGACAACACCCATCAGATAGAAACAGGTTCACCCAAACTTCGCCAGAAAACAAACTGAGACACATTTTATATGCAGTCCAGAGAAGCAAAGTGCCCAGACCTGATGCTGGGAAAACTAAACAAGAGATGGCAAAACACAGGAGAGCCAGCTCTTCAGGCCAAGACTTGTCATTCAGCTTCCTCTCTTCAGTGAAAGGGAGGAACAGGAGACGCTTTCTAACACAGTATTCTGGACTGGGAAGACACTTGGTTTAAAGCAATCTATGACCGCGTTTACTCTGGAGTTTTAATTCCTCTTTAATTCAAACTAAAAGTTCATTTTGCTCTTAACTGGAGAAAAAGTCTATTTAGAATTAAGGTTCATTTCAAAGTGAGAGGCTGGTTTATTCATGTTTTAAATCTGAACTGATTAATTCTTCCATTATGTAAACCTTCATTCCAAAAGGTAATTCCGATCATACTGCGGATGCTCCTTAGCTTGTTCCATCCCGATGATGCACATATTCCACAGGTTGTTTTACCTCCTGTCTTCGGTAGTTTATCTTCCTTCTCCTTCTCAGCTGCTGAAAAAAGTGAAGTAGTATGCTTGTGTCAAGCTGGTACTTCAAAATTTGAATCAAAATAACAGAAACACTGGTACTTATTATGTAGTTTTCCATGTTACGACCAGATGACAAGCAGAAAGCCTTTCTGGTAGACGTAAGTATGTCACGCCCGCCCCCTGTCCAATCAGAACCCTTCCTAACCCGCTGATCTAAAAAAGAATTAAGTAAGGACGTGTTTCCATGTAAACCTGAAATCGGAATTATTATTTCCATGTAAACTTTGAGAATATTGTTAATTCTGAATTATTTCATTCTGAATTATTAATTCCAAATTAAAAAAAACATCATGTAAGCGTACCCCGTGTTAAATGAAAAAAAGGAAAGGGAAAGAAGGCTCCATAAAAGAACAAAGTGTTTTCAGGTCCCACCTACATAACACCTACCATTCTTTTCTTGACTCACCTCCCCAGGTGGTTTGTCAACCATTCACACCTTAAATGCGTTGCCAAAACAGTTAGGCAAACAGCTTACAGGTGACAATGACTCCAGCAACCCACAGCACGGACGAGTGGGTCAGTGACATATATGTGACCCCTCTATGTGTGAATTTGAGTCACAAGCAGCAGTTCATCAGCCTGCAACTTTCCACCAGTCACTCAGAACAGAAGAAGCTTTTCAGACAAGAGGTGATCATCAACATCCCAGAACTTTAATTCTGGCATGTAGGATTCCCAGGAGCAGGATGAATTTAGGAAGAATTGTATTTATGTATTGTGTCTGTGCTTTGATCTGGATTGTACATAGGATAACTCCTACAATCATTATATGCTCATTATATTTTTTTAGTATGTACTTTGGACTGATTAATATCTGAAAGACTAAAAGCTTTGGAGATTGTTTATTGTATAGATTATAAACACAAGTGGAAAGTCTGAAGTAAGAGACAGAAAACCCTCTTTGTGTTTTAGTATTCTGGGGATGCACATCTTTGGCTGTAAGTTCAGTCTGAAGACAGAGGCAGGAGACACGGTACCTGACCGGAAGAATTTCGACTCCCTGCTTTGGGCCATCGTCACCGTGTTTCAGGTACTGATACTTTAAACCCACATAAATCCTTTCCAAGCACTTTGTTTTTTGCAGCTTTTAACTTATTTGCTCATGACTTGGGCTCACATGTCTGCCGAGCAAACAACCAACATGCGCTCCCCTCTGTGTGCACATTTGGTGTAGATTCTGACTCAGGAGGACTGGAACATGGTGCTGTACAATGGCATGGCATCCACCTCCCCTTGTGCTGCTCTCTACTTTGTAGCGCTAATGACGTTTGGAAACTATGTGCTCTTTAATTTGCTGGTTGCCATCCTGGTTGAAGGTTTTCAAGCTGAGGTGAGATACTTTTAACTATAACACTTAACCCTTTATAGGGCACTCAGTGATTTACCTTGAAATTAGAAATTTTAACCTAAAATTTTCCTACGTTGACAAAAAAGAGAGTATTTTCATACTGAAGATGAAAGAAAACAAAGTGATGAGAAATAGTCACTTGCCCTATAAAGAGTTAAGTAAATGTGTGATATGAAGAGAAAATATATGTACTTATCGCAGTTTGTAACGGCTTTTTATTGCACTTTTGACTATTTTTTCCCAGTCTCTGTTTCATCATTTGTGTTTCCTCTACCTGTAACCCCTTCATTTTCTCTCCGTCTCCTCTGCAGGGTGATGCAAACCGTTCTTACTCAGACGATGACAGGTCTTCTTGTAATTTTGATGAAAATGAAAAGCAAAAAGACTCCCTACATCTTTCAGGTACTGATACTTTCAACAGCTTTGCAACATTTTAAGACTGTTTTCTGTCTCACCTCTGAAATTTAATGTCAATCTCAGTGACTGAAAAGGGAGGCGTCGTTTCTGAAAACATGAGCTAAAAGATGTGCTAATGTAAAATCATCATAATCTCCAGAAACAGGCACTTAAATATGAATTCATTTGTTTTTGTTTGGAAAAAAAAAAATGACTTTAGCTTTTTTGTTTTAGTATTGTTATTGCTGCTAGTGGGTGAAGAGGCACAATCATACTGAAGCTGTAATTTGTCAAATTAAAAAAAGAAAATCTTCGTTACTACAAGAAGCCTTGATAGGCATAATTTTCCAGACTGAAATGTAAGTTGAACAAACTTTTCTCTACACATCCAGCCAACCAAAAGAGCATTTGGAATCATTTAGCAGCCCGTCAGGGTGCTGCGTGATGATGTCTGATTACAGCGCTCCTGAGCCCAAATCTACTTTTTTAAAGATATTTATGATGTCAGTGTTTATCAAAATCAGACTCACCAAAATATACTTTTGAGAATGGATAACCCTCTAGTAGATATCCCCTTTTTGCACTTTAATAAGTTCCTCCCTGGCTCCTATAAGGCAATTTATTGTAAATGAAACCTTCTCCTGCCCCTCGGAGGTGTCTGTAACATTGTTTTAGGGCATTTATTGTGTGCAGTGATGGAGAGAGGTCTGCCTTCGCGGCAACAACACAGGAAGAAAACAAAAGGAAGCAAGGGGCTTATTTAATCTTTTCTGTCTTTGACAGCGTCTTTAAGCTCATACATCATCTTTCATTCTCTCATCCTCGCCTCTGTTTTACACTATCATTCATTTTCTCTTCTCCTCTCCCCTTTCCCACTCTTCTGTAGACCCGAAGATCTGCACCCTCACTCCTAATGGACACCTGGACCTGTCCCTGCTGCCTGCCGGTCTGTTTCCCGGAGAGAGGTTGACTTTCGCGCTTGGCTCCAGGAAGAATAGTGTGATCTCTCTCGGCAGAGCCGACCTGGACAAGAGGGCCGTGGTAAGTGAAATGGGCCGTTAAGACAAACTGTAACCACTTCTGGTCAGCTCCTGCCTGAATGGGGGCAACATCATGGGTCAGTTGTTACAGATGTTAGATTTATTGGATTTCCCCACAATATTAATGAATCACTTTTGGATCTTCTTTTTCTTTTTTTTTCTCTCTTTCTCAGTTTCCAGGTCGAGGTTATCACAACTGGGGCCGTCCAATGCCTCCCCAGCCGCACCCCTTGTGGGCCCGTCGCTCCAGCTGGAGCAGCCTTGGAGGACGGCCCTGCTGCTCCTCATCTCCCTCTGCTAGCCCCGCCTTCACCCCTACATCTGCCAGGCCCTTCTATGGCTACGGCCTGGGCGGTCTGGGAGGGGTGGTAGGAGGAAGCCTTCGTATCCGTGGTCCCCGTGCCTCCTCTTCCCCTCACCACCACCACCACCACCATATCCAGCCAGATGAGGAGGAGTCCCTTCTCTCTCCTCCTCCTGTTGCTCCCCACTCTCTCCAGCTTCCCCATCCTCTGCTTCCTGGGTACTTTGCACCACGGCGGGACCGCCGCGCTCTTTCCTTAGAGCTTCCCCATGTGCTGCAGGTTCCAGCCTCACACCCACCACACCACCCGCTGCCTCCTATGACACTTCATGCGCACCACAGGAAGAAGAGCCTCTCTGGGGGGCTGGTAATCAGTGGCGGTGACTTAGAAGCAGCTCACCAGGACTGTAATGGAAAAACCCCACTCTCCCACCTTCTCCAGCCACATCCAAAACGACAGACTGAGCAGCCTGGAAGGGCAAACGCTGAGAGCCAGCTGATGGCTGACGTCTTCCCCCAGGTCAACACACGCAGCAAGAACCGGGAAGATCTGGATGATGAGATCGATTATGTAGGTTGCTTTGTGCATGTAGGGATAAAGAAGTTAAGTAGTCGTTGAAAGTTAAAATATGCTGGCATCGTTTTCCCATCGACATTCCACACATGCAAGTAATCATCTTCAAGACAGTATGTGAAAGCTTGTGAGGAAAAGAAAAAAAAAAATCAGCAAGCAAACACAATCTGGTTTTGTGTTTTGTAACATCCAAACCATTATGTTTTATGTTAAAGTACAAGATTTTAAGCAAGCAAGCAATAATCTTTTCCTCTCTTGTGTAGGATTTTCTTGTAATTTGTATAAAACCCGCACTCTCCATCACCTGGGCCTCATGGGAGTCCCATTGTTTTCATTGTAAACAAGTCTGTGCATGAGCGAAACAAGGTTAATTAGAAAGAAGTATTTCGACAGCAGGGGGGAGGGGGGGGGGGGGGGGGGGGGCGCTGTACAGATGGTGATGTTGGAAGATACTGCAAGCTATTTCTATAGAACTCTCTCCCTTATATAAATAATTTAGATATGGAACTTAAACAGGCATCTTATCTGTGAAGTTCTGTGTCTCTCTGCTTGGATGTTTGTGCCTTGATGTGCTGTAATTTGTTGCAGAGTTTGTGCTTCCGCATCCAGAAGATGATGGAAGCCTACAGACCAGACTGGTGTGAGACAAGAGAGGATTGGTCTGTTTTCCTTTTCTCCCCACAGAACAAGTAAGTTGCAATCTGACTGCTGCTTCCAGTGCATAAAGTAATGGACTGATCGGTTGCTTAACTCTGAAACACTAAGATTGGGGGATTTTTACCCTTGCTACATTGGTTTTGAAAGACTACCCATCCTACTTTAGTGTTCTAGGTTCATTTAAAATGTGGGTAGATTTGTAGTCAGAGCATATAACCTTTGGTAGCTGTCAAAAGCAACAAATCCAGAAACAAGCAAGTGTCAGAAAACTGCAAGAGCATTTGACAAGAGTGCTCTTTACTTTTGCCAAGACTGAGGTAAAAAAAAAAAAAAAAACAGAAAAATTGTAAGACTGTCATTGAAATGAAGCATTTCTAAATTAGAGCATGTCCATCTTGGCTACAAAGTTTATGTAAATCCTGTAAGTTTTTGGAGGGATTCTGCAAACAGACAATGACGGGCACTCAGAGAGCACATCCTCTGCCAACGCCAAGGCTGTACTACTCAGTTTTGATCAAAGTGATCCTAATTTGCACTAAAAGTTTGTGGGTTTTATTCTGAGCCCACACTCAAAATTCTCATTTAAATCTCCTTCAGATTTGTTGGGTAGATTTTGGATAATCATCCTAACACACAAAATTACTGCTGTGATCACACCACTGGTACATATAACACTGTTACACAAGATAGAACAATCTGAACTTTTTTTTTTTTTTTTTTTTTTATTTGCTGTGTGTTGACATGTTTTTGCTTTCTGTTGTTCAGCACCTGAGAATAATCAGGAAATATGATCAGTGTTTAACAGACTTTGACAATCAAGGTTCAAGTTGGGCAGCTGTAGCTCAGGAGGAAGAGCAGTTCTCTCCCAACTTTCCAGTTGGGAGATTGATTCCAGGCTTCTCCTGACTATGTGCCAAAGTGTCCTTAAGCAAGACACGTTGCCCCCTGATGTGCCTATCGGGCTATGAGTGTGTATGTAAGTCGCTTTGGATAAAAGCGACTTGATGTCTGCTAAGTGACTGTAGAATAGAAAGTACTGATCCCCATCTATCTTTTTTTTCTATTAAGAAGTCTCATCATCTGTTAGACTGCAGGTTGAAGTGACCCAAATCTGATTTTTTCCCCCCTGTGCAATCTGTATCTGATCTTTCAATAACAGTCTGAATGAAACAGATCCGTTTTTTTTAAATGCGACTCACACCATTTGGATATCATCTCGTCTCGTCTTTGTACCGCTTATCCGGGGTCGGGTCGCGGGGGCAGCAGCCTGAGCAGGGAAGCCCAGACTTCCCTCTCCCCAGCCACATTTGCCAACTCTGCGGGGGGGATCCCGAGGCGTTCCCAGGCCAGCTGAGAGATATAATCCCTCCAGCATGTCCTGGGTCTTCCCCGGGGTCTCCTCCCAGAGGGACGTGCCTGGAAAACCTCACCAGGGAGGCATCCAGGTGAGAAGGCTAAACGTAAATACCGTAAGATTGTAATTCACGTCGGCGGTAACGACACCTGGTTACGCCAATCGGAGGTCACTAAAATTAATGTTGCTTCGGTGTGTAACTTTGCCAAGAGCATGTCGGACTCCGTAGTTTTCTCTGGTCCCTTGCCAAATTTAATTAGCGATGACATGTTTAGCCGCATGTCATCTTTCAACCGCTGGTTGTCTAGGTGGTGTCCCGATAACAACGTGGGTTTTATAGATAATTGGAGCGCTTTTTGGGGAAAGCCTGGTCTTATTAGGAGAGATGGCATCCATCCCACGTTGGATGGAGCCGCTCTCTTATCTAGCAATATGGACTCTTTTATTAGTCAGCTAAATTGACAACTCAGGGTTGGGACCAGGAGGCAGAATTGTAGTCCTACACACTTTTCTGCAGCTTCCCACCTGCCGCCGCCCACCCAAAACCCCATTCCGACCTTATACAACTCCCCAGCAGTAAGAATTAAACAACACAAAAACACTTCTGGGGTTAATCGTGAAAACCTCATAAAAATAAAAACAATGGATCTAATAAAATCTGAAAATAAGACAATAAAGTGTGGCCTACTGAATATCAGATCCCTCCCAAATAAGTCTTTATTAGTCAATGATCACCACATTGATTTATTCTGTTTTACGGAAACCTGGTTACAGCAAGAGGATTATGTTAGTATTAATGAAGCTACGCCAGCTAACTATTTAAACTTTCACATTCCTAGAACTACAGGCAGAGCAAGTGTTGCAGCTATTTTTCAGTCTGAATTTTTCATTAATCCTAAGCACAAAACTAACTATAAATCCTTTGAATTCCTGACATTAAATTTATCTCATCCAAAATGGAATTCAGAGAAACCGCTCCTTTTAGCATTAGTGTATCGCCCACCTGGACCTTACTCCGAGTTTCTGACCGAATTCTCTGATCTCTTGTCTGAGTTAGTGCTGACTACTGATAAGGTCATTGTACTAGGTGATTTTAATATTCATGTTGACGATGAAAATGATAGTTTAAACATTTCCTTTAGCTCTATTCTAAACTCAATTGGGTTTTCACAAAATGTCAATGGTGCCACTCACTCTCATGGCCATACTCTTGATCTTGTTCTAACATATGGTATTAAGACTGATAAGCTCAAAGTATTTCCTCAAAACCCTGTCTTGTCCGATCACTTCTTATTAACCTTTGAATTCACTTTATTTGATTACTCACTGACCAAAAATAAATTCTACTACAGTAGATGTTTATCAGACAATAATATTACAAAATTTAAACAATCAATTGAATCAATTTTTTCACCTCTACCATGTGTTAGCATGACTGAGAGTCCCCCTTTAAGCCTTACTCCTGCTCAGATTGGTCAACATGCTGATACTATAACAGCTTCAATGCGTACAACCTTGGATAATGTTGCCCCCCTAAAGAAGAAGAAATTAGGTAAGATTATGAAGGCTCCCTGGTTTAATTCCCAGCTTCGAGCTCTAAAACAGGCATCAAGGCGTTTGGAAAACAGATGGCGTTCATCAGGACTAGAGGAGTCTCACTTAACCTGGAAAGAAAGTTTAATTGTATACAAAAAAGCCTTACATACGGCAAGAACAGCTTATTATTCATCATTGATAGAGGAAAACAAAAACAACCCTCAGTTTCTTTTCAGCACTGTAGCTAGGCTTACTAGGAGCCGGAGCGCTGTGGAGCCATGTATTCCTTTCTCACTTAGCTGTGATGATTTCATGTATTTTTTCAGGAATAAAATTGACACTATTGAGATCAAATTCACAATACTCTTCCTTCTACCTATAATGTTGAGCCTGTTGGGGTCTCCGAAGCATCCTTACAACCAGGATCTGACTTGTGTCTAAATAGTTTCTGTCCTGTCCAACCCTCTGAATTAACTAAAATAATAGCTTCATCTAAACCATCCACCTGTATCTTAGACCCTTTCCCAACGAGCCTCTTTAAGGACATTTTCCCTTTAATTAATACATCACTACTAAATCTTATCAATATGTCTTTAGTGACAGGATATGTACCACAGTCATTTAAAACTGCTGTAATCAAGCCTTTACTTAAAAAGCAATCTCTGGATCCAGAGGTGATAGCAAATTATAGACCTATATCTAACCTCCCGTTTATGTCCAAAATTCTGGAGAAAATAGTTTCAGCTCAGCTACATGCCCACCTGAGCAGAAATAATTTATGCAAGGAGTTTCAGTCAGGATTTAGAGCTCATCATAGCACTGAGACGGCATTGGTGAAAGTTACTAATGACCTTCTTATGGCCTCAGACAAAGGACTTGTATCCATACTTATCTTGCTTGATCTTAGTGCTGCATTTGATACCGTCGATCATAACATTCTGTTACAAAGACTAGAACAGGTGATTGGAATTACAGGTACAGCGTTAAGCTGGTTTAAATCATATTTATCTGATAGACTTCAGTTCGTTCATGTAAATGACAAGTCCTCCTCCCAAACTACAGTAAGTCATGGAGTTCCTCAAGGTTCTGTACTTGGATCAATACTCTTCACGCTATATATGCTCCCTTTAAGCAAAATTATTAGACAGCATGGAATAAACTTTCATTGTTATGCAGATGATACTCAACTATACTTATCCTTTAAACCAGATGAAACAAACCAGCCCAATAGGCTACAAAATTGTCTCATAGACATAAAGACTTGGATGTCTAGAAATTTTCTCCTCTTAAACTCAGATAAGACTGAAGTAATTCTCGTTGGATCTGAAAAACTCAGAGCTAAATTTTCCGGTTTTGTAATGAACCTGGATGGCATTACTTTAGCTTCCAGTGCTACAGTGAGAAACCTTGGAGTAATATTTGACCCTGACCTGTCCTTTGGCCCACATATTAAGCAGGTTACTAAAACAGCCTTCTTTCATTTACGTAATATAGCCAAAATTAGGGACATTCTGTCTCGGAGTGATGCAGAAAAACTGGTTCACGCTTTTGTTACTTCGAGACTAGATTACTGTAACTCTCTATTACTGGGCTGTCCTAAATATGCCCTGAAAACCCTTCAGCTGATCCAGAATTCTGCAGCCAGAGTCCTGACCAGAACCAGCATGAGAGATCATATTTCTCCAGTTTTAGCCTCTTCATTGGCTGCCTGTTGAATCTAGAATAGAATTTAAAATCCTTCTCCTTACATATAAAGCCCTCCACAACCAGGCACCACTATATATCAAAGACCTCATTGTTCCTTATATACCAAGCAGAGTACTTCGTTCGCAGACTGCAGGCTTACTTGTGGTTCCTAGAGTCTCAAAGAGCCGAGCAGGAGGCAGAGCCTTTGGTTATCAGGCCCCTCTCTTATGGAATAAGCTCCCAGTTAGTATTAGGGAAGCAGACACCCTCCCCACCTTTAAGACTAGGCTGAAGACTTATCTTTTTGATAAGTCCTATAGCTAGGGATGGTTAGCATCCCTTAGTTATGCTGCTATAGGTTTAGACTGCTGAGGGACATTTCCTGATACACTGAGCTTCTTTCTTTTTCTCTTTATCTCTCCCTTTACCCCCCCCCCCCCCCCCCCCCCCCCCCCCCATAACAGTGTTGCATCATTAACATGTATGTTAATGATGTCTCAGCAGGTCTGCCTGGCCGGGAGTAGCAGTTCCTGTTGTCTGTTGTCTGTTGTCTTTCTGTCCCCTTTCCCCCACACAGCAGAGGCAGATGGCTGCCTGTCCTGAGCCGGGTTCTGCCGGAGGTTTCCTTCCTGTTAAAAGGGAGATTTTTCCTTCCCACTGTTGCCAGTGTGCTTGCTCAGGATGGGAGATTGAGTTGGACTCAACTCAATCTGTTGGTTTCCTTATATAGGCTATTATGAATTGGCCTTCATTATGTTTTCCCCTCTGTCTGTAAAGCGTCTTGAGATGGCATTGCCGTGATTTGACGCTATATAAATAAAGTTGAATTGAATTGAATTGAATCCTAACTAGATGCCCGAGCCACCTCAACTGGTTCCTCTCGATGCGGAGGAGCTGCGGCTCTACTCTAAGTTCATTGGTGCTGCCACGACAGGCACCAACGACCTTACGGCCACAGCTCCGGCTGGCCGCCTCAGCAATAGAGGCACGGAACACAGCCCATTCGGACTCAATGTCCCCACCTCACTCGGGACATGGTTGAAGTTCTGTTGAAGGTGGGAGCTGAAGCTCGCTCTGACGGGGGACTCAGCCAGACGTTCCCAGCAGACCCTCACAACACGTTTGGACCTGCCAGATCTGACCGGCTTCCTCCCCCACCATCTGAGCCAACTCACCACCAGGTGGTGATCAGTTGACAGCTCCGCCCCCCTCTTCACCCGAGTGTCCAAGGCATGCGGCCGCAGGTCCGATGATACGACTACAAAATCGATCATCGAACTGCGGCCGAGAAAATCCTGATGCCAGGTGTACATATGGACACTCTTATGTTGGAACATGGTGTTCGTTATGGACAATCCATGACAAGCACAGACGTCCAATAACAAAACACCATTTGGGTTCAGAGGGGGGGGACCATGCCTCCCAATCACTCCTCTCCAGGTCTCACTGTCATTGCCCACGTGAGCATTGAAGTCCCCCAGCAGAACAATGGAGTCCCCAGAAGGAGCACCCTCCAGCACTCCCTCCAAGGACTCCAGAAAGGGTGGGTACTCTGAACTGCTGTTCGGCACATAAGCACAGACAACAGTCAGGACTCCCACCCGAAGGCGGAGGGAAACTACCCTTTCATCCACTGGGGTAAACCCCAACATGCAGGCACCAAACTGGGGGCCGATGAGAATGCCCACACCTGCTCGGCGCCTCTCACCATGAGCAACTCCAGAGTGGAAGAAAGTCCAGCCCCTTTCGAGGGTACTGGTTCCAGAGCCCAAGCCATGCGTCGAGGTGAGTCCAACTATATCCAGCCGGAACCGCTCAACCTTGCGCACAAGCTCAGGCTCCTTCCCCACCAGAGAGGTGACATTCCACGTCCCTAGAGCCAGCTTCTGCAGCCGGGGATCGGACCGCCAGGGGCCCCGCCCCTTGCTGCCGCCCAGCTCACACTGCACCTGACCCCTACGGCTCCTCCCGCAGATGATGAGCCCATGGGAGGTGGGGCCCATGTAACCCTTTCGGGTTCAGCCCAACCAGGCCCCATGGGTGAAGGCCCGGCCACCAGACGCTCGGTCTTGTACCCTACCTCCAGGCCTGGTTGATGATTTGGAGATGTGGTCCAAAAAATCTGATATGTGTCTGATTGTGACTTTAGCCTGAACAGCCAGACTGCATTCATCTGACCTACACGATACACAGGTTAGCAACATGAGGTAACAATCCCACTTCCAGTAAATAAAGCCCAAAGCGTTGGCACACAGGTATGGACCACCAAAGATGTTGGTCTGGATGTGACAGCATCAAAGAGAGGTGCTCAAACCTGTGCATAAAGGCCCGCTCTCCCACCACTCCTGGCTGTAACTGGCTATGCCTGGATGGCTAGAAAGTTACTCTCCGCTGTTACCGTCCATCTTTACTTCTACAAACGCGAAGACGTCACACACACTCACTGTGACGTCATCGTGGGACATTTTTAGTGCAAATAAGGTTGATACAGGAGATCACAAACCGAAATGTGAACAGACTCTCAAAACAATTAGATTTCACAAAGAACTCAGAATCGAGCATTTTGCCCTGCAGTCTGAACGTAGCCTTAGAGAACAAGGGACAAACCTCAGGAGGGTATATTTTTAAAACCAGAAGCAGCCCGTAAAATTGTGCATTAATTTGTTGTGATGTGTTACAATCTGCGAGGAAGAGCTCGATCAGACGCGGTTCAGTATTTTAATAAAACCTATTTAAATACTTCAATGCATGTTCCATTACGAATGAATTTAATTTCTCTTGTAGTTTATTCATTTTCATCTTCAGCCTGTTTTTCATCCCTTCCAATAAACACTGCTGCGAAGAAATTTAATTGCTTCTTGGCAGCACCCACTGTCACATGCTAAGTTTTTCAAATGCATATTCAGTATTTATGTGTCCCATCTCTTTCTGCCTCCCTCCTGCCTCCCTCCCTCCTCCCCCCTTTTTTTCTCTGTTTCTCTCACATTCCTCCTTTCTATTCTCCCAGCAGAGCATTGTACTCAGGAGTCCTGTGCTTCTGAGAGCGCTGTTAATGTAATTTGTTTTGAATTAGGAGCAATGTAAACGGGGGCTGAATGAGGCTATTTACTCAGCAAGATGTGAGTGTGCTTCCAAGCACAATCAGGGAGCTGGCTGCCATTTTGCCTGCGTGAAAGTGGTTAATAAATTATATTGTACCTCTTTTTTTTTTTTTAGCTTAATAATAAATGTAGCTCCAATTTAAACTTCTCCATTTACTAATTTTATCCCCCTCTCCTCAGGTTCAGACAGATGTGTCAATCCATTATAGCCCATAAGCTGTTTGACTACGTCGTATTAGCCTTCATCTTCTCCAACTGCATCACAGTGGCTCTGGAGAGGCCCAAGATTCTGCAAGGCAGTTTGGTAAAGCTACTCTCCATGTGTTTGCTGCAAGATACAGCCCTGTTCCTGAATGCTTTGTGCTATAGCCAAATTCTAATGATCAATTTAAGTTTACTGTCTAAAAAGTCCAGTAAACAAGGTTTTAAAACTCCCTTGTGGCTCATTTCCTGTTTCTAACACTCAATATTCTCTCCTCCCATGCAGGAAAGAGTCTTCCTCACCATCTCCAACTACATCTTTACTGCCATATTTGTTGGCGAGATGACTCTCAAGGTAACATTCTTACAACCTGTCTTTCTATTACTGCCAGCGCAGGCCCCCACATAGAGATGCATTCTTTGTCTGCTTGTCTCCTCCCAGTTTGGCCATTCCTCTCAGTCGCCTCAGCGCTCCCACCTCCCTTCCTCTTCACCTCCTTTCTTTCGCAGCGGTTCCCATGTTCCTTTGTCGACTGGAGCAACGAAGCTGTGTCATTAATTAGCAGGATAGTCTGCTCTTCTCGATGTCATCCAGCCCTGCCCCCACACTGTGTCTCTCTTACTTTCCTCTATTTTTAAGTCTATGTTTCCACTTTCTTAAGTTTGGTCTGCTTTCATTAGTCTATTTCTCAGACCTTCGGGTTTCACTCCCTCCCTACTCCACAGTCTCTGTATTCTCTGGGAAAGGCTCTGGTACAAGTGGGCCATCAATTATGCACCCCTATAATCAATTATTAACCAATCATGGCCCGTCAAGGAGCCACAGACTTGTCAGACCCCTGGCCGAGCAGTACATGGATCCTTTCATGTCTCTGTGTGTTTGAATCTCTCGTATCTACGTAATATGTGTTTCTGTGTATTTTTGAGTAACATTAATCTCTCCATAGGACTCCACTACCTGGTTTAGTGTCACTTACAGGATGCAGCTAAATAAAGCACACAGCAGTATGGGGTATCTTCTATTGGATATTTGCTTTCTAGAAACCATATAGATTATATACTGTCGATCTATGAATTGCAAACTTGCACACTTATTATGCATTCAGAGGACTTCTTATCAATGAGGGCAGTTCACATTTTGGCATTCAGACCTCAGATGTTTGCCAGGCCCTGATCCTTCGACCATTTTGATGTTTGCACACAAGGCCCCCATGGTCTCTTTAAGCTTTGCCGAACACTTGGCAAACAGATTCAAATGTCACTAGCAGATTTCTTGCCTAAGCAGGCATTATGCTCCCACTGCTGCTTTGCAAGACACAGTTTCCATCTGTGTGCATGTGCGTTGCAATGCTTGTGCAACACCCATCCCACACTTTATAACTTACAGAGGGGTAAAATTTTATTGTATGCCAGACTGCTTCACACAATATTTTTTAATAGCCAAGTATAACGGAATTGGCTCCGGGGCATCATTACTGCACCAGCAGGAAACACGATGCCAGCTCGGAAATCTGTTTAGTAATGCATGGTTGTCTCGCTCTGTGTGCATGTTAGCATCAACTACAGGTGCCTTTTTAGTCCTATATCTCTTTAAATTTGCTCTCCGTGTGTGTGTGTTTATATGTGATGTCTTTATGGATACTGTTTTAGCAGATGTGTGCGATTTTATGTGTGCAGCATGTCATTGTCTGTTTTGTCTAGATTGCATCTTATCATCTTGCTGTAGAGAGTTTGTACCTGCATCAATGAGCAGATAAACTTTCAGATGTGGCTTCTGCCATGAGAGCAGTTGTCTGAAAAGTACATATCATCGATTAAAGCAGCTCTACTTATCTTTGGCAGATTCCCACATTTTGGTAATATCTCTTGCATCCTTTCTTTTCTCTGAGCTTTCTTCAGCCAGTAAAAGTCAGTCTGTGCTTGAATCTACTTTCATCTCTCTTTCTCTCACATTCCCATCTTGTTTCTGTTGCTCTCTTAAGTACATTTTCTAAACATTTCCACTGAGCTGTCTCGGATTTTCTTTTTGCTGAATAAGCAAAGAAATGTCTAACCTGCACTCATAGTGCAAATCTAAAGGAGTAATACAAATTAATGATAAAGAAAATGAAATATCCTTCCTAGGTTTGTCAAAATATTGGGCATGTTTTTATCTAAAAGTCAAAGTGAGTACGAGTCACCTGCAAATGTACATTTCTGAGCCTATTTCTGTCATCTGATGACTTACAGCATTCCACTGGGTTCTATTCTTTTTACTTTTTCTACATGTATAAAAGGAAAACACCTTCTTTTGGAATCTGTTGCTGCACAATGGCTCTTTTCCACTTTTGGATTTGTTTTCTTTGATTTCAAGTTAATTAGACCAAAATCACTGTGCCAAGTGCAATTTTCCCAGTAAGCGAACCTAACCCAAGTAGGACCCCATGTGTGATGACATCATGGGTATTTCCTTTATTTTTCCCAGATGACAGTTTGATTTTTTTTTAAGCTCAGTCAGAAACACACAACACGGAGCCATCTGTGATTGTGTTTTTAAATTTGTTATGTCATAAATAACTAATCAGATGTTCTACTGCTACGCGTCTTCTTTCTTCCCTCCAGGTGGTTTCCATGGGTTTGTACATGGGGGAGCAGGCATATCTGCGGAGCAGCTGGAACATTCTGGATGGATTCTTGGTTTTTGTGTCACTGATTGACATAGTTGTGTCCATGGCTGGAGGAGCTAAGATCCTGGGAGTGCTCAGGGTGCTCAGGCTTCTCAGGACACTGCGTCCCCTCAGGTATCCATTCAGACTTAACACCCAAAACATTGCCTGTTTTCTGCAGTTCAGGTTTTCTTGTGTCAATATAAGCTTGTTTTGATGCCTGTTAGCCTGTTTTTAATACTAATTATTAGAAAGAAAATCCATCCTGGAAGTTGAAAGCCATACAATAAAGGTAACAAGAAGAAAAGAGGAATTCAGCATAATCATAATTATAATATGAAGACTGATAAGTTTTAAAAATGCTCCGTCAAACTCATTAAGTGATTAATTTGTAGTTGACAAGCATATATAAGTATAACAGAGCTGTCAATATGACTGATAAACAGTCTGCACATTGCTTTAATCAAGACAGTGTCAGTGTCCAGTAAAAATGATTGCAATATGGTGATGCAGCAAAGCAATGCTCTCTGGTCAGAGAAATCCCCAAATCATTTATTTATCCAGTTATTTAACAATTGCAACAGCAAGCAGAAAATCTGGACATAATTGTAAAAAATCATATTATCTGGAATAGCAGTGTTTTCTCTCATGAATGCAACACATGGGCGAAACAATCTCCGAGTTAATCAGTACAATTTTTATGATGTTATTATGTAGGAATGACATGCGTCACTCCAAGCACGTGGTACAGAGAATAAGCACTGCAACGATGACAAACCATGCTCTTAATTTTTTCTTCTTTTTATATCATGTATTTTATTCCTTTTATTTTATGTATAATTATTTGCTTGTAATTTGCTTCCCCTCTGCAGAGTAATTAGCAGAGCTCCAGGACTGAAGCTTGTGGTGGAGACCCTCATCACTTCCCTTAAACCCATTGGCAATATTGTCCTCATCTGCTGTGCATTCTTCATCATCTTTGGCATTCTAGGAGTACAAGTAAGGAATACTGCATTTCTTTGACTCACACTCGTTGCATGCATGTGAATTATTATTAGTTTGTGTATGTGGGTTTTTTTCCCCCTGTTTGTGTCCAATATGGTTTCTAACCCTTATGGGTCTATGTTTTTGTCTCCCTTACTTCCTCTCAGTTAATCACACAAACATCTCTATCTTCATCCCTTTTAAATAAACTTTCTTTGTCTTTTTTTTCTGCTTCTTACATAACTGCAGATCATTTTTGCAGCTGCTGGCTTCTCTGACCACCTCATTATTTTATCTCATTAGAATAACTCACAATGGCTTAATTCTCTCTTATATAAAGAGTCAGATGGCATCAAAGTCTGTTTTTCTCTTTCTTTTCTCTTCCTTTTGACAGCTGTTTAAAGGAAAATTTTTCCACTGTCTTGGCCCCGATGTCAAAAACATTACCAACAAGTCTGACTGTCTGCAAGCAAACTATAAGTGGGTCCACCATAAGTACAACTTTGACAACCTGGGACAGGTGAGGGTCACTTGTGTTTCTTGTAGTGTATTACAATGTTTAAAAGCTCAAATGACTGTATTATGAAGAGCATAATTGTACATCTTACCAATTATCTGTTGTCCAGGCTCTGATGTCCCTGTTTGTACTCGCATCTAAGGATGGCTGGGTCAATATCATGTACCACGGTCTGGATGCAGTGGGTGTAGACCAACAGGTATTTAGGATTTAGGATTTATAAGCCAATCCTTTAGATTTATTTTTCTAAACGACCTTCTTTCTGCTTTCTGTTCTTTTTCTTTCCCATCACATGATTTTGCCTTCCATCTCTAGCCGGTAACCAACAACAACCCATGGATGCTGCTTTATTTCATCTCCTTCCTGCTCATCGTCAGCTTCTTTGTACTCAACATGTTTGTCGGCGTGGTGGTGGAAAACTTCCACAAGTGCCGGCAGCACCAGGAGGTGGAGGAGGCCAAGAGGCGCGAGGAGAAGCGCCAGCGACGCATGGAAAAAAAGAGGAGGAGTAAGAGAGATATACATGGGGAATACGTTGCAGTTACTAATGCAAAGTTTCAATCATTGATCTCAAAGTAGTTTAGTTACTTTTTTTTTTTTTTAACTCTTTTTAAACCAAAAAGACAAATTACCTTTTTTTTTATAGCATATCAAAGTTGTAGACTGGGAACACCTCACCTTAAATTTTCTTGGTACAAACTTTCAAACTCAACAAGGTTAGGTGGACGGTACAGGTGCACAGTCAAACTACAACAAATGTCACCTGAGTGTCCACAGCCAGCCTTTCTTTTTGTCTTTTGGTTATCGTTTTGGTTTGGCTTTGACTCTGAGATACAGTATCACTTCTGCTGTGACCCTTATACGACAAGTGTTAGCCAGCTAAGTGTTTGGACAGAGACAGGCTCCAGTCTAGTTGTAGAATCATTCCAAGGACCACCGATTGGAGGAGGAGGAGATCAACCTGCAGTCCCAGATAGAATGATGATATCACAGTCTTGTTAAAAAAAAAAAAAAGTCAACTTCCAAAAGTCTTTTATTGGCATCTTAAATAGTTTAAATGAATTATATCTTTTGTTTCATTAATCTTCAGAGTGTAGAACATAAAATCTGAAAAAACTTTTAAGGATCTGAAAAATATCAAGTAAACCCAAGTAGTTGCTTGAAAAAGAAGCACTTGAATGTTTCATTTTACCTTGATTGTTTGTGATTTGTCTTCGTTTACACTTGTAGAATAATAAACTCTGATGAAGACATGCTGGAAAAAAGAAAGTATAGACAAGACAATGATAATATAAAGAGATCATTCATGCTTTTGAGGGAATTTAGCCACAATCAAATTATTTAAACTCATATTTCCGACCTCTTATTACCATCACGCATCTCCAGTTGAATTTTTTTTTTTTCTTTTGTTGCAGGAAACAACACTTTGAAACTGATTTATAGCAAAGTTGTATCAGAAATTAATCAAAGCTCTGTTTTTTGTTTTTGGTTTTTTTTTTCCAACAGAAGCCCAGAAACTGCCATACTATGCCAGCTACGGCAACGTACGCCTAATGATCCACACACTCTGCACAAACCACTATCTGGATCTTATCATCACCTTCATCATCTGCATCAACGTCATCACAATGTCCTTGGAGCATTACAATCAGCCTCACGTAAGAAAAAAAAAAAAGCTGACCTTTGTTCTCAAAGATGCGTGGCTTCTCGCCAAGTAAAAAATAAATCTTTGCAGCCCTTTTCTTGCATCAGACCACATCTCGCCTTTTCCAAGCAGCAGCATCCTAGTGTTGCCCCAGTGACACCACTGACTGGTCAACCACCGTGACACCGTGTCCAGGCTCAGTAGCCTGTGTTGTGAGATGCCTCGGACCACGCAAAGAAACTGTGATTGCGCTGCTGATTTGACGTGGGCAGCTGTCAGGGCAGTGATAGCTGATCAGTACATGCATCAGCCCATCCGTGTGGCGGATAGAGGCTCAAAAGCCTAAAAGCACTTTTGTGTGGGAGAGAAAAGTGATTATCTTGAGATAAGATGCCTGTTTGACCTTTAAAATGGAGCAAGCTTTCCTCAAACTGACCGAGCATCAGATAAATATCACAGGTCTTGGCTGTATTTGTCAGCTGTTGGTCCTGACATTTGGCAGCCTCCCACTTGTTAGAAGACACAGCTTTATTCATGAATGGAAGAAACAGCCAGCCAGCTAACATTAAAGTCAGAAAGTGGAAGCTAGACGTGGTCTGAAAAAATTAAAACACACTTGCCTCTGGAATATTCGATTAAGCAGCTCAGAATATGTTTGTTTGTGACGCTACAAAGGCTGTTATTAGGCCTGTTGCACTTTTGATTACCCTCCACAAACAGCTGGAGCATTTCCAGTGTACTTTTTGTGTCTGCCGAGGCTGCACACTCTATCACATGTACACACACACACGCACACACCAGTGTCTTTCTTTACTTTCTCTTTTCAGTCTCTGGATCTTGCACTAAAGTACTGCAACTATTTCTTCACCTCCACTTTTGTGCTGGAGGCTGTTCTCAAACTCATCGCGTTTGGATTCCGTCGCTTCTTCAAAGACAGGTAAAGTGTATGTTCATCATCATTGTCTCGGCAGCATCGACTGTATGAAAAAGCTTCGTCAAAGGGTATATTTTTACTTATTTGCTGCAGTGTGTATGCGTTTATATTTCCAATTCAGCGTAGCTTTTATTTCAGATTCGCAACTGCTCTCTTTTATGATAAATCTGCATCAAAGGTAGACTGCACTGTCTCAGAATGACTGCATGGCAGCATTTCTCAGGGCCCTGCAGTGTTTAACCAGGAACACGTTTGGGATTAGTTAATGAAAAGCAAAATTTAGATCATTAAAATTTACAGTGTCGTTTTATCTTTTTTTTTTCTGTTCATCTCTGTCACTTATCACGTATATGATCACAAAGATATTGAACATTAAAGCCACGATCAGAGCTTTAGGCAAACGGTTTATCCCTTTACTGAACATAATATAAATAGTGCCACAATAAACAGTTATTTAGTTCAAAGTGTTTCTGTCTAAATCCACATTTTGCTTTGATCATGTGAAATGGAAAAAGGACAGAACAGCTTTGACTGCATCAAGGATTATGAATTTTTTTAAAGCTAGCGCTTAGAAGTTCTGGGGTTTTTTTTTTTTCCAGCGAAAAAATGCACTTCATGTATGAAAAATGATCAAATAAGGCTCAGTGACCACCAAGTAGTTTATCATTTCCTCGTTGTATGAAGTTATTTTAAATAAAATATCAATTTGAACCCTTAAAAATGATCACAGCATTATTCATATTATTATTATTTTATGATAAATTCTCACTGTATTGTTCATTCATTAGAAAAAAGTCAAAACTGTCTGTTCATTTTGTTGATGTGATGCCATTTTCCTTTCAAATTTGTCATCTTAGTCACATCGTAATGATCCTTTGCAGCCGTGGTAACTCATAGCTCACTCACTGTAGCTCAAACTTGCTCGTGCACAGTGATGAGACTTTTCAGGGATGTGTGTTATCTGATTAAAGCAGAAATAGATGTGGGAGCTTGTATAATACTGATGGCAGTTTAATGTTATTGGCCTATTTTAGTTTCTGAGGAGAAAGAGCAGCACAGGATGAGACTGGTGGAAAAACGGTTAGGAAGGGAAATAAGGTGAGAGAAGCAGAGAGGAATGCAGAGGGCAGATAACATGTAGCAGGGAAAGATGGACCAATCAAAGAAAAAAGAGGAAGAGGGGACAAATGAGTGATGAAATGAGGAAAAGATGGACAGATATAGTGGGAATTTATCTCACGGTTATCAGCTGGCACTTTGTCTCTTTTTATGAAGTGTTAGCAACAGCCATGAGCAGTCATTGTGCATAGTGGGATTAATGGGCTGGGGTGACTTGCGGGCCAGCTTTAGAACTGGGTCAATGGAGTAGAAGGTAACACACAAACAAGGGCGATGCTATGTTGCTGGTTTTGTGTGGATTCTGTGTGTGACAGGGTGGAAAATGCGTAAATCATGTTTAAGTCAAGTTTTTGATGCGCAAAAGTTTTTTTTGTTGTCGCTTTGCCAAGATGTGCTTAATTGCGCACATTTTATTAATTTGTTAGTGTAATAATATTTCCACAACCTCAAAAAAATAAAAAGATTGTGCATTCACTTTTGCTCCGAGGAACAGGTGGGCAGTCTAATTCCAGGAGGAAGCGCATGTGGAGGATAATAAGTGTGCCTACTGTCAGGCAGAATTACAACAGAGGCCAACGTGATGAAATGCTGGATAATAATGAGTCACAGGTGGCAGTGGAAGCGCTGATGTTAATGGCGTTTTAGATGAGAATTTGGAAACAACTTTGCGAGATGCTTCATCATGTGGGTCGACTTGCTCAGAACAGATACGCATCTGATTTACTCCTTTCCGAAACACCTCACACAGTCTTTAGCTCACAGTGAGTAATCACCAAATAATATGGATGAATCATCACGCTGTCAGTTGTTGCCAGTAGCTGGTAAGTGAATGTGCGGATGTCTCTCATTCTTCCTGTACAAGGTTGGACCCGGACGAGACACAGCAAAAGGACGTCTTACAGTCTGTCGCTGACTGTAGAGCCGTTCCCACTGTTCCCTGCCTGTTTCCAAGCTTTAAATGCTGCAGGGATAGATTTATTGCATGTTTTTAGGGTTGAGACTTGATAGGATCATGTGGTAAAAACTGTGCATACCTTAAAGTAAAATGCATAAATCGAGCTGATGATAAGTTGCACACTTCTATTTGTACATCCTTGTGACCAGTCAAACTCGGTAAGTTAGCAGCTCATATATACAACAACTAGAGCAATTTTTTTTTATTTTTCCTTTTCTGCAACTTCCTTTTTTTTAACCCTCTGATGCATAAATTATTAAAAAGCAATGCAACACTTTAGTTTCACCTGCAATATTTTACACCTACAGACATGTATAGAGGTGTTTTTCTTTGTCTTTAATATTATTTGACTTTTTTTTAAGTTTATTTATTTAATTTATTCTATAGAAATATTTATAAAATGATACATTGTCATATTTATATATTAGCAATATTCTATAAAAATTGACTGGTGTAATTCTTTGTCCTTTTTATCACTAAAGTAAACTTGTTAATTACATGTACATGTATATATTACATTTTTTATCATATTTATTTATTCTTCAGTAAGTGACAGGGTGATTCTCCTAAAGTCCATTGAAGTGGTAAAATTGCAAATATGCCATCGTCACTTAGAAACATGCTAGAAAATAGCCTTTAAATAGGTGGAGTGGACACGCTGCATCAAAGGGTTAAATGTGTATTCCTGCAATGTCCCAACAATAGAATTGTAGCTGTATTCATTGGTTGTGTGTGCGTGGTGCAATTCTGTGGGGTCCATCATGAGCATCTCTGTATGGGCTTGTGCAAGGTGGAACCAGTTGGACCTGGCCATCGTGCTCCTGTCAGTAATGGGCATCATCCTGGAGGAGATAGAGATCAGTGCCGCGCTGCCCATCAACCCCACTATCATCAGGATTATGAGGGTACTGAGGATAGCACGAGGTATGTACGCCACACATCTTCGAAACACTCACACATGCATGTCTATGTGCCACTACACTTCCTGTAAATAGAAGATCAGTTTGCTCATGTTGGTGTGTTAATATGTTGGCACTTTGGCAACAACTTTTGCAGGTCAGTTAGCTGCATTGCAGCTATTGACAGAAGTGTTGTTGTTTGTTTGTTTGTTTGTTTGTGTTTGTGTGTGTGAGTGTGTGTGTGTGTGTGTATGTGAGTGTTGGTGTTACAACAGGCAAAATTATAGACTGACCTTTCCACAATACATTGTTCCAGTTTTGTATGTAATTGAACCTGAGGGATTTCTCACTAAATTGCCACTAATCTCTTTCTCTGATGTGCACACACACACACACACACACACACACACACACAGTGCTGAAGCTGCTGAAGATGGCAACAGGAATGAGAGCCTTGCTGGATACAGTAGTCCAAGCCCTGCCTCAGGTACAACTCTTACACTGCCTCTTATTGTTTGTTTTTCTTTTCTACTCACGGGCACGTACCCCACATTCCCCAGGAGAAAGTCAGCCAGTCTCAGTCTGGAGCTGGCGAGTGTAGGCCCTGCTTCCCTTTTTTTTTTCTTTTTCTTTTGGCCTTTAGGCGACTCTAATGGATGACTCATTCACGTCAAAGACTAGGAGAGTGGAACACAAATATGTGCGCATATACACACACTTGCGCACAAGCACGGCATTTGTCTTTGTGCCTTCAGCACCATGGAGAGTACCCAGACTCCCACTGAGACCACAATGTTGCTACATGCTGTTCTTAAACCAGCCTGTAACTCATTTAGTGGTGAACTGTGTTTCCGAATCAGAGTTTCTAGGCCATCCTTTGCAATTCCAGTGTCCTCAAAGTGTGGCTCCATATAGACCCAGACAGAGTTTAGGTTTTTTACACGGTAAATGTGTTGAAATTGATCATATTTTTTAATCAAAAAGGCTTTTTTTTCCAGTTTTATGAGCTCCTGCGAATCAGGGCTGTTTCACTTTCCCATTACTTATTCAAATTAGAGTCAAGCAACAACATTGCCTTGCATCCAAAAGACTGCTGGGATAGGCTCCAGCTTCCCCGCCACCCTTCATCGGATAAGTTGGGATAATGAATGAATGAATGCATGAATGAATGAATGAATGAATGAATGAATGAATGAATGAATGACCTCCCATTGCAAAAAGATGTACAGCTACAAAGTAACAATTTAAACAGTTTTTTAAGATGAAGAAAGTCTTCTAAAATGATTAGTCAATAATCCAGATTCTCTGCTCTTATTTATGGGGGTTTGTCTGCTGTTCCAGTTTAACAAATTGTGTTTCTATTACCAGTTTTTGCAAAATAAAAGTGAAATTTGTTAGTTTTGACAAACACCAATTGTGATTGTGCAGGTGTTTTTATTAGATAATGTTTAGCATAGAAGTTCTCTTATAGTAAAATGTGTCACTAATAATCCGTTGCACACTTCTATCAGTACACTCTAGTGTCCAGATTTGTGTAGATTTGCAGATTTGAAATTTGACATAAGCTGAGAATTTCGGCTCATGCAACATAGCCTCTTTGCTTTATTTTGGGGTTTTCTACTTGCTGTAGAGAATTTTTTTTAAACCCTTCTCTGTCATTTTTTAATTCATTGTAAAACTCTCTGTTGTTCCATTCTGTGCCATCTTTACTGGAAATGAACTGTTCACATGACCTGCTACGTCACGCCCGGGAACACATAAATTACACTTTTGCAGTAAACTTCTGCATCCAAATACCTGAAAAACCAACTCATGACAGTGTAAAAAACTTTTTAGCAATATTTGTTTTTCCAAAATGTATGAGTTTCCATTAGAGATTTTTTTTATAGCTATATTTTGGTTTTGCAGATTTCTAGGAGTAATGGAGACGCGGCTGTCTCACTCCAGCTTCTTCTATGCTGTCAGATTGCTTCACAACAAGCTAAACTGGAAGATGGAACTCTGAATTTAATGCTGCCATGTTAATACACTTGTTTTAGTCATTGTATCCTGATAAATCAAATCTCTGTGCAAAACAGTTTCTTCCAATTAACACAAACTCAACTTTTGTTTGTTTGGCGCAATTTATTTATTAATTATTTCATGAGGGCAAATTTTTTGATGGGGATCATGATAAAAGCTTAGTTGAAAAATCTAAAATCCTACTCTCAAATGAAAAAGAATAAAACAGTCAAGTTCTGATGAACATGTCAGTGATATTGTTCACTTTGGTGGAAAAAAAATATGATGCAGTGCATCAACTCATTTTTCCTTCCATTAATTTACACTGCCGTTGAAGTGGATCACTTTGGGGGCGTGTAGTGACCCACTTGACTCCACTCCTCCCTTTTCCTTCCCAGGAGCTTCCTCTTTTTAGACCTATAGTGCCAATTAAACCTTGGAGTCTGTTAATACATTATGAAAGAGCACAGAGTCAACAGCCTGAGGTCAGACCACATCTAGACTTCTCCGTACCCTCACTCAGTTCATCTGCTTTCATTAAGAAACATCTAAATAAAAATGACATCTCAATGCAATTTCAATTTAAAAAAACTAGGATGAAAAGAGTTTAAATTTCCTACTTTTGAGATTTAACAATATCTGCAAATCGGAACGGTTTACTAAATGTTATATTTTCAGACTTAAAAAGCCCCAAATCAAATAATGTTTTTGTCCTGAGTTTCGGAGATAGGAATACCTGTAGACACACAAACATATGCACATATAAGCCAGTGATGTTTCCGTAATATATCTGTAACTGTAACTGTAATTCTCTGAGTGCAGTTTTCTCAGCTTTGGGACTCTGCTGGGAATCAACAGCTCCGGAAATGTATATAATAGATGCCATTGTGCCATTAAATGAGTCAGGAAAACAGAGTTTTATGGTTGTAAAGTTGTAAAATATGCTGTTATAGTATTGCTGTAGAAGGTTCATACATGTGCAATCCCTTAACAAATGCAGTACATGTCAACATGTCCCATCAGTCTACCAAAGCATAACTCAGGGTAGGTGCACCATCCACTAACATGTCTAAAGATAAAGAGACAGAATTAATATGAATTAATGCATTTAAATGCAAATATCTATATTTAAAAAGCTTTGAAGCCCCTAAAGCCCCTTTGCAAGTTTTTTTTTTTTTTATGCTGTTTGTGAACACTAAAAGTCATTATTTTTCCTTTGTCTTTTTGTAGAGCTAGTTGTGAACAGATGTCATATTCACACCTGTACAGTGAATAAAAAGCTGAAGCGTGCTGCGCGTTTCCTTGTCCGGAGTTGACACAGCTGAGCTTGCTGTCACTGTCTGCGGTTGTGAATAAATATCTGCTGCACAGTCAGGAGAGGGATGAATCCTCTCATCTCTGTCTGTGGAAAGCTGAGCAATAAAGCAAAGAGGCATGAGGAAAAAACAAAAAGTTAACAGACGGGTGGGGGGGAGGCTGTCTCAGGACACACAGCTGAGACACAACAACAGGTGTAAAGCCTTATTCATGGTCTTGCATACACAACACACACACGCATCTGATTGGGTGACCATCAAAAGTAGGATGAAGCAAACAGAGGGAAACAGGTGGCGAGGAGAAAAGAGGGCAAGCAGAGGTGAGGCAGAGCAGATTCCTTGTCTTTCCCGACTATTGATCCCTCTCTCATTAACACCGAGCCTTTTACTCCATCCCAAGGGCAGCCAGGGAGGTAATTAAAACTAGGGCTAATTAAACAGTTCCACAAATTCTCCTTGTGTGTGTGTGTGTGTGTGTGTGTGTGTGTGTGTGAGTGTGTGTATGGGTGTGTGTGCTTAAAGAAGTACTCGAGGAAACAGTGCGAAGGCAGTACACCTGGTGGCAGACTTTACCTCAGGTGATATGAAACTATGTTTCAAACTAAAAGTGAAATGTTGAGCCACCAGTTGTATTTGATGACATCACGCGGATACTGAGGTCATTTTAATGAAGCCTGCAGGATACAGCTGAACAAGTCATACTTGATATTGCTATGAGAGGATGACAGAGGAGAATTCATCTACAGGGATCCTTATAGGTAGAATTAAATGACTAGGTAAGCTTTCAAAGCTCTGTTAGTAAAAGTATTTATGTCTATAGAAAGATGTAGCGAAACAGTTATTTACCCCCATTCCCCATCACCAATTGGTGCAGAGTGGCTGCAGTGTCTCTTTCCATAACATATTTGTAACAAAGGGAACTGTCTTTAATATTCAAGTAAAATTGAGGTTGAACATAAATATCGGTAAATGTATCAATGTCAAATAGGATATAATTGCAAGGTCATCTATTCAGGCTGTTATGGCTTTCATTCATTCATTCATTTTCCTAACCGCTTAATCCAATTCAGGGTCGAGGGGAAGCTGGAGCCTATTCAGCAGTCTTTTGGGCGAAAGGCTGGTACATCCTGGACACCTCATCAGTCCATCGCAGGCGGTTATGGCTTTCATTAAATCCATACAGGGAATTTGATGCCCTGCCGAAATGTTAATAGCCTAAACGTGTTGTCTCTAAGCTTTGTGATTGTC
Organism: Telmatherina bonti; assembly: GCF_933228915.1. NCBI lineage: Eukaryota > Metazoa > Chordata > Actinopteri > Atheriniformes > Telmatherinidae > Telmatherina > Telmatherina bonti. Next base: position 19,928,168 of record NC_136612.1, read on the forward strand.
ATAATGTTACAAAGATAAATCTACCCCAAATCATATTTTTCTGGAAAAGGAAAAACGTCCTGCACACCTGTTTGTTTTTCTGTGACAAATCTTTACTTGTAGCAAGCGGCCGATGTGGACAGAGCATGTCCTCATTCTCAGCGGAGCAGTGCTTATAGCAGAGTGTTTCTTATACCTGTAATGGGATTAGATTTTGCCCTTGGTGCTTACAGTACAACATTATCATCTGCATTAGATTGTGTTAACAGAAGCCTTTTTATGGAGGAACTGAGCCAAGTCCCAAAACCCCAAACTTAAAAATTCATAAAAGCGTGAGGGGCGCTGCTGCAAAAGTCTCAGAGGAAGTCGTGCAGCAGTCTAAAAGAACCAAACAGAAGCGGCAGGAGAGCAGCATGACCAAAAGCACTTGTAACACTCAGCATTTCTGGCTTGTTAAATGGTGAAAATTCACCAAGCAGAAAGAAAGAAGCTTTTATTGCTGCTGTCATGCTGCAGGATTGAAATGTGGAGGTCAGAAGTTGAGACACCTGCGTATTCATATCAATTTTGTTTGGATTATTATTAAGCAGTTAAAAACATGATTTTATTCATTTAGCAATGATAAAATGGTTTATTCTGCTTTTTAATATTTCTAATCTGCTGTACATTGAATGTATTGATATTTTGTAATTTAAGGTCGATTAAATCACATTTTTAGACTGCACAACCAGAGGATCAGAAGTTGCAGAACTGTTTAAGACCTTATTACCTCACATACTGTTGTTGGTTTTAAGTAAGTGTATGATTGATCTTCTTTTCTGTATGTGTGTGTGTGTGTGTGTGTGTGTGTGTGTGTGTGTGTGTGTGTGTGTGTGTGTGCATTGCAGGTGGGTAACCTGGGCCTGCTCTTCATGCTGCTGTTTTTCATCTACGCCGCCTTAGGAGTAGAGCTTTTTGGAGAACTTGGTAAGTACACATGACATGCACTTACACTTACAGATGAGGTAAAAAAGACTCTTCTAAAGAAATTGAATTGATCATCTAATTTGCGATCTTTGGTAATTGGAAAAAACTTGTGGCTTTTACATATTATTAAAGATTATTGATGCTGGGATGTATTGAAAACATACTTTTTCCTTTTCTGTTTTCCTGTCTGTTTTTTTTTTTTTTTTTTTTTTTTTTTAACTCTGAACTGGATATTTAGATTTTGACAGATTTCTGGTTTTTGCTACCCAGTGCTAATAATAAAACTATCTCTTTTCTGGCACTGAATAATTTTTTTGCATGTCATTCATATATATATATATATATATATATATATATATATATATATATATATATATATATATATATATATATATATATATATATATATGAATGACATGCAAAAAAAATATTCAGTGCCAGAAAAGGGATAGTTTCATCAACATATGTGTGTGTGTGTGTGTGTGTGTGTGTGTGTGTGTGTGTGTGTGTGTGTGTGTGTGTGTGTGTATTAGCAATAGTGAATAAAGCCCCAAGTTGACTCTAATTACAAATAACTAAAAATGAAAATGTTGAAAGTCGTTGATTTAATAATTTATACTGTATGCAGACATGATATTGAGAGGATTATTCCAATGAGATGATATGTTCATGGAATTGTGGCTTTAGGTTTCTATAGCAGACTCTGTCCACACACACAGAAACTTACAGATTTCTATTAACTTTGTTTAAAAAAAATCTGTCTATACATCTTCTATTTCATTTCAAAGTTCTCTCTCTGTAACTACACCCGACAGACATTAGGAAATTATCCTACATTCCAGTATAAAACATGAGCAATGTCCGAAAATATCCACATTCAAGTTGGAACATCATAAACGGTCACATTTCGCTTGTGTGCTGCAGCTGCAGCCTACGGCAGGAGAAAGGATTAGTGGTTAATACAACTGTCATCTTCTTGGGGCTATCCTAAAGCTTATCTCCCCATATAAGCTCCAAAACAAATAGATTGTTTGATCGTGTTGCTATTGATTTGAGAGCAGACACTGTTTACACTGAGTTGACTTGTTTGGTAAATCGTCCAAGCTGCTTAGTGACAGTAACTATGCTTGCTTGCTGGAAATGTTGGGAACAATGTCGTGTTATGTGTGGACTGTTAAATCTCACACGGCGCTTCTCTTTCGTTATGTCTTCCTGTTCCCTTCCTTCTTTTGTTTTGCTCCTGCCACCACTTTTTTTCCATATATAACCTCTATCTCTCCTAATTTTGCTCCATCAATCAACCTCACTTTTACACTCAGTATGCAATGAAGACTACCCATGTGAAGGTATGAGTCGTCACGCTACCTTTGAGAACTTTGGCATGGCCTTCCTTACTTTGTTTCAAGTCTCCACGGGCGACAACTGGAATGGCATCATGAAGGTACAAGCATATATTCATCTGGATACTGACCGCTTTAATCAGCTTTACAAGATTTTAGCGTAAGCAAAAGAAGTTCCAGTTTCCAAAAAACGTTTATTGAAAGAAAAGTCCAGGTTGACAGTAGCAGAGTGACAAGGGACAAATTTTCTCCCTCACAGCTTTTTCCTTCTCTAGTGATTTCAGACTAATGAAAAGAAATTGTGCTCGCTCAGCAGAGAGATCTGTCCTAACTGAAGGGAAGAGAGGTGATTGCTTCAATGCAGAAGTGCAAAAAAAAACACCAGTTTCCCCTGAAGTCGCATCCACTATCACCAGCAGCTATCCCATCTCCTATAAGCAACTTAACTGCAGAAGGAGCAGCGATAATCCATCCAGTGTGAGCTTGCACACACTGGATGCTTGCAGCGCAGATGGCAGCAAGCATCAAGCAAGTCAGCGGGCCACAGATCCACCCCCACCCCCGAGTAAATCTCGGGTGCAATGCAGGTCAACCAGCTTTAGTTTGGTGCGAAGCTCACTCTGAATTAGTGATGCTGTTATGACAGCAAAAAATGAATGAAAGAAAAGACGGTGGAGAAAGGGAGAAGTAACAAGTGGGAAAATGAATGAAGATTAGACGGGCAAAAACAACTCTATAGAAGGAAATGAATGCAAATATTTGAAAAAGTTTAATGGAAAAACACAAGAAAAGAGAAAGTATGTGTGAGAAAATGGCTGATTTGAATGAGGAAGAGATTGATATGTAAACAAAGAAAATGGGAGGAAGATGCACGTTGACATGGAAAACATTTTGTGAAGGAACATAGTGTTTAAATGTCAAGCCAAATTAGATAGAAAAGATCAGCTTCAGCTCAGAGGGCTAAAACCATTATGTGTGGTCACAGCCTGGGTGAGATATGCGCACTTCCTCCAGTAAAAAACTTGTCACTTTAGTTTTTGTATGACGAAACTCCACTGTGCACATGTTCACCAGAGTGGAAAACCTGTAGAGACCTTCTCCAGAAAACCAATCCAAAGGAAAAAAAAAACACCTCTTGTATTTTGCTATGAAAATTCAATAATTGCAGGATAATTATACTGTACTTACAAACTCATAGTTAAATTTACACTTAGATTTTTTTCCCTTTCTCTGTATCTTTGAAGAAAAGTCCAGATTGTTTTGAGCTTTGCAGAAAGTTACCAGTACATTTTACCATTAACGGGTAGACTCCTCTGTCAATTCAAACTGGGAAAATTCTGCACTTTTTTGCATTTATGCCATGATACACCTCTGAAATAAAGTCAGTAGTTGACACTAATTAGATTATTTCCTTCAACTGCCAATGCATGATTAAGTTGATTTCAGATCAGATATAAGGTTCATACCCTGGTGCAACTGATGTAATGGTTACCGTTTTTCTTGGTATGCTAATTGGCAAAGACGTAAGCACAATTGTATCATTATTATGCTTTAATTATGTTTAAAACACTATAAAACAGTAAAATCACATGAACACTCCTTATAGGTCTTGAAGTTTTAATTTAATTTTATTTAGGGCAGTCAAAGTTATGGAGATGATGCAATAAGAGATTGATCTGTAAGATTAACGCATTTTCTTCTTCTTTCACATTAACTCATAAACAACAAATTTATTACTAATGTCATATTTAAAATGTGAACTTGGCATTAACTCAGGGAGACCAGCCCATTTTGAGCACATAGATGCCTTGTCAGAGTGATGAGTTGATCCACCAAAAAAACCTTTCATCATCCTTTTCTATTAAGTTTCTGACAACTTTCTAGCCATACATTTTAATCCTCAGGTGTCCAGAAACAAAGTTAATACTCAAGCTAATTCCAGAAATCCAAATTTGCTGTTATCATAGCCAGCAAAGCTGATTTTGGATAGAAGATGCATTGTTGCAGCATTAAACCAAATCCACCAAAAACCACTTTACCATCCTGATTTATGAACATTCTGGCACTTTTCAATCTTCGCACTTAGATAATGGCCGCAGGATGACCCATTTAATATGTCGACTATCTTTGTTTTTGTTCAATGCACATGTTGAGCTGATCTGCCATTATGGTTCAGACATTAATAAATTGTGATTTATTGTGAAATTTAATAATCATGGCATCACTACATCCAACACATAGATTAAGTGTTAGTGGTGTTGGTGTGTGTCACCTGCATGGTCTCCTACACTCATGGTGCCAACTTTAATATTCAAACAGAACTGAACATCCCAACCAAATGGTTTACATGCAAACATAAGAGAGGAAATAAAGTGCATTGCTCATATTCATAGGATAGCAATTCAACAGAATTAAACCCTACTGAAAATGCATTTTCCATTAGTCTTCACAGTCTTTGAAAACTTAATAATTGCAGTTCGGGAGAAGAAACCAATCTCATCTGACTCTAGAAGACAGGACTCTAAAATAATTTATTTTTGACATGCAGATCAAAAAGATACAAGTAAAACTTTTGCTGTTATTGATATTATTATTTCTGATATGGACCAATGTGTCTGGAATGAAGGTTAATAATAATATTGTGAGCCATGACAATGGAAACCCCTTCATATTTCTACACTACATAGGCCCTATAATTGCAGACTTTTCTTAGGCTCCACTTAGAACAACACCACCAGAAAAGTGAATATTCTACAGTATAGATTTTCATACAGTCAGTACAGCATCATAATGGCTTTGAATAACACAGTTCCTGTTGCTATACAGGCTGCAATGCAAACAGACCCCGGGCTGCACTGCTACACAGAACAGCTATGGTTGAAAAAATTTGTAGACAAAAAATATATAAAACTGTTTTGTACTAAATAGACACGGTGAGAAAATCTGCAATATATGAAGAAAATCTGCTTTTTTTTTTTTTTTATTTAAGCTGATATATATTAATGAAACATTGGCTCTTCCCTTTGGCACCGACTGAATAGCCATAGACTTTAGATTTTCTATTAAGAAGCCATTCTCAGTTTACTTCAATTCAACTTTATTTGTATTGCTACAATTTATGACAAAGTCATCTCATGGCACTGCACTGGCAGTCCGGTTCAACACTATTCATTGTACTCCAATTATATATACGTTCATAGCATAATTTCCTGTTTTAAGCTGAAGGGAGTGTTATGGTCTACTGCAGCTAGGACACTGACTACTGGTACCTGATTTATTAAAAAAAAAAAACAATCAAGTGCAATTTCTGTTTTGTCTTCTTAATTCTCTTTTTTTTGCAAAACTCTTCCCAACCTTGTTTGTTTTTATTGTTTGTCCTCCCTCTCCAGGACACATTGCGGGAATGCCCACCTGACCACAATACTAATGTGGACTATGCCTGCAATCCAAGCCTTCAGTTTATCTCGCCCATGTACTTTGTCTCCTTTGTGCTCACCGCCCAGTTTGTGCTCATCAATGTGGTGGTGGCCGTGCTGATGAAGCACCTGGACGACTCCAACAAGGAGGCCCAAGAGGAGGCGGAGATGGATGCAGAAATTGAGCTGGAGCTGGCCCAGGGCACCCTCTGTTGCATGGGCGCCCCCAGTTGTGGGGGTGGGGGGGTGGACAAAGGAACTCTCACTGATGGAGCGGGGCCTGGAGGAACAGCAGGGAGAAAGGAGAGAGGAAATGCAAAAGGAGAGAAGGGAGAGGGGGTGAGGAAGATGCGACACACAGTAACCATGGCACACCACGGACCCTACAACACCAGCGACTCCAACCGGACCTCGTACTCACCATCACAAGTAAGCATTTGTGCGAGTGCAAGTTTTCTTAAGACTTACCTAGTTATAGTATAAAAGGCCTGTTTTGTTTAAGGTGTGCAGGTGAGGTTGTGTGTCAGGCTATTTAAGACTTTTAAGCAATTAAACATCTTGCAGTTTCTCTCAAAATAAAATCATTAAGAATCTTTCAGTCAAAAGAAGTAAAAAGAAGATGCCTGCAATATGTGTGTGTTAGCTTCAGATGTGGTTTAAAGCCACTGCAACTGGTTAGAATCTGCTTTTTTGCTGTAGTAGTTCAACAGCATGTAATAAAATATGATTTCTAATATACCAACACCTTTTGACGATGTCCACTCTGAGAAGATGACTAGAAATACTCCTTACCAACAATGCTCAACATACAATATGTGGTATAAAACTATGCATAGTATGATTCCAGCCATATAATTGGTATAATAGTTTCTATGTTTAGGAAAAAGGCAAGTGAGGGGGCTACCGCTTTGGGCTTTGGGTGTGCAAGAAAATCTGTAAATGCAGAAGCAGCGTGAGAAAAACCAACTAGCAGCCATTTGTGAAGAATCCGAATGTTCTCGATTTATTCATCATCAACAGATACCTTGGACAAGAGACATTAGCAGTTATTTACCATTAATCTGGGAAATGTTATTAGACTGTTTTTAAACTTTTTGGAGTCCATCATTCTACAGTGAGAAATATTTGTTTCAAATGGAAAACATTCAAGGCATTTGTCCAAGTGGACATCTCAGCAAGTTAACTCCAAAGTCAAACTGTGCAATGCTCAGAGAAAGTGGGACGCATCTTTTAATTATGTGCATACACCACTATCCTGGCTGCCTTGTGTGTTTTGCATTTGTTTGGAGCACAATTTTTCTACATCCTCAAAAATAATGAAAACTTTGAGAAGCTAACACGCACAATCAACAATAATCAATCAGTTTTAATACAATATAAACAATCAATCAAGACAAATAATCGACTCCCCCTTACAAACAAAACCTCTGTTTTTTTTTTTCCTACGATATCAGAAATCGCCAAATGCTTACCTCCTTCATGCTTACCAGTTTTTAACATCCACAAACTCAGCAGCTCTGAGCTTTCCAATGTGCCTTGTAGCGGAACAAGCAGAACACGTATAACAAACAAGCAAGTACAATCGGTGCATAATTACACGCACAATGGAGCTGGTTGCCTGCACAAGCGTGAGGTTGAAAAGCATGTGTTTTCTCAGCCTTAGACTTGTTAGGCCTCAGTTAGCATGTTGAATGTTAACCGTGGTAACTGAGGAAAGGATGAACACGGTTGGTTTGGGAGGTGGTTGCCAGGAGAAAGTCTCATCTCTCTAAAAATAACGTGAGCACAGATGAGAGAAGAGAGTGGCTGGAAACTGGATATATGTGCTGATATAGAGCTAAGATGTTGCAGTATCTCAGGCCAAATACCGATCTCAACCTGACTGAAATGGTGACTTAACCTTAAAAGAGTTGTACTTTAACAAATTCCTGCAAACCTTTATAACCTAAAGCAACTTAACTTAACGTTAATGCGGCATATCAGTGGTTCTACAAATGGCTGCATTGTAGGATGTGTGTTTTTCACACACTGCTTCTGCAGTTTACGTTCAATAAATAATAACACAATACAAACCTATTATATTATTGTTCACCTCAGGTTGTATCAACCTCATTTGATAACCTGGAAATGACCAGAAGATGTTTTTTTTTTTTTTATCTCTTGATATATTAAACCTCAGACTTGAAAGAAGGTTTACTTCCTTCTTTACATGACTGCAACAATGTGCTGCATCAGCCTGTCGAATTGCTTCTCTTTGCACTGCAGCAATTTATCAGCTCTTCCAGAGAAAATGACATATTTGATGCACAAGCTGGAAGAATACAAAAGAGATTAATAACATGATAGTAATGACTGTATGCTGTTTGAATGGCGCTGATGTCAGAGTAGACACTCGTTTGCCTTGCTTGGCTGCACTCTGTCATTTAGTTTCTTTGTAAAATTTGGAGTTTTGTTCGTTTTTCTGTGAGAAGGAAGGCAGGGTGTGTAGGGTTAAACGTGTTTGTGAAGAGAGGGAAGAAGAAGAAAAGGCAGATTTAAATGACAAAGAGAGAGACGGACTCTTAGCAGTAATGTTGTACAATAACAACTGAATTAAAAAGTCGATTTAAGTATCTGGCAGCAATTTAATATATATATATTTTTTAGTAAATTAAACAAAACACCCAAAGGAATGTTATGTTGATGAAAGGACATATAGTTTTTATTTACGTTTTCCTGAACTGTCGCCATAACAACCCATGCTGTCAGCAAAGAGAGGTAAAAAAATCTCAATCGCTTATCCAATCACATATTTTTTACTTTCCATTTAAGCTTTATTGACCCCTCAGCGCCCACAGGAGACTGCTAGTTTGCAGATTTATGTGCACAGGTTAATGATTATTTCACCGCTCACACCTGTGTGTGTGAGACAGTCAGCAGAGACGTACACTTTCATTATAAAATCGCTAATGATAGTCTGAGATATCCGCACGGATACTCACATAAAGATGACTCACCAGCTGCCACGAGGAGTTTCACCTTTGTAGAGCTAATCTTGGCTGCGTGGAGCCATTTTTAGTTCAGTGTTGGCTGACGAAGGAACTTAATGCAGACCAGGGAGAACACACAGGCTGCATCCTCCCCCTCTTTTTCCACCTCAATCCTTCTTTCTTTAGTTCTCTGTCTCACTCGTGATGTGGGAAGGAATGAAGCAGAACAATTTAATTTATTCAGAGCACAGGTCCTGGGGTGTGTGAGTGTGTGTGGGTGTGTATATACAGTATATGTCTATGTGCAATCAAACAACATTCACTGTCATAGTCTCCTGAGGAGCTCTTCTAGTAAAAGAAAAACACTTTTACGGGGCACAGAACACTTCAGAACAGAAATTAATGTTTCAAATACAACAAGCTGCTGTGTTGTGATGTCTGTGTACAGTTAATTCGAAGAGGCATACTGCAGATGAGATCGGATAATGTACAGTGGCTTGCAAAATTCTGGGCACACATGACAAAACCATTTGCTGATTTTCAAAAGACACACGACAAAGAGTCGTATCTTTGATATTTTAAGCAAAATTATGTTTTTTGTTTCAATTCTTTACAATATATAGCCTGTGGAATTTTTCATTTAATTAGCTGCACTTTCTTTTCATTATTTTTTTTTTCTCTTTAGGACAAATTTTCAGTCATGTTTAGGTGTGTTTAGATGAATTAACATCTTTATGGACTTTTTCATGAAACATTCCATTTTCATCAAACAGCGGGAATGTTGTCATTTCACATCGCCAGCTTTGATGCTGAACAGTGCTTTTATTGTTACCTCCTGAAGACATTTTTCTCCCTCAAACGTACCTTTGGTCACTGGAGCAACAAGTTATCATTGTTTCTGCTATCTAGTGACTTGTTCCATGAAAGTATGAAGGCATTTATAAAGAGGGTTTTCTCCCATGGAGGTCAGAGTTTCTACCTGCTACTGATCTTTCACAAATGAGCTGGCTTTTAAGAGATGATTCTGTGTCTTACAGATGGCTCTCCCATCAGGAAGAGCCAACTCTTGGGATGGGTGCACCATGTTACCAGTCACAGAGACTAGGATCAAATTATTGAGGGAAATTACAGACACGCAAAGTGACAGAAAGCCAGACAGGGAGCAGGAAAAAGTGACTGAAGGCATGACTTAATCTTAAGTGTCTTAAGGCGAAGACCTTGGCATTTCTTTGATTTATCTGTAGTGGTTCTGTGTTCATTTAAACGATGATTACAATATTAAATACTAACTTCTTTTTTTTTTTTTTTTTTTTTTTTAGCATACAATGCATAAAAAAGACACGTGTGACTATAAAAAATTATTGCTTATCCACACAGCCCATTCATAACTGTTAAATTTGACTTAAAGCAAAGCTCAGAGTGATGCTAAATAAAGAACTATTCTAGTGTGAAAAGAGACGGGTTTTTTTAAGAGAACTGAGCCAAAAGAGTTGAATCTGAAAAGAGTCAGACATCCCGTCATTACAACATGCTGCAACAGTTTATCAACACTCATTACCATTCAGTCTCCTCAACCTTCCTTCAGGCTGTTTTGCAGTCAAAAGTTTTTTCTTTTTCTTTTTTTAACAATGCTGTAAAAACAAAGATTTTTTTATTTTTTTTCAAACCTCAACTTCACATTCCTGCAAACTATAATGTCCTAATTGCATAATGAACTAAGAAAGCTTTCTAGAAAGCCCTATGTATCCAACTTATAGTCTTCTCCTGCTTTATAGACATCAGTTGTTTATCTGTTTATCTGGCAACCGTTGATTGTTTGGACGAGGTTTTATAAAACTGTAAAAATCTGAATTACCTGCCTTTTCCATACAATGCCTGGGAACAACGGGCAAAGATCTCAGCAAAATTTATCATTGGCCTTAAATTTTGTTGGGTTCTAAAATGTTTGCATGGTGTCTTTACTTTCCTTCTCTTTTCTCTAAATTTAAATGTGGAAAATGCCGATCGTGAACTCGTTCTTGCTCTTTTACTGCCCAAAGTTTTGCTTGTCACTGTACTCAGATTTACATAGCCAAAAATTCCAACTCCATAATCTTAGTTAAATGTACTCAGCCTTTTTAACTGCATTGTTATGCATTAGTTAGTAAGGGAGAGACTGTAGGAAGTCCATACACACACAAACACACACACACACAGGGATAGAGCAAAGAACCAACAGAGAAGAGATAATGGCCAAGCCAGTGACAGTCAGATAGAGGCAGTAATTAATTTCAGCTCTCTCCTCTCTCACTCTCAACTTCCATTCCCCGAAGACGAGCCCTATTGTTGTCCACTAATACAGTTATTAATGGGGGCCAGCACATAGGCCACCACAGTCAATCAAACATTATTTTTATATTAAGCTTTCCACCTACACAGAACAGACTATCTTGGTCCTGGCTGTGAGAGAGAGAGACAATAAAAAAAAGAGTCTGTGTTCTTTATACATGCATGTGTTGAGCTGGCTGTGCCAGAGTCAGCTTGTCTTCATGCCAAACTGTGGCTCAGAAGCCCCGTTTCATAAACCAGCATGATTTATGCATATTTATACTGCTGGGAGTACTGTAACTTGGCTTTTGAATTCATAACTCCCTCGTTTTTGAAAACATAAGTCATGAGTAAATGTAATATAGCCAGATGAGTCATATGAGATGTGTCTTTGCATAACAGATCTAAGTATAGACCTACAAGCAGCGTTGTGGAATTATGTTATGAAAATAGGCTTATGTGGGGACTGAAGAGGAGTGACCTTCTTTCAGAGTATTGTTTGGGAAATATCTGCTGATGTAATACAGTTATTTTGGCTGGTAGGACGGTGCTACAGGCGAAATGCATCCAATTCATTGGGAAATGCAGGGCCCTGCCAAGGAATGTAGAAAACACATTTGTGAAGCAGTTTTCATTTTTCTGTTGGTACTTTCCTTTTTTCTATTAGATTGCTTTCTGGAAAACCAATCTGGCAGATAAAATTCTATCAAGGCAGGATCATTTAAACCACTGAAACAAGGGCTCGGTGATTCAGTCTAAATGACGTTAAACCTAATAATACCCAAAGCAGAAAGCACTTGCTTAAATCTTAAATTGTTTCAACAAGGTATTGAACAACCTAACTGAGGTGATACATCAAATGTAATTGCTCTGCTCTGAGTGCTCAAGGCTTTGATAGTAAATTTATGGGCTAATGAGGGTTCATGGTTTTATAATTAAGGACCTTTTTTTTTTTTTTTAACCAAAAGTGTTTAGCCCCAAAAGCCAACAATGTATGACTGGAGAATTTGTTCTGGTTTATATTTTTGCACAGTGTTTAATATCATTTTTGTTGTAGGAATGAGAGAAATATAATAAATGTAAGATCTACCTTTGTTAGGATGAGTATGCACATGAATGACCATGTGCATTTTGTGTGTGAGCATAGAGAAGAGTGCAAAAGCATACCTACGTGTGCACACAGGCACCTTTGTAACCCTTACTATGGTGTATGCATTTCCCTGCGTGTTTTTTTTTGTCCTCGCATGTCCGCATGTGCACATGTTTGCGCCTGCGTGCATTCTGGTCTGCCGGCCTGCGTCCCGTGTGCGTGTATGTACGTGTGTGTGTGTGTGTGTGTGTGTGTGTGTGTCTGTGTGTATGTGTGTGTGCGTGTATGTGTTCCAGGAGAGCCAGTGGTTGGACAGCGTATCTCTCCTAATCAAGGATACGTTAGAGGGGGAGATGCTGATGATCGACAACCTCTCCGGTTCTGTCTTCCACCACTACTCCTCTCCTCCACCTGTCTGCAAAGACTGCAAGGGCCACCCACAAGAGGTACCACCCTGAACACACATGAATACAGACATTTCTACCGTACACACACAAGGCCCCAAGGAATGCAGATTTTAAAGCCGTTCTCTGGGGTATACGTCCTCCAAGCAAACATAACTGTAAACAACACATAGACATAACTCTTCCCAGCAGTTTACAGTTTGTTGGGGGGGTTTGTCCCATTTTTCAATCATTCAACACCTGAAAATCAGATGAAGTAGCAGAAGTCTTTTTATTTTGACACTATGAGCTCAGCCGACATCCAGAGACTTAATGGGCGAGCAACACAATTGCATCTGCAGGCCTTTACGTCCACTGCTGCTGTGGTTCTCTGGATTGATAGCTGCATTCACAGAGTCAGAGAGCAGCTCACACACTGAAATCTAAAACAACTGCAGAGTTAGCAGTATATAAGATGATGCCATTCTTTCTTGGTTGAAAAAAAAGAAGACAAAAAAAAGCTGCCTAATTGGGTTTTGTTTCAGAATTTCGCAGGAAAAAATGAGATTTGAAGTTCTGAAAAGTATCACTGCATCGCAAGAATGAAGCAAAAATCACCTACAGTTTTTATGTCAAATTAATTTGTGGCTGTACCTTTCCCTCATTTTTGTATATAATTAGGGCATGCTAGATTTGTGCTGCTCTGCAGTTATCTTGTTTTAATGAAAACAAACAAAAAAAAGCATCAACTTTTGGGTAGCTTGTGGCAGTAAAGAATCTCATTCCAGCTTTAAACGTCAACCCTGACTAATCAAACACACATAGCAGATATATTGTACATATTCATGTGCAAAGAAACACGTACATGCTCTAACTACGTTTTAAACAGACTGTTTGCATGGAAAATCTACACAGGAACATGCATTTGCACGTACTTTCATAAAAAATACAAGGGGCTTCATTCATCATACAAAGCAGTCTTGATGGAAAGTTTGTGCTTTATAAAACTAGTCAAACTCATCTATGTGCCATTGCGTTTCAGAACAGCAGCCCTTAATTAAACTCATCAGCTTAAGATAGAAGCAGCTTTCCATATGTGCATGAATGTGGATTAATGAGGCCCTCTGCATGCATACACAAACGCGACCACTGCTGATGATGTATGCATGCATGCCTGCACGCACACACACCAACAAGCTCCTTCACTTGCGCTTATTCTAAGGTGCCTTGTAAACAGGAGCTCCTGCATTTAACACATACACACATAAACATACTGTCCTGTTCAAGTGTTGTCCATCACAATGACAAAGTGCAGTGGGTCAGCTCAGAGGAAGCTGTAACTGGGATCTACACCTCCTCACCTGTCAGCCCCGCTTTCTGCCTGTCTGCAGATGCTGTCAAACCATCAATCTCCCCCTCCCTCTTATACGTGTTCTTCTCTCCGTGTGCACTTCCAGTCCGTTGGTAATCTCCGTGTCTGTCTCTGATTTGCTGGATCTTATCCTGTGGTGTTATGCGGTAAATTTCCATGTTCTTTGATCATCAGACTTGCATATGAAGCGTGTTTGTGGGTGGCAGAGCTGGTGTGTGTGTGTTCTTCAAATACACGGGTCTTTCCCCTTTTCCCTGCTGAGTCCTGTGCAATTTTTTTTTTTTTTTTTTCAAAGAGGGCAGTCAGGCACTATGGGTAACTTGGGTGCAATACGTATAATAGCGGAGATATTCATGTAACTGCCTAATAAGCTCTTGAGATAAGCTATAGCCTGAGAGTGACAATTGAGTGCGCAGGAAACGGTTCAGCGGAGCAGCGAGGTCTTTTGTCATTAATGTAGCCGCAAGAGTACATGAGTTCCACTTATTTTCCAATATTTAAAGAAAGGTTTGTCACTTGCATGATTCAAATGTAATATTATGACCTAATACAGATATTAAAAAATAAATAAAGACAGTCATAAACAGATTATGTGAAAGCAGTGTGCCGATCACAGCGCTGATTTCGATATCATCGAGCCAGTTTAGGATCACGTATGGAGACAGCAGCACATGAGACAGCTAAGACCCAGAGAAGAGTTGGCAAGCTCTCCAGACCTTTTACTGTGTCACTCACAGATGAGCTGTAGTGTGTCCAAGTTCTCTCTGTGGCCCTTTAGAGGCCTCTGCTTCTTGACAAGTGTCCACCTGTGCCTATCTGAATGAGTTGAAGGTTTATACTGGAACAAGTCGATGACCCAAAGCGTGTGACCAAGAAAAGCTCAAGAGTGGATTTGTGGAAGTCTTGGAATGACGTGGAGCAACATCCCTGGAGAGATTTGATGGCTGTGCACCGATATTCCCCATGCAGGCTGGCTTGAATGGTACAGCCAAGAAAAATGGGAGAAATGTCCAAATAAGGAGCTCATTCCCCAGAAGGACCGACTCTCACTGCTGCAAAAAGGTTTCTATTTAAGAGTTAAGTGACGAGCTAAAAACTACACGCATGGGATATTTTAGTCTCCTAATTTAAAAGTTTTTGCTGTTTTGAATGATTGTTTATAGACTAATTAGGAAAACATTTACTAAATGAAACTGTGACAAAATCTGGAAAATAGTGTGTCTCTGTGTGTATTGTAGTAAATATTCAGTAACTACCTGTAAACCTGGATTATAGCATGTACAATATTGCAAAACCATGATCTGACTAGCATGACCCACGCACTGTGGTCATGACACATTACCCATGCATGTTTACTCTCCAGTCTCCTTCTATCAGTGCTGAATGGAACAATGACTTTTCTCTCTGCTTTCATGCTGCAGCAAACACTTTCAGTTGGCTTTTGTCCGAGTCTCCCATCTTGTTAGTGAAGCTATCAATATTTCTGTAGTTACCTTGGAGGCAACGATGTAGCAAGCATTCCTGTAGCCATTGTGCTTTGTGTTGTCCCTGGAGGCACAGCCAAGAATACAGGAAGAGAGAGGCTGTAGTTTCCATTACTTGTCAATAAATGCACCAGCTGGTGACCTGCGGGGACCTCTGCTGAAGCTATTTACAACCCACCTCGGAGACACAGCGAGTCACAAATATGCTGCTGTCACATAGTGGCATATGAAAGAGCCAGTGTGTGACACAAAACAGAAAAACTGCAAAGTGTTTCTTTGAATTAATGAGTTCCTTTGCTGTGCTTTTGCCCTGCTTTTTTTTTTTTTTTTTTTTTTTTTTTTTGCCTTGCTTCATTTCATTTCTTTTTTTCTTGCTCTTTTTCTCCTTTGGTGCTTGTGGCAGGGGTGATTTACAGCCTCATATCAGCAATGGATCTTTCTCTGTGAAACTTTGTCTTTTTAGCCTATTGGCATTTGTTAATGCACCGCTAACTGGCTTCAATTCAATGAATTTCACCCGGCCCCGGTTTAAGTCCCCCTTTTGAATCCCCCTTTCTCTGGCTATTTATCGCTGTCTCTCTTCAAAGAAACATTGCTGGAACACATCACAGTGCTTACAGAACCCTGAAATTCCACTCCAACTTACTTTTTCTTTCTTTTTTTAATTATGCACAAAAAAAGTGCCAGTAATCAACTCAACAGTCGTATTAGCCGAACTAGCTGCAGTGCTAAAGATTTCAAACTAGCTAAAGCCAATTGTGGTGCAAATTTGAGAGAAATACTGTTGACACGTTATTTTGTTTGTAGTTTGAGTGAATCTGATGTATGCACATTTTAAAAAAATCTACCCAGACGTTTGGTGTAGAATTATGCGGTTCTGGTGTCACCACAACATCACCCTCTTTGGAGAACAGAGAGAAAAAAAAACATCTGTTCTCTCTCCTGCATATATATGCAAATGCAGCAGTTCATACATTCTGCCAAAAACGTCCTCACATCGCTTGGATATCTGCTTCTGCTTCTTGTATGTTAATGCCGCTGGAAAGCATTTGTTTCAGTTGATGATGACAAAGCAATGACACTACTTCTTGAAATCTCTCGCCCTGCTCTCTTTACAGACAGCTCCACAGCATTATGGCCACTTTGAATTGTCAACAACTGGTGAACCATTTGGCAGCTTGGTGGAGGTTTATTCTATCTTGTCTGTGTGGCTCATCCTGAGCGCTATGTGATGCTGCGTCAACAAAGAAATTAAGCAAGACTTTGTGAAAACAGTTTGAGATTTAATCCTTAATTAACATGCTCAAAATGTAAGCTACCAAGGTCTTCTGTATCACAAACTCTTATGTTGAGCTCTGAGAAAGATGAAGTAATTCCAGGAGGTTTAAAGCGGTTGCCGTGTCCTCTCTCAGTGCGCTTTAAAGGCATTAATAACTGAAGTTAATTCTTTGCAGCAGATCAGAATGGCAGAGATTGAGCAGGCTTCGTTGAAGTCAGAGCAGCTCTCGGATAAGTCCTCGTCCCCGGCCCTGCCAGATGACCTCAGCCTGGACGAACACACAGCCTATCATTTGCTGGCACAAGAGGGCAAGGTGGGTGTAAGCAGAATGAGGTTGGAGAGGGGGCGGATTTGGGTCTTCATCTCTCAATAAAAGATAAAATAACTTCTTTCAGCCTTAAAAATGTGAGTATAAATGTATAGGATTTATACAGAGGCATATGTTCTTTCCTTCCTTCCTTCCTTCCTTTAAATGTATTTGCAATGGTAGCTCCAAGAATCATGGCGTGCTCAAGTTGCACTCACCAACTATGATTTAGTGATTAGTAGATAGAATCTCGTGGTGATAATGCACCACTGACAGATGATCGATTGTTGACGTATCTATATTATACCAAGCTCGGTGATTGGATAGATAATAGGAAGACTTTCTGAAATAGAGTTTAAAGAGAAAAATCTGTTTAAATGTCATGATTTGGGTTGATGTAATGAGATGTGCACCTGCTTATCTTCTAGCAGCTCCTCTCTTTTTTTAGACTTGACATACAGAGTGTCTTCTGCTATCATACAAGTATCATTTTACCGCATAAATTTCATGGTTGTGCCCTAGGCTCTCTTGCGATTTACCGATATGAAACTCTGTATGCCTTTTCCTCAGTGTACAAGGATAACCATCTTGTCTTTTAAGAAACCACAGACTAACCACCACAGAACATCTCATGAATAAATCTCTCCAGCAGGTTCTCCTCATTTACTAGCCTGGGTGACTCTTACATCTGCCTTCCTTGGACCCCCGTTCTACTTTATGTGTTATGCATCACCTTTCTCTTCGTTTCCCAACTTCTCTCGAGCCCTTCTATCTCCCTCTCTTGTCACCCTTCCTTCTTAGATATTCTCCTCTGTATCGGGGTAGTGCTCCTTGCTCCCTGGTAACCTGATAAGCTTGCAATCGCGAAGAGTAAATGCAAACTCTGCTTATCAGAGAAAGACTGGGGCAAGAGAGACAAGGAGGGTAAGACAACATATGTGGGAAAACATAGGGTAAATAATTTATTTATCAAGTAAAGTCAGCAGAAGATACGAGACACAATCAAAGCTTTAAATGAAGCTTCATTTAAGTGTTTGGATTGGAGAATCATCAGTCATGTCATACTTTAGAATGAAAAGTATTTCATGCAGTGCTAGACGAACATCACCCATTTAAAGAGCATTGTTACTGAATGCATAGTTTTTAGTTCATGTTTATTCCAGACATGTCTTGTAAATGACTTCCTTACTAAAAATGCTGACCAGCTTTCTAACTTTCTTCTTTTTCCTTGTTCTGGCATTTTACTGTCATTTGGCCTAAAATAACTTGTGCAGCCACTATATCCAAGCATGGATCTTTTCAGAATTATAAACAAGTTGACAAGGAATCTTTGCACCCGTTTTAGCTGCTTTCTATACTGGTGAAAAGGCACAGAAATGAACTTCAAAATTAACACTGCATAATGTGATGCTATGAGCATGATGAAGGAACATTTAATTGGCTTATGTGGTAACATTGAATAGACTCTGTCCTCCACTGGAACACAGATAGCTAGTCTGAGGCTGCCGATCCAGGTTTAACCATTTCACTGAAACTCTTAGTCCTTTCTGACCTTCATGGTAGCAACACACCTAAAAAATACAATAGTTGGCACGAATCAAAACAATTGAAGGAAGATTTAATTCAAATTGAAATTAAAAAAACAACTAGAGGAGCTTTTATCAACTTATTTGCTAATTAACAACAGGTCAGTCATGTGACTGCATTTCAGAGAGACAGAGCCTCACCAAACTGTAACAAACTGCATCAAAAAACTTAAGGAAAGTAGTGTGAAACCCCCCATTTTTTTACTACAGTGAACAATCAGCACCGACGTAGAGGCTGTTCTTCAATTTTTTATCATTTTTTATTCCTAGCTTCAAAAGAAAGAAGTCTTTTTAATTTACACGGAAGGAAAACTGACCTGCAAACAGAAATCTGTTGAGCAGTGGAACAACTCATGTTTGTTAGCACAAACACAAAATTATTAATACTAGGTATATCACTACTGTAAAACTACACCGATTCATTTCAAATATTCTTGATGATAATGTTAAATGTGGGACTGATAAAGGTCATTTCCTTTAGTATCTCTGGCAACGTGCAGAACTCATTGGAAAATTGGTTACTACATTTATATCTCGTTTGATCAAATGTGAAATGACGGCTGATTGTAAAATTGGTTAAATGCACATTTTCCAAAAGGCTTTGGAGGGACTGCAAATAACTGGATATTTATTAGCTTTTGTCCAATGAAGTCTAAACATGTCATAGCTTTGAACTGGGGGGACACAGAAAGAACCAAGAAAAACCAATGGAATAAACAAATATCCAGCATCCTGGCACTGGAAAAACTGACGTAGCTAAAGGAAAGATGTGTGGTTGCCTTTTCTGTGCAAGGATGAAAACTGGGACATGTACATTTAAACTCAAGTTGACAGAGTGAGCATTCAGTGTGAGGGATCTGGAGGGTTATTGTTTCCTTTTTATTCTTTGTTCTTTTGGGTTTTTTCTGTTGGTGTTTGTTTAAAAATATGTAAAATATATAAAGATATGTAAAAAAAAAATAATAATAAAAGTGAAAAAAAAAATTCGGGTAATGTTCTTCAGAGTAAAATTGGGGAAACCTTAAAAAACATCATCCACAGAGTATAAAGATTCAGAGAATCTGGAAGAATGTCTGTACACTACATGCAAGGCAAAAGGTAAGGCTGGACACTCATGATCTTCTGAAAAGTATATAGAGATTGTTGATCAACATATGCTCCCATCTGTCACTTTCAGGGAAGCTATCACATATTTCAGCAAGGCAATCCAGATCTTTCATCAACAGAAAACATTTAGAGCTAAAGTCCTACATCAAACAAGAGTGGGAAAACACTTCTTTCCTAAAACTCCAACAAATCTCAACCCTCCTCAGACATTTACAGGCGTTTGTTGACAGACATATAGTAAACATGAGTCCATTCAGAACCTATTTTTTTCTTCTTTGCCTTAGATTTTTGCCGCCTTCAAATTTAAAATGAGCTAATATTCCCCACGAAATGATAAAATGTCCCAGCTCCACCATCTGATATGTTGTCTATCTTCTGTCTTTGGAACTTTTTTGGATTTGGGGTTGTAATGTCATATCAGGACACAAGAACACAGCTGTATGGCTGTATGTAGCAGCCACTTCTTTAGTAGGTGTTGATGGAGAAACTGATATTGTGGTTGCGGGTTCCTCTTCTGTTTCCAAGACTAAATGACTCAGTTACACTCTGCTAATAGATGCCCAAAATCATTCCTGCATAACCCCACTTGACTTAATGTGTTCTCCACTTAAAGCTTTTGCAGCTGTCTTACACACTCTCAAATTTACCACCAAACATTTATTATTAAAATGTGTAACATTGACATGACAATAATAGCTAATAACCAGCATTAAAATGAAAAGTCACAAGGGTGATGTGAATCAGCGAACATATTTAATATCTGCACACAGCTGTGGGTGCTGAGAGCTGTATTTTTTTTGTTCTCACATTCTGTTAGGCTTGGTCTCCACTAGAAACTGAGTTATAAACCTTTATCACTCCCTATGGAAAAGGTATTAAAGTTTAAGACCTATTCTAAGGTATAAAAATAATCATTTTAATGATTTAAGCTCTTAAATTAAGGTCCAAGACCTCACTCATCTAAGTTAACCTGTGTCTATATCTAGAAAAATGACAAAATCTACTCTGATAATCTAATATAGAAATTGCATTAAATACTTACCTTTTAATGTGAAACTATCTTTGTCTGCAGGGAAGGTCCAGCAGTGACACCCGCAGTTCTGAAGAGACCAGTGTGGTAGGAGGTTATGAAGGAGGTCACCAGACTCAGACCATGGTGCACAGCCAGGAGCAGGGGTCGTGCCAGCCATGCAGAGCCCTAAGCACTGGCACGGAGATGGAGAGCACAGTGGAAGGCGTGGAAATGCAAACACACCAAGCTTACATGTGCTCGCCTCACTGCAGTCCTGGTTCGTACATCCACACAAGACTCATTTTCAAAACCTTATACAGATGTGTATAAACTTTAGCATTAGCACACAGACTAGTTGGATGTCAGTTATGATAGTGGTCTGCTTGCTTGTGTTTGTGCATGTTATTTTTAAGTCTGTACATAAAGTAGAAAATATATTATGTAAGTGTTAAAACCCCAATATATTTAAATAATAATTTCTGAACATCATTCTCATGTGGAGTGATGAAAAAGTGGAACAAAGAAACAAGAATATATGATGAAAAACTGTATTTAATAAAAAGTATGTATTAAAATTAGCTGCAATGTCCAGGCAGGCAATGAAAGCAAAAGAAAAAAGAAAAGAAAGGAAAATACACCATCCAGCCATATATACATATATTGCCTATACTAATTTATTCCAATGCATGGGTGGGGGCCTGGAGTCTATCCCAGAGGCTACAAGGAAGGTATACACAGGCCTGTTGCTGCAAACAAAAAAATTTGAACAAGATTAAGAAAGGATATTAAGAAAAACACATGTTTAACAACCAAGCGATTGATGAAGAAAAACTGAAATAGTTGTAAAAAAAATAACATGGAAGGAAAAAACAGACATCCTTACAAGGGTAGAGCGAATGCTATAAGACATTTAATTAATGTGCATAAGCATAAATATTGCCACAGGCAGGCACTATTCGACATTCGTACTGGTCAATGCAGTAAAATAAAGGCAAACATGACAAAAACAAGGACAGGAATTAAAACGGGACAGACACAAGGACAAATTCCCCTCAACAGAGAGAATCTCCAAGCATCTCTACAGTCTTTTCAGCAGCAGTTCGCTCCCAGCATCCAGCTGTAAATCATGCCCTTGTCTTGGTTTTTAATTTGCCACTAAATCATTTGCTGCAAATAAATACAGATTAATATTCCCCACCACTAACGCTGATCAGTCAATTACAGAAGATGGAATATGTTTGATTCAATGACAGCTTATACATGAAACGTGTGTTTTCGTCAAAAGGGGGCATTTCCAACAATGACAAAAAGGAAAGACAGAGAGAAGAAGGAGGAGGAGGAGCCGGAGGTATTTCTACTCTTTTCCATCTACCGGCAGAGTTCTTCCACTCTGCAGGTGCAGCAATCCCAGTCCCTCCCCGCAGTAGAAGCTTGCGTTTGTCAAGGGGCATTAGGCTGACCTCCCCATCCTCCTGGGCCTCATTCCGTTCCCCTGGAGCTCATAGAAAGATGCTTTGTGCTCAGGTAACACAAATTTATAAAAGAAGGAAAATAACATGAAAAGATATCAAGAGGTTTTATTCAGATGCACTTGGTTACAAGCTCAAATAAGCCAATATATGGAGTACACTACAAGTCAAAAGTTCAGACACTCTTTCCCATTAAATTCAATGGCAAAGTGTAGACAGACTTTTGACTGGTATTTACTGTATAACATGCAGTATACGATCCATATATACTGGTACACTTTTCATGAAAGTAAAAGAGTTGAATTAATTTGCTTCCCTTTTCTGTTTTCTCTTCAGTACCCATCCCACAGTGACTCATCCCTTGCTACAGGAAGCTCTGAAGGCAGCCTTCAGACCACCCTGGAAGAAGGACTGAGCTTCAGTGTCTCTCCACCACAGAACCTGGAGCTGCCAGCAGCTCCCTTACCGCCCACGTGTCCTGTCCTGCAACCCGAAGATAGAATGACCATTTCCTCTCCAGTTCAGACCATGAGAGCAAGGCCCAACCCTTCGTCCGCTTTAACCCTTTTGGCCACTAGGGGTCACCAACGGAGCCAGAGCAGCGGGCGAGGAAGCACTAGCCCAGGCTACACCCGTGAGGACTCTATTGACCCCTCAGATGAGGACCTTGGCATAGGCATAGGATCATCTATTGGTGGTTGTGGCTCTAGCCAAGCAGGCAACAGTGAACACTTATCAGAGGCGCTAAGCAGCTTGTCACTGACTTCTCTTCTGTCACCCACCTCCCTCTTGTACCCAGGAGGAGCCGTGAAGAAGTGCAACAGCACAGGTAGTCTGGACAAAGGGGGAATACTGCTGTCCTCACGGGGCAGGGAGGGCCGCAGGGCGATTATGGGCCTTGAGCTCATAGACTCACAGGGCTTCTTGGCAAACCCCTGGACAGGGGTATTAGTTGAACCAAGAAGAGGAGAAAGCAGAGGGGAAAGAGAAGATGGTGAACCGGGTTTGAAAGGGAAGAGCTCAAGCCAAACAACAGTAGGGCCTTGTCGAGAAAACAGATGAAACCTACTGTTTATTTTTTCGTCCTGTAATTCCTTGGAACTAAACCCATTGCTGTCCCTCAAATCTCTCTGCTTCATCAGTGAGACAGAGGCTTGATGACACATGATGCTCCATATTACAAAACCAAACCCTCATTGTCCTCCCTCCAACTCTTTCTACATTAATGACAAGCTCATGTCCTGTTTGTGCTATCTGACAGGAGTGGTCACAATAATGGTTTGATGGTAAGAAAGTGGCCTGTGGCTTTAAGGCCCAAGGGCTGAAGTGAGGCTTATGTACCTTTTTAGGGACTCTTGTTGTCGAGGACGCCATAGAAAGTTCTGATCACGGTGGAAAAGTAGTAATCTTTTTCATATCAGGGAATCAGTAGGAGCATATACAAGGGAAATAAAACTCAAAGGTTCTACAAAGAGTCTTGATTTTACTCCGCTGTAGTTTCCTTTTCTCTATGATGACTGGTTTAGTAAGGCTGAAATTGCAAAAATAGAAGTACTCAAACTCTGCATAGCTATCCATGCCAATAAAGACAGTTTTCATTTGTTTACATCTCAGAGGCAGGGCAGAAAGTTTGTGGGTGGAGAATCTGTGATGTTGAAATAAATCAAGGCGGAAGGAAGACTGGGAAAGGAAAAGGTAGTTTGTTTGTTTTTTCTTTTGGCTGGAAAGGCAGAAAGCGGATCTAATGTCCATCTGTTCTGGCAGACGGAAACAACAGGTCTTACTCACTCTGGCAAAGGACCTTCTGCTGAGATCAGAGTAAAATGTGAGGTGGAGGAGAGTTCAGAAAAGAGTCCTCATTGAGATTGTGTGTGAGAGCACTGCCTCAGGTACCCAAGGCATGAATTAAATCTTTCTCGTCACTGCACCATACCTCAGTGTTTTCTAAAACAAGACATAGGTATTGACTCTATGCGTCTGTCAACTTGGTCTTCAGGTGGCAGCGGAAAATGAAAAGAAATTGAGATGGTAGAGATATAACTGTGCTCGGAGTGATTTGTGAAATTGGTTATCTTTCTTTCTGTCTGCAGCATCTCCCACTCACAAACATGAAGAAATGAGTGTGAAAGACAGTAGGTTGAATGGAGCTAAATAAACCATGTCAGAAGTCAGAGCTAAAGTGTGAATGGGGTAAGTTATGATGCAACGAAACCTGGCTCTCAGCTAGTGAGACTTAAAGCACACTCCTTCTGACTCCACTCCCTGTCGCAATCTTTAAGGATTTACAATGAAAGGACAAATCCGTAAGTGCTGCAAAGGACCTTGGCTGCATGATGGGATTGCATTTAATCAAGATTTTTATCTATATACAGAGGTGTATCAAGATGTCATTGTTGGGTGATAACTACGTGATTTTCTATTCCACTATTTTTGTAGAAAAGAGAATAGGCACGTGCAAATGTTACTATGAGTTTGTTCCGATTTAATTTAACCCATGCAGTGTCTTCGACTTGTTGTCTAGGACTTTTCTGTCTGCCATTGGCTTCCAGTTTTATAACATTTTTTAAGGTATGAACAGTGTATAAAACAACAAAGCAAAAAATTTCAAACAGACTTTGTGCGCTGAAGTGATTGTTCCCTGCAGCACATTTCTCTATGGGAACATTTGTTCCTTGTGGACTATTTTGTTTTTTTTTTTTTTTAAGTTTTCCTAAAGTCGAAGTCCGAAGACAAGCAGAGATGGGAGCAGTCATATTCACTCACCGCATGTGGACTGTTTGGTTCACAGAGAGGACAGACGGAACTGCAGAAAACTTTGCTTGCTTGTAGCCTCCTGGTTAAGAAAAAGAAAACATGAGAAGCATAAATCATCTCTATGAAAGCTTTAATTTATGAGTTACATCACTACATATCGATTATGGGCACATTTGTGTTCTTTAAGCATGGTATGGGGATCGCAATACAGTATGTGTATTCTTGAAATGACAGTTTGATGCACTCATCTTCTCTTGCCCCATCTCTTCACACACATACAGTATGTTGTAGCAAACCTTTTCACACATTATCATGTGATATAAAAAGCAAACACTGTAACAAAGATCAAAACATATTATTTTTAATGGGAACTTCTTTTGGCTTCTGACACTTGATGAATTACTTTATTCAAAAGGAGATAACTCATCTTTACGCCTGATTTCTAGAGATAGACTGTTGTATCCTTAATGTTTAGATCATTACCTGACTTTGAGTTTTTTTTTTTTTTTTAAAAAAGACAAATAAGGTGATGTGAGAAAAATCTGAGGATTTGACCTCATTTTATCATGCAAAATCACTTTGATGACTATGTTTTATCATGTGGTGTCGGATGTCAATGAGTGAGACAGTTGTGTGTGTGTGTGTGTGTGTGTGTGTGTGTGTGTGTGTGTGTGTGTGTGTGTGTGTGTGTGTGTGTGTGTGTGTGTGTGTGTGTGTGTGTGAATGCCTTTCAGGTGAAGCAATTGCCTTTCCCTGAAGTGTCATGTTTGTCAGAGAGGATACCTGAGGAGTGAGGTTGAAGAGGGGAAAAACATGAAGCAACCAAGGGCTGTTTTAGCTTCAAAGATATATCCTCCTATCTTTTGAGACAAATCCTTGTGTCAGTGAATATGGCATCAAAGATTAAAGCCTGACAACACAGCAATAAATGTTCTATGTGTATGCCCTGAGTAAATGATGTCAATGTGATTTTTATCTCCTCAGAATACAGCAGTATTCATTGCTGTCTGGTTTTTTTTTGTTGGTTTTTTTGTCTGAGCTCACAACCATTCAGAAAGCACCTCTGCCCTCTCAGAGACCAGTCAGAAAAGAGATGGGCTCTAATTGGACAACTTGAACAAGTGAAGTTATTATTGAACTCAGGTCGGGGGGTAAAAACCACTAGTAATATTTTTTAAATAGCTGTAAAGCTGTACTCAGACATAATGCGAAGCAAATTTTTTTGCCTTGCTTTATTCATGCAAATTTGACCGCTGCAGTGTTTTGGGTTGTTTTGTTTTGTCTTTTTTTTTTTTTTTTGTCAGTGCACCAGACGTAAGATAATTTCACACCTACTGTGTGTGTGAGTAAAGCGTGCCTTCTACAGTAAGTGAGTGCTACAGCTCTCATTGAGACTCAACTCAAGTTGTTTGTACCATTTTATTTTCTATTGGTCAACTGTATATTCACTTGGCGTATAATGACTCGGTAAGGCAACCCATCCTCC
Source organism: Telmatherina bonti (assembly GCF_933228915.1). Taxonomy (NCBI): domain Eukaryota; kingdom Metazoa; phylum Chordata; class Actinopteri; order Atheriniformes; family Telmatherinidae; genus Telmatherina; species Telmatherina bonti. The sequence continues at coordinate 19,954,474 of NC_136612.1, forward strand.
AGAGTATAAAGCTGCCATTTTACATTTCTAGAGAATATAGACATGAGTCTGGGAAGTGTAGACTTGTTTCAGGAAATACTCACAACTTTCAAACTTTTCTTGTAAATTTTCAAGAACTTTTACTCACTGGATCCTTATTTGCAGTTAACATCATGTTTCCTTTTAAACGTATTTGTTAGTTTTGTTTCTAACTCTTTAAAATAGCTGTAGGTTGTAACTGCTTTGAGGATGGTTTAATAGTGATCTGGTTTTTCTTACAGGTACTTCTCTACGTTTTTCATGTTGCTACTGTTACAGTTCAAGCATGTGCATTATTCTGCATGCGTACGTGCCTTATCAGTTAGCTGTTAAGCCTGCTTTTGGAGGGTGGAGGGGTAGCAGAGGATTAGGTTGGCCCTTTTTTCCATTACATACCAACCAAACTCCAATGAAACCCGATTTATCTTGTAACTTTGCCTTCCCACTTTCTAGGAAAAGCCTCTTTTGGCTCAAGTTCCCACTCATTGTTTGGTTAGATTTAAACGGGGGAACAATTATTTGGTGTCAAATACAGTATATTCAGAGCTGCACTTTTTGCTCACTGTATTAGTTGTATGGGACTCTTATCTGTAAGGCACTGAGAGTAAATACTTAAAAGAAATGTAAAATGGAAAGATTTCATTCTGGTAATAGGGCGGCTGCTTGAGCATACACTGTCTGTAAAAAATCACCATGTCAAGCTTTTGTGGTCGTACCCTCTGCTAACCATATTTGTACATAATACAACTAAACTTTGCTTCGCCTTTAGTCTGAATACACCTTAAGAGTGTATTATTCGCATTTGTACATATCTATGTGTTTTTGATCTGCATGTGTGCATTGCTGCAAATGACCATGAATATATAATTAGTATGCATTTTAAGAAAATGTACAAAGGTCAAGGAAATGCCCCAGTGTTTTTGAAGCCTGCTATGAAACCACTAAAGATCAGTCTGAATTTCAAAAATGTTTTCTTCCAGCACTTGATTATAAAATGATAAAATATTACATCATGTGTAAAATTAAATACACACTCTCTTATCTTTCTACTTGTTGTTTACATTAAAGAGTACTGGATATGACAGCAAGGGAAGATAGGCTTAGTCAGGACAGTTTGAAGAAAGGAAGACAAAGCTAGGGACAGGATGGGTACACAAGCGCAAAGTGTACGGAAATGACATGGACAGCTGGAGAGAGTAAAGCTAGCAGACAGTGTGAGAGGCTTAGGTGGTGAGATGCTAGAGGAGCAGGCAACTTTTCAAGACAGCTTGTCATTGGGAGTAATGCCCAGCGGAGCCGTCAGTGTGAGAGAGCACATTAGGCATGCACGCTGAACTCAGAGGTGTTGTTTACCTCACACCCTCAACCACCCAGCCCCCCACCTCATCTAACCTCTCAAAATGAGTTCTCCCTCCGGGCCCCTGTACTTCAAATGTCACCACAAGAGGGTGAAGTGTGTGTGGTGAGTGGGAAGTGTGCATGCTTTTTCAAGGCCATGGTTGCATTTTTGGAAATGTTGGTCATCAATGGGGTCTTTAGAGACCCCTTTTGATTAAGTTTCTTCCAGGAAGTTTTTTTTCTAGAGCACATTTAACACCCCTACCACTGGCCGCAGTGCTGTACATTAAAAGGACAACTAATGGCAACAATATTAAAACCAAAAGAAAAAACAACTAATTTAAAAAATTATTACATTAAAGTCAAAAGTTAAACTTTCACACTTGATTTAAGGCCAGTAAATATTAAAGTGTTTGAAGATGAGGTTTAAAAACATCAGGAGCCTGTCTAATGTGTAAAGGCAGCTGGTTGCACAGTTTAAGAGCCACCACTGAAAAGATTTGATCACCTGTTTATACCAACTTTGACTAAAAGCAGATGATCAATAGATCTAAACAGCTCTAGAGAACACATGAGCTTGCAAAGAGTCCGAGAAATAAAGGTACCTGCCCATTAGGAGCATTATAGGCCAATAACAAAATTCTATTCTAAAGGAGAGATATGTCCATGCTTTGTCATTCATGGTAAAAGGGAAGCTTCATCATTCTGGATCAATTGTAAATGAGCGATAGAGGCCTAACTAACACCAACCTATAGGGGGTTACAATAATACATCTGGGATGGAATACAAGCATAAATCACTATATCAAAATAGTACATGTTTTAAAAGGATTTCAACTTGGATAAAAGCCTCATCTTAAAAAAAAAATTCGACTTCTAATTGAATAAATCTGTTTCTGGAAGTTCAAATTTGAATTAAAAGACACACACGAGTCTTTAACATGTGATTTTTATATGAGACTCCATGCTACATAGTTCTGAAAATGCTGAACCGCAGTTACTACTGGGCCTACAAGTAAGCAGTTCAGGTTTTTTCTTATTGAAGTTATGGATGACAGTGTGTAGATCTGAGTGTGTTCTGTGTTTTAATGAAAAGAAATGTGCACTCTTTTAATACAGATCATAGGGTAACATGTAAGTAAACAATAACATTGATCCAAGAACAGAGCCTTGGGGAACTCCACATGTAGGAGGGGCTGAAGAGGAAATAGATTCTCAGAGGCTTACAGAGAAACTCCTTTCAGACCGATATAGCCTGAACAACTCTACAACAGAGGTCTCTAACTCTGGTCCTCGTGAGCTACCATCCTGCAGGTCTGGGGTTTCCCTAGTACAACACACTTTGGCCACACTTTCCCACTGAAAAAGTTTGCTGAGCCGAGCCAAGCCAACTTTATTTATAAAGCACTTTCTGACAGCTACAGCTGAACAAAGTGCTGAACATAAAATATTTAACAAAACTAAAAACAAATTGTCATCTTTTGCGCCTGTCTGTTAATGAGGCATTGATTTGGGTCAGGTGTGTCACAGCGGGATAACACTAAAACCTGCAGGATGGTACCTCACAAGGACCTAGAACATTAAATTGTCATTTCTACTTTAAATCTCCCCCTACAGGTTCAGAGAGGCTGGGTTCCACTAGTTGAACACCTAATCCAGATTCCATGCTGGATGACAGACTAGTGTGGCTACCAAGACAAGTTTGGTTAAGTCAGGAGAAAAAAAAAAGCTATTTATTTAGTTTGTGTTTGTGTAGGAGATAATAGACCAGGTGTGTTCTGTTAAAAGCAGCAGTGGCACAAAATTAGACTCAGTAAGTTTTCATTTTTTATGCAAATATTCCAAGATTCCAAACTAGCAGGAATGGACTCAGTCAATTGCTGATGCTACAATTTGCCATTAAAAGCCTTGACTTATAACTCAAAAACAACTAAGTTTTGCCACTAAACTAATTATAAAAACTGATGCACATCCAGCTTTTTCTTCAGGGGATACTGCAAGTATTACCTAGATGTCTCAGGGCCCAGCTAAGCACCACCAGCCCTTACTGTTGGTCTGCATCTCTCCCATGTGAAAAATCTCTGAGTCTCATGCTTAATATGCATGATATCTCTCCATTACCTGGGTTGACTTACCCAGAAATTGGCGATCTGGATAAGTGGTACTACTGAGCTGGTTATCAACTTGGACATTCAACCCAGAGTTTTCCCATCAACATCTGTGTGAGCTCACATAAATAGATATGGTGTTTGCAGGGTCTGACCAAAATCACAGACATGGCGAAACCCAGTAGAAAAGCTACTTCACCATGGAAGAGCAGGCAATTTTTCTCAAAAAAAGAGAATTTTAAGAGCATCATTTGAGCCAAAAGCAATGCTGTTACCATAGCAAAAGACAGAAAACAATAGAGGTGGAAAAGTTTTGAGTCTGGTAATTCAAAAGTTGGTATGTTTCTTTCATATTAATTCGTGGCAAAATTTAAACGGACAGCTCTCTGACCACTCAATTTCACTTTATTCTGGCCCAGACATTTCAGAAAGAGCACTTCTTCAGTTCCTTCCTTTCGTTTATATTTTCCATTCAGTTTTTAGGCTCACCAACGCCACGTGAGCATGTTTTGTGTTGTGATATTAATTCATCACTGACTGCGCAAGTAGTTGTGTGTTCCATAAATTCAAGGTTCTGCAGTTCTGTTGTGTGTAGCCATTAATAACCTTGTTATTTCAGATCCAACCCTGTGAAACTAAACAGACTTGGTAACAAGTCAACAAGAGCAAAAATGTACTTCAAAGCAGTTACTGAAAATTTAATTCTTCGTCAAAATGACGCAAATTTCCTTTCCTAAGTGCTCCTCTCAAGAGCTGCACACCAATGTTGTCAGAATGGGCAGGGCATTTTCCTAGAAAACGGACTGGTCAGAAATTGGGTGTTTTCATACTTGTTGACCATATATCTAGAACATAACCTGCTCTTACCACAATAAAAGAAAATCCAGCTTTGTTGTATATGCCTCAAATCATTTCCTGTTTGATTTATGTAAAACCAAAATATCTCCAAACCAAAAAGGAGTTTTTGCTAGCATTGGTATCACATTGCTACATTTCTAATGCTGCCCAAAGTGATTGAAAGTGACCATTACTATTCTGATGTACCCACTTGAAACACAAGAGTACACAAACCGCCATAATAAAAGGGTTGTGAAGATGGCATAACAAAAGGATGGTTTAAGGCTTCCATGTTCTCAATGAAGAAAATAAATGGTGCCTGAACTGGGTGCCAAAGATGTCTGGCCAGAGGATACTTGGAAAAAAGACACAGATGTGTTGCATTATTGTGTTTGATAAATGAATGAGGAACTCGGTGCTGCTTTTTTTCTGCTTTGTCCTGGGGGAGGCCTTTTTGTGAGTAGGTTAAGCGCTTGTGCTCTGCCACTAAATGAATCCCATTTGCCAGCAAACAGCATTGAAAATAAATTAGATTGCATCATTTACAAGAAGCACAAACTGGAAGAATGTCTGTGATCACTGGGAGATGTCGCAAAGATATTTACTTCCCTTTATATAAATGGAAAATGAAGTTAAATGAATAACATATTGTTTCCTAATAAGTGGGTATTTTTTTCGACATATTCTTATAACCTTCTGCAGTTTATCTTTTTTATTTATTTATTGCTTTATTTACTTCTGTCAGTCCGCAAACCTACACTCAGGGACCACACCTGAGTCCTTCCTAACAGAGACATGCACATACATCAAGGCTGTGTAGAAACCAGCCTCTGTCAGCTGTCAAGGCTAACTGCTCAGGGAGTTGTCCAGACCTATTGATTGTATCTCAGGCTCAAGGGAAAGAGCCAGATAAGGCAGGTTGTGAAGGTGCCACAACAAAAGGATGAATAAAGTGCCCGTGAAAGAAGCTGACTGTATAAGATTAGAGAAAATGGCCCTCAATCTCTAGACAGTATTTAAACTTTTTTTTAAAAGTAAACTGATCTAGGGTTTGTTTTTTTTTTTCCTTTTGAACGTCTCTTTTTTTTCTTTTGCTCCCTCTCAGGCAGTTTTCTTTTTTCCTTTGTCATCTATTCTTGCATTTCCTCATTCATCTCCATGACTTCTGAAGATGAATTACGCAGGTACAATATCTCCACCCTCTCCTGTCGGAATTAAATTTAAATAGGCAGCTCCTCTTCTTTTATAAACTGTCGCATAATTTGCATCAGTCCTTGTGAGTTGTTTTTTTTCTTTTCCATATTCTCCTTCACACACTAACTACTGTAAAGAGATCCACTCCCTTGCTACATTCAACATGAGTCTCTAAGGAAGCATGCCTGTCATTGCTAATGGCTGAAGCTTGTCCCTTAACAGACAGTAAGAACCCCCCCCACACACACACACACACACACACACACACACACACCTCCACTCTATTTCTCTGTTTCTTTTGCTTTGTCTCTACAGCTTAAAGCCATTAGCTGAAAAATAGAAGCTGTGACAGCTGAAACTGTGGGATTGGGAGCAGTGCTGACACTGCTACTTTCAGCCTCGTTGCACTTTCATCATGATGGATGATTGACTGGTGCTCTAAACACCTGGTCTGCTGCACTGTTGGATAATAGTGAAAAATAACACAGTGGCAGTGCTGAGTTCCAGCAGTTCAGTCACTCAGAATGGCAAAGTTGCGTTTGCTGCAGCTAGATATGAAATCCCTGCTGCCATATCTCTGCTTGGTTAAATTTAAAACTCTGCAGTTTCCCTTAACATAGAAACCAGTTTGAAGATGAAAAAAAAAAACCTCAGTTTCTGGATATACTCTTATGACATTTACTGTTGGGTGACTGAGAGCTTTAGAAAGTTGCTGACCTCTACTTCACCTGCTGTAACACAGAGGAAAAAGGCCAACGTAAGGTTCACAACAGCTAAAATCATCATGTTTGTAATAATGTGTTAAATGGACAACAGAGTCACTCATGGTATTTTTTGTGGTTGAAAAAAGGAGGAAGGGAGAAAAACAGAAAAACATCATATTCTTATGATAAAGGAGTTGACTGAAAAGAGTTTAAATGCATGATCATTTAAATATGACATAAGATTTAAAAATAGAATAATTGTAGCTTTAACTGATGATAACATGAATTACATTTTGATTTCTGGAGGTCAAATTTGACAGAGATTAGTGGTAACAGACGTTATGTCAAAGCATCACTTGTGAACTTTGGCGGTGCGTTGTTGCTCCCTAAAGGTTGATGTTCCATCCTGTCTCCTCTCGGAGTTCTGTCTAACCAGTAAAAGTCAGTCCAGTATTGACACTTGTCTTGTCTCTTGCTCTATCACTTTCTCTCTTTTTTTCTCTCTTCCTTCAATAATATCTGCTAGGGCAGGGATCCTCAGTCCTGGTCCTCAAGGGCCAGTGTCCAGCAGGTTTTCCAAGTGTCCCCGCTGGAACACACCTGACTCAGGCTAAGACAAGCTTTGCACATATCTGCTATATACAGAATAAATACAGAATCAGGTGTGTTGCAGTGGGTACACTTGGAAAGCCGACACAACACCGGCCCTCGAAGACCAGGATTGAGGATCCCAGTTCTCGGGTTTCTTTGCTTAATACACTGGCCAATGTACTGATATCCAGCTGTGGGTGTGTGATATGGTGCTGCAAGGGAAAACAGAGCTGTAATGTGATGTTCTGGGCTAGAAAAAAGAAGTGCAGTTTCTCAACCCTGGGAGACTGCAGGGCAATGACAGCCCTGGGACTTTGCACAATAAATGTCAGTAAGCCATCAAACCAATCAAAAGCAGAGTTTTAAGGTTAGAAACATGAGGAGTGATGGTGTATGCATTGTTTCTGAGCATTCCTTGCAGGATCTGGGAGAAGCAACTCATCTTTCTTTTTTGCTGTGTGTATTTTTTGCTCTTTTCACACAGTACAATAATTTGCAGTAGTCCAGTCACTTTTTTTAAGCCTCATCCTTTGTTGACGTGTGTTTGACATAGAAAGTTGAATGCTCTGTGATCATGCAAAAGAGCAGCACCCTCACCTGCAGCTGGTGAACAATAAACTATCAGGAAAATGAATATATTTTCTCTCCAGATTTTTTGGAGGGTTAAAAACTTCTTTAAAATGACCTAATATAGTTATTGAAATAGTGTAAGGAATAAAATCTATCTAATCATGAGGCATCCAGAGAAACAACAACTGCTGCTTTTCATTCACTTTATGTATTTGATATTAAGTAGCAGCATTAATTACAATAACCTTGGTTACCTCTCCATAGACTTCAAAGCCACTGTGTATCAAAGTTATTTATAGCCACGAACTGAGAAAAGAAGATCCAAGTTTTAACAATGTTGATATTCTGTTTACTGTAGCATTTGTGGTACTCTGAAAGAAACATTAACCCACATTCAACACACTCAAGTTGGTGTGTAGAGATATTTAATGATGTCACAGGTGCCAACTGGATTTCATTTCAAAACATTTGGGTTTATCAGTTGTTGCATCTTAAAAAGCTTTGCTTCTTACAGATGGATGTTGCTGTTAAGGGATGTTGGCTGCAGACTCATGCATGCAGTGCAATGAGCCTATTGAGAGTGACAATAAGAGGCAGAACATCAGCTTGAAGTCAGACGCACTAAAATTTGCATAATGCATGACACAAGGTTGCAGTGAAGGGCAAACTATGAAGGAACTCATGAATTTCAAAGACAGAGTTTGCCTGAATACATCTAAAAAAAAAAGACTGTAGTCTTTGTCAAGCGTTTAAAATGTAATCAGAATCAGGGCTGAATTTCAGATATATAAACTGTGCAACACATACATGAAGTTTTTTTTTCTTTTTTTAAATTTCAAGTCATTATAAACCAGTGATAATTTCAAGAAAAAAGCCTGAACTACCTGCACTATTTATTTAATAAGATCTGGTGCTTCTTTGGGCTGCAATGAAGCAAACTTTGTGTTCATTATTGTAAAGAGCTACATTTTGGTGGTCTCCTACCAACAACTGTGTGCAAGGGTTTACTGACAGGTTTTGATCTATATGATAAATTACGTCATATGCAGGGGTGCACATAACTGGTATGTAGGTATGCGTGCGCTTCAAAAATCAGGAAACTGTAATGCCACATATGTTACAACACGATTACAACCATGACTGTACTCTCATGTAACCAGTCTTACACATGTTTGTTAATTATAGTCAGAAATGTCCAAAAAGCAACACATATTAAGCAGCTTGTTTGGGATTTTGCCATCTAGAAGGAAATCCCAGCTTCTGTCAGAACCAAAAGAAAAACAGAAAAGTAGCGAAAAGATGCACAGTGGCAATGAGCACAATGATATGTGGGGCAAGATTTGCCCCACATATCATTGCCACTCACATCTAGCTGACAAAACAGTGTGTTTTACAAAGAATCAAATAATTTCACTCCTGCTTCATTGGATAAACATGGAAAGATCAAGGAGCACACCAATGTGTCTCAAGCCATTGCTAACGAACAAGCTAGCTAAGAAGAAACGTCCAGTAACCCACTTAGTACCAGATGGTGAGACAAGCTAAATGAATAGCAGCAAGCTCTGTGTTTCTCCTTGTGTTCCATTACAATAATGGTTTTCCTGTATTAAAGATTTTTGGAGGCTGCTTTTTGATGGATCTAAGAATGTCAAAAAATGTCAGCAATTTGCTGCAATTGCAAACTCCTTAGTGCACATGCTGATATTTAATCGATCTGTGGTCAAGCTGCTCCAGTTTCTTTAAAAAAAAGAAAAAGGTGGCGCAAAAGAAATAAAAGAAGAAGCTGTGTGAAGAAAATGGGATTACAAATTATAACAATGTCTTGTAGTATATCTGCGTGGAGGGTTTTCAGTGGTTTCTGTCAAACATGGTTAACATTCGCAACATTTTGACAACCACATCCATTAGGTTTTAGAAAGAAAAGCTGACCTTTGGACTCATTTTGTTCCGTTGATCAGTTCCCTCTTCTGTATGATGGGGAAGGTCACAAGGCACAAACTGTTCCTAATGTTGATGCTAACAGAGACAAGACAAGCTTGCTGAGGGAGTAAATTGAAGAGTTTGATATTAGAGATGACTCTAATGAAGTTATGTTATCATTTCTTAGTATTTGATCCGTCAACAGAGCCTCAGCAGATGCAGGATCTGGAAACAGAGACATTTCTGACACCCAGCATTCTAAAGAAGTATAAGGCCTCCTTGCAACTTGACAAAGACGCCACTGTGACAGAATGGATGCACTTAAAGCATGCGGGGAAAATGCCTGGGAGCCTCTTCTATGTGTGAGCTGGTCTAAATAGTAATTACAAGTCACCCAGATGTTTAGTCCAGCATCAACAAGATGGCTTCACTGTCTTTAAGCAGAGCAGCTTGTGAGAAGGGATGAAGGGATTCTCATATCTAAACATAATAAAAACCAAGTACAGATCTTATCTGCCAGATGTCCATCTCTCAGCCCTCAGCACAGTCACACAGTTAACCCAAAACCAGCTGTTTATCTGTTGATGGAGACAGCTAATTGAAGGATCACCTAAGGACAGAGAGGTGCCTCTGCAGTGCTTCCATCATCTACCATGCAGAAAGCTGAAGCAGAGGACATTGGGGGGAATACTGAGGAGGATAGTAAGGAAGACTGCATTTAATAAAAAAATAAATAAATAAATAACACTTTAGTTACTCTTTTTAACTATCTTTCTTATCAACAAAGTCAAAAGCCCATTTATTAAGACTGTGATGAATATAAGGTGAGTACCAAACACCATCTCCTGGTACTGACCAGAGTAACTCATGGAAAAAGCAAATGTTCTGGCTACAGTCAATCCACCGATCCATCTACCCCCATCCAGCTAGGAGTGTCAGTTGAGAAGTTCAGACATCTCTTTCCCAAGTGTGTCCTAGGTCTTCCCCAGGACCCCCACCTGGTTTTATGTGCCAGGAATATCTCACCATGTAAGAGTTCAGGAGCTATCCAAACCGCATACCCAAGCCATCTCATTTTGCTGCTTTTAATGCAGGGAAACGGTGGCAGTACAATGAACCCCTCCCAGAAGTTTGTGCTTTCACCTTATCTCTCAAGAACCCTGACACCCTTCAGAGGAAACTCATCTTGGTCGCTTGTATTCACAATCTCCTTTCAGTCACTACCCACATCTCATGGCCTTAAAATAGGAATGTAGATCAACTAGTAAGTAGAGACCTTTTTCAATATGACATACTGATGCAGAGCCACAGTCACCAATTAAATGTCTGTGGGGCATAATGTGTCAGACAACCATTTTCATTATTCAAACAGAAAATGAAGAATGAATTAATACCACTGAAAGTATGGTACACAACTGCTACGGTGGAGGTTCAGACAGATATAATCAGTATACTTTACATGCACGGGAGCTACTGTTATACCATAACCGGGATATTTAACTGCACTTTTGTCCTTCAGCAAGGGAGCATGTTCAATGCATGCTCTTACACTTTATCTCTACTAATCTTATTCTTTGTCTCCTCACAGATTTATGTGGCGCTTCCAACATAAAACTGAATTTATCCGCTTAGATATTGTGGATATGGTGAGATGAGGTGTGACAACAGGAAGGGTTCTGGTTTAAATCTCTGTTGGTGCCTTTATGTGTGGAGCTTGTATGGTTTCCCTCTGCATGCACCGTTTCTGTTTAGGTACTCGAGCATCCTCCCACACTCCAGAAATATGGTGTTTCTAAAACAACCCTACTGAGCGTGTAGTACAGTCAGACACAAAATCATTTTAATCTTCCATGTTAACATAAAATTGCGTCTCAGTTTGTTAGCTGTTTTACTGGACATGCTTTAGTGCTCCTAATAATGAGCTCTTTCCTTTTAGAGTGTACATATGATCAGTTGTTGAGCCAGCTTCCTCTCAGTCTTATTCTTACGAGTCCCCACCACCCTGCATGTCCACCATCTCATATATCACTGCAATTAGTCGGTCTGCTGAGCATGTAGGCCCTTCACTGAGCAAGTATTTCGTCTCCACTAGAGAACCTGCTTCTCCTGTTTACCTTATAGTCTTCTGTGAATGTGTGCAGATGTGTGTAAGACAGACTCAAAGCTGTCTTTCCTGCAAATGGAATTCTGTGCATCCGTCGACTGTCAAGTGCGTGTTTCTTTTGTGGAAGCTTGGATCAAGAACCCAACATTGCTTCTTTTGCAGCAAACGTTGTCATTTGTCCTTGCTGCATCTCGGTCTGTGCTCACATACGGTAACAATATCATGTACAAGCTGCGAGTTTAAATAGCGAGAGAAAGACAGACAGAAGCAGGCAGAAAGTGCTGCAGATAGGCACATTCAGAGAACAGTTGGAAAGATGAATGAGGTTGAACAAAACTGGAGAAAGCACTGAAGAAAGGTGCCAAAAGCATTTAAGAAAGCACCAGCGAGACAAAGTAAAGCTGAGCGTGTCACATTGCTAAGCTGCAAACTTTGCTGGCAGATGAAAAGAAAAAGCCAATTTTAGCCGCTGAACATATGCTGTAGAGCCACAGGAGCTCGGGAAGTGAAACTCTAGCCAACACTTCATGCACAGGATGTCTCCACATTGGAATTACACTCTGCCACGTCTGCATTCACAAAAGCGGGTCGAAAATGGACATAAAGGGGTAAGAAAAACTGAGCAATGGGTTGTAAATATGACCTATTAAGGATATAAATATTGAACAGCTGTTATGCTTTCTGAAATTGTCCTCATTTCTATGTCATGCTTGACAAAAAAAACTTGTTCTTGTTAAAATACCTAAGTCAGACAAATTGACTTTTATTTATTCAAAACTATATTAAAATTAATTCACATCTTTATGGTACTGCTTCACCAATCTCACATGAAAACACTGGAGTTAGTCTGACTAAAAACCAGGTTTTTCAGGTATACCTCAGGACAAGTTAGTCTGACTGAACTAAATTAAAAACTTTACATTTGAACTCACCCATACGTACCCATACAATGCGGTTGGGAGTCAAAATACACCTGTATTTGTAAACATCCACAGTTCTTGTGCTGGGTTTAACCACCAAAAACAGTCAGTACACAGAAGAACAAATTGGTAACAACAGTGAATAACCAGATGAGATGGCATCTCATATGTAGAAGCAAAAAGTCTTACAGAATAAAATGGACAGCGCTTTCTAACGGTCCAACCAAAAACTCTACATAACAACTTTCTGCCTGTTATATTGATTGTCGGCTGCTTTAATCCACAATGCAGAAGGTAGGTAGAAAAAGACCAAAACCAACCAGCCAAAAGGTGGCATGTCAGTATTTGTTATAGAGCAGAGGTGTGTAATCTGGTTAATAAACAGATTCCTATGCTTGTTTTGTAAATTGGCCTTGTAGGCCTATTGCTCGACTTAAATTGCACTAAAATTGACTGACTGACAAGGCCAAAGAAAACTGTGATTTAATAGAAAAGAAAATGGTTTTCTAATTTCAAATTAATGTAAAAGGACAACAGATTTCGTCCCCTTTATAATAAACTGACAGCAAATAAAAAGCTGATATTTTAATGGCACGCATGAACAGGTGAGAAGTGTTTACAGCAAGTGGTACAAATGGTTTAGTTAGAGTGAAAAAGTTTCTTCCATGTAAAGTTAAAATCTTTACCAAATCATGAAGCTGTTATTCTACAGCAGTACTACATTTCTTTTACTCAAACACAAACCCTATATTAATGGCATTTAAGTGGTGACATACATCAGTGGTGTACTCCAGGGTATGCGCGAGTATACAGAGTATAAACTACCCACTTCTTTTACCGTCAGCATTGAGTATAGCAACTTCTAATCCCCCTGTGATGCTGATTTTGCAATTATAAACGTCCGTACACATGTACAAATGTCGCCAAGTAGCTCAACTGAGGTTACCTATCCTGCACTGGCACTGGCATCAGCTACGTTAACTTAGGTATAAACATAGACATAATAAAAATGTATGAATATATGTCTAAAGCGTGTCTGTTTCTAGTCTGTGTGCAGTACTGGTTTATTCATTACATAACTCTTTCTCCCTGAAACCAAAAAGCAGAAATTACGTGACAATAAGCAAATATACTGAGGATCTTTGGGATTAAATAAATAGAGTACACACATGTCCTTTTTTCTGAAACAGTGTTTTTCTGGGATACTTTTTTCTGTTTTTAAAACAAGGTAAAAAAAAATAAATAAATGGAAGTATACCTACTTCTTTTGGGACCACTACACCACTAACATCCACTGATAGTAACAGTTTTGTTCAGTCCTGTTTGACATACATTGAATCATCAAAAACACATGGACATGTCTGAAATTTACACTGTCGGCCACCGGTCAGATGTAACCTTTGCATGAGCCAACTCTCATTAGTTCTATGATAACATAGTACAACATCTAGTCGTTTTTTTTAAGATGTGCAATGCATGCTTGTGTTTCATGGAGACTCACAAGCACAGGCGAAGCAGAAAATGCATAAAAATAAGCGGCTACTTTTGATGTCTGTCTTTGATGCCGATGTTGAGGAAAGGGAGATGAGGTGAGGGTAGATTTCTAATGGACATAAAGAGACAAAAAAAGGAAAGATCTGATGCAGAGCTGCTTTTAGGGAGATGAATTTATTAAATGACCGGCACTGAGACACTGAGATCAATCATGGAGCATGAATTCAGAGTTTATTTTCTTTCCTGTTTTTCATGGTGCTTTGCTGGATCAGAGTTCTCCTTCAATCATGTACCATTTTAAGTACATCACAGAAATGCATATCCTGGAATACTAAGGGGGCAAGCAATAAAAGTAAATTAGACATACCAAATAAAGCAATTAAAAAAGACCACTCCAACAATGAGAATAGCATATATAGCTATTAGATCCATTTAATTTGATTCAAGTGTGTAGAAGCAGGAATACATTGTAAACCTCCTGAACTGCACTTTTTGTATGGCTGGAATGAGTAATCCTATTTGAAAGAATTGATACAATATTTTGATTAGTATTCCACATAGTATTGTCTTAATGGCACTTCACAAAGTGAGAAAAAAATTAAAATGAAATCATCTCTAATGTTACCAGAATTATTACAAAATGTCACAGTGAAATATCATTTCAAACCTCAAGAGCAGCTTTTGAAAAGCCAACAATTTTCCCTTTTCCAAAGAGGAAAAGGCAAAATCTTTTCACTGCTGAAAAAAAAATGAGCAAGACTGCCAATCTTTTGCATCAGTCCTACAAAGAAAATTAAACTTGCTTGATTTTGATTTAAACTCATCCAAACCCAATAAAACCCTAGCAGCCTTTTTAAATAGCATCATTCTTTATTTAGGCATGGCAGGCTGACAGATTGTTTTTCTGGACAGTCTGTTTTATTATTTGCACGGTCCCAAGTGACTCTGTAGACTAATTTGCTTGGTTTATTAGTTTTACAAGAGCTGGCAGTGTGGAGTGCGACCCCGCTCTCTATCTTGGGGGGATGTCAGGTTACTTATCCGTTGTTGTTGCATCCTCCCTGTTTTGTGGCAGATGTTCGCTCTGCTTCACATATGGCAAAGAAGAGGAAGGTAGATTGTCCACTCTATTTGGCGCTGTGTGTACTTAGAAAGAAAAAAAAAACCTGGAAATGAGAAGGTGACTTTGGTGCACATCTGTTGATGGATGTATCACTGCCCAGAAACACTTTGCATCCATATGCTGCTTTAAATTTTATATGGCATGTTATCATAGATTTTATGATTTATTATGAAGTATTAACTAATAACTGGAGAGTGCATGCATTAACACCTTTATTTAAAGCCTTAAAAACATTTCAGCCTTCAAACTCCACACAGTGACATCTTTTATGTCCCCTTCTGGAGCCATCGCTGCTCAGCAGCATCCGGAGGCTGAGGAATTACACTATACACCTTGCTGCATGACGTTGCAGCAGAGTTTGTGCTTTACACACTGATTTACATGGTGTAAACACACCAGCCATGTTAAACATGCACAGTAGCTCATTTAACAAGGAAACACAAGAAGACATAATCGGAAGAAGAGAAGAAAAAAAACAGACAGGGACAGAGCAGGAGATGAGAGTTGATATAAAACTGCATTTAGTGGCTGGAGAGAGCTCACAGTAGAGGTACCATGCCGAACTAGCCGTCAATAGATTTGATACAGAGGAGCAAATCCAGTCCTTTTAAAATGTGTTGGCATTAACCAGGTTTTTGAAAATGTATGTATTTTAGTCCAAAACAATAATTTATGTAACTGTACTAGTATCACACTTCTGTCCACATTTAACGATTGGACAGTTATTAGTTTGAGTTTAAAAGAAAAAAAACATGGATCCTTTGTTGGCAAAGAGATGGAAAAGGAACAGGATAGGACAAGATCTGGAAATCAAGCCATCAAAGGAAGAATAAAATTATAAAACAAGGAGAAGCAGTGTGGAAACCGGTGCTGCTGAGTTTGCAACAGGACTGTAAAGCTTATCATCACATATCAGAATATAATAAATATAGTGGTGGACTTTCACTTTGCAAGTATTAATCTGGACCAAATACACAACCAAATTTACCAATGTTCAGCTGTAATATATCAGACACAATATTACCGAGTGAGGCTACGCTTTACAGTGCCAGGGGAGTCAGAGCAAGAGAGGCAGGGTAGCTATATGAACAGAAATATAAATGACAAATTATTAGATTAAATTAAAAAAAAATCTACTTATGATGTATCACTTCCACATCTGTCAGGCTGATATGTTTCTCAATTCAGGTTCTGCACACCTCCAAATGTGCAGACTATATAAGCAACAAAGTGTTCTACGTCGTCTGCATACAACTAAGTGCGCTTACTGCTAGTGAAATGAGACGGCTTATCAAGTGTACGAGAATTACCCATAGTGCTGCAGTCCTTCGTTGCCTAGCAACTACACATGCCAAGTTTATCTAATTACTGATCCTATTCTTCCACAAAAAACAAGAAAATATTTTTAAAATGACAGAAAATGCTGCCAGTAATTTAAATTTGATTTATTTTCATTTTCCTTTGTGATTAAATTACAAACGTGGAGCAGGCGGTTTAGACGAGCTCTCCTCTGGCTGGCAGCTCATCCTGTCAAGCTGACATTAACTTCAGTGAAAAATAATCCTTGTTAGACACATATACAGTCGTCCTCATATGTATTTATACCCTCCCATTAAAGAAGGAGAAAAACAGCTGCCTGGGAAATATGATGAAATTTACAAAGGTAATAATAAATGATAAAGTTTTACGAAAATCATGACATTACTTTCTAATTCTGGTTCAACAGAAAGATTTTTTAAAAAGCAAACTATTATGATAAAATAACATATGTTTCATCACTCACAAACTAATTTTTTTTTTAAAAATCCTTTGATGTTTCTACTCCAGTCAGGTGTTTTCTGTTCCTCTCAGTCAGACTTCTGCACCTGTTGACAGGTATTTTGTCTCACTGTTCATCAAAAAAATGCTCTAATTTGTCCAGGATCATTTTTTTGTTTTTTTCTTTAACTCAATTAAATGACAATGTCTTACTTCACTGAAATATTATTTAGCACATTTTTAATTATTGTTCCTTATTTCAGTCTCCAATTAGTTGAGTGACTGTAATAAATTCAGCCTTTCCTTTAATGAAAGGGGACGAAGACATCTGAGGACGACTGTAATGAAATTCATTTGTGGTTATTGGACACAATGCCGTTGTCCTCCCAGCTTGTCTGCTGGGAGAAATTTGTGTGTGTATGTACATTAGAAATAAATAAATAAATAAATGGTCTGGTTGGTGTGGTACCTACACCAGCGCTCTGCTGCTCATTCTTTTCTATCAGGTGTGCAATGAATTCTGGGATAGGAGAGGGCGCTTAGGATACATCTCTTGAATCCTTCGTTTTAAGCTAATCTGGAACAGTGCAGATTTGAAGGGTGGACTCGAAGGAGCCTTTGAATTGAGACAGAACTTGGTGTGCCACTATGTGGCATGCAGCCGACGAATCCGCACTTGGAAGTGTGCACACCTTGAATTGAGAAACACCCAATATGTCAGTGCTCCGTCCCTCTGTTGCATAGCCTGATGCAGAGGGAGAAACACAGTAGCAGTTCCATGAAGTAGCCGGCTGTCTGCTCCGTTTAAATACATACTATGGAACTCCAAAATATCTCCAGCTATATAATCCCCTCCACTAAGTAACTGCCATACATGGTTACATTTGGAGTTAAAGCCACATCAGTGCAGTCGGTTTGTGTTTTGAAAGGCTTAAGTTTGTGCAAACTACTCAATGGAAATCATTTATAGTGATGAAAGTTATAGAAAGACAACAAAAAAATGTGTACATGTATTTTTGGAGGCATTTTTGACCATTTAAATCAAAGGTTTGTCTTGACTTTTTAAGCAAACAAAATTAAAGTTTTTTGGCTTCAAACGTTTGATTATGTGCAAAAATCTCCCTGGTTTAGTGTCACCTGTAATGCACCACATGTATGTCATGTATGTTTACATAGCAGCTGTCACATAGCAGCAGCAGAGCAAGGCGGCTAATATTGCCAATGTGATCTTCATATTATAAAATAAATAAGTATAGAGTTGTTAACATACATAATTTGCAGAACACTGCTGCAAAAAACCTCACTCCCATAACATTTTGGACCAGATCACGAATACTGATTACTTGTTCA
The DNA here is from genome assembly GCF_933228915.1 of Telmatherina bonti. NCBI lineage: Eukaryota > Metazoa > Chordata > Actinopteri > Atheriniformes > Telmatherinidae > Telmatherina > Telmatherina bonti. The sequence continues at coordinate 19,972,503 of NC_136612.1, forward strand.
TGCAGGACATTGCTGTTTCCCATCCGCTAAAGGCAAGTAAACTCACTAAAGCCCACATATTTTCATGAGAATTAAGTGTTTTGTCAAAAGAGCTTTGTGAATGTGTTTTTTTTTTTTTTTTGTGGGATTAGATGATATTGTTTTTAGAAAAACAATGTTTGATTGCCTTTAACCTTAAAACTGCTATTCTTCCGTACCAGTATGACTTGCAGACATAGATAGTATAACTCAGTAACTCAGCAGTAAGCTGTCTGGTTTTTGCTGTTTTATGTTTTAGTATCATCTCCTGCTTCCCCCTTCCCATAAACAGGCTGTCCAAAACTGACCTGGGATCATGATCTTTTTATTTTCATAACAGCAGACAATAAGCAGAGCTCTGAGTGCAGCATAAAAATCTGTGCTCCTTTTTGGTCAGAGGGATTTTTTTTTCTTTTTTATGAATTCACAGTAAGCATGATAAACCTCACCTTCACTCCAGCTGTTTTTAATAAATGTTTAGCTGTAAGGGGGCTGTAGATAATGCTAAAATTGAAGAAATTAAATATAATGATTAAAGTGGAACTATTATGCGCATTTCAGGCTAGTATGTTTTTATTTCTGAGCCCAGAAGGGCTGGGATTGATCAAGTTATTGTCACAAATCGCTTTATTTACTTCAGACCGACCCTCTCCGTAGGCTGTCAGATCAGCCTGTGGGTAAAACGAGTGGATTGAGACTCTTCCGCATTAAGCCCCGCCTCCCACCAATGCACTACATCGGGAGCACACACCGCAACTGCTTTCACCGTCATTGTAATATCTCATAAACAGAAGGATTAGGCTAATATGAACTCAACAAAACAAAACAAAATACAATGCCAACACATAGCATACAGCCCTACATGTTGGAACCTGAATCAGACCCTGAAAACGAAGTGGAAAACAGCAACCCACAGCAACGAATGCAGCAGGATGTCTCTCTTTGGTAAACTCACCAGCCATCGTTGGAAATAACTTTATCCGACATTTTCCACCCGCCTGATGTATTTGTACATGCCCTTGTTAACCAGTAGAAGGTAACCAATCACCGAACCTTATCCCCGGGACGTCACAAGGATTTCCAAGTAGAAAAAACTCTCTAAAACGACGCATTTTTCATTGCCATGGAAACCGAACGGAGAGAGTGCTGGAACTCAAACTCAAACTCAAACATGCGTTTAGGTGATAAAAAACGGTGCCGTTCACATGTCTGATGAGGATTCAACACTGTAACCCTGTAGAAAGCTCAGAAAACTCCAAATACCATAATTGCACCCCTTTAAAGAGAAATCTGAGTGTCTATGCTCAGTTTGGCTGTTTACTTAAAAATCAACTTAATATCAGTGTGAGAATGAAATTCAAGGAGGATGTGATAACACGAGTAACCTCCTCTGAAAGCCTTGTGATTAGTATATTATGTTTAGAACATGTTCATGTGTAAGTTATATAAAAAAGACACTGAGGGGAAATATGAGGTTTTAGTTGCAGAAGCTCCATCAAATGACAAGATTTCCTTCTGCAAGCCCTGAAGTTAGTTGTGAAACATCATATGATGTTACTGAGCAATTAGCATGAAACCTAGCAGAAGCTAATGTTCTGTGCACATGCCAGCACATGTGCAGTATGTCTGTATGTGTGTGTAGCATTATAGAGTGGACCTGCTTCTACAGGTTTTGAGGTGAGAGTCAGGTGTTTGTCAGTCGGTGCTGAATTTTCCAATTCAGTGCGCATCAGTGCGAATGTCAGTACTCATCGACTTCAATCCCCCAAAATCCACAGAACCACACACTTGGACACAACTGACTAGCAACATAACTCACACACAAAATCCATTTCTCATATGCTACACTTCAGCAACTTTGGAAAAAACTCTGTTTCACTGTTTGCATGTGTGACATCACTGACTTGTCACTCGTGGGGTCCTTCTGTTGTATTTTGCCGAAGCACATCCAAACAACCTTCAGTACTTGAATCCTTAGCCACTCACATGTAAGATAACATAGTTACCGATTCAGAGATAATAAAATAGGCATGTGTGTCTATAAAAGAGTCAAGAAACTGGTTTGCAGCTGCTGCTTGAGAGACAAAACTGATAGAAAAGTCCTCTTTGAATTTTTTTTTTTTTTTTTTTTTTTACCCCATCTGATAAATTTCTCCTGTTTCTCTTTATGCATGTTTTTTTTTTAATGTTTGTTTAATTTCTACTGCCTCACTCCTGCACATCTATGCCCTTCTTTGTGTCTCCCTCCTTCCCCACCGTCTTCTACATTAGTACTGTGGTGTCATTCACAGGGGTGGTGGGAAGAGGGCAGAGTAAATCAGCCAGGAGGAGGTCGGCCTCACTCAGTGCCCAGCACTGGCTGTAATATCTTTGCAGGGAACGAGTGTGGTACTGATTTGCATGATTAAACAGCATCCGCCAGACAGTCAGCGCTTCATTACTCATCGCAGACACAGAGGATGATTGCAGGAAAATGAGCAAAGTCACACACACACACACACAAATGCTGCCGTAAACACCTACGCTGAGACACACAGGTGCACGCAGATACTGTACATCACAGTAATGCTCTCTGACAGTGTTTGCAGCTGAGCAGTAGCAAGGATGATAACACATCCAGGCCCACGTGCACATGCATTGTGGATGCAGTTTGGAGGCTTGTACTTAAATCTTCAGGCATTTAAGAAGCTGTTGTTCAAAGACTAAATTAGCAAAACAGCATATAGCTTGGCAAACTTTGCCAATCCCTGACTTGTCTGCAAGCACAAAGGAAAGCCCGGCTGACCACGAAGAATCACTGATCAAGCACATCAGTGATCTATGCACAAGGAAAGACAATCAATACAAAGCTGCTGAACCCCTCAATCGATGAAGGGCCAGAGGATTCACAATGCAGATGCCACCCACCAAAATCTTCCTATTATTTCCTGACATCAATCCCTTAAAACATGTCATATGTGTTCACTAATACACAGAAAGGAACAACATGATTACCTTGTGGCATCTGCACCAATACACACATGAATGTTCGCTCCCTCCTGTCATAATCATGCATGACTGTCTCCAAGGTGCCAGAACAGCCCAGCCTGTTTGAGCACAGCAGGGATCAATAAGTGATTTGCTCATTTATTGCAGAAGCAGCATCTCAGCCTGTCAAGACTTACTGGTTTGTGTGAGATTTATACCTTCAGGTACTCAGTGTTAAACATGCATGACATGGTGTTTGCCATGAGAGCATAGTTACAGAGGAAACTCATTGCATTTAAACAGAGCTTAGACTCATCTTGATCATTCTGCGGAGAAGCTTTTGTACTACAACCCCAACTACAAGTTAGTTGAAAATGTATAAATGTTAATTGAAGAAGAATGCAATGATTTGTAAATCTTATTGACATATATTTCATTCCTAATGGGAAAAAAAACATCTCAGATGTTGAAAGGATACATAGAATTAGAAGACAAGGCCAAAGTACTTATGGTAAGTGCAGCTTACACATCTGTGAAGACAACATCAATGCTGTACGGTTTTTAAAGCAACACCCGTAAGGGAAGACCTTGTACTGCTTCCATTACAACAGCACGGAGGAGTCCAGCTGCTGAACTTCGCCTGTCTGCAGTCCAGATCTTTCACCACTAAAATAAACCTTTCTGTGCATCATGAAACAATAGATTTTGGAAGAGTTAAGGAGCTAGAATCCTGCTTCTGACAAGAATAGGGCAACACTCCTCTCCTAAAACTCCACATCTCCTCAATGGTTACAGACAGTTGTTTGAAGAAGATGAGACGCAACACAATGGTGAAACATCAACCTGCACTTACTTTTCTAAATATGTTTTCCTGGCATCCAATTTAAAATTGGCAAATACTTTGCACAAATTGGTAAAAATGCATCAGTTTCAACATTAGATATGTTCTACAAGATTTAAAATATTAATTTATAAGTTTTGCAAATCATTGCTTTCTGTTTTATGTATATTTTACTTATTAGTCCCATATTTTAGATTTGGGGTATAAATTAATGTACAAAAAACAGGAACTATTAAAGGCAGGTTATATTTGATCAAGTACACAGTGACTAAAGGTCCTTTTGAGCTGTAGGAAAGTGTTTTTATATTCACATCATCACATGCACTTTGTATGTTTACACACAACATCCCATATGTGCATGTGTGGAGCCCCTGGCTTGCATGAACACAGACGTTTTTTTAATTGCCAAGGCATAGAGTGTGTTTCACACAGCTGTTCCCCTTTGAAGCCCAACACGAAGCTTTTATCTTGTTATCATGCTTTTTCATTGTATTCCCCTGCGCAATGCCTTGCAACATCTCAAGAGGTACAATACCCAGGGCCTCCCCTCTCATCCATAACACAGAGCTGGCAATGACCACAGGAGAGAAGAGAAGATAAAAATGCCCGTTTCGTGTTTGAACTGGAACAGAGGGGAGTTTCTAGTTGACTGTATTCTGTAATGACGAGCCTAATTAATTGAATACATAATTCATGGGATGGAAAAGTGTGCTGTGAAAGGGAAGGATCAGTTTGAAGACTGCATCATCAGCATTTTCCTGAAAAGGGGGAGATAGTGGACAACTTTCTTGGGTATGTATTTGTGTAAGACAAACATGCTGAGTATGAGGATCATTAACATTCTAGCAAAAACACAATTATGGGTGAAACATGCCTTGAATAATTGGACAACTGTCAGGAGTTTTATTTACACACACAGATATACATATATATAGAGTACCAGTCAAAGATCTGGACACATTTTCCCGTTAAATTTAATGTGAAATCTTGAATTTATATATAGATATATATATATATCTATATATATATGAATGAGGGAGAAAAGCTTCTAAAAGGCAGTAAATTCTGCTCAGTAAATAAACTGCAAAATAATGCTATGGCTACCTTGCATAAGCCGCTATTTTTGTAAAATCTCCATCCTCTCACAAGATATACAAGACCTGAGGTTAATGTGTTTAACACTGTTCAATGGAAACACCTGCAAATCGCAATTATTGTTTGTTGAAACTAACAAATATACTTATATTTTGTTCAAAAAATGTAATGGAAACACAGCTTGTCTTTCCATTCCTCTGAGATGAGCTCCATCCATCCACAGAAGTCTGCAAGTGTTTATACACAGAGTTTCTATTCCCTTCTCTTGTCTATTTCTTTTTTTTTTTTTTAGGAATAATGTGTTCGTGGTCAATGGTTCTCCAAGGCATGTGACTATGTTGACCATTGTGGCATGACGGTTTCTTATGCAGTGCCACCTGAGGACTCAAAGCTCATCTCTCAGTAATTTCCATCCTTGGTCTTCATGCTCTGAGATTTCCACAGACTCATTAATTTTTTTTTTTTTTAACATTATGTAGTGTAGATGTTAAAAGATAAAAATCTGTAGTAACTGTCGTGAAGAAATGTTTTGTGAGCAGATTGATTTTCTCATTTCCTTTGGTACAAAGTGGTGACCGATCCTTGCATGGAATGACCGATGCTTTGATGCAACCCCAAATAACAGTGTTGCATCATTAACATGTATATCTCCTGTCTCAGCAGGTCTCCCTGGCCGGGAGTAGCAGTTCCTGTTGTCTGTTGTCTTTCTGTCCTCTTCCCCCCAAACAGCAGAGACAGATGGCCGCCTGTCCTTGAGCCGGGTTCTGCCGGAGGTTTCCTTCCTGTTATAAGGGAGTTTTTTCCTTCCCACTGTTGCCAGTGTGCTTGCTCAGGATGGGAGATTGAGTTGGACTCAATTCAATCTGTTGGTTTCCTTATATAGGCTATTATGAATTGGCTTTCATTATGTTTTCCTCTCTGTCTGTAAAGCGTCTTGAGATGGCATTAGATAGATTAGATAGATAGATAGATAGATAGATAGATAGATAGATAGATAGATAGATAGATAGATAGATAGATAGATAGATAGATAGATAGATAGATAGATAGATAGATAGATAGATAGATAGATAGATAGATAGATAGATAGATAGATAGATAGATAGATAGATAATTTTTAGATATTTTTTTTGTTACATTTGATGTTAGAGTAACTATTCTCTGAAATGATGATCCACCACAGTTTGGCATTACTCAGCAGGAGTGCGGTGGGAGCGTTTGTACTGCTCAAGCCCTCCTCCAGGTTCCTTTGCTCTGCTGCTGTGGTGAGACACAGAGGGGGTCAGTTAGCTCTGTGTGCAAGAAATGTCTTCCCACCTGGTGCATATTTCATGCCCTGCAAAACCGTCAACTTTTATGGTCCAAATTAGGCAAGGTCAGCTTAGGTTATCACCATGGAGACAGGGTTATACCAGGGGATGATTTGATATTACCTTGTATCAAAAATATGTGCCTGGCAATGTGCTCTTTATGGGTTTTTTTTATGTGAACACGCTCTTTATGGGGAGGTAAAACTTATCTCACCCACATATTAGATCCAGCAATTTGCCCATAAACAGAATCTGAATCTAAAAGCTTTCATATTGCTCTTTTACCCCCTGCCACTTTTGTTTTCTCCTCCTGACATTTCTTTTGTTCATTGCAATATATCAAAATGTTTGGCAGAAAGGCAGTGAATTTCAGGATTTATGATGCTTCAACTAAAAAAAATAATGCAATTTCAATCTTGGGAAACATTTATTTCTTTTATTACTTTTTGTGCACTGCATCACTTTTTTTTTTTTTTTTTTTTTTTTTTTTTTTTTTTCCGAGAAAGAGCCAGGATGATGTTCCTCACTCCATCACCCACGAAAAGACTTTGATGCTCTGGTGGGAGGACTGAACACTAACTGGCTGCCTCTGGCTCTGGGTGGCTCATCTTGTGCCAGAACTGCTAACACTGCAGGACAAAAGAGGGAAACAAAAAAAAAGAGAAAGAGAGAGAAAGAGGCATAAAGGAGGGGATGGTGAAAAAGAAAAACTAAAAGAAAGCTGCTGGGCTGTTACTTGTCGATTCTGAGCCCATTCCTGCAGTGGAGCCATCTGCTGAGGCAACAGTAAAGATGGTATGAGGTGCAATCACAAAAGCTGGTTGCAGTACTTCTTGTTTTCACAATCCAGGTAGAATCACAGAATATCCAACTGAAACCTGAAAATTTAAGCATGTTTTTTGCTTGGAGCAATGCAACCCAACAGAACAGCTCTGCATTTACCTCTGTATCACTGATAATTCTCCATTTTAGAGACCATGTCAGGCAGGATGTGACTAAAATGGTAGTTTCGAACCTTATTTGTGGTGATGTATTCAACTGTGTTAAGATGGCAGCTATGTTTTATTCTGCATGAGATACAAGAAGACCTGAAGTAATAATAATATAATAAGTAATACAGAACTCTGACATTCCACTTTTTAGTTTGTAAAATTTGTAAGGAAAATCTATTTTACTGGCGAGTGTGAGAAAAACCTTCAGGTTCCCGTCCAAGTGTGTAAAAAACTAAAAGCTTGCATTTAATTCAGAAAACTAGTCACTGGTTCACCTCTTACTACAATTAACTAGTGTAAAAAAAAAAAAAAACCTCAAATGTAAGACAATGTCTGGATGACTTTTTTTTTCTTTTCTTTCCAGAATGGGTCTTTATTTCATCCCATCAGTCATTATTGAGGACAGAAATCATTTCTCCAAGCCCAATACCAATTGGATTTTTCATTTTTATACTGTCTTATTTGTAAAAGTAGATATACGGGGCTCGAACTTGAAGCCCTGCTTATATGCCTCTTGGCAGGTGAAACCAAGGCGAAATGGACCACCCAGGTGTGTTCTTAGACCCACCAAGCCAGCATCTCTATATTCACATTTTCAACCAACAGTGTTGTTGTCACTTAGCTGATTCTGTGACATTGGCGTGTGTAAAACAAAAAAAACAGCTATGCAAGGCTGCTTCGTCTCTGTTTGGCATGTCCTAAAGACTGAGAAGGCCAATGTTTGAAAACGGAGAAAAAAACAAAAAATGACACCCACCTCCAGATGGTGTCCTTGAGGATATGTGATATCCGTAGGGGTTTGTAGTTCAGGAGGAATAGTAATGGTCTGCCAAATTGATAAAGCTGGTGGTCACCATCACCATCTTACTTAACTTCATCTGTGGATGACAAGAAGCCCTAAGAAAACAAACCACATCTGTACTGATTCATAGGTCCAGTGGAAATGTTAAAATATGGTTTGTAGGGTGTAAAACATTAGCACAGCACCATATCATTGCAGACCATTTAGAGCAACGCTTAAATGATGATGCCAATAAGCAAAAAGAAAACAAATACACCATCTGTGTCTTTAGGCAACACCTTTTTCCCCAAAATCCTTCCAACAAATCTCTGTGGACTGTTCAGCTCAAAGTCGTCCTATAGACAGACACTCCAATTACTGGTGCAGAGATTTGCAGCTCCTTCAGGGTTACCTTTGGCCTTTCTGTTACCTCTTTGATCAATGCTTGGCTCGTCTCCTCAATGAGATTTGGTCTGCCCTTTCTTTCTATCTCTGTTCTGGTGCCATTTTCTCTCTATTTGCTAATAATGGCTTCAATGGTGCTCTCAGAGATTTATCTATTCATTTATTGTATCCACCAAAGCCTAAAACACTGCTCTGAGCTAAAAACATCTCCAAACCCCTAGAGCATAATGCCAAAGTGGCTTAAAGACACCGCTGACCCACAGTGCCAGGCTTGTTGTGCTGTTTGCTTGTTGCAGACAGTGACACTTCTAGCACACAACTGAACAAGGTGGTTTCTAGCTGCCTCAAACATAATTTCGTAAGAGTTAGTCCACATTTTATCTCAAACTACAACATATAATCCATGGAGATATCAGTTTGAATTGTCGGCAAGATTATCCAATGGGCATTATGGGCACAAGCCCAGGGGCCCACGCCCACGTGGGGCCCATGAGGAGCCCACAAACACCAGCAGTTTGGACATGAAACAAAATGTACAAAAAAAAAAGCCAGATAGTTACGCAGCAGTGTCTAGTGTATTGCTATTGTTACCACTGGCTGAGAGATGTTACAAATGATGTTTCACAGTGTATCATTCTCAATTTTCACAATGTTGCGGTGGGTAAGGGGTCCCCTGGAACACTCTGGGCCCATGGGCCTGTGCACTTTTAATCCAGCCTTGATTATGGGTTGTAAACCAGTAAAGTAAGAAGAGTGCTCAATGGCGATGAATACTTTTAAAAGGCACCGTAGCTTGAACCAGGACTGATAACTTCCTGATCAAATATTACTACACAGAGATAAAAATTATTGCTGTTATACCCTCACAAGATGCCAGGTATTAGCTCAGCATAAATGACAAGCACTTAGAGGAGAAAATTATACTCCCTCATCAGCTCACCTGAGTGATAGCTGACATAAGCTCTGGGCGTGTGTTGAAGCTTCGATCATTGATCAGACAGCACGTCAACAGCCCTGATGAATAGCCTACCCTGCTGCATAATCTGCATGTATGCTTTCGACCTTCACTTGAGATTCACTGTGTCTCTGTGTGAAGTGGAATAAAAGTAAAGAAAGCATCAGATGATCTGCCTCCAGTCTCCTGTTTCAGGAGTTTTTGGCATCATGAAAGGCAGACTTCTCACCATCTTTTCCCTCGTTTTCTGTGTTGTCACGTTTTCATTCCTTCTGCTTTTTCGGCTAACAATCTCCATGTTTTTGCTTCCTCTTGTATCTTCTTCTAACTGCAGTTCCTACCCTGGGGAAATATCGCTTTGCTTATGACAGGCTATATTGCAGAGAGTGGGATGTTAATGTTGCCTGAGTGTGATCCTGTTTTTTTTTTGTTTTGTTTTTTTACTGTTTTTTATTACGCTCAAGGTTCTTCTAAGCTCCTGTTTGAACATGGATGCAATAAAAATCACGTCAATATACCGTACACTGAATCTGCACAAGCGTGAGCCCTATGCCAAACACATTCTGCAGCATTCTAGATTACTTTAGTCAAAACATTGACACATAGTGCCCCCTGTTGTTCAGTTTGCAAAGAACTGTTGCCGCAGTGAATGAGTATGCAAACAAGAATTTACTTCACACAATTGATCCTCAAATATGACAGAGAAAGCCAAAGTCAGCTCACCACCACCTTCTGCATCATAGATTCAGCTCTTGTCTATGCAGGTTAACAGCAGTAAACGTGTCTGTGAAAGCCAGACCCCCCCACCCCCCCACCCACTGGTTACTGCTCCATATTTCAGCCTCAGTCCTACAGGAAAAGTCAGCAGACCATCTGAAGACCGCCTGCCTCTTTGGTGTTCAAATCTGCAGCCTCAAATACTGCACCATATAGTAAGACTGAACAGCTGCAGGACAAGCAAGTAGAATCAAAGTTACATGAAATTTATTTTTAAAAAGAATATATTTTTGTGAAATAATGACTGAACTCCAATGATGAAGTTCATTTTTTGTTCACATTTGCAATTAAAAGACGAGTAGAAAGGAAAAATGGGCCAAAGAGAGGAACAGAGGAAGATGTGCCCAAATCCAATTTGATTATATGATTTTCCTGGAAAGCAGCTTCCAATCAAGTAAAATAAGATCTTTCTGCTTATCAATATCTTTGTATATGTGAGAACTTATTAGGGGACAACCTTCTTTTCCAATGCTACCAAGATGCTTAACAGATGTTTGCTCATTTTCTGTCCCACCAGACTATATAATGCTCCCTTTCTCACGGTGTCAAACTCACCTTATTCATTTTTATGTTCCTTCAGCTCTGGTCTAGTCAGCTACTTCCATCTGACTTTCTGAGCAATTAGCTTTTTCCTTTGTTTTCTTTTTTCAGATTGTTGATTAATGTAAGTCCTGGTTTGGCTTAAGTCCTGTCTCAAGTCAGTGGAGTGTGGGTAAAAACCTCAACTTCTACACCAATCACGCTGCCATGTCACCAGGAATTATGATCAAATGAACTGTAACCTTCTACTGTCACTTTCTCCACAGGCACCTGCAGCAGAAAGGTCAGATTCAAACCAGGTGCCTGTCAGCAGCAAAGCAGGACTGATAAATGAACTGTTTTAAGGGACACATGATATATGAAGGGAAAAGAGCACAATGTCCATTTTAACGATCAACTGGCCAGAATTATGCCACTGTATCATAATCATGTTTACACTAGCTAATTAATAATTGTCATACAGATCACTGTGAATAATTCGCTTTATTAAATGCATTCCTTTTTTTTTTTTTTAACTGTAGACCTTGTGGCAATTTAAACATTTTCATAGCCCTTAAGGAAATTAATACAGTAATATTAACTTAAAAAATTATTCTATCATCCATATTCATAGCAGAGGACAAGGGGTACCAAAGAGACAATAAAGGACATAAATTAAACTTAAGATTTCTTTTCTCAGACATCATTACATTGATGTGTGGCAATGGGGACTGAACGTCTCAATCTTTGTTCATTCAATCTTCCTCAAACAGGTTTTTCCAGGGTTCCACTGCTGTCACTGTTCACCCAACACTGCATATTGTTTTGAGCAATCGATTTAATTGCCTCCAACTGTAATAACTTTGAAAGCTGTTTAAGAAAATAAATTAATAATAAGAAAAACGCATCAAAACTTTGTCTTTTCCATTTCCCACACTTCAGAATGCTGCTGCCAGACCACACAGCATGTGTAACAGAACAGTACTACAAGTTTACTGGTGTATTAGTAGAGACAGTTTTTGACCATTTCTAGGCAGATTTGAACTTGAGCATTGAAAACATAAAAATTTCATTTCTTATGAGTCTTTGATTCTCTGACAGTCTCCATGGAAAATACCAAAATGAAGATTTAAAACTAGCTTACATGTCCCAGTTTTCCTGCCAAGGTTTCACCACATTTAAATAATCAGTTAGTGGTGGCCAGGTGTAGCACCTTTCTTCTTAAAGCACATTTAAAATCAATCCTTTTGAAAATAATGTATCTTCTAATGTTTTTTTGTCTTTTTTTAATGATTCTGTATGTACACAAGTAGACTGCATGTGTATGTATGCATATAAATTCATACATGCACATCATAATGCAAATCTAGTCATTCCTGTACAGCACTTAGTAAGCAAGATATGCTAAACGGTGAGTGCACATCAAACTGTGAAACAGATGAGCTCTACGGTAGATTCCATCATGAGCTGCTCCTTGGAAGAGATGAGAATTCACACATTCAATAAAAGTAAACAAAATAAGTGGAAAATTTGCTGCATGGTCTTAAATAATATATATATATATATATACACACACACACACTGCTCAAAAAATAAAGAGAACACTAGAGTAACACATTGTAGATCTGAATGAATGAAATATTTTTATTAAATACGTTGTTCTTTTTGTAGTTGAATGTACTGACAATAAAATTACACAAAAATTATCAATAAAAATCAAATGTATCAACCCATGGAGGTCTGGATTTGGAGTTATACTCCAAATGAAAGTGGAGAAACATGATACAGGCTGATCCAACTTTGATGTAATGTCCTTTAAACAAGTCAAATGAGGTTCAGTAGTGTGTGTGGCCTCCGCGCGCCTGTATGACCTCCCTACAACGCCTGGGCATGCTCCTGATGAGGCGGCAGATGTGAACCTGAAGGATCTCCTCCCAGACCTGGACTAAAGCATCTGCCAACCCCCGGACAGTCTGTGGTGCAACTTGGCGTTGGTGGATGGAGCGAGACATGATGTCCCAGATGTTCTCAGTTGGATTCAGGTCTGGGGAACGGGCGGGCCAGTCCATAACATCAATGTCTTTGTGTTGCAGGAACTGCTGACACACTCCAGCCACGAGGTCTAGCATTGTCTTGCATTAGGAGGAACCCAGAACCAACCACACCAGCATATGGTCTCACAAGGGGTCTGAGGATCTCATCTCGGTACCTAATGGCAGTCAGGCTACCTCTGGCAACCACAAAGAAATGCCACCCCACACCATTACTGACCTACTGCCAAACCGGTCATGCTGGAGTATGTTGCAGACAGCAGAACGTTCTCCATGGTGTCTCCAGACTCTGTAACATGTCACATGTGCTGTGTGAAGTTACTTTCATCTGTGAAGAGCACAGGGCGCCAGTGGTGAATTTGCCAATCTTGGTATTCTCTGGCAAATGCCAAATGTCCTGCACTGTGTTGGCTCTAAGCAAAACCCCCACCTGTGGACATCGGGCCCTCATACCACCCTCATGGAGTCTGTTTCTGACTGTTTGAGCAGACACATGCACATCTGTGGCCTGCTGGAGCTCATTTTGCAGGGCTCTGGCAGTGCTCCTCCTGTTCCTCCTTGCAAAAAACAAGGAGGTAGCGGTCCTGCTGCTGGGTTGTTGCCATCCCATGGCCTCCTCCATGTCTCCTGATGTACTGGCCTGTCTCCTGGTAGCGCCTCCATGCTCTGGACACGACGCTGGCAGACACAGCAAACCTTCTTGCCACAACTCGCATTGATGTACCATCCTGGATGAGCTGCACTACCTGAGCCACTTGTGTGGGTTGTAGACTCCGTCTCATGCTACCACTAGAGTGAAAGCACCGCCAGCATTCAAAAGTGACCAAAACATCAGCCAGAAAGCATCGGAACTGAGAAGTGGTCTGTGGTCACCACCTTTATTGGGTGTGTCTTGACAATTGTCTATAATTTCCATCTGTTATCTATTCCATTTGCACAACAGCATGTGGAATTGATTGTCAATCAGTGTTGCTTCCTAAGTGGACAGTTCCATTTCACAGAAGTGTAGTAGACTTGGGAGTTACATTGTGTTAAGTGTTCCCTTTATTTTTTTGAGCAGTGTATATGCACACACAAAGCAATGACCATGGCTGATTTATAAAAAAAAATTACTGTGTAAAATGAAGCCAAATTCATCGAGATTAAACTTCTCTCACCAGGGCTCTTACTTCAGCTTAAGTCAGACAAAGACAAGAAAAAATGTTTTTATTTTATTTTTTTATTCAACATGACAAATTGAGCATTAAAAGCAAGGCAAAATTAAACAACTCTTGAGTCTTGAAAAGCTTTTGATGAAATTTAATTCAGAATATTTTACAGTTATGCAACAAGAGCAATAATTGTGAGGTCTAAGTGGAGGAGAAAAGAGACACTCCCTGTCAAGGGTCTTACATTGTACATACGCTTTCCACTGACTTTAAAAAAGGAGGTCAGGAAGAGAATAACAACCTGACAAACCAACACAAACCACAAGCACTGTTTTTTTATTTCACTTTCACTAAATGCCAAGAAACGCTGAGGATGTGGAAAGATTATCAAAAAAAAACAAAAAAGAGAGAGAGAAAGAAAACAAAATCCCAGAAAGTACTTCTACATCTGGTAATTAATTGATGTCTGGCTGCCATCTAAACCAATAAATCAGATTGATTTTAGATGAACCACAACTATCCTCATCCAACCAAAAGGGATTGACAGATAATGAAACAAGAAAAACCATGTTGTTCCTCTTTCCTCATTTACACGTGTACTTTATGTTCATTTCTTAAATAAGCCACTACACATTTGTGGTTCACCTTGTTTTTAAGCAGCGAAGTGTCAGGTTCAGGGTAAGGATGGGTGCGCTCTTCCACTTCTTCCTCCACTAGATATCCCAGCTTCCCCTGTGGAGCAAAAATGGCCACAAAAACCAGTGTTAGCAAAGGTCCCACAACAAATGTTTGTAGCAACAGCTGCTGCTACATTAGCAACTATAAACATATTCTAGTTAAACAAATCCCTCAATTCATTCACAGGGAAAGTGTAAAATATGGAGACACTGCAAATAATGCATAACATACCTTTAATTAACTAACAATGTCAGCAACTGAAGCATTTAATGCAGATGGTCATGTCACCCTTCTATTTTTATTAACACTTTCATTCATTTACATTAATTGTCTTTGACCTTAACTCCATGTGATCTGACTATTACCACAGATGTTTATTTTAAAACTGGTGGCAAGACCAATTGATATTTCCTTTGCCAAACTGAAAAGTCCAGTTGAATACTTTGTAAAATAACTGGCTTCTTCTTTTAATAATAATAATAATAATAATAATAATAATAATATTAATATAAAAAAGCATCAACACTGCCAGCAAAAGCTTGAACACTGCCATTAAAAGTACACTATAACGTGTCAGGGACAGTTTCAGCTGTTGGCATAGGTATATCAATTATCTCTCTGATAATTCAAAGTGGTTCCCCTTCCTGCAACATATTACCAAATACAGAAGCAGAGAAAACAATTCAAAATGTACACGCAAATTCAACTTTCAATTCATGATCTAGAGCAGTACATTTATTTTTTTGGTTTTTTTTTTTTTTTATTTCTGACAGGCAACAGCATTCAGAAATGGATGTGGGTAGAGAAAGGAGTACCTGGGGTGAGTACCTGCACAGTTTGACAGTCAGAGTATCCATGATTTTTAATTTGCCCTTTTTCTCATGTGGTCTCGCTCACAACACCAACGCTGTGTGAGGTATGGAAGTCAGCTGCAATTCATCCAATAAACCCTACCCTCCAGTTAGTCAGTGACATTAGGCCCCAAATGCTATAACAACCCCCCCCCCCCCCCCCCCCCCCCCCCCAAACACACAGTGCATGGCATTATCAGGCACAGTAAGCTGGACTAAAAAAAAAAAAAAAAATCCATGGCATTTGAGTTACGATTATGACTAAATAAATGGCTTGTTTGTCACATACGAAGGCTAAATGTGTGTGTTTACATGTAAGGAGGAGAAATTCCCAAGATATATGTAAACATGTTTACACACAGTGACTAAACTTCCTACCTACATAGAAAGCAATTATGACATGTCCCGGTTTCAAAGTGATAAAATAAAATATTTAAATAAAAACAGGTAAATACAGGCAGGAACATTTGGTGTGTTTAGTCTGTCATTTTCTTTCTTTCTTTTCTTTGCCATGTTGTCCAAAAAGTGAAATGTACAACTATTAGGATCAGAAACCGATACAAAACGAGGGGTACCTCCGGGCATGTTTGCTCAGGACTACACTGGCCTTTCCCTCTTGGCTTTGTGTGAATGTTTTCTACCTTCTTCTCATTCATCGGACCTAGGCCTTCATCTTCAGTGCATACTTACGATGCACTAATCAAAAACAGGATAAAGATATTTGCATATAGTACATAAGACAAAAATCATAGGCATTGAACTGAACATAAACAGGATGGGAGAAGGCGAGAGGAAGGGTATGGGGAGGTGGGAGGGTTGGAGGGAGGCAGGAGGTGTGAAAAGGGTAGGTTAAGAACCAGAGGGGGAGTGAAGAGGAGGACGCACTTACCTGAGCCTGATCTGAGGTCCTATCAGATCAGTTTTAATTGGACTGAGTGTCACCTTCAGAATGGAGGAGCTCTTGCTGGCCATTAAGCAGAGGAGAGGAGGCAGGAGCCTCAGTCTGCATCGGTTCCACCTCTGATGAAGCCTTGACGGCACCTGCATCACTGTCACCGTGCTTGTCTCTCTTAGAGGTGCTCTTCTCCTCTGTTGTCTTACGGTCTAAAAAAACATTTCAAATAATCAATCAGGTAATCACTTTCACTTTCTGTCTGGTAAATATTAGAAACACGGCCACATAAAACTACAGGTCATTTGTCCAGAGCCTGCATTTCCTACTGGAAAGTAATGAGGAAACTAAGTCTTGCCTTTGTCTTTTGATGACCGCTCTTTGTCTTTGTCCTTTCCTCTGTCTCTGTCTCTGCTGTGGCTACGGTGACGATGAGACTTGCGCTCTGAGCTGCGCGACCGCCTCCTGTCACGGCTGCATGAACGCCGTTTTCTGTCCGAGCGCTCACGGCTTCGCCTCCTTTCCCTGTCCCGGCTCCTGCAGAAGGGAGAAAATTATATACATTTCACGAAACATAGCATTTTTTTTTTTTTGTATGTGCAGCACCGGTTTATTCCAGTTGTGCATCTATGACTATTGCACATAATGCTTTTCTTTGCAGGTAAGCAACTAACTGTTCATTGCAAATCACTTCCATCACTGTTTGTTACCTCTTAAATTTTATTCCTCAAAACATTTAAAGTAGAATCTAAAGAAGTTCAAAGAATGAAAGAACAATGATGAATGTTGTCATCAATCCCAACTGGGACAAACTGGGTTCACTGAGCCCAAAGCAATCCCTGCAACCACTGCTCTCTCACTCCTGTGTGAATATCAAAAGTGTAATAGTTGTGTTATTGGCTGCAGCTTTGCTATTTTTGGTGACAACACAGCTCTGGGGGAAAAAAATTTTAAAAAGCACAGCTCCAACTGATGTTGGGCATTTTTCTGCAAAGCTCAAACAGCTTTACTTTGCTTGGTGTCAATGACCATCCATATTCTTTTTGATGTTTTGATAAGGTTTTCAACAGGGTTCAGAGCTGGAGATTAAGCTGGCTAGGAGAGGCTCTTGATGAGGCGATCCTTGATTCCTCTGGCTGTGTGGCATGGAGGATTGTCCTGCTGTAATCTCCTGAGTTAGGGAGCACATTCTTAGCATAAGAATGTAAATGTGTTTCTACAATAATCTTATATGTGGTTTTAATAATGCATCCTTTGCAAAGATACATTCGCCCGATTGCTGAAGCACCCCCGTATCATCACCAACACTCTTTGATATGTAGCAGTGTACAGCAATAAGAAACCTCATTTATTCTTCATTTATTCGACCATTCTTTCTCATTTTCTCTCATGTAATTTGTCAACCTGCTTAAATTCAATTTTTAGAACCACTGTATCAAGGCAAGTTTTGCATGTAGGAGTTGGTTTCAAACTGTCCCTGCTGTGGATTTCAACCCAGTCTCAGCTTGCTACTGTGTTTAATGGTCACTTAATGTCAGCCTTTGGTTCTTGAGTGATGAGTTCATGGTCATCCCTTTCAGTTCAGTTGTTTTTCACCTTCAGACAGACTGTGGCTTTGTTGTCCTTTTAAAAACAGTTAGATGTGCTTGTGTAGGAATTCAGTTGTTGGTTATAATACTCTGAGATGCTGATTTAAAAATAATTATCAGTGATCTCTTTTCTTTTTCTAGAGCTGTGTATTTGCCTTTTTCATACAAACCCATCACCAAGGGTTGCTCTGATTTTGTCTTTAAGGCCATTATATACCTACTGCAGGCATATTGTTTAATAATTTGCAATTTCATGTTGTTTCTTTACACCAGTCCTGGTGTATAAAGACCTTCAGTGTTACTCATCCACTTTTCATTCATTCAGGGCTTGTGTGTCATTCCAGGTATGTGCACTAATTGAGACTAAACAATCCTGTCTAGTACCCCTGTCAATCACAACATACTGTCCTAATACAAATTAGTGGGCTATTCATTTCCTCATGATAGGGTATTTGCTATCCGCATTGAAAGAATTCTGTCGTGATGTTACATTTGTTTGCTGTATGGTTGGGATTCTTACTGTTTAACTGCAGTAAAAACAGTTTATACCCATTGCTGACCAATTAATTTGAGATAATTATCATTACATCTACAACCCAAAATGTACATTTCTCTATCATCGTAAAGAGTTCAACTGCACTAATTTAACACAGAATGGAACAAAGAAAAGGTCCCTGGCCTAAAAACAGGTAATGTGCTGCAATGTGACAACAACAAACATTGTCAAAGAACAGATAACAAACCTAATACAATTAATTGCAATTCTTATTACTTTGGTGTGTTTCTGTTAATATGAATTAAAATCATGTTAACAGACATGGACGGGTTACCATTTAGAGGCAAGAAACACAGCTTCCTTTGAAGATGTGTGCTCCCATTTTCAAAACCATTCTGAATATTTCAGAAGTGGCAGCACAGCACTAGAGATAACCACTAAGGGAGTGTTCACACTTGTAGGAAAATTCCTGTCTGAACCAAGCAAACATTTGTCTTGGTTTTAATCCTTATTCATTTGGAAGCACACCAAGATTTGATGGAAAAGTCCATTCAATCTTTTTCAATAGGCTTTCAAAATTGTCCGAGAGCTGTAGTCCAGTTTCCTTGCTTTAACACGCCTAACTCACATTCATGAGTCATTGTGATAAACTTCGTAGGCTGATGGATCAATTTCATTTTAGTCACGTGTGCTGGAGCAGGGAAACTATTGAAAATCTGCAGGACTACGCTCCTCAGACAGAACTGAAAACCCTTGATCTAAACTAAACAATCACACCCCCCCCCCCCCCCCCCCCCGTTCATTTAAACCTGTTAAGTGTGAACATATTTTTAAATGGACATTCAACACAATAGATTGTTCTAACTAAATTTTATTGCTAGCAAATGTTTTGATATGAGAAGCAATTTACAGAAACAACCGATCTGTAGGGGTGGGAAAATCAAATCGGGATTTTTTTGCTTCACAATTTTAAAATAATTTTTTTTTGTTAAAAAAAATCCTTTTTCTTTCAAATAAATAAAAATAACCCATTATGAATTTTTTGTCATTTTTATTTTTCTTTTTTTATTGATCTTTTTTACTTGTCTTCTTGGGCATTATAGCAGCAGAATGATGGTCTGGCTACTTTTTTGGGTTGTTTTTTTTTTTAAATAAAGAAAAATGACGAGCAAAACAAAGTTTTCTACTTTTTTTTTCCGTTTGTTTTTAGTCTACAAAAATCAGTAATATCACAGAATTGTGAGAATCGCAATTTTAATTAAATCGGCACCTAAAAATCAGAATTGAATCGGGACAAAAGCATATCGTCACAGCCCTAGTTCTAACTAAATTTTATTGCTAGCAAATGTTTTGATGTGACAAGCAATTTCCAGAAACAACCGATTTTGTGATGCAAAATTAACTAAAAGGCTCCAGTAGGTCAGAAACTAAATGAAATTTTCTCTTTAAAGAACAATGTCGCAACACCAAAGCCAAATGACAGTAGCTGCGAGAACTTTCAGTTGTACCTGCTGCGCCTGCGGTCCCTGTCCCGGTCCTTGTCTCTGCTTCTGGACCTCCGGCGATCACGGGACCTGCTCCGCTTCCTGTCCGAGGCCCGGCTGGAGTGACGGCTATTGGAGTGGCTTCGGCGCGCTCTCCTATCCCTCTCGCGGTCTCTCTCTCTTTCCTGCTCTCTGTCTCTTTCCCTCTCGCGCTCCCG
The DNA here is from genome assembly GCF_933228915.1 of Telmatherina bonti. Classification (NCBI taxonomy): domain Eukaryota; kingdom Metazoa; phylum Chordata; class Actinopteri; order Atheriniformes; family Telmatherinidae; genus Telmatherina; species Telmatherina bonti. The sequence continues at coordinate 19,992,570 of NC_136612.1, forward strand.
CTCTCTCTCCCTCTCCCGTTCCCTTTCCTTCTCTCGTTCTTTCTCTTTCTCCTCTTCCTCTTTGCGCTTTTTCTCACGTTCCTCCCTCTCACGCTCGCGGTCCTCTCTGTCCCGTCTGAGAGCAGGGTTTTCGCCTTGAGGGTCCTCAGAACGTCGACGCAGTTTTTCCTGGGAGGAAACAAGAATTACTCAGCATTAAAAGTTCAATTTATAAAAAAATATATTTCAATAAGTGCGAAAAGCTAATAGACATCATGTGATATTTTTGTTTTGTAATATTTTTGTTGCAAACATGTTAAGAAAGTTAACACAAAACAAACATTTATATAAATGATTTAAATATTTGTTTTCAGCTGCACATGAAATTTATCAGTAGTATTTCTAAAACGAGCAAAAAAAAAAAAAAACGTAGCGCAATTATTATTAAACACAAGCATGAAAGAAATTTATGGTCCCAGTACCTTAAGTTCCTCTACAGTGGATTTGATCTTAGCATAGCCCATGTGCTGCTTGCCCATCAAGTGGTCATCTACTCGAGACTGTGCATCCCCCACAATGAGGAAGGCTCCACACACCTCACACACCTCCATCTGCTTCTCCTGAGCTGCAAAGCTTTCAATGGTCTGGATAAAAAGCACAAATATTTCATTAATTTTCATTCATTAATGAATAAATAAGTAAATACTTTACTTTTAATCCACCATTTGAAGATCAGGAAACAACTTTTTAGCTAGCTAGGATAACCAGCTATTGAATTTGATCATTCTTACATTGAACAGGACAAACGTGTGTTTCTGAACAGACAGTGTTACAGGAGCATCACCTGCTATCTAGAGTAATGTCTTTAGGCTTATTAGTCAGGGTTAAAGACTCACCGAAGGAGTGGAACTGAGCAGCTCCCGCTCCTCTTTTAGCTGCTCCACCAGCTTCATCATTCCCTGAGCCTCCTCCACACGACCCTCTGACCCCAGCTCCTCAATCTAAAAGAACAAGTAAATGCACCATGTTGCATTTATCCAGTATTCCCAAGTGTCCATTCCAATGTATGTCCCACATATTGTCATTTAGGTCAATTTCATCTTAATATAAAATGATGTGGACGATCTGACAGATACAAGCAACAAACATTCAAATAAAAAGGGATGTCACAAATATAAATTTTCTTGGTACACTTTATGTCAAAGTAATCAAGCTTTTACAATCATGATTATTCTTCATTCATTAATTTTGCAAATACCATCAACGTGTAAAACCCCATGAGCACTCCTTATAGGTCTTTAAGTTTTACTTATTTCCATATTTTGATGCCAACATTACATAAATCCTACATATTAAAACTCAGGATTTGTCTCATAAAAAAGTAACATCTTGAAGGCTACAGGACAATTATTACTTTAAGTTACTTTCTAGAAAATACATTATAAATATGGTTTTAAACATTTCTTTTGAACCTCAGAGAATTTAGAACAAGGATAAGTCTAACTAGCTTTGACTTCCAGCCATCATTGAGCAGAATAGCTGCTGTATGACATGAAAATACATAAACAGTGAAAATAAAGAGACGAGGTATATGAAATTACATACATAATTCCATGGACTATGACTATTGCACATTGACAACTTGAGTCTGTTCAATTAGCTAAATTAACCACCACAAAGGGCATTTTTAGCTTCCCTCCCCCCCCCCCATTGGTATAATGTAACACTTAACATGTCGCATAGTGCTGTAATACCATCCCAAGTTGTACATGATAACAAAGTAGCAAATGATGCAATAACATTTAATTTTAATGTTACATTAAATCAGGGGCATCATCTCCAGCCCTTAAGCTCTATCCTGCAAGTTATAGTGTTTCCTTGGCTCAACACATGATTCAACTTGTACACTTCTTCACCAGCCATTGGTTTGTGCCATTGCTTTGACTCAGGTGTGTTGCAGCAGGGAAACATTAAAACCTACGGGATGATAGATCTCAAGGACTGGAGTTGGTGACCCCTGTGAGATGAACATTAGGGACATTTAACCAAGCAACTGGACATTTAGCATAAGAAGCTAGTGGTTATACTGCAGGTAAAGAAACATATTCAAAGGATTTCCATGTTTCTCTGCAACTTTTTATGTCATGCTTTACAGGCTGGCGAGCCATTCACCACAATGACACCATCGCCTTTTTCTTCTTGTATTAATTGGAGCATTTTATTAATACGACAAAGCAATCGTGACATCCTAATAAATGAAAGCATGCATTTCTGAAATGAAAAAAAAAATGCTATTTCTCATTTACAAAAGACAGATTAGCTTATTTCCAAACCTGTACAACCAGGTCTTCAATCTTCTCTGTTAGAACCTGGGCTTTTTCTTCATTCTTTCCTGATGGACCAGGCCCCTGCAAAAATAATTTTTTTTTAAATCTCATAAGGAACAGAAGCCTATGGTAAAAGAAAATGTCCTGAGCAAGCACCATGTACATCAAGTGTACAGAATTCTGTTCACAAGTCAAAGCACAAACCCCTGCATTCTGCTGAGCCTGGGAAAGTGCAAGCCGGGCATGCCCTCTGCGGATCCGCCGCTCCACTTCTGCCAGGAGTGACTGCAAATACCGCAGGAAGTCGCGCTCATAACCCTCTTTCATAAACCGAGAGCTTTTTTCATACCTGTAATAAAAACAAACCCAACGAAGCACATTTTTAGGGGAAAATGCCAACACACAGGCAGAAATTATTAGTCACATCCCAATTGTAACTTACATTTTTCTAAGATTTTCATCATGAATCTTCTCACATGGTCCTGCAAAAATGGAAAAAAAAAAACCCATTATGAAATGAATACAAACATATAAGGATGTAGCAGCAACTGCTTCACTAAAACATGCAACTCATTGCTTTTCCAAGACGTCAACTTACCTAAATCAGAGCGTGTGTTTGTGAAAAGCTCAGCTGGACAAAAGCCACACAGATAGTATCGACAGACCTGAATAGAAAAGTAACATTTTAAATATATCCTTTTAATATGATCCATCATTCTTTTACTTCTACCTTTACTTCAGGTAAACATTAAAACATCCCAATGTCATCTGACTCAAATGAGGAAATAACAGTTTCCACATTTTTTTAGATAAGGTACACCCTATCATCTGATCACTTAGACCTTTGTAGCGAGGTGTCTGCATATAAGGTCCATATAACAGAGGCAAGTGTTATCAGCAGCTGGATGCATCGTGTCCTCAAAGCGTTGCCAATATCCTGCTGTTGCACATGGTGGGGTAAGAAAAAGCAGCGCTGCAGGCTAACCAGCTGTTGCTTTACAGGAACTATGCTGTGTAAAACTACAACTCTAAGCTTGGGACTCCGTATAATTAAATCTAGTTTAACATTAACTGAGTTACAACATATAAAAAATCCAGATATGATTACTGACTTTGTTCTGTTGGAAGTGAAACTGTTGTTGGGAACCAATACGTCTACAAACTTCCGACTAAATGTGCATGCTTGCGTCTGATCCATGTTTGAAATCAGACTTAAACCATCTAAAAAAATAATAATTACTGATCAGATTTGTGCTCGTATTAGTGCTAAGCAAAGAATATGGACATGCCACATTGTGAGCCACAGAATCAGCTTAATCGTTAGCAAACCCATGCTAATTCTGATAGCACGCGTGTCTGGACTGTGCTAAAAGTGCCTTAAGCTGCCATCTTCTAACATGGTCAATCTAACCCAAACCAATGATAGATGGGCCAGGACAGCTGCCTCCCACATTCACAATCGTATAATACCATATAACAGGCATTGCTTACATCACGTTAGCTTCTCATCGGCTAGGCTAATATTAGCTATAAAAGCTAACTTACGCTCTCGTCGTCCCACCGTACGTTGGATCGCTTCTCGTCCGGGGCCAAGTTTCTGTCTCGACCCATTAACTCGTCGAGTAACTGGGCGGCAGAAAGCATTTTTCCTTAAAATGTTGTAGCTTTAAACTCAGAATACTACGATTTATAAATAAAAGACAGTTCAGTCCATACACTGCGCAAAGTACATCTAATCAAAATGGCAGACGAGGGAACAACAACGCCCGCTCGCGGTCCGACTACAACCAGTACAACCAGTCAGCCAACCAGGAGCGGCTTGAACCGGAAGTACAACCGCTGCTGCGCGCAGTTCAACCGCTGGATGTGGATATCCCACAAGCAAAGTGTCTTTACCATGGATCTGTATTGTGTGCTGCCAGAATACTGCAGCAGGTGTTACACTGAAGATGGCTTGAGGCCAAAATCCAACTGGGCATGAATGGACGTGGTCCAATAAATATATGAAAAGTCTCAGTGTGGTTTACTTGTTTTTATTTGATGATGGTGATGATGATCATCATCATTATGGTCATCATGATGATATACAAGGGGAATGAGAGGCTACTCTTAATTCTGTTGTAGCCAATGGCGGGTTGATTTGGCTTTGTAATTTGGATAATTGCACAGCTTTCTGGCCAGTAGATGCAAACTTATCTCCTGTTTTTGTTCTGAAGTACTATTTCCACCTTTCCATCAGGTTCCCTGTACTTCTATTCTCATGCATCTTCCTAAGGAAAAGTGTACTCATAATGCTTTGATTATTTATCTCTTAATGTGGTATTTCCAGTGACACTGAAATGTTTGGTCACCACTCCATTCATTTTATCCCGCTTGTCCAGAGTGAAGTCACAGAGGCAGCTTCTTACTATCAGCCCAGATAATCACTCTCCCTAGCCACATTTGCCAGCTAGGGACCCATACTAGCTGGTATGGGTCCCTGGAAGGGACTCCAGGACATTTCCAGGCCAGCTGAGACATAATATTTCAAACGTGTCCTGGGTCTTCCCTGGGGTCTCCTCCTGGAGGGTTGTGCCTGGAAACCTCACCAGACAGATGTCCAGGATGCATCCTGACCAGATGCCTGAGCCACCGCTCCTCTCAATGTGGAAAAGCAGTGGCTGCCGCACCTATCTGATGGGCGATCTCACATTCCATTCTTCTCTCACTCATCTGGTGGATTCTGTCTACCTGTCAAAGGATTACTGCAGTTTTTTGCCAATTATTTGATTTCTGAGTGCTGAAGCGTGTTTTAAATTACATATTTAGTGTTAATTATCAGTGCTGAAAAATTGCTCTGCAGACTTTTGGGCACTATTGTATTTAATACTACCACCACCACCACTACTACTACTACTACTACTACTACTACTGTTATTATTATTATTATTATTATTATTATTATTATTATTATTATTATTATTATTATTATTATTGCACTAGGCACAATACTTTTAAGATTTCTCCAAGTTTTCTTCAAGGGTATTACTATTAGTCTGTGTAATTGAGCTTTTAAATATCCTGATAAATGGTGTGAAAGGTTTGATATCCAGTTATATGCTTGAGTTCAGTTGAGTTGAGTTGAGTTTATTTCAGTCAGTCAATCAGTCAATATCATAACTTAGACACAAATGCAAAAATAAAACACTGACTGAAAAGGGTTTTGGCTGAAGTGAAACATTTATTAAAGCCAAACCATACAACTTTGTTAAAACTTAAAGCAGCAAGATTTTAGCAATTTTAGCAAGAACAAAATAGTTTAAAGTATTTTTTACAAAGTAAATTCTTAGTAGTCACACATGCATTTCTTCCATTATTCCACTCAAACTACCTGATTTAAGAATGAGACAAAACAAAAATAAGAAATTACATGTTGTTAAATTCTAAAACTGTATATTTGATTATTCTTTTTGATTTAAACATTGTTTTGAATACTTTAACTGATGGGAAGCTTTTCAATGTATCATCCAGGCTATTCCATACATTCACACCTCTGACTAAGATACATCTGCTTTTAGTGTCTGTTCTAACTGTACTTTTTTGATAAACATGAATTCCTCTCAGATTATAAAAGGTCTCTCTGGATTTAAACCTTTGTTGAATACAGTCAGGAAGCTCGTTGTGAACCTTGTACTACAGCTGTGCTAAGATCAACAAAATCACTAAATTTTAATATATTAAATCAATGAACAAAGAGTTAGTTTGAGCACAATAATCTGCATAATTTGTTATTTTGACTGTTTTCTTTTTCAAAATAAAAATGGGTTGGATAATTGTTTTATAATTATTTCCCCATAGTTCCACACAATAATTTAAGTATGAAAGATTGAGGGTATTGTACAATAAGTGGAGAGATTTTGATTGACATTTACCTGAATTTTACACAATAGACCAATTATTTTTTTATGCTTTAGTTTCACATTATTTATATGAACTTTCCAATTTATTCTTAATTTAATATGGTACACTCTCTCAATTTCCATTTGGTTTATCATTAATATTGTTGGATTATGAGTTTTCCTATTACCAAATATGATATATTTAGTTTTATTCACATTCATTGATCATTTATTATGGACAAACCATCTCTTTAATTGTGTGACTGCTTCAAAGGATTAGAACTAAATAAGTATATTATGTAATCTTATTCCTTTTTGGACAGTAAATGTTTTTATTTTGTATTGAACAGTCACTTTTTTAGTTTTAAGTTGTAAATTAGAAACACAAATAATGAGTAATTTAGGAATTCTTAGAAATTATTTCTCCAATAATTATTTTTATGTAACCATTACCGTATAACAACGTAAGATCTGAATTCTTGATCCTCTTCTCACAATTACAATTACAAGTTACGGTGGGATTGATAAACTCGGAATTTCAGGTGTTGAATATCAGTATGTCCTAATTTATAGCATTGATACGAATTGTCATAGAGCTACTCTGGTAGTGTGGATTATTTATAAACTATTTTTCATTTCGCGTGTAAACTTTTTTTTTTACGGTCCTTACTGAGCCGATGTGCAACATGTGTGAGTTAATAACATAACTTTTTACTTATTAGGGTTACTTTGATAGACGAGAGTAAAAAAAAAAAAAAAAAAAAAAAAAAAAAAAAAAAAAAACTGGATAGCGTAACCATTTTTTTTCAATTGGGCCAAGTAGCAAAAAAAAAATTGTTTCGGTGGACATACTCAGAGAGGAACTAACATTTGTGCGCATGGTTGTCACATATTAACGTTCCCCCCAACGAGGCGGGGGTGTTTTTGACAGCACACCGACGGAGCTCTGTCAGTGCTGTTTGAATGTGTGTGCAGGATTATGGCAGTAACAATGTATCTCGAACAGACAGCAGAAACAAATGCAAACTTGCTGTTTTGAGAGTTACAGGACCATCAATAGGAAGTTACATTAACTGAAGCCATTTGCTGCCACGAGCTAACACCTCGTTAAGCTAGCCAGTAGGTAAGGTTAGCTGAAGTAGCTAATGTTAGCTGGCAAGGCTTAATTTTAGTGGAGCTATGTGCCATCGCTTCTGGGATCGCTAGGTAATCCGCACTGGCAACTTCATTCACCCAAGAAGCATTTTTGTGTCCTATGATCTCACGCCGCTAGTTGTGTCTGCCAAAATGTCCACGACTTCGTTGGATAAAGAACTACAGGAGCGGCTGAGAGAGGCGTCTGCCATCGGAGATATCGATGAAGTGCGATCCTTAGTGGAGAGTGGGGTAAATGTTAATTCACAGAACGAAATTAATGGATGGTAAGTGTTATTACTGAATTATTACAGTTTTCATCCTCCCATGAACCCATGAGCTGCTCCAAATATTGCGAAGTTTTGAGCTGCCATTGAGCAAAGTGCGAAGCTGCAGGGATTAGTCTGGTCAGCGTGATCCTATTACCATACACGCAGCAGTTTGTTAATCAGCCAGCTTTGCCACTTTTATCTAGCTTTACAAAATCGTAAATGTCTTGTAATTTGTTCCCAATATGTTTTCACTTTTGCATGTCAGTTCTACAGGAGCACACTGGCTGTGCTGAGATTGACAGTCTCCAGTTTACTAGTTAAATAGACAGACTGTTTGATGACATGTGTCCCTGTTAATCCCATGCTCAGATGATGTCCAAATAGACCATTTCAGTCCTACTGTCAACATTTGTTGCCTTTTTATTTGTTCATTACACTCCGTCTTTTTCTACTATTTCCATCAGGACATGTCTGCACTGGGCTTGCAAGAGAAATCATAAGCACGTTGTGTCCTATTTGCTTAGTTGTGGAGCCGACAAAGAAATCCTCACAGCTAAGGACGAGTTGGCCTCGCAACTCACATCCAAACCAGAAATTAAGCAACTGTTAGGAGGCAAGATACACTTTTCTTTACTGTTTATCTCCTGTAACTTTCCTGCACTCCTGAGTTGTTACTGTTGGATTAGCATGTTCATGTATCTCTTACACAGTTGCTAATATTGATCATTCTTAACCTGTTTCAAGACAGATGAAAACTATATGTATATGTGTTATTATATTGAGCATTTATAAACAGTGATTTATTTCTGGTCTAATGCTACAGTTGAGGTGGAGGAAGTGCCTGAAGTCAAGGAGCCTGAGTTACCCATTATCCCAAATTACCTGTCCAATCCGCCCTTCATGTACTCTAAGATGGACAACAAGGCAGAAATCATCCATGCACAGCACCTTGCACAAAACGGCTCTGCAGACCACACCGAAGATGCACAGAGTGACTCGGCGTCCCTTTCCCCAACAGACGAGCTCGAGAAATCACACAGCCTGGTTGGTGATGACTCCACTCCTCCCCCAAATCCCATCATTAACCACAATCAAGCCCCAGCTGGTGAATTCATTCCTATGTCGGAGCAAAATGGTGTGTCACCCACCACAGCCTCATCCCACAATCATACTGTTGTTAACTGCACGGTGCCTATGGACTTGTCAGTTGAGCCTCATCTGGTCAACCACGCTGACTATCCTCACACAGTGGCACACAATGGCACCGTGTGTTCACCTCCACTGGCCTCGCCATGCCCCAGCTTGGCTAACAACAGTGGCAGCCAGGTTCAAGCCCCATTGGCCAACGCTAACCCAACCGTAAGCAGGCAGCAGTCTATTCCGCAGCAGCTGAGCTACAGCCAGGCTAATGGAGCCATGCCAGCCTTCCAGCCTTTCTTCTTCACCAGTACCTTCCCTGTAAATGTACAAGGTAAGTTTGTTATGAGTACTGTAAATTTCCTGACTCATACAGACACTGCTTGTTGCTACTGGAGCCATATGCTTTGTTAATTTTCAGATAAGCATCTAGTGAGGCCAAAGCTGTGATGATATTTTTATGTTGCTCCATGGCAGCATCCGAAAGGGATGCAGCATAAGTCATTATAATGACGGAGTTATCACACCTTCACTGAGGAAAAACCAAACATCCACTAAAGTTGATCCCGCCAACATTTATTAAACACTAAACAAACTTGCTTTCCTGCCAAAAACTAAACTGGTTTATTAAATCAGAGCCACTCCCCTATTCACTCACACACACATTTCCAGCCATATTATTGTTAACAGAGACATTGTGGTTATTTTCCTTTGTCTCTAGAGTTGGTGCTTAAAGTTCGTATCCAGAACCCCAGCGCACGAGAGAATGATTTTATTGAAGTAGAGCTGGATCGGCAGGAGCTCACCTATCGTTCGCTACTGAGAGTCTGTTGCCGCGAGTTGGATATCAGCGCTGAGCACGTGGAGAAGATCCGGAAGCTTCCAAACACCATGTTAAGAAAGGTATGGCAAAGAAGACCCAGCCGTAGTGTGCAAGTTAATGTTATCAAGTGTAGCGTGCAAAGTGTTTTTGTGTTCTAGCATTTTTCATGTGTGACATGAAACTAAATGTATGTACTGTGATGGCCCATCTTATCGAGGGGTAAGGCCCGCAACATAAGTGGGGGCTCGTCCGGGATATGAACCCGGGGAACCCGGAGAATCATACCTCTAGACCAAACACAGAGCTTGTTCTGTAGTACCATCCTGAACTTTGTATAGTTTCTGTACAATTCATCAGTTTCAAATTAGTATTTGTTATTAATAATGTTTTCCCTATCATGTCCAGGACAAGGATGTGGCTCGGCTGCAGGACTTCCAGGAGCTGGAAGTTGTTTTGGAGAAGGCAGAAGGCCTGTCCCTCTTCTCTGGAGGCCTAACAGACAGACCCTGCTACAACATGAAGGCCTCTCGCCTCACCTATTAAGGCTACTGTGAACACTGAGGCTTCTGCTATTATAAACAGGCTTCTGTAGCTAACCTCATGCAACCTCAGCTAGTTGCCCGGTCAGGTTCCTTGTTACAGCTTTGTTCGGCTTTGGTGTTTTACCAGTATCCTAGTTGGGATTTGGGGTTTTTTTTTTTGTTTGTTTGGTTTTTTTTGCAACTGTAGCTATTGTCCCCTCTCCTGTCCTCCACTTGGCCCTGCTGCTGCTTTAGTGTACCCAACCAGTTTCCAGCGATTACTGATGCATGGTATCCTCGATTATGTGTGAAGGTATTTGCCCCCCCCCCCTTCTCTTTATTACCCGTTCCTCCCACTGCACTTTGTGCCAAAGCTTCAGTGGGTCGACAGAGAGGGACGTTGGTGCGTCTTCCTAATGGGCTGGACTCAAATGGGATCTTTCAGTCACCTTATATGGACACATTTTTACTCTGGCTGTGGACTCTGGTCAAAGAGGACAATAGTCTGAGAGGACAGAGAGCAAAGGACGTCAGGGAGTATTTACATAACTCTTACTGATAAAAACTCTTCAGCGGCGCACAGAACAGGATGAGTTGCAGCACAGCGAATTCACACAGCAGGATTTCTAATAAGCTGGCCTGCAGACTGGTACCAGATATTCTTGCTTGTGTACACACTTTTCTACATGCTGTTGGCATAAACCTTAGTGTCTTTCTTGCAGGGTTCTTGTTGTTAGCCTCATTTCTAAGGTGGATCTAATCTCAAATCAAGTGAGATTTCAGTATCTTTGGACTTCAAGTACTTTTATCAGCTGATCACATACAATACACTTTAGCCTACAATCCCACACAGATGGACAGCTGAAGTACTGGTTTCCCTGCAATTGAAAATCATTTAGTTGTACACTGTGGTTTGGGAATAACTAGTTATGTCTTGAAGAACTGTGTTATTTTTTTATTTTTATTTTTACATGAGGCTAAAACCTCATTGTTAGAGTAACTTGAAGCAGATTTCCTTTTCCCTCTAATCTACTATAATACATATTTGTCTCTGCTTTGCAGAGTGTGTTGCTACATTGAGTCTGAAGTATTCATATTTCATTTTTTGAGTCATGTTGATTCTTCATAATAAAGTGAGACCATTCGTGACCCAACAGAGGTTCTCTACAGGACTCCAGCGATGAAGATTTTATGTCAAGCATTTTGTTACACTTTTTTTTGTTGTTGTTCTTCCAGTTTTGTTTGACTTTTATTAGAAATAAAACCAAAAACACTTATCTAGCCAGCAGAGACACTAACTTTAGAACAAAACTTTGACTGTATGACAAATGCAGCTTTGTATGGTTTTTTTTTTCCCCTCCAGAATAAAGAGAAAGGGTATATCAAAACACACTTTAATCATAGTTTTATGGCTGAGTGTTTTCTTGTTCGGCCAACATTTATGGAAAAATGGAAACCTTTATGTCCTATTTTGCAATGTCATGTCAGACTTTGTCGCATTTTAACTGTTGAAAGATGACTTGTATGTCCGAATAGTTTTTTTTTTTTTTGTTTTTTTGTTCCAAGTTTAATGATTTCTCAATTGACAACGAAGTGATCTCACATGCAGACTAATGACCTTATTACTATTTACACTAATTGCAACATAAATGGTGAAGAGGCACAGCCATGTTGTGGTGGAAGACAATGTTGTTCATGCTGCTTTTATTAACATATAATGCTGGGACTCACTCACATTAAACAGTGCGGTAGGCAGACTTTACTCGTCAAGCATTCGGTGTTTATTGTTCAAATGTACACCCGAGGCTCTTACTGTATTTGTATGTTTTATGATATATTTTTTATTCATTTGTTTGTTTTTGTTTTCTTACCAGCTAGGCCTGTTGTGTTTGTGTCAAAATGTCCTTGTGTAAGAGTTCAGCGAGAGTGAAGGGAAGGATTCATAATGTGAGGGTCAGAGGAAAGTATTGTTAACAGAATATGAGCAGATGAGAACTGGGATTGCTGAGTTTCTTTATGTTTCCAGGTGTGTTAAAATTCTTTGAGTGAAGTTATACAACAAGCATAAGTGAGTGAGAAAAATTTGAAACTGGCAAAAGAAAAAAAAAACAACTAAGAATGAAGACCTGTGCCATTTTCAAGGTGAATGAGGGCTGCATGTTTGCATTTGGCCTCTGTAGGCTCTGATTATGTGATGAGGAGATGCCTATGTTGTGTTTGTGGGTTGCTTATTGTTCCAGAAAAAGCAGAATACACTTTGAAATAACCTATGCATTCAGAGTCTGATATTTTTATATACTGTAGGATATGTGTACGTAAAAATGATCCGAGGCACTGTTATGTTTTTGTTTTTGTTTTTGAGACCTCCACCTGTTATTTGATAAAGCATGGTAAATGACTTGGATCTTTTCTCCCTTACTCCACTCCCCAAAGTTTCTCAAACTGTCCAGGTGTCTCATACACACTAACACTCATCTGACTAATTCATGTCATTTGATCAGTAGCTTGATAATGGAAATTGACATCAAGTCCCCATTTACCAGTAGGCTACTTGGACCTTGGAGTCTCTTTCTGAGTCTTTACGTGTTATTCAGCTGGCAGCCACTAGATGGCGCACATGAGTAAATATTGGCTTTGAATGAGCTGGAATACGTTTAGGAAATTAAGAAAAATTAAGAAGAAGGAAGCTTTTCTCTAAATTTGTTTTCTACTTATAAAGTGTTTATTTTTTACTGATAACCATGTCTTCTAATGCAAAGCCATTGTTTCCTTTAAATGAAAAGCACCAGTTTTCAGAGGCTGGGGCACTTTCTGCATCCCTTAGTTTAAAAATGGCATTGTGGAGTAATTGGTGTAGCTTGTTGCTTAACTGAATGCAAGCAATTCTTATGTAGGTCAAATAGTACTGAATAATATTTCAAATTTAATTTCTGGTGCTTAGAGCGTTCCTTTGATGTCACATGTTGTTCTGGTTATGAAGCATTGTCCTTTTTTAATATATGGTGCCTCGAGATAATTTGATCGTAGTCATTGTTGCATGAATCATTTCATCAATGAATTTTGTTGAGGGGGATACAGAAGAAAAGAAGCATTAGGGAAGCATTTGAAAATTAAAGAAATGTTTATTGTGAATTTGGATTACTCATTACATACATATTCTAATAAAGTTCAGATTAATATATTTGCCTGGAATTTTCTAACCCTCAGCCAAGCAACATGTGGACAAAACCTTCCGTCATTTCTATTGTGGATCTGTAAATGTATATCACAACTTTTATGGCAGTTTCACCCGAGTAAAGGATATTAATTCGATTAAAAGTAAGAAAAAGCTGCTTTTGCCTCAAAGATGTGATATATACACTACATCAGCCAGTCAGGTCATGGGGTGGTTTATAAAGCAGCCAGGTATCTCTCACTCCAAATGTATCTTAAACAACATCTATAAATTTTGATGTGCACAAAAATAACTTTTTCAACTCTTAGAAATCCTGTAATTATTTTTAAATGATAAATCTTACTGTAAGATTGAAACTGCAGCAGATAAAAGAGGCATGCAGACACAATATTTGCAGTAATTTATGTATAAACTATTAAATTCCCAACAGCGCTCGCTGGTTTTACAGTGTGCTGCATGCTTTTTTTTTTTTTTTTTTAAATAAGTAGCCCTGCATATCAGCTTTTGTGCATTATGCCTGTTTGAAAAGGGCATAAATTACACTAAATTTCATGGTTGAAGGCATGTACCTGCGAGTAACGTCGCTGTGTGCCTCCAGCTCTAAAACACTCTTAAGGGTTATTGAACATGCAGGTCTGCAGCTTCTCTTGCCTGTGATTGAGCCCTGGGCAGCTGGTTCAAAACAATGACGGTGTTATGACTGTTCATTCTAAGCTTATTATGAGTGTCTCATTCCAGAACAAAGGAGAGAGCCACGTCCAGCCACAGCAGGGCCCTAAGCTGATTCTGCAGCCACAGTCTAGACACACAACATAACACAGCAGTGCCAATGGACACACATAGAGGCATACATGTACTGATTGGTATCCAGTGAAGTGAATATCTCATATCCCATACATTACTTTGTCCTTTCTCCCATAAAAACGCATACTTATCTAACATCAATCTGCATAGATTGTGTAACATTTGTGCTCCAGATTGCTGTGTCTGAACATCTGGACACCGCATGAACACTATTGTATTCAAGTCACTGAAGAGGTTAAGATTTCACAGATTCAAGTGCGTCAGTATGACTGTAACTTAGGTGTTGTTTATGTTCTTTATATCAGAAGGGAACATAACAAAAATCTAACGTTAGTAGAGTTTATAACAGAATGTACAATGTGTTTTTTGTGCAGATGCAGGTCAGAAGTGAAGGACAGACCAGAGAGCAAACTACAGCTGGATGCTGTAACAACACCAGCGCAGTCCTCCATTTAGCCAGACATTACTTTTGACTCTGCATTATAAAGCAGCACAACAATTTATCAGTGTATAAAGGTAATGTTAAGACAGAGAAATAAAGAAGTCTGAAATTATCTTTGGGTGTATTTTAAGTCAACATATGTAGATGATTGAAATGGATCTTTTTAATTAAGACTGACATTGGTGCCATGTAAACATGTCATAATAAACACAACCAAAACTGCCGTACAAGAAGGGAAAAAAGAGAAAAAAAAGTAATAAAAAGAAATTTCCTGTAGCTAAATAGGCCCTGCGATGGACTGGCGAGCTGTCCAGGGTGTACCCTGCCTGTCGCCCAAAGCCGGCTGGGATAGGCTCCAGCTTCCCCGCGACCCTGAATTGGAATAAGCGGTTCGGAAAATGAATGAATGAATGTAGCTAAATAGGCTAGTTATTTTTAGCTTAGCAGGTATGTAACGTAGCAATAGCAAGCTTAGCACATAAAGCAGAACCCAGTCTTTATTATGGCTACATGTAAACTCCATCCATCCATTTTCTTAATCGCTTAGTCCAATTAAGGGTTGTGGAAAGCTGGAGCTTTACCCAGCAATCATTGGGCGAGAGGCAGGGTTCACCCTGGACAAGTTGCCAGTACATTATAGGCCCTAAATTTAAACTCTGCTGCACAAATGTGTTGCTATAGTTTGTTGTTGTTAACCGTACGGGACAAATTCTTTGGCAACCTCTAGCATGACAATATTTTCTCCTCTCCTGATTAAGTTGGTGGAAATATGATAAATATTTCTTTAAGACAGAGGTGTGAAAACTAGAGTTTTCACACCTCCAGATTAAGTTGCAGCCTCAATTCTATGCAGTCGAGCTGTTCGAAATCTGAAAAAGCATCCCATCCAGCAGGCAAAGTGGGACAACACCGCAAGGGAAGCAGCCTGGCCAACAAAGCTCTGAAGAAGTCCTAAAAATAAAAGCATATTAATCAATATCTAGTTTGTCTTTATTGAGCAATGTTTGTGTTTCTTTTTCACTATAATGCTTGAAAAGTATTTAACCTTTAAGTTTCAATTTAACACAATATTATACTGGCCAAGTGTGCAAATATAATTTTAGAATGAAACAAAGAGATTTATTTGAAAACACGCACTTTGCTGGAAAGTTTTACAAAACTATCAATGGAGTTAGAGCTTAAGCAAAACTACAGTTCAGTCAGAGAAGAGAAAGGAACACATTACCCTCCATAAGAGTGGCTGACCAACAAAGATGCTCCCAAGAAAAACAAATCAAAGAGTAACTTTTAAGGAGTTAAAGATCTTCTGGAAATTTACTGAAGTCATTGTTCATAAGTCCACTTTTACAAACATGAGCCAACAGGGTGGAAGGAAAAAGTTGCTCTCAAAGACAATGAACATTATTAGCATTATGCAACTGGATGAAGATTTTGTAGATAAACCAAAACAATGCTGGAAATGCTGCAGCAACTCTTCATTTCTTTTTATTATGATGTGGTTTTTTTTTTTTTTTAGAAATGATCTTATCTGTAAATCACAAGGTGGTGGTATTGTGGTTTGGGCCTCTTTTGCTTCACCCAGGCCAAAGTTGCATTCTATTGTAAATCTGTCTGTGACATAAATCTGAAAGTGGGCTGGAGCATGCATCAGCACAATAAGAGAAACCTTGTTGTAGCAAAGGAGGGATAAAAGAAAAAATACATTGTCCAAGTGCAACACACGTATAGGGATGGATCTGAAATATGCAATTTAAAAAAAAAAAAAAAATCACTAATATTCCAGATTAGGAGCTCATTCAATTGGGACTGTGGTCATCCATCATTTCAGCCTTCCACTGTTTTCTTTAAATGATAATACATGTTTTTGAAGGGATGCAGTGAACTGAAATTAAACTGGATAAATAAGGTCAGGTCCTCTGCCAAATTCTCCAAAGGTGCAGTTTTCATATAAACATTACTTGGCACATAAAAACTAAGTAAACCTTAATTACATGATCTTAAACAAGCATTTTAACAGATATCCTGAACAAACAGCACATGATTTTCAAAGCTTCATAAACATGTTGATGGTGGAAAGAGAAGGTCAAAGTCAAGGTCTGTTTGCAGACAATACATGCACTGAAAACAGATAGTGGTTGGAGTGCCCTACATGGGGTCCTCCGTGTAGCTTTATTCAATATGTGACATGCCCTGTAGCCCCAGTGCTGACTATGTGGGGAATGCAGGGTCTTGAGGGGTGAAGGTTAGGAGTGGGGGCGGTTTGAGGGGGCGAGTGGGTGAACAGACAGTGCAAACACAGCTTGACTGTGTTTTCACGTTTACATTCAATAGAACTTATGTACATGTATGTACCTATACTTCGATCCAATTTTTAAAAATGATTTATCACCAAAGAAATAATTCGTTTTTCCCACATTTACTGTAGACCTTTGCATTTTTTTTTTTTTGTTTATTTGTATATATATCCATTGGTGCCTCCTGTCTGTGTAAATATGAATGCTGTTTGAAAGGGCTGAGAGCAGACCAGGCTGGGACTGCTGGGTTTGGTCTGAGCAGTGCTGGGCTTCATTAAGCTCAGCGGGGACTCAGCTTGGGAAGCACACACAACATAACTGCACTCACTATACGCACACAGAGCAAAATTTTGTAAAGATGGTAAGAGCTTTTATAACAAATTGTAGGCAAGCTCACAGTTTGATCAAAAGGCAAAGTTCTTTTGGCTTTTGTCATGTTCACACTGAACACATCACCCACCGGCCTATTTATTTAGTTTTAGTTTCCTCTTCTGCAGGACTTCCTGGAATTGCCTTGTCGGGAACAGAGCAGTTTTTCTCAGCATGATTTAAAGAGATCTGTACTACTTCTTGCATGTCAATATTGTGATAGCCGTCCAACATGCCTGCGGTATTTCTGTTGTTGACTGTAACTTAATTCATTAAAAGTTATTTAATTTATACAATTAAATGACACTTTAGCACAGGCTATTTACTAATATGATTAGTTTTTACTAATACGATTACTAATGAGATTAGTCATTCTTTGAATCAGTTTAACCTAACATAGTATAAAATATAAGGAAGGTCTCTATGTAAACCAATAACATGCTTTGTGGCAGGAGTTTTATTCTTATTTTAAATTCTACTTTTTTTTATTTTTTTTATTTTTTTAATGTATGCAGTTCAGACTTGTCAATAATGCACCAATTCACTTTAGGAGATTAACTATTGAAGGGAAAGAAGAAACGCCGCAGGTAAAGCATTTACACTTGGTGAACCATTTTAGTATCACCTATCTGAAAAGTTTAACTGCTGATGATCTCGGACCACAAAGATGACCCTTCTGTAGATAAACGTCTCTGGACTTAATGGCACACAGGCTGAAGACAAGAGTAGAAACAAATCCCAGATGGTATTGGTGTAGAATCCCCCCCCCCCCCCACCTCCACAAAAAAAACAAAAAACAAAAAAAAAAAACTCCTGAGTTTGGTGCCATCTCCTGGAGACATTTTGTTTAGACAGGTGGTAGAAAAGTTCCAGCATCATATTCCACAGTAACATGTTACACACTCATCTCTTTTGTGGACACAAAAAATAATTACAAGACGTTTTTATAACAAAAATGCTCTATCAAATAGAACCCCACATAATATGTGGACTACTATTGTATACATTTTTTTTTTTTTTAATATGTAGGATTAATACATTACTGTGCGTTTGCCTGACTGTCATGTTTTTGTACATTTGCCCAATGTTGTGTGTGCGTGAAATATATCATGTAGATATTTAAGTTTAAAAAAACTTTGCAATAACCTTCTTATGATTACTCATTGCAAGTTAAGGGTTAAGGCAGCCGGCTTTTTACGCACAGGTGTCTCGTCAGTTCTTTATGAAACTGCTGGTGAACTCCACCCCACCACCCCTCTCCCTTTTAATTAAGTTGATCATGACTGTAACTCAGCTGGGATTTGCTGTCCGAGTAGACAGGCCACTGTAATTCATGAAGCCAGACCTTGAGGGGGGTTTGCGCACCACAGCCCTTGACTCTTGTTACTCTAAACGTGGAGCAACTAACCTGGACAGCTCTTCCAGATCTAGATCCGGCTATTGCGCACAGCATCTGGGTTTTTTTTTTTGTTTTGTTTTTTTTAAAATAGTTAATCATACGCCATTGTGGATAGTTTGAAGACTTTTTTCTTACTGATTTAAAATCGTGTTCAACCCGCTGACTTTTCAGCTTTTTAGTGTCTGCCGCCGTGCCGATATGTGGTGGATGCTGTTTCCCCGATGGATCTGGTTTCTTGTTGGACAGTGTTACACTATACTCCTTTGCATGGACAGCTGTCGTGTGAGAGCTTTGCCCATGATGTCCGTGGCGAAGGTGGTGTACTCACACGCAGGTATGTGCCCGAATGATCTGAACCCCAACCTGTGGGTGGATGCTATGAGCACCTGCTTGCGCGAGTGCGAATCTGACCAGGTGAGTTCTCCTGTCAGTAAGTTGGAGACTGTACACTATACGATGTGATACATTTTAAAGAATGGTTGGACTGTATTTCAGAGGACCGATTTTGCAGTAGACTATATATTAATTATACGCAAGAGCAACATAGACATTTATATAATGATCAGACTTTTTCACAACTTCATGCTTCTGGAAGAGGAACTGGAAAATTAAATGATTTAATAGAACAGGATCCTATGTTGGACAAATAGTGGACTATTGTTAGTTTTTCATCATCCTTTACAGACTGCTTTTTGTTAGAAAAAAAAGTGACTTCACTTAAAAGATCCTTGTACTGACAGTTTTAACTACAAGCTGATTAGTTTTGGACAAAACTGATAAAAGAAAAAAGCATGCGTTTTT
Source organism: Telmatherina bonti (assembly GCF_933228915.1). NCBI lineage: Eukaryota > Metazoa > Chordata > Actinopteri > Atheriniformes > Telmatherinidae > Telmatherina > Telmatherina bonti. The sequence continues at coordinate 20,011,925 of NC_136612.1, forward strand.
TTTTTTTTTTTTTTTTTTTTTTTGTCTGCTTTGATACGTAAAAAAATGTTGGTAAAAAATCTAAACTTTTCATTTTCCCTCCTCAAATTCTAGGACTGTGAGGCATTTGAGAAGTGCTGCCCTAATGTGTGTGGTAACAAGAGCTGTGTGGCAGCACGCTACATAAACATCAAGGGTAACAAGGGTCCCATTGGAATGCCAAAGGGTGCCACCTGCGACAAGTTCATGTGCTCTCAGCAAGGCTCCGAGTGTGACATCTGGGATGGTCAGCCTGTTTGTAAGTGCCGAGACCGCTGTGAGAGAGAGCCCCACTTCACGTGCGCATCTGATGGCATGACTTATTATAACAAGTGTTACATGGATGCAGAGGCTTGTTCCAAGGGTATCTCAATCTCTGAGGTCACCTGCAGGTAACATGTTAAGTATTTTTACCATTTGTTTTTTGGTTCAGTGATGTAAAGATGTCTTACACAAGTCCTCAAAATAAACTGGATTACTGTATGAGGCCATAGCTCTGAAAATGAATGTATTCATTGTGTAATGAATGTACACAACCCTAAATTTAAAGAAAAGTTACTTTAACTTTCATGTCGCAGTCATATAAACTAGATATTTAATGTTTTGTCTAATCAGCTTAATAGCGTTTAAAGTGTATATAAGAAAAAGTTCAAATTGTAGAACATTTTTTATCTGACCATGATGTTTTGGCATTTGGGATACAGAGCAACGAAGCACATCAGTTTTTTTTTTTTTTTTTCCCCCATTCTTCCTGCAAGTGCAGCAGTACGGGTCGTCTTTGTTGCTTTTTTTCTTTTCAAATTGCTACACACATTCTCCATTAGGGACAGGTCAGGATTGCAGTCCAGTACTCTACTTTTCCAGTAAATGTCCCTCTAAAATCCCAGAGACGTTTTTTGTTTAAATGCCACCCTCAAAGATCAAGTTTAGCATTTTTGCATAGAGACATTTGTGAATGTAACTATATAACATATTCCTTGAAAACGGTTTCCTTTAGCAAGCCCTGTCCCTTGTAGTTATATAATCAGATACTGATGAATGATGATTTTTGTGGAATAAAAAAATCAGATGTTTCCAGTTCCTTCACTGACTGTAATTCCAACAGATTACTTGTACCTTGAGCCTCTTCCAATCTTGTTTAGGAACTTTATTGATGATTTTCTTTGACAGCATTTGTTGACAAACTGGAGATTCTTTACCCATCTGTGCTCACCAAAACTGCAGCCTTTTATCGATACTCCTTTTGTACCTAATAGTCTATTTAAAACAACAATATTTAAGGCCATTATCGTCCCTAAATTGCCCCCAACTCAGCTTTTTAACTCTTTGGCTTGTATGATGGACATAAAGTATAAAAACAATTCTATACTACCTTATACTGCCTGCACTTAGATACAAGTCAAAGTTAAAATAAATGTTTCTCCCCCTTTTTTCATTTCATTTTAAACCTCCTTATTTTCTAATTTCTTGTCATAAAAGAAAAACTTTTCACATCAGCTGACACTGATTAATTAATCTCATTTTACACACACAGGTATCACCTCACCTGGCCCAACACCAGTCCAATCCCTGTGGAAACCACCTTACATCCCACTACTGCCCTCCAGACCACCCTCCCAACTGAGATTCAGCTCCCTGCCATACACACTGGACCCACCAAGCAGACCGTTTTCGTAGGAGAAACCGCAAGCTTCCTGTGTGAGGTGTCAGGAAAGCCACAACCGGAAGTCACCTGGGAGAAGCAGCTGAAAGCCAAAGAGAATATCATCATGAGACCCAATCACGTGCGAGGGAATGTTGTGGTCACCAACATCGGCCAGCTGGTCATTTACAACGCCCAGGTTCAAGATGCTGGAATCTACACCTGCACGGCTAGAAATGTCGGAGGCAGCGTGTCGACACACTTTCCCTTGGCAGTGATTAAGAGAGAGCAGAAAGGTAAAACTACAGAGGGAAATACCACCAACCTGCCTTTTCCAGCTGCAGAGTGCCTGAAGAGTCCAGACACGGATGACTGTGGAGAAGAGAGCATCAGCTGGTACTACGAACCAAAGAGGAACAATTGTTTCACCTTTACCTACAGTCAGTGCAATAAAAACCAAAACCATTTTGACACCTATGAAACCTGCATGCTGTCGTGTGGAGGAGAGCTGGCAGCTCCCTGCAGCTTACCAAGCCTACAAGGGCCCTGCAAGGCCTATGAGCCCCGCTGGGCATACAGCAGCACCCTGAAAAAGTGCCAGTCTTTTGTGTATGGAGGCTGCGGCGGCAATGAGAACAACTTTGAGTCTAAAGAAGCTTGCGAGGAGATGTGTCCCTTTCCAAAGAACCACAACTGCAAGATATGTAAACCTCGAGGCAAGATGGTTACCAGCTTCTGCAAGAGTGATTTCGTGATCCTCGGCCGCGTGACCGAGCTGACAGAAGAGCAAGAGTCCGGCCATGCTTTGGTGACCGTGGAGGAGATCTTGAAGGACGAGAAGATGGGTCTGAGGTTCTTTGGCAAGGAACCTTTGGAGGTGACTCTTCTGAACATGGACTGGAACTGCCCCTGCCCCAACATCACTATAGCTGACGGGCAGCTCATCATCATGGGGGACGTTCATAACGGGATGGCTGTCCTGCAGCCTGACAGCTTTGTGGGCTCCTCCAGCACCCGTAGAATCAGGAAACTCCGTGAGGTTATCCACAAGAAAACCTGTGATTTCCTCAAAGATTTCTCTGCAGGCCAGTAGTCATCACTTTAAGATTACTCCAAGTTCCAGTGACCTCACCAAACTGACTGCCGGGAAGCAAGAATCTAACTTATCTGTATCGCTTTGTTGCCTGTTTTATCACCCCAGCCTGACCACCACCACCCGCCCCCATCCATCATCACCTTTATTTCCTACCTTAAAATGCTCAGATGATCTCAGAAGAACCTCTTGTCAAAACACATTTAGTATTTACAAAAGTATTTGATTTTTTTTCTTCTTCCAACGTTATCGTGAATCCACTAATAGTAACTTAGTTGTTCTAATATGATTCGTATATGTTTTTAATGTTTTGGGTATCACACAGTGGACATTGTGTAACAGCTCTCCTGAGCACTCATCGTAATACAGCGTGAATCCTCAGTCTATATACCAGACATCATATAAGCTCCTTGGTTCCATATCTTTTTTATGGAATCTGTTTTGATAAGTTTTCATTTACAATATTGAATATGTATGTTGGGGTTTCATATTTCATATTTATTATTATTGACCTCTTTCTTAGGGCTTTGGCCAGTGGTTATATGTATTACATTTTATAGCACATAGGCAGAATGTATCTCTGTGAAACTGAATATCTAAAAGAGAAAACTTCTTTTTTCGTTTATGCTAGCTGTTATTAGTGGATAAAATAAAGATGATTCTGAAAGTATCACCTGCTCTTCAGTTTTTAGATTGTCTTTCCTTTTGTGGGTGGTGAGGGGGGGGGGGGGGGGGGGGGGGGGGGGGGGAATACCAGAGCCCTCAAGCAATTTGTCAGAGGGCTCTGGCGGTCAGAGCTTGCTTGTTTTCTAGTTGATGTCCCTCCATCCATGTCCTGCTCCTTCCACTTGTAATTCACACACACACAGACACACACACACAGGGCCTAGTCTGGCATTAGCGTCTGAAGCAGGTCACATTCCAGCCCAGCTGTGGTGGCCTGCAGAGCTGTGTGTTGTGTTGTGTCTGGGTCTGGGCCCCTCGCATAGCACACACCCCACCGACCATCCACTGGCCTTGCGCGGCCCCTTTCATGTGCAAGAGGCCGGGGTGAAGGGGAAGAGGAGGAGGAGAGGGATGTTGGCTGGTTCTCTAACTTTCACTCACTCTGCTGGCCACATCTGTGCTTCGGAGACATAATAGAAAACAGAATGGAAAGGGAAGGGGAGCGAAATGTTGATGAAAGCGATGGTAACCTATGAATTGAGCAAGTCAGTGCAGATCTGAGATTGGGTTGAAATTCAGGTGTGATTGACACTGTTAGAAACTTCAAAAACTGCAGCATACCCTTCATAGAAATTTCTCTTAAGGCCCAGCTGAACATACACAGAACAAAAGGAGCTAGCAAACCATCACATGTTCTTCTCCCCCCCCCCATCTGTCCTTGTATCCCCTTCTCTAACCCCACTATTCTGCCCTCTTCCTCAACCACCCTCTTGGTTCGACAGAAAACCGGCTTTGAGCGCCAACCTCTGACCCCGCTAATGAAAAAGAGGCCACCAAGGAGAAGGTAACTTTCATTACAACTGTTGACAAGTGTAAAGGGAGCGACTGTGCTTCAGACTGAACTCCACACAGCCCCAGTGATGTTTTACACGTCACCGGTAGCTGCTGATTTCAGTATCAAGTTGAGTTGGAGACCACCACCCAGACAGACTGGCAGACAGACCATAATAATAAGCCAGACAGTTGCAGATTTAAGTTGTGGTGTGGGGGGTGCTCACAATGCACTGAGTCAGCAATGGACTTAATAAAGGTTATCTACCGTCCTTCTATGTGTTACTTTACATCCTCATTCAAATCAGGTGTTGTCTTTACAAACACAGATGAAAACGTCTCGATGAAAGATGAAAATCTAATCAAGTTTCATCCATTATCGAAACCACTTAGTCCAGTTAAGGGTCGCAGGGCAGCTGGAGACTATCCCAGCAATCATCAAAGCACTGTTTCCATCCTGGGAGAGGAGGTGGAGGTGGTGGAGGAATACAAGTACTTTGGAGTTCAGCTGGACAACAAACTGGACTGGAAATGCAACACTGAATACATCTACAAGAAAAGTCAGAGCAGACTGTACTTCTTAAGGAAGTTGAGATCTTTTAACGTCTGCACCAAGATGTTGCATATCTTCTATAAGTCTGTTGTGGAGAGTGCAGTCAGCTTTGCAGCCATCTGCTGGGGTCGTAGCATCAGAACCAGAGACTTGAAGAGAATCAACAAACTGATCAAGAAAGCTGGTTCTGTGCTTGGAGTAACTCTGGAGCCGCTGGAGCTGATTGTCCAAAGAAGAATGCTGCACAAGCTGATGAAGATGATGGAGGATTCTTCACACCCTCTCCACAACACAGTGATGAAACAACAAAGTGTGTTCAGTGAGAGGCTTCTTCAGGTCCGATGCAAGACTGAAAGATACAGAAAATCATTCCTGCCAGCAACCATCAGCCTCCGGAACAAGACCTCCTCAAATTAATTATAATTATATACTGCAATATTAAATTTCCCATTGGGGATTAATATAGTTTTTTTCATTTCATTTCATGAGGCGAGAGGCAGGGTACGCCCTAAACAAGTCACCAGTCCATCAAAACTAATCAAATTCTAACTATTCATTTATTAAATCTTTGGAACAATTTTTACTTTATGAGATATTCCATTAAAAAACAAATGAAATGAAAAATACTTTATTAATCCCCAAAGGGAAATTCAATAAAAATTAAAAAAAACTAAGAGTCAAAAACTAAGGAGTGTTTCTGCTCCTTTTCAAAATATTTGATGATATTTTAAGAAAAAACATGATGAGACAAATAACAGAAAAATGAAAGAATAAAATAATATGCACACTAAGAAGCGTTTTGACCCAGTATAGTATACAGTAGCAGTCATAAGTTTGGACACACTTTCAAATTAGATTTAATGGGAAAATGTGTCCAAACCTTTAACAATTTAGTAAATGTAAACTCCACATAATGGAGTAAATTAACACACCTTCAGTCACATGCCTACATTATGTTATGTTCCAATGAGACCTACATGCCTTGATCATAACCATGAATGGTTAACATTTTGATTTGGATCGAATTGAAATAGTTTACCTTATTTACAAAGCTTCTTGAGTTGATGTTTGTTATGAGAAAAGTTTAATTGAGTCAGTTATTTGTTGAATGTTGAATGTCTTTATTGTCATTGTATGATTACAATGAGAAAATGTGCAAACCACCATAAGGTGCAACAAAAGTATAAAATATCAAAAGTATAAAGGTATAAAAAAAAAAAAAGAGGTAAAATAAATGTAAAATTATTAAATTATGAAAATATAAACATATAAAAATATAAAAAGTAGTGCTAATAAATAAAAGAATGAAAGAACATACAGGACATTTCACCCATTCAGCCACCCAGATACTGCATCTGGTGGAGTTTGCACCATAATGAGCTCTGAGTCCTTCAATTCAATTCAACTTTATTTATATAGCGTCAAATCACGGCAATGCCATCTCAAGACGCTTTACAGACAGAGGGGAAAACATAATGAAGGCCAATTCATAACAGCCTATATAAGGAAACCAACAGATTGAGTTGAGTCCAACTCAATCTCCCATCCTGAGCAAGCACACTGGCAACAGTGGGAAGGAAAAAACTCCCTTTTAACAGGAAGGAAACCTCCGGCAGAACCCGGCTCAGGACAGGCAGCCATCTGCCTCTGCTGTGTGGGGGGGAAGAGGACAGAAAGACAACAGACAACAGGAACTGCTACTCCCGGCCAGGGAGACCTGCTGAGACAGGAGACATACATGTTAATGATGCAACACTGTTATGGGGGGGGGTAAAAGAAAGAGATAAAGAGAAAAAGAAAGAAGCTCAGTGTATCAGGAAATGTCCCTCAGCAGTCTAAACCTATAGCAGCATAACTAAGGGATGCTAACCATCCCTAGCTATAGGACTTATCAAAAAGATAAGTCTTCAGCCTAGTCTTAAAGGTGGGGAGGGTGTCTGCTTCCCTAACACTAACTGGGAGCTTATTCCATAAGAGAGGGGCCTGATAACCAAAGGCTCTGCCTCCTGCTCGGCTCTTTGAGACTCTAGGAACCACAAGTAAGCCTGCAGTCTGCGAACGAAGTACTCTACTTGGTATATAAGGAACAATGAGGTCTTTGATATATAGTGGTGCCTGGTTGTGGAGGGCTTTATATGTAAGGAGAAGGATTTTAAATTCTATTCTAGATTCAACAGGCAGCCAATGAAGAGAGGCTAAAACTGGAGAAATATGATCTCTCATGCTGGTTCTGGTCAGGACTCTGGCTGCAGAATTCTGGATCAGCTGAAGGCTTTTCAGGGCATATTTAGGACAGCCCAGTAATAGAGAGTTACAGTAATCTAATCTCGAAGTAACAAAAGCATGAACCAGTTTTTCTGCATCACTCCGAGACAGAATGTCCCTAATTTTGGCTATATTACGTAAATGAAAGAAGGCTGTTTTAGTAACCTGCTTAATATGTGGGCCAAAGGACAGGTCAGGGTCAAATATTACTCCAAGGTTTCTCACTGTAGCACTGGAAGCTAAAGTAATGCCATCCAGGTTCATTACAAAACCGGAAAATTTAGCTCTGAGTTTTTCAGATCCAACGAGAATTACTTCAGTCTTATCTGAGTTTAAGAGGAGAAAATTTCTAGACATCCAAGTCTTTATGTCTATGAGACAATTTTGTAGCCTATTGGGCTGATTTGTTTCATCTGGTTTAAAGGATAAGTATAGTTGAGTATCATCTGCATAACAATGAAAGTTTATTCCATGCTGTCTAATAATTTTGCCTGCAGGACATTCATGCAGCATTTAATGCCTTGATGGCATTGGCATAAAAACCATTTCTGAGTCTGTTTGTCTTTGTTTTTAGTGTCCAGTAGCGTTTACCAGAAGGTAGCAGCTCAGAAAGTGTTTGTCCAGGGTGAGTGGGATCCCTGAGGATCGGTTTAGCCCTCCTGGCAGTGCTGGCTGTGCAGACCCCCCGGAGATGATAGGTTTCTTCTTCAGGTTAATGTAGTTTTTCAGGTGATTTGGAGCTTTTCTCACAGCAGAATTAACATTTACACAACAGTTAGTGAGTTTCTCAAGATAATTAGTACAAACTGCAGAACTTGGTGGAAAACCTGCAAAAATCTGTTACTTGCTAACAATATATAGCTCATACCTCAAAAGCGAGTATTTATGTCAATGACACTGTCAGAGGCATCAATAGGAAATGTCCTGTCACCACTGACTGTGAACAAGGTACTCAATTTGCTTAGTCTTGGTTTTTTTTTTTTTTTTTTTGTGACCGTCTGATCTGTAAGTGTTTTTGGAAACAAAAAGTCAGATCTTGGAGACGTAACCTGAAAATGTCTCAGACAACATTACACTGGATGTGCAGCCATCTGAAAACTGCAGTAAAGCTACCCGTTACTGTTTTTATTGAATACATTTTATTCACATTTTACTTCATATGCTTAGTTTTTATGTTTATATTATTTTTATATTTTATATTATAGTCATATTTTTAGTTGTGAGAAAAGCACCAAAGTGATTAAGAAAAACTGTAATACCAATTGGGTGTTGCATTGTAGGAGACTGGAATGCCTTGTTAGTAACATTTACAATGAGGTGTAACTTCTTAGGATTGTGCTTCTGTGCATTGAGCATCAAAGTTAAATGTGTGTATTGTGTCTGAATCCTCTGCAATATTCCTCTGTTGATATTCACTTGGATTTTAAGTTATATGGTTGAAAAGATTATTGCACTTTCCTGCTGTAATGAGTAAAAAACAATACATACTGGCCTTTTAGCCTTTATTTGTTTGACACTGTCATGGACCTCTGCAGCATGTGGAAGAACCATATGTATCTGCAACAGCTTAGCACCACTTCTTCCTTGTGGTCAGCAGCCTGGTCACATCTTGCTGTGGGTGAATGTATTCATCAACCAGGAAATGCTGACCAATCAACCAAAATGCTCATGTTGGGATGCACAACATACCTGAACTGATTCTACAAGCGTTTAGCTAGATTGTGGTCTAAACTCAAAGCACATTGTTTCATCCCTCCTTCCCAATTTTGGAGGGACTATGTGAGGATCCTGACTCTGTATTGGACATTGTTGTCATCCTGGAAGACACCAACTGAGTATAAAAGGGGAGAACTTATCAGCCAAAACCAAATTCCCTATCATTGGTTCATGAACATCCAAACGGAAGTGGATGACATTGTGTTTAATTGCTGATGTCCACTGGGTGGCAGCAGAGAGCTTAACAAACACGTCAGAGCCTATTGATAGAAATTTTCACAATTGTTGTGTGAAATGTCCAAATATTAAAATGTTAATAGTAAAATATTAAAAAACAAATCACTGCACTGTCTTTGTTGAGGACCCAGTAGTTTTGATTTTGTTGTGATTTCCTGCACACACACACACACACACACACACACACACACACACACACACACACACACACACACACACACACACACACATGCACAGACACACACACACATAGACACACTCACGCACACACACATGTACACACCTATACATACAGTTAGCATCATTAGGGCATTGCCATAACTTCTACAGTACTTGTGTGAAACTGAACCCTAAACCTCATCCTAACCTTAAACTAATATGTATTACACCTTCAACCCAAACCCTAAGACCCCAGAAATGTCCATTTTAAATAAATAAATATATAAATAAGATTTTTAAAAAAAAACAAAAACTGTTATTATTCACCACAAAAGTGCTCTGATCCCCAAAAATTTTCCTGGCCTCACTAAGATCAGTTGTTAATCCCAGGAAAGGTCCAAATACGGAAACAAAAAAAATGAAAATACACACACCCACGCATACTGTCAATCGCAGCTTTCAACAGAACAGCTGTGTGCTGTCTAAAATCCACCCGATGGAAAAGAACAGAGAAGGACACGAATACACATGTTCAGAAATAATCAGGATGAAGTACTGAACGACATACAGGACTCCTTGCATAGTTATATATATATACAAACAGCATGAGTGCATTGTTTTGATTATTTTATTATTAAAACTATGTTTTGATTGAAATCTCATATTTCTATTTTCCTAGATTTCCATGTAGATCCTTCCTGCATCTGATTCATTCCCCTACCTGTGCAAGCCTACTACTACTTTAGCTATAGGACATTTTTATCAATTTTATCAATTCTCTAATTGCACATTGACTATTCTTTGTTTTTGGGTATCTCCTTCTACTCCAAAATTAACACAAATAAATACAATTATGCCTTTTACTTGTTTAGGAATAGCTAATGATAGCAAGCAGTTTTGGAATGATGCTTATTTTATTTCTTTCCTCCCTGACAGGATTTTCTTCTACTAATGTAGTTTTGTTTTATAGCAGAGTAACAGTGGATATGTTTCTATTGTTTTTATTTATGTTTTTTGTGGCTATACTGTGACAACATCAAAATACATGCATGTGTCTAAAAAGTCAACAAACAACATATTTTTATATTCCCATCATTTTTTGAGTTTTCCTAATTATGTATGTTTTCATGTCGGTTAAAAAAAAAACAACCTTGAAATTGAAAAGGCGACATACTCATTTCCCTACTAGCCATGGATTTAATAGTTGTTTATCTGTGATACAGCTGTTTACTGTGATACAGATGTTTAAATCTTCTTCCATAGCTTGTCCTTACTTAACCTTTTTATCACCAAACTTTGCTGCTGTTCTGATCTCTCATCTCTCACCTCAGCCTGCATGTAAACGCCCGAAGAAGACGTATCGGGGGGGCAGGGAAAAGAGAGCAGTTGAAAGGTTTAAAAAAAAAAAAAAGAGGAGAAATGGGGAGTAGCAGGCATAAGATGGAAGCAGAGAGGTCACAGTAGCTGAAGGAGAGTGTAAATAGTCCTGGTCATAAAAGTGCTGCTGTTGACTCTTGGGGATTCTTTTTCCTGCTTTTTTTCTGCTAAAGACTAAAAATAGTATCTACTCGTGTGTGTGGAGGGAGGAGGACGGGAGGTGTTGGTGCATATGTGTGTGTCTGTGTGCCTGTGTGTGTGTTTGTGTTGTTTATTCTATTCATATTAAAATAAATAGACATCTTTTTCTTTTGAAAGAAAAGCATCCACTGCAGGGCTCACCCATACACACAACATGTGCATGTTCACCACATATGTCCAAACGCACCATCATCTCTTATTGCTTATTTCTCCCCCAAAACAAGGCTTGCAGCACGGTGGAGTTGTGGTGTGTTCTTCCTGCTGCTGTCAGAGACAGCAGTGAGACTGTCTCTTTAATGAGATGTCACACCAGTCTGGCTTTGATTCACGTCATACTTGCTGATGCACACACATGACGTGCACATTCTTTCAACCAGAACTCGGAAATAAATTCATAGGCACAATAAGGCAGATGTTTAACCGTGTGCGTGCCACCCCACCAAAGGAAAAAATAAGCAGTTGCCTCTGATGCATTCAGATGTGAATGACATCCAAGTAAAAGAGAGGAAGAGGAGAAGGAGTGGCCAAAAAAAAATGAAGAGAAAGAGGGAGGGCACTGAGGTAGAGAAATACTTGGGACAAAATGTTCCAATCTCCAGCCAACATCACAGAGAGTTACTTGGGGATTTTACATTGTGTCTTTTTTTGGGACAAAGACTGTTGTCCTTGTGTGACCCAGCCGAACGGCAACAGAGACAGCTGCTGTCATAAACATGGAACATCACACACGGTGGATGTCAAAAGAGAGAAGGAAAAGCTCTGCGTGACAGGGACGGATACCAAAGCTTTAAGTGATACTGAAAACCGCCACTTGAATAAAGCTTTGGAAATGAAGATGTGGCATAATCATAATGAGAAAGAAAAAAGAGAATCTTCTGATATCACTTTTCATCAGTTTAGAAGTTTAGAAAATTAGGTTAAACTTACTCAAGTTGTAAGTAGCTACTTAAGTAGCTACTATTTTTAGTTATATAGTTATTTTTCATATGAAATATTTTACATTAATTTTTCATACTTATGTGCACAAACAATTTCTGATTTAGTCAATTTTTTTAATCAATTAGATATACCAGACTGATCCCCAGCTTCAGAATCCACAGAACTTATGAGGTGTAAACAAAACTTTCTGCTCACAGCAGCAGTGACTTCCCATCTCCCATCGCCGTGGTACCAGAGGGGCCAATGGATGCAAGCCTCTGCTGAGAGCCGTGGAACTCTGCAGACACTGGGGGGAGTGCTCGGCTGCTGCGTTTCATTCTGACTGGAAAACACAGGCAGTTTGTTTGGACAGTTTTTTGTTGTCTGGTGAGTTATCACCCTTTAGTCAGGTTAGTGCTGACCATTGTAAATCCAAAACAACACTGAGACAAACATTAACTCAAAAAGAAATACTGACTAGGTGCCTGTCAGTGCATTTTCTTTTAGTGCTCTAAATCAAGAGGAAGATTAATTATTTAGGAAAATAGGACTGCCACAGGGCTTTCTGTTTCCTTCTTAGTAAACTTATGAGTGCTGGAATGAGATACTGAGATACACACCATGTATCAATATCTCAGGCTGAGTGTGTGAATGAGTTTGAGTCAATTCTGGATAATTTAGGAAAGCACTGCACATTCTAAACATCTACATAGATTAGTTTAACCAAACTGTGGGCTCTTCTTTATTTTAGAAAAGCCAACGTGCATTTTGTAAGTGCAATGATGTCATAAAAAAGGTTAGATTTTTTTTTAACATCCACATTCCCAATTGCATTTTATAAGATTGAAATTTTAATTATTTGAATTAAAAACTAGTTTTGTACTTGTAAAATATCATAATCCTGTTTCTTGATGTGGTTAATTGGTTATTCTCCATAAAAATAACATGTGGGTCATCTGTTCATGGAGGCAGACCTGACCTATAATATATAACCCTCGATATTGTGAGAGCTGCAACATATAAATTGGGAAAATGCATTCATGAGCATAATGGCTGCATTGCAAAATGAACGTATTTTTCTAACCCCAACCAAATAGTTTTGATTTATAACCCTCACCAAGTGATAATATAGCTTGAAGCCAACCAGGAAGTCCAATAATTTTGTCATCTCATGTTGTGTTTACATGTAGTCATAACACAACAAAATTATGCCCATGATGGTGATGGTTGTGTTGTAAAAAGATGTATTACAACACTAACCATGATAATGTTATAACTAAAACATAGCCATAACTAAATATAAAAGCTATATAAATAAACATTTTAAAGAGATTTTTCTATAAAAGAAAGAAGGAAAATAAATTCTTTCTGCATAGTTTTAACACTGTAATATTCTTTTTTTTTTTTTTTATCTAATCAAATCAAAGATACTTTATTTATCCCCGAGGAAAAATTCAAGAATGCATAAAGTGTTTGCATAACAAGAACCAGCTATTGTTCAAGGCTGAATCAATGAAAACCAACCCAAAACAGAGATCTATCACTAAAAAAAAAAAGAAGAAAAATGTATTAAATTTCGATCTTGCACCTGTGTGTGTTTAGTACCGTTTTAGCATTAGCATGTGACTGCTGTTGGCCCTTACATAATTAGAAACTCCCTGAGACCCTAACTTGACACAGGGTGTTATGTATACTGGTGAAATGTGGGTGTCACATAGTTTCCTCAGAAAGTCATCATCTCTCAGGCACCAAAAATTTCTACAATTATTTTAATTGTGCTCTGTTTAGAATCCGGTTATAATCAGCTCATGTTTAAGTTGATATTGCACAAATAGGTATTCTAAGACTAAGAATTCTTGACCTTATTACTATAGAAGCATTACATAAGTGTTCACTACTTGAAATGGAAGGAAATGCCTGGGCTTGTCAGAGACATACAGCAAGATAGAAGTTGCAGCTGAACTATTTTTGGATTGCAGTCAGGTTCCTTTCCCCACGGACTGTGCTTCCCCGCCACGGGAGAGCGTGAATATTAATCTGTGCTTTTATCATTTGTTACAGAAAGGCTCCCACTACATTTGAATGGCAGGAAAGACATGAAATTGTTTCTCTGTCATATTACATGAGCTGACAACATTTCTCAGAAAGAAGAGAGAAGACTTTGAACATCAAAGCTGCCACATTGGAACGGAAGCTGGGCCACAGACACATTATTCTTATTATTTGTATTCAAGCAAGTGTAAATCCAGACAAATGGCATTTTTTCACTGATGTGTCTTTAAAAGCCAGAAGTACCCACGAGTGCACGTGTGCCCACACTAATGAGTGTGTATTTGCTGTGAGACAAATGCCTTTAAGCCGGCTACAGCTGAAATCCTCACGTGCAGCCGACATCTAATCAAGGCTTGGGTGTTTGTGTGTGAGTGCACTGTATAAATGTGTTTGGCAGATCCCACGACCTCGTGCTTTCGTCCTGAGCAGCTTAGGCAGCACGTCAGTGTATATTAAACATCCAAATCACATGACACTTGACCTCTGAACTCTGCTGTGTCCCAGACAAGTGAGAAAAAGATATGAACTCAGGCAGCAGTGAGTGGATGTGTGCTCGGCAAGAGAAATAGGGACAAAGGGAGAGAACTACGGGAGGAAACAGATTGGATTCAATAATGAAAAACTAAAAAGGGCACAGGGATGAGGTGAAGCTGACATTTATTAATGATTCATCTCAAGTGGACAGCACTTACAACAAGTTACCAATAACAGACTTTTTGAATTAAAGTCACATTGCAAGGATGTGCAAAGATATAATCTGTTACCATGACAACCAACAACTGTGGTTGGAGAAAGTAAAAAAAAAAAAAGGGTCTTTATTTATTAATACAGAGATGAGAAACAGTAATGCATTACCATGTTTAGAAGAAAAGCCAACAGTATTTTAAATAGTTTTTCAACCTCTGAAGCAGTCATACGTCCCTTGATCTGCATTCACATGTAAATATCTTTCTTTCCTTGTCTCAACAAATTAAAAAAGCTCATTTAATTAGAAAATTCTTTGAACATTAATAGTATTTCGTGACCTACTTGTGAGTTTAATGGAAACAACTGTCCTTTGAGATAACTGACTTACTGATCTGTCCCTTTAGATATAACACACATTTGACTATGAAACATCATTTTATTTAGTCATTGTGAGTGCTTCACAGCTCTACTTTCTGTGGCATGAAGCCATTTTATGGTCAGGAACTCATTACTGTGTATAAAATCACATAACACATTTGATGTCTGAAACGGGTTGTGTGTCCTCCCAAATGTGAGCAGTTGCCAAGCAATATAAATTTGTCCTTGCTGGTCCATCAGCCATTCTCATGTGGTATTTTTCCCTTTTTTCTATTTAATATCTTTTCTAATATCTGTTCAGAGTATAAGTCATGTTTCTGAGCTGCCATTAACCTCCACCTCTGACTTCAGTTGACACTGAAGTGCAAAAATGATGACATTCGCTCACCTGGGTGAGCTGTTGAAAGTGTAACCTTGACAACAAAATTTAAGAAGAAAAGAATATGAGACTATGGGGACTAAAGTATGTGTCATCGCAGGTGCTCAAACCACCTGTATAGTTTTTTGGTTGATTTTTGTTTTTAGATTAGTGTTTGAGTGTAATGCTTGTGCTGTACACAGCAGCAGATGGCATGTGCTCTCTGCTGCTGGATCTTGTACTTCTTATTTCCTCCTACAAACACAGTTGTGTTTTTCAGCTCATTGGAGGACATTACACTGACTAACGCTAATTTCCTGGCTCCTTACTCTAACTATAAAACACATTCCTGCTAAATTTTAATGATTTGCCTCACTGGTTTGCTTTGTGCCCTCAGAAGCGAGGAGAGTTAGAAATATGACTGCATAAACAGATTTGTCTTTTAGACATGAGTTCAAGTACACGATAACAAACAGGGTGCATTCTGATTCCTTAGTACTTCCTGGTGATATAATAGGCACACAGTGTCCAGCCCTGATAAAGAAGCCTTTAAAACTGTAGGTGCAGAAAAAATCAATTGTGAATTTTACATTTTGTCATAACTGTTTATACCATCATTACTGAAAGGATTTAAGAAGTTACATTACTTAAAAAAAATTAAAATATCAAATGATAACCTTAAATATATTAATAGAACCAACCTATTGCTGATATTAAAACTAGTTAGCAAGCTTAGCTAATATTTGTTTGCTAGCATTGCTGTAGCATACATATAATGTTAGTTCTCTGTACTACAGTACTAATAACATCTAAATAGATTTTATTTTTATTTTTTATCAGGGTAATATAAGAATGAATTTGTGGTGGTGATTTGTTTTGGATAAAGGAATCTTATCAAGGGTGTTTCCATAGCTGGCCTTCCCTGAACTGGAACCAGGGTATTGGAACTAGCTTACATTTATACTGTTGGGTGGTTTTGACTTCTACATGATATGACATTATCTGTTAAAGTTTTGTTTGCTCAGCAAACTGCTCTAGAACGGAAAGGATAATAAAATACTCCATAGCTTCTATTTGCTGTTGCTGTAATTCTTCAGCAGGGATTTTAAAAGGGATATTCTTTACAGTCATCTCTGCATAAAAGGTGCACTTTGTATTACTGGTCAATGAACCTTTCTGTCTGTCAGAGAACACTTAAAACTGAATGATGGAAGGATTGCCTTGTTAATACACAGCATTTACATGGTGTTTGTTATATAACATAGAAAGCACACACACACACACACGTGTATGAATAAATACGTAGTTGTTATAAATTCAAAAATCATAAATACATATATATATATATATATATATATTTATATATATATATATATATATATATATATATATATATATATATATATATATATATGTATATATATATATATATGTATATATATATATATATATATATATATATGTATATATATATATATATTTATATATATACATATATATATACATAACATATATATACATATATATATATATATACATATATATACATATACATATATATACATATATATATATATATATATATATATATATATATATATATATATATATATATATATATATATATATGTATATATATATATATATATATATATATATATATATATATATATATATATATATATATATATATATATATATATATATATATATATATATATACATATGCAGTGATTTGGTTTATGGTTGATTTATGTTAGCTGAAAAGAGCTTCTTTGAACATATTATTCTCTAATGACTGACAGATCTGTATTGGCAGATATGTTTTGCATTTGCTTCATAATAAATGTATTTTATAGATGTGCAAATGCCATGTCATTAGTGTGCCTCTACACCAGGGGTGTCAAACTCAAATTCACAGAGTGCCAGAATTGAAAAAGAGGAACAAAGTAGAGGGCCAAACTCATTTTTATTCAGAAAGTGACAGCTATTATTCATGTTTTTTATTATCTTTGAGCTACAGTACTGTATTAAACATTTACATATATCAAATGATAGTTAGACCTGTTTTTGCTTAAACACTGAACCCAGAACAGTGAAAAAAAAAGAAAGAAATATCAAGCCTCTATATCTGGAACTTTATATTCTTTTTAATCGTAACCTGAATCTTTTCATCACAAGCATCAAGGCCAACACCTAAAAAAAAAAAAAAAAAAAAAAATTATCTCCTTCAACTTTGAACAGACCATGTCTTCAGTAAATAAAATCATATTTATCCAGTTTAGTTTGCTTCCATTTACTCTGATGATGCACATGAGTCTAATCCAGATACTTGGCATCGCTTTTGACATGCAAGTGCATCACTTTGTGGAGTCAGGCTCTGAGCTAAGGAAATCCTCAGGACTGAATGAAGGTGTTCATCAGTGAGACAACTCCTGTGTGGTGCAAGCGGCAACCTCTGGCGGTTAAAATGATCCCCTATGCGGAAGTGGATAAAACCGCAGTTCCCCCGCCATTCCCTAGGGGCTGCAAAACAGAGCAAATACCCATAGACTCCCATGTTAAAAAGACCAACTTCACGGCAGAAATAAACATGTTTACAACAGAAATAAACATGTTTACAGCCTGGTTCAAAAATCCATTTTTGATTTAATAGGTCAGGTTTACCTTCATGACAACTGTGGGAGTGAATTGTTTTTCTAACTCGCCCGTTTAAAAGTAATTTAAATTGCACAGCACCAACAGAGTCTTTCTTTGACTTGAGCGTGTCATTACATTGTAGCTCAATAAGCTTCATTTGGAGGTTGGTTGGTGCACTTTTCACGTCAACTGCAAACGGGTCACTAAAAAGTTCAAATCTACATTTTTTGGCAAATTGTCAGGTAAATTCAGCGCTAAGTAGAGTTTTTCAGCAAACTGTGGAAAATGCAACACAGCGGCAGAGATCTGCCTAGAGTGTGTGCTTAACAGCAGGTTTACTAATGAGTGTCAACCATAGACTGTATATAAAGAGATGGACGGAGCCTCTGTGACGTCACCCGTAGGTTTCTAAAGAGGTGAATTGAAGGTGGGCGGTTTCTACCATCGCCATGTTGGCAGCGTCATGTGCGTCGTCTCGCCCGGAAAATACAAATATGGGCAAAGAGGTGGAGCTGAGAGGGGAGCCGTGGGTGTCATGGCGGATGATTGACATCGAGCGAACTCCGAGCTTTCTGTAGCTAAACGCTAACCAAGTTAACCCCGAGATAATGAGAGCTAACCAGCTGATGGAGGTAAGCAGGCAAAAGCTAAGTCACGTTGTTTACGGGCTAAAAACAACGGTTGTTCTACGTTCTTCTGACTTGAAGCCGGAGATCAGTACCTGTCAATCAAAAGGACCCGCCCCTAAATATACCGAACTTCGAGATTAAATTACTTTTAAACGGGTGAGTTGGAAAAAAAATTCACAGTTGTCATGAACCTGACCTATAAACCGAAAATGGATTTTTGAACCAGGCTGTAAACATGTTTATTTCTGCTGTGAAGTTGGTATTTTTAACATGGGAGTCTATGGGGATTTGCTCTGGTTTGCAGCCCCTAGTGGATGAAGTGGGAACTGCAGTTTTATGCACTTCCACATAGGCTTCACTTTTTACCGCCTGAAGGTTGCCTCTTGGTGTCAACACAAGAGGTGGGGGGGGGGGGGGGGGGGGGGGGGGGGGGGGTTTCCGGTCTGGAGTCTAGCACCAAGACAGCATTGGGGAATTTGTAGTATTAGTGGTACGTGTGCTGTATGATGGATCGGCGGGCCAGATATAATGCATATTTGAAATCATCTCGCGGGCCAAATATAATTGTAGTGCGGGCCAAAATTGGCCCGCGGGCCTGAGTTTGACATGTATGCTCTACACCATCACGGAGCATGCTATCTCTTTAACTCCACTGATAACATGCTGTTTGGCCTAGGCCATAGGGTTTTGGGGCTTGGCTACTGTCTTGTACGGTGTGCGCGTGATTTCAAGAAATTGGATTTGAATGCAGCTATGACCTGTTGTTTCTTTTTGTTTGTTTTTTTTTGTTTAGTTTTTTTTTTTTTTTTTTTGGGGGGGGGGTTATATTTGGAATAGCAATGACTCAGAATCACAACAATTAAACATATAATCTTATACAAATTACTGACAGAGTCTGGCTCATTTCCACCAGCCTATGACCTGTTTGGTTCTGATACCAACTCTGTTCTGGAAAAGAAGGAACCACTTTAATCTTGACAAACCAGCATATTTTGACTGTAAGTTCACCACTCCAACTCAGTAGGTGTTAGAAATCTACAAACAAGCTCCTGCCGATGACCAGTTAGTTCTCCTCTTTGCAACATCCTAAAGCCCACAGGAGTCTTTCGTATAGTAATATATCGGTGGTATTTTAGTTTCACCCTGTCAGCAAGTGATCTCCCAGTATATCCATGTAATTTAGTTATATAACTTTATATAGGTTTATAGCTATAACTGGAAGCTGAAAACAACATGCTGGTCTGGTCTGATCCCTGCTTTGCATTAGTTTGACATTTCATCTCCAACAGTGAAAAACAGGTAAAAAAAAAACCAAACAAAAAAAAAACAGAAAACAAGACCAGGCAAGTGTATCTACACCTACAAATATGTGTAATTTTAACTTTAAACATAGAGAAGCACACACAGCCTTAAGAAAAGGGTGAACATTTGCAACCCTACAGGAACACAACCATAAAGCCCATGAAACATGTGTGAAGTTAAAAGAAAAACACACAAAAAAAGAAAAAAAAAGCAGTGAATGCAGTGTCTCAGGTGCTGTTGTTGTCCTCTTGGCAGCAGTACAGACAGATGGTGTGTTAGGTGGGACTCTTTCCTGCTAATCAATACAAGCTGTTGAGGCCCCTTGCTCCTCTTCCTTCTTTACATCCCCCACTCTCAGATTCATTGTAATGCTGCACAGAGCACTCCACACATGGCCTTGACAAAGGCTGCTTGTACTCCAGTAGACCTTGGGCTGTGAGCCTTTGTGGCAAAAGTCTGTGACCTCACTCCTTCCTTTTATTACAGAGACTCACATACACAAACACACATCCTCCTGACCAAAAGCAAAGACAGGTGGAATCTTTGAACAACAGACATCCATCTAAATGTGATATTGCTCTACATACAAGCATTGGTCAATTTCTCTTGGCCCATATAGACTCAAATTGTTGATGCACTGAAACACATACATACACAAGCTCACTGTGCCCCAGTCCAGCTTTTCACAATGCTAATGGCCTTGGTACTCTGAAAGCATGGAGGAATAAAAACAATGCTGGCCCACATGTGAGTGAGTAGGCTGTGAGTTGTGTTCTGAATGGATCTGTGTGTTTGCGAAGGAACCAGGCTTTGTCACAGCCATCCACACACCGAGCTTCCAGAAAAGGCTGCGTTTCAATATGGTTTTGTAAGGTCCTCACAGCAAGGACTGAAAGGGGACAAACTATTCACTGTAGAGCAATTGACATTGCTTTATTTGTCTTTGATTAATGTTTTGTAGTTCACTGAATTTTAGGACACTGAAATGATTTTCTGCATACAAAAGAAATTGCAGTAACGATGGCAAATTTAGCTTGAATAATAGTCCAAAGGAAATTTCTTTTCCTCCAGTTCAGACATGAGGTCATTTCTTTACATATCCAGTTAGTCAATACAACTCCACAGAGACAAGCTTCAACTTCATGCCAAAGATGAACTGGAATAATTTAGATTAAGTCAATCTTTTGCATGTGATATTTGAGAAGAAATCATGTCAAAGGAGAATACATCTCCTGCAGCAAACACAACAGAAACTAGTGGAATATAACTTTGATACTTTGGGATTTTGAACCACTTTGGCAGATCCC
This sequence comes from Telmatherina bonti, assembly GCF_933228915.1. Taxonomy (NCBI): domain Eukaryota; kingdom Metazoa; phylum Chordata; class Actinopteri; order Atheriniformes; family Telmatherinidae; genus Telmatherina; species Telmatherina bonti. The sequence continues at coordinate 20,032,954 of NC_136612.1, forward strand.
CTCAGGGTCTTTAGTATCATAGCAAATTTCAAATTCACAGAATTGTTAAGATCTACCAACAAACTTTCAATGCTGTGGATTGTAACTGCCATGAACTTTTCTTAAACTTTGTGACTCTTCCAGGAATCACTCTTCCGTTGAAAAAGCCTAACTTTTTACTTTCACAGTTGACTGACTACTTTATATTCACATCTAGAATTTGTACCTCTTTCTCCCTTCCTCTCTCTCTCTCTCTCTCTCTCTCTCACACACACACACACACACACACACACACACACACACTTTTACATTCTAACAATTTGGCCAAAATTTGTTACATAAATTACTGACAGAACAGAACAGTACATGTCAATCCTATTACTGGACATTTTGATAATACGTGATATGCATTCTAGGCAGAAGGTTATTCTAACCATTTACTACCCAAAATGTCCATATTCTCCTAATGACACTATTTTTGTAGTATATGATTGTAGGCAGAGTACTTAGTTATCAGCAGCATGTTATAGCAAACAGAAGAGGAAACAACCTGCGCCTAATCAAAATAAAGCATGTGTGTGGGGATGTGCTCTGCATGGCATTAGCCAGAACATCCTTCCTCTGGTTTCTGAACTCGTAGATATGTGAAATCTTGACTGTTTGAACATTTGGCATTTCCGTGCTATAGTTTCTGATAAATGTGTTTAAACATATAAGAAATAATCTATCATTAAACACTTGTTCAGCTTGCTTTGACATCAGCAAGCACAGCCAAGTTATGATTTCAAAATTATTGTATCTACTGGTGTGAGTGGACCTGACCTTAGTTCTTATTGCCAAATAGACACACATCTTATCTGAGTATGTTTCCCCTTGACCATACAGTGACATGTAAAGCAGCTGTGCTGGCAGTTGTCAGTGTAGTAACCAGAGAGGAACAGAACAAGACTTCAGCAATAATACCACAGAGGGTCTGCCTATGTGTCTATGTGATAGAGGGAGAGAGAGAGAGAGAGAGAGAGAGAGAGAGAGGCAGAGCCTGCTGAGCCAGGCCTCTCATTATGTGGGATGTAATCTGAGCTTTCGGGGCCTGGGCTGGCCCTCTGACTGTGCTGAATGGGGGTCGAGCACCGGCCCCCACTGTCTTTCCTGTGCTTTCACTCTGCTTAGCTCGGCAACTCTGATTATAAACCCAAAGGGTGGGGTGGGTATGTGGCGCAGGATGTAGGTGGTGGTGCAGGAGGGGGAAGAGATTTTGGTAGTTCATGGCCTGTAAAGTTTGTTGAGACGGAAGGCATTTGCTTTGGGTTGACTGAGTCTGTCATGTCCAGATGGTTAAGTTGATGGTTAAGTTCATAAAGTTTGTAATTAGTGATCCTACAAGGCACGAAAGCATCTTTAAAATATGAGATTAAAGCTTCACTCCATTGTCCACTTGCAGAGCGTGTGTGTGTGCTTGTGTGTGTGAATGTTTAGGTGTGATGCTGACGTTAGCCAATCCCAGTAAAGGTGTATAGATGACCTTGCATCACCTCAGGCTAAATGGGTGCCTCTGCACAATGCAGATGATTAATTGCTACCTTCCATTTCACACACAACCACATGGGTTAAGTCATGGGGAATAAGTGTGTATTTGTGTGAGTGTGTGTGCAAGTGTGTGTAGTGCAAGGCTGACAACCTTGTCCATTGGAGCTAATGAGGCCTAACGACCACGTCCCATGGCTCAATCTGTTCTTGATTCTAGGGCATTAGCTGAACAATGTGGAAACCATACATTTGTCCATGGAAAATTTCCTTTTTCCATCAAAATAATTTCAACATCGGTGCATATTTTATATCTCACATCAGTCGATATAACCTTTAGTTTAAGTAGTAACAAACCTGGCTTTGAAATAGAAATGAAGCAACAAAGTCTAAGCTTAGGCAAATATAACTGTGAAAGGGAAGAAGATAAAAGCTTGTGATGTGACCCTGTTTCTCACTCCCAGTAAGTCTGTCTAATATGAAAATGATACAAGGGTAGCTTGTGTGTTCTTGCATGTGTGTATTGTAATGATGATATATAATGTGTGTCTTTGTGTCAAAGGTTTACCCCAGGGGATCTCTCTGCCTACCTTCATGTGTTCCTGTGTTTACTTTCTGTGAGTTGTAATTGGAGGAATGACTCACTCTGGTGCTCTCTGGGGAACAAATTATTAATTTATAACCACTTCTGCTAGACTAGAGTTTCAGACGCAAAACAGTTGCAAACAGAGAAGAAAGGAAAAGACTTTGGGCAAGTTCTCTTGTATGTTTATGTAAGTCCCGAGACTTATTTCAAACTGCAAGCTTTAAATAAACAGCTGAATTGGGATACGTTCCCCATCCTTTGAGCATATACGTTTCCTCTGCTTGGTTTTGTACTCTACATTGGTGTTTGAGCATGAGTGGTGGAGTGAGGAGGGTAGTCTGCTTGCGAATCAGCTGAATCACTTTCACTTGGCACAGCACGCCATTTGACAGAAAGGGTGAGGGGCAGACAGCAAGAATGCAGCGAGGCTTATGACAGAGGGCACACAGTGACTTGTGGCCAAACTGGGGAGGTGAGTTCCTGAAATCTAACAAAAAAAAAATAGCAAAGAAACTAAAGATGTAGCAAAATGTAAAAGCTTCTCGCTCCAGTATCTGATTGCATCATAACAGAAAATGATTATGCAGATTTGTCTCAGTCTTACACTCACATTACACCATTTCATTTGATGGATGGCATAGCAGCGAGTTAATTCTTGAAAGCTTGGACATATAAACACATAAGCGCATCTGTTTATGTGAAGCATCCCCATCCAAACCCTGAAGACACTTCTCCAAAGCACAGAAATATTATAAAAAGTTACATATACGTATAGAGGTATAGAGAGTAGAAAATAACTTCAAAATAACTTCAAAAAGGGCATGGCACTAGAAAAAGTTATGATCAAATGTAAGTCTTTCTGTGTTCTTTGGGGTTATATGTTTAAGAGGATTCTTGTGGGGTAACCTTTATTCGCCTGTGGATTTGACAAAAAAAAAAAAAAAGGATAGAAAAAAATTTGGAGCAAGCAAAAAGTCTGTCCTGTATCTCTTTTATACTCTAGGCCACAGTTGCACCCTCTGTGACAATAACATAGCTGATGATTTGTGTGTTACTATCTTTAGTAGAACAGGCTCTTCTATCAGCATCTGGAATCGGAGAGGCGAGCTGGGGAGTATAGCTGTGGGAAGATAGGTGTGGTTGGTCTCAGATGAGCTTGACCTGCTTTTTAGAAGAATGCCGTGCCTCAGAAAATCTGAAATCTCACCAGAGTGAGTGGTTGCTTTCTCAAAGATCAGCAGTAAGCTGAGCCCAGATTTTCAGGATGACTTTGGCAATAGGAGATGAGGTAACAGCTAATATTACACATCTTCACAGGCACACTTTTTTTTTATTGTCAGATACCTAATAAAAAAAACAAAAAAACATCCAGTTCTCTCGATGCAGAAAGAAAGATTCTGTCCTGGAAATTTGTTGGCAGAACATCTGACATAACACACATAAGCACATGGACAAAGCAAACATGCAAAAGAAGAGAAACTAAATACAGCCTTCTTTTACACCAACTTCTATGTGCTCCCCAGTAAAATGTGTTGCTGTCAGGGGCTTGTCCCTTCTCCCTGGGACTATCGTTGTTGACTCATATCTTTATTCTTAGCACACTGCATCAGATGTCCTCTTTGTATAGTTTGGCTGGTGCACTATTTATTTCAGTCCACATTTATGGACAAACACACTCTTAGTGGAAAGGGGAGGTGAGGGTGCAGCAGAAGAAAGAAATAGTAGCATACTGTAAAGCCACACTGGGAGACTAAATTGAGGCTTTTGTGAACAGTTTGGCATGTACTGTTATAGAAAAAATAATAGAGAGAAAATTACTTCAGTTAAAGTTGTTAATAAACTACAAAGAAATTAGAAAATATTACTTGTGAAAATCAAAATCAAACATAAAATGTCAGTATTAGTTGTTGCCACTTTAACTAGTATTACTTATTAGCCTAATAGTGGCATTAAGTAACACTGTGTGGACTCTGGCTAATAGTAATAGCTGGTAGCCAAACAACTCCTATAAGACTGTGATACATTTGACTTGTTTAACACTTTTTATCTTGTGTTACTTTTAATTATTCAGTGAGAAGATTCATATTTTCGGTTAAATATCTAAAATATGACAACAATTGGTTAGTTTGATTTAACCACAGTCTAGAAAAAAAATAAACCTATACCCTAATTTAGCCCAAAACTAGCAAAGCATGCCTACTAATTATTCGGGAGTAACACAATACCGAGCTGCAAGAACACGTTTTGTCTTCTGTTTCTTGGCCATATACAGTGACATACATATATATTGTACATACAAAGCAAGGTAATGTTTTTCACATCGAATAACTTTACTTCTGTAACTACTTAGCCATTAGATAGCTAAATGGTGAAGTAGCTAGCTAACAGCTATTTCACAGCCATGTCAGTTTTTCACCTGATGTGTGTGTTAGATGTAATTGATGTAGGGACTGTTGGCATCAACTTTGCCAACCTGTGAAATATATGAATTATGTCTTTATAAATTCAAGAAAGTATGCCCACATGTCTTGGAGGGTCTCACCAAGGAAGCATGTTCGACTTCAAAAAGCATCATATTATGAGAAGGGAATATAACTGCATATTTTATCTGGCAAGGTAAAGATGAAAATCATTAGACATACCAAATGCTGCTACTTTAAGGACATGTGACTGACTCACAACTTTCCAGATAGAATTAAATATTCCAGATATATGCAGTGATAGTAGATTTCTTCCCTTTAGGGGTTTCTTTTATTTCACTTTAGTTTTTTCTGGTCACAACCACTGCCAACATTCCTTATACTGCTAATCTCTGGCAACAAAACACACTCTAATTTCTTTGACTCAAACTAATTGATGGAAAAATGTCTGATCAACTTTTTTTTTTTTTTTTTTGCGCTGCTTTACAAAAAACTTGCCTCAAATTTGTTGTGCTGAGTGGAAATACACATGAGAGCAGAACAAAGAAAAAATTCAATCCAAATGTGATTTGAATTTCATATTATTGGAAAATTAACAACTGCTGTACAAAGTTTTTAGCCTGAAGTTTTCCCTCCATACTGTGGCAAAAATAGTTTTCGTTTTGAGTACACTTGTGTAAAAACCTCTGTATCTCACTCGTGACCTTACATGAGTCTGTAATTTCCCATGAAGAAAGCTGGACTAGTGTGGTGAAGTAAAGGTTAAACTGTTTCTTCTGTGCCACTGCAATATCTCAAGTGTTATTACCTTCATCAGATGTCAACCTGAATATCAGTCTGTCACTGAGATATCCTATACTGATGGAAATAAACTGTTCACACTGCGTTTTAGACATGTGACAGAACTGTAAAGGTCCTATTTCTGGAACATGGGTTGGATATCAAAGGCTGATTGCAATATTACCCCTGTCTGTTACATCTATGTGCAATAAAACTTCAATTCAAGCGAGATTTCACTTTTTCATCTGGAAATAGAAACCTCAGTCCTGAAATTTTAGTTTGGGAGAAACATAGCTTAGCTGAATATATATTTTGCCGTTTAAAATCCATAAATATTAACATATCAGCATTTGATGATAAATAGCTGTTGGTAAACATGATAATTCCCAGGTTTTAACTACATGAAGCAGTGTACATTGAAGTGTGTTAATCAGTTTGTAGTTTTAGAACAGCAATATAATATTTGTGAACAAATGCAAGGGTTGTCTATGCAACCAAATACGATCATTTTAATTAAGAAAAACTAGAACAAAGAGTAAGGAAATTTGTGTTTGTCAGATTATTTCTTTATTGGAACAATGTTATATCCTATACCGCGCGAAAGCCTGTTTATTCCACCTTTACATGGAGCCCCATTTGTAAGCAAAATTCATGTGTTGAATGTGCAGCAGAGTTGGCAATATGAGTTGTGCCCATGAAAAACGTTTAAAATCTTGACGTGTAGCACAATTTATAGTCAAATAATCAGGGTTTCCAATTATTTGAAATTTATAACCAAGAAGCACTGTTGCAACAAAGATATAATCAATCAAACACATATAGACTTGCATTTTGTGCGCACACAACCCAACCCTTCCCCCCACCCATTGATAAAACCACTAACTTCAGGATTTTATCACTGTATCTGGCTTGAGTCAAAACAGTTTGTTAATATGATGCAACACAAGTGATAAATGACCTTTGTTAGCAAACAAGCTTTTACTAAATGACAGGAATGTATAAATTGACAAAGAAATTATATACACATCAAACGACACATTAATACTTGACACATCAAACTCACATCCTCACTGTATGACATAGTCTGCCATGTCAGTACATCAGATTTGAGGATTTAACCTTTTCATGCATAAATTAATAAAAAAACAATGTAACATTTTATTTTAAATACAGTATTTTACCCCTACAGTAAATAATAATACATTATTTATAAAATAATATATAATCAGAATTATATTATGTAAATCTTCCATAAAATGTAACTGTATCATTTTCTTTTCCTATTTATTGCAAAGGCAAACTTTTGTAATTAGATTATGTTGAATTATATCATATATCTATTTATTTTCCAGTGAGAGGAACTGTATTGGATGACTCACTAACATCCACTGAAGTGGATAAAAGCTTGTAAATAGGTGTCCACTATATGGCCACTATGCATGAAAGGGTTGGCATACATCTTTTTGTATGTTTTCCTAATCATGTTTACATTTCTAGGTGAATACATCGTGAGAGAAAACACACACAGCAAGCTCATCAACTCCTCAGTCTTATCACAAAGATACAAATTGCTGTTCACGTGTTACTCAGTAAAGGTTTGGAAATATTTGCAATGGCTGTTTTACTGCAATCATATTTCTCTGACTTTGATCAATCAAACAATACTTTGATTGGTTACACTGGAGGAGACATGGAGAGAATATTATGAGATGTTTTTTCTTTCTGCTCATTTTCATTCATGAACTTGAGATTTATGTTTATATTCATTGTTTAGGTTGGAAAGATTAAAAAAAAAAATTTTCAGAACATTAAAAGTAATATATAATTGTCTGAAATGCAACAGCGCATTGGGACAATGAAGGCTTAAAAACTTAAGATTAATATTTTCTTTTTTGTTTGTTTGTTTTTCTCAATGGAACTATATTATTTTGCATAATCTGAAGCATTTTTTAAATGTATCCTTAAAATGATATCAGTTATATATTAATTGTGAATGATTATTGAGTATAAGAATGTAAAGAACTTTTAAAAAATGTTCTTAAATTTCTGTATTTTAGTTAACTCTGTGAATTAAAATCCTTTTCCAACCTCTATCTCATTAGAGTTGTTCTGGAGAGAGACTTTGTTAGAAATAATGAAAATGATCAGCAAGGCACAATGATTTTCTGAAAATGTTTACTTCAGAGGATTCAAGTGTAAATTCTTCTCTGGTCTCACAGATAAAATCACATATAAGGCAGAAACAAACAGCATATAATCAGTGCTTGCTGCTTCCTGTGGAAGGGAAGCAAAGTCTAAATGATGATCTTTATGCTGCTTCGCTGAAAGCCTGTGGTCTCAGCAAGTCAGTATATGTTTCTATTTTGTGTATGTGTGTCAGGCTGTAACCATCCATTACCATGTCTATTATGTGAAGCTGTCAAGCCACCATGAATGCAACTGGAAGTTCAATTGTAGGGTGTGAGGAGGAATCCAACAGCTTATGGCATGGGAACATTGTATTTTCATCTTGACAACAGTGTTTATAGTCTTACCTGTTTTATCATCTGATAGAGCAAATAAAGCTATAGATGCCACACAATATTTGAAAATGTTTAGTTTGACACATTTTTCAAGTGTCATGTTTTAAAGATCGAAACAGCTGAATATAGCGTTCTATTATCATAACATCTTGACAACCTGTTTTAACACTACACAACATCTCCAATGACACTATCACGTTTACCATCAACATTTTTTCTGTCAATCTGCTCCTCTAATTTTAGCCCAGTTACTTTCCTTTTTTTCTTTGCCTCATATTTTCCTTATCTTTTGAGCTACACGTAGCAGACACCCCTGCAGGCTTCGAACAGTTTCTTCCCAAAGGCAGCCCAACCATTGGCTTGATTTAAAACTGCCTTCCTGCTGTGGACTGAGCTGGCTCATTGCCGTCTCTGACTCTGCAACCTGCCACATGGTGTTACAGCACTGTGCTTTTAAATGTCAGCCCACGCGTACCTGTTTGCCCTCTGAGGACAGTTACATCACTGACTCATTTTGTAGAATTGTGTGAGGGTGTGTATATGTGTGTGATGACAGAGGTAATCAGGGACGACTGTGGGCAGTTGTTCAGATAATGGATGTTTGTGCATCAAAGAGTGCATTTAGAAATGTGTGCTGTAAAACCTGGATGATTGGGAGCAAAACTATATTTTTAGGTAATACGGCTGAAGTATTTTTTTTTTCTGTTATTTCATTTTGACATGAAAATTAGAAACTCATGAGATCATTTAATAAAGTGATGGTGCAAAGATTTAATGTTAGAGGGATCTAGTCATTATGCTTCCAGCCAATAAATGTGGGTTTTTCCCTCAAAAACTGTTTTATAGCCCCAAACTTAAACCATATAAAGTATTTATGATATGACCCATTTTTGATTTTGACTACTCTTGTATAAATATCCCACAATAGAACACAGTAGTGACAGGAAGTTGCTAAATTGGGGCTTCAAAACCTATTCAGCTCAAAGTGTAGATACACGCCTTGCTCTTTGTGCAAATCAACACACAAGATACTGAGAAATGCAAGAGGCCAAGACAGGTGGAGGGAGCTCAGTATGGGTTATAAATGGGTCTTGGAGTGAGTTAGACAGACTTTATATTTACTTGAACCTAGATATGTTCCTTGATAAGTGAATAAATTTAACACACCAACTCGAGTGGTCAGTTTGACGGGCGACCTCCAAACACAAGTCTGTAAATAGCCACTTATTATTATTCTATATATGTAATATATAGACATATTAAATGTATAATACAGTGGTACCAACACTGCAACGCTTTGTGCTCAAATAAAATTGACATTAATGCCAGCGTACAAACTCTGGATATCTAAAGTAATCTAAGGACAATAAACCTGTGCTCTGTAAATTTAGCATTAGCACTAGTGGAAAACAGGCTACATCATGAGCAGTATTTACTTCTTTTCTTTTTAATTTATTAAAATTGGAGAGTCCCAAATTTCAGGTTTGAGGGTGCAAAACTAAACCAAAAATTAATTTATTAGGTGGCATTTAGGGCAATGATGACCCAATATATCACTGATTTAAACAGATTTTAACAGTGATTTTTTTTTTTTTTTTTTTTTTTTTTTTAAAGTAATAACAAGCTCATATACTTCTACTTGTAGGTAAAAAAGCGTATTTTATAGTGCAATACTTTTAATTCCTTAATTCATCAGCATCAAGTCATTGCTGACATTTTAACAAGAAAAATGCACCATCAACTAGAGAAAACTTTAAGAAGGAAACCTGATTGTTAATTAAAAAAAAAAAAAATAAATTTTAAAAAAAAGAAAAAAAAAAAGATGCAGCGCACGCCTAATAATAGTGGATGTTGAACATGTAGAAGAAATTATCAGAAACTGCACATACTGCATCTTAGCACATTTGAATCCTTCTGGCTTAAGTTTACCTTGATTATGCTGCCTTATTTTAATTTAACCATCTCTGAACATGGTATGTGATCGCAATCAAATATTGGTCAAGTCACACTTTTTATTTTTATTAATAGTCTTCGTCTCTTCCTCACTTTCTGCAGCTCTGCTCATCATTTGTGACTATTTCAGTCCTTCTCTCCTTGTTACTTCCTCGGATCACTCATTTTCTCATCCATCCATGTATCTGTGAACGTCTCCATCATGTCATTAGTCTCTTCTTCATTTCCTACCTTTTGTTCTCTGTAATGCCCCCCCACACTGATGCTGACATCAGCAACAGCAGTAGAGCACAGCCAAGAGACGCCTTGAACCAAGTTGAATTCTCTTGATATCCACACATAGGCACAGATATGAGCCATGCACATGTATGTCATGTGTAAAGTAAATACTTAAAGTCATGCATAGCACGCACACACACATCCACATAATTGTACAATTAGACATAATACAACACAAACATTGCATCACCTGAGGTTAAATAAATTTTTCATGTAGGGGCACAATCACTGGATTAATGATGTTATTCAGGTAGTATGGGCTTGTCACTGTCCCATTCACAAAGTGTAGGGCAGTTCTGTACCAAGTGGACACCCCTGCCCACACTGTAACACCGCCACCACCAAAAGCTCGCCTGGTGACAACAGTGGCTGATGCATAGCGCTCTCCCTGACGTCTCCAACATCGTTGCCGGCCATCATTTCTGCTCAGTGTGAATCGACTTTCATCAGAGAACAGCACTGAGGCCCACCGGTTCCTCATCCAGCGTAAATGCTCCCTGGCCCATGCAAGACGATGATGCCTGTGCCTGGTGGTGTGGTCAGGTACCCGTGCAGGACGTCTAGCACGCAGACCACGCTGATGGAAACGGTTTCCAATGGTCTGACGTGACACTTGGGTGCCTCTCACCTCTCTTAAACGTGCCTGGAGTTGAGTGGCATTCATCATCCGGTTTCTCAGGGCAGTGTTCCCAATGTAGCGGTCATCAGCACGGGATGTGGCCAAAGGACGTCCACTTCTAGGCCTTTCTGTGACTCTTCCAGTCTCTCCATATCTCTGTTGCAACCTGCTGATGACACTCTGTGACACTCCAAGCTCAGTGGCCACTTCTGTCTGAGAACGTCCTGTTTGAAGCATCGCAATGGCAAGGGACTGTTGTTCCATTGTTAGGTGTCGTCTTGGTCTCATAATGTCAAAATGTGAACAGCATGATGAGGACAACTGTTTAAACACCAGCTCTAATTGAACCAGGACATTTATTGGTCAATTCAAGGATCACACACCTGCCGTGATTTTTGCCGTTAAGCTCCTTGTTAGAGAACAGCAACTTGTGCAAAATTTATTGAAACATTTAACAGTTGGACATGTGCATTTAAAAGCTTAGAGAAGATCACATTAAGTTCACCTGTACAGGTTTGAATGCATTTTAGGCTTGTTGTGAAATTTCACCCAAAAGCTGAATATCCATTGGCTTGATTTATGTATTTATGTATATATATATATATATATATATATATATATATGTATATGGAGAGCATCTTGTAATTGAATCACATCAGCAGTACCATCCTTCAATATGTTGACATCTCAGCCTATAATGCTTAGTAGAAGTTATCACAGCTGTCACAGCCCAGCTGGTTTTGTTTTCACTTTATGAGCCTGCCTCTATCTTTTTTTTTCAATTGTGCAAAACACTAACTCTTGCAGGAACTTCAGTTCTGGGAGGACCATGCAGCAAATGCTGAACGTCTGAAAAAGTGGAGACGAGCACAGAACCAAATCTGCATTGCATCAGTTTGCTAGTGTGCTCCTGTACGACAGTGCAGCATTAAGGCATCTCTGCTCTGATTGGTATAAACAATCACAGTTGAGCAACAAGGGATCTTTTTTTGCAGCCAACATGAATTCTTTTTAAACTACATAATAGCTACATAATATTTTTTTTTAAATGTGGTCTTTTATAGAAGGTCAAATAGCAGAACACTGGAACAATGTTCCAGTTAGCAATAAAGTTGGTTAAAAACAACCAATGCATGACTCAGCCAGGTACCAGGTCCATATTGATTGGCTGACTGACTTGTTGAGGACAAAGAAAACAAGGTCTGAATATCTTTGCTCTTCATCTGCCACAGTAGTTTTCATGCTTGTTTTCTGTCATTGTTTACCTCAAAATTTATTAGAATTTTTATATTTTTGCTTCTTCATCACATCATATGGTCACATGCACAGTGCATGTTCTATACTCAGGGAAGTGTAGCTCTGCAATAACCAGTTTGTTTTCTTACAAGCAGTAATCTGGTATATCCCCTTTACAGAAGGACATTTTGCACAAAAATATTGGAAAGGCTCTTTCTAAGGTTGTAAAAGCAACTGAGTGGTAAAAGTGATTGCATATTAGATTGAATTGTACTGTCCCATTTCTTCTGGTTGTTTGTTTAACTATGTTGTTACAGTCTCTCTTGAGAAGGCTACTCTATAAAATGCCTTGGAATAAATTAATTCCTCTGTGACGTACTTCCATATAGGAATTAAATCTGGGTTGATTGTTTTCTTTTGATTAACAAATAACACTGAGTTGTTTCATGTTGTAAATACAGATAATATGTTCACTAAAGACGCATCCTACTGGAGGGATTCAGCTCATTTACTGATATCCATAAAACATGGAAACTGTCTTTTGGTTGGCTCTGGATTCAATACTGGACACAAAAGATAGCCATCTGTTTAATATTTTAGTCTCCATGCACATGCTTCATCCCAGTGCTCAAAAATCTGTGATTTGTTTTAATGATTTGATTTAATGTGATTTTAAAACATTAAAATACAGGTTTTCTCTGAATAAAATCAGAGGAAAGCTACACCTTAACCTTTTCTGTTTATTTGTTTACTTATTCATTTGTGTTTTGATCATTAGGAATTCTGTTCTGACTTCCTGAACACGTTCCTTCACATACAGACACCTCTACATTTCCTCATCTGTCAAAGTATGGCTGCAGCCAAACTCACAACACTGCCAGTAATCCTCTGTGATGGGTGAAAACACAGTGGGCTCTATATCACAAGGTGGGATAGATGTTTTATAGGGCTGTTGTGGAGTGCTATCAGCCTGAGGAAGAAAATGCATGAGTAAAAGTTGCACTACAAATCAGGACTAAAATGTTTCTACAGTAAAGCATAATTTAGAAAGGAGATTGCATTTTGTTTTGACAAATAAACTTTCATCAGCCTCATGAAAGAGTATTTGTTATTATTTACTGTCCGGTTAAGGGTACTTATGTAACACTTGACCAAACCACGGAACAGCACTTTTGGTTTACTGAATTTAAACTAAAGGATATTTCTTGCGCCCTGCGATGGACTGGCGAGCTGTCCAGGGTGTACCCTGCCTGTCGCCCAAAGCCAGCTGGGATAGGCTCCATCTTCCCCGCGACCCTGAATTGGATTAAGCGGTTCAGAAAATGAATGAATGATATTTCTTGCCTCATTCTGTTTTCATCACCAAGTCAAAGTACCTTATGTCAAACAAAGACATAGAAAGAGTGAACTTGTCCCAAAAAAAGCTTTATATGCATAGTGACGTAATAGAAAAAGTGTTGGAGGTTGGAAGGCGGAAATACAGGTCTCTATTTTTGCACTAAACAAAAGTTTGCTTGTGCACAGGCAAGTCCGGCTATTTTAGTCCACTCATTTCCATTTTAATAACTAATTACCTCTCATTCAACATTTATGCTCTTTGCTAAAGTCAGAGCCTTCTATCCATCTCCTGACAACTTTATGTGCAAAATTTGGTCTGTTTCCAGGACTCTTGTAGGTGTGTCCTTCAATGCAGTAAAAGGATCAGTACCATTGGAAACCACAGGGGCAGTGTTCAGCAAAGTAGCTTATGAGCTAAAGCAGTCAAAGAATTGGAAGGAGTGTTGACCACCATCATCTACTGCACTGCATCTTTTATTTTTTATCTCTCTCTCTCTCTGAGAACATGTACATGATTAGGATTGCATCCACCATCACAGTATTTGGTAGTTTGGGGTATTTTTGAAACTGAAACTGGACCTCAGAGGTGAACTCTGCCCTGCCCTTTGGTGAATACTGCCTGACAGCTTTGCCAACATAAAGTATTCATTTGTCAGGATTTGCGAGATGTGGGAACCCAAATGCAGGACGGACAGGCAGATAGAATGCAACATGAATGGTTTTAATCTAACATATAAATCCGAGGTAAGACTGGATGGGGGAACATGACGGGTGACTTGAAAAAGGAAACTGAAAACTGAGGAATATAAATACACTGAGGGACTAACAAGGAACAGGTCAAGTAAACGAGGAAATCAAACCAGGTGAGCTAATGAACAGGAAGCAAAACAGAAAACAATACACGAAGGAGCTAAAAAGGAAACACTACAAAATAAAGGAGGTACAAGGACTAAAGACCACACAAAAACCGCACAACATGACATGGAGGTATGAGGGCAGTGACATCTGAACTGGATAAGAAAGTTTACCCTTTCTAGGTTTTTGTTTCTTACAAAATATTTCTTGTATTTTTCTCCATTCCGACATCGGCAGTGTTTCCTTGTGAGGATATGTGGTCTTATTCTCAGCATTACTTGTTGGTCATCGCAGGCAAGTCATTCTGATAAATTACAGTAGAATAGAATAGAACAGAATAGAATAGAATAGAATAGAATACTCATTAGTAAACAGTTTTACTTGCTATTTTTTTTCCACTTGATGTTTTTCTTTGTTTATCCCAAAAGATATTTAACAAAGGTAGAATTCACAGAAGATGTTATACCAGCAGCACACAATCCAAGCAATTACATTTTTAATATCAGGATAAAAAGTTCTCTAAAGAATATTCTAAAAAAAATTGCCAAAGTGCCCAAAGTCGGTCCTCGAGGGCCACTGTCCTGTCAGTTTTTGATGTATCCCTGTTCCAACACACCTGGATCCCATTAAATGGATCCAGCAGTCAATGACGTTCTGCACAGTGAGTGATTAGTTTGAATCAGGTGTGATGGAGCAGGGATACATGGAAAACCTGCAGGATTGTGACCCTCGAGGACTGAAGCTATAGACACCCCTGATAAAGAAGCAAGTTTAACAGAATTACGGCATCTGTAATGCTGTGCAACATTTCTTAACTGAACTACAGTGGATACAATATATGTGGGATTCTCGGCTTTCTGCTGTCAGCGTGTTGACCGTACTGACTCGCAATGTTTTACAGGTCAACAAAACTAAATCTAGTTGTGACCATTTTGGTCTAGTGTTTTCAGCAAGGAAAACTGTTTGACACATGTTTTGTTTTAAATTAACCTTTGCAAAGTGACTAATCACTGCTCAACAAACACACCATGAGCTGATGTGTGGGTGGGGTGGACTAAACCACTGACAGGCCTCCAGAGAGGTTGGTCCAGTCTTTTAAATCTTGGCACGCATCACATTTTCTTGCATCAGTGTTTTTGTTGTGGTTGGCTGTCTACCTCTAATCTGTGATGGTAATCAGGAGGAGACGTGTGTGTGTGTGTGTGTGTGTGTGTGTGTGTGTGTGTGTGTGTGTGTGTGTGCATACTGCCAGTGTGTGTGCTGCACAAAGTGAATAAGAGTGAAAATAGAAAGATGGGTGTGAGAGAGATATATCCTGCGACATACCCCTACCCTCCTTAAATCATCAGCAAACCTAACTCCAGCACTGACGTTCTTATGCAACGCCACCCACTGAGGTCCCATTGACACCTCCTACACACACACACACACACACACACACACA
This sequence comes from Telmatherina bonti, assembly GCF_933228915.1. Classification (NCBI taxonomy): domain Eukaryota; kingdom Metazoa; phylum Chordata; class Actinopteri; order Atheriniformes; family Telmatherinidae; genus Telmatherina; species Telmatherina bonti. Next base: position 20,048,489 of record NC_136612.1, read on the forward strand.
CACACACACACACACACACACACACAATCAGCCTACACAGAAGGAGTAGCCTTCAGCATCTTTGTTATGTGTGGGAGAGAAGTGACATCAATAAGTCCACCTGCGTTGTGTGTGCAAAACAAAATACCACTGCATCCAGACAGGGAAGTCTGATTCAGGGGATGGCAAATCAGCTGTCTGAGCTGTTGGGGGAAACCTTTCCACTCCAACAAACTAGCGTTGAACTCTGATTAACACATCTCAGGAAGAATCCAACCCAGATTCAGCCATTGCTTACTAAAGCTTCATGGCTTAATGCTCAATATGTATCTGCTGGATAATTATCCAATTAGGACCTCGCATGACAGTGGCCTGGGTTGAATGTGAAAAACATCAGATTTGAGTTGTTCAAACGGTCATAAAAAGATGAGATATGGGTCACATATGCTGTGTGAACATTGTGTAAATTATAGCCTGAGAGTCTAATGAGGAACATGATGCCTCTCATGCCTATAGGAGACAGTTAAAGCTTAGTAAAAGTAAAAAATAAAACAAAACTAACATTTGAAGAAGAATAATGAAAATAATGTGGATTTATGCAACATAATGAAAAAAATAAACTGTTTTTTTCTCATTTAATGTGTGTTTGAATAATAAGTAAAGGTCTTTCAAGTAGGAATTAATGAGCGCAGCTTATCTTCCAGAATCCCTGTCTTCTTGCAAATTGTTATTTATTCCCTGACAGCATATGAATATGCTTTGTCAATAATTGCCATTAGTTTCAGATCCTTTGGCGAAAATGGATTCTAGTGTAACTTAACAGTCTCCATCTTCTTCTCTTTTTCATTTGTCACAATTAGCCTTTGACAATTAAGCATGCTCTTGTAAATAGCCCTTATGAAACCTGACAGTTTGTATTAGTTTAATTGGCCTGTCTGTCTTATACAACAACACAGCAATGCTTGATGCATTTCATTTGATAATGTGAGGAGGCTGACCAGATCACCAGCGCAGTGAAGCAAATGTATTAAAAGCAAATTCAAGAGAGAAAAAAAAGGTGTGAGATATTTTCACCACCCAATGAACTTTTAAGATTTGGTGGCTGGGAAAAGATACATTACAGAACAAAAGAACAGCTTATTCTTTAGAAAATAATCTATCAGATGTAAAGTTTAAAGACTGAAAAAGAAGTTTGTCTGCATGGTGTGGGTTTAGTTCCTGGGTTGGTAGGTGGGGTTGCTTTTGTATGCTTTACATGTGTGTGTGTGTGTGTGTGTGTGTGTGTGTCTGAAAGATAATGATGGGATGTTTTGTTTTGAAGCTGGTGACGTTATGTGCATTTTAATTTAGCTTTCTTGTTGATATTTACTTACTGTTGTTATGTAAAGCACTTTGTGCTGCTCTTTGGTATAAAAAATATTATAAATAGAATTTGTTTGTAATAAAGGGGGTCCTTAGGGAGAATAGGCTGGGAACCACTGCCTTAAGGGCACAAAGTTCCCTCCTAGTAACAGTCAGCAAACCAAAATAGAAAAGGTTTGAGGAAGGAATCTCTACCATTACTGCCAAGTCTGGCCTCATTAGTGCCTCTGTGTGCACTGCTGGAGGTTGACAGGTGTGTGGTACATTCCTTAACTCGTTGCACGTGGAATGAGGGGGTCGGGGGATTACAGCTACAAAAGGACAATTTTCATTAAAATAAATGAACCAGTTACATTGCCACAAAATAAAAGTGTGAAAGAAAATCTTGACACCACAGTTAAAATAATTGGGGAGGGGTGGGATTGGAGGGTATAAATTCCTCTATCTTAATGGAGAGAAGCCAAAACATCTGCTTGAAAGTTGTGTTTAACTTCTACACCAGGGAGATGAGGAGCTAGAGGCCATTTCTCATTTGGCTGCACATATAATGAAGGTTTCCTTGTTTAGTTCAGGAATACTCAAAGGTTTTCATGAGATAGTCGCTTGTGGTGTGGCATGCCTAGATGTTAACTGAAAATAACACAATGTAAGAAAAAAAGAAACTGTGTTTGAACAGCAGGAGTTTTCCTCAGGGATTAGGAACCTTTAGAGGGTCCTAATTTCTGCCCGGTTGCTTTATATCTCTACAGATAAAGTTAAGTATGGGGAATATTTTACCCTTCAGAGCAGCACAGGGTGGAAGTATTTGATCTGAGAGAACCTATTGGGAGTGGGGGGGCTTGGAGTCCTTTACATTTCTAATGGGTCAACTTGTCCCAGTATATTATTCTCAGCTTTTAGTCTTTGTTATAACATTGTCAATTTATCACATTTCTTAAAACAAATTAACTTAAGATATACAGCGGGGATTGGTTTTACTGTATGTCTGTGAAGAATATTGTTCAGGTGAGTTAAGTGGCTCTCTTGTGTTGAGCTATCGGTCTGTTGAGTGGGTTTTTTTTCTTTTTTTGGTTTTGTTAGTTTTCACTGCACTGAACTTCATATACAAGGTAGCATTTTTTAAAAATGTAGAGTTTGGTCCTCAGGATAAAGCTTTTATTACTGTCTGTAAACATACCGTTTGATGTTCACCACTTATTGTCTACTTAATATTTATATAATTAGTTGGCATTAGGAATTTACATTTAAGACAAGGTACACTGTAAATGGAGCATTTGGAGTATTTGGAGTGCTATCCTTGAAATTTCACTCAAAAGGCTTTACATCTTTTTAAAGTGATTTTGGCATCTTTTGCAAAAAAAAAAAAAAAGAGAGAGAAAAAGAAAAACAATCGGTGAAAGTGTGGTAAACTCTTACCAAATCTCCATTTTGCAAAAACTACATTTGCATAAGAGTTCTGTCATTATGAAAAGTTAATCCACATTACTTCCAGAGACAAAACAAGATGAAGTCCTGCTGGTGTGGAAGAATAATCACAATCAACTCCTGATATCTCTTCCCATTTTTTGTGAATATGGACAAAACCACAAACTTACTTTCTTCCTGGAAGTTTTCATGGAAAAAGAACAACTACTGTATTTATTAATAGCATGTCTAAAGTTTCTAATAACACAAAGCAACCAAGTTCAACTGGAACTTGGATGGAGTTTTTCCAAGATATTGCCTGGAAATTCAGTTCACAAACAGAGAGAGCTCTGCTGGCTGTAACAAAGCAGGAAACCAGAGAAACAAACTAACAAAACAACAAGACTTTGTTCAGCCTCTCCGTTGAACAGAAGCACCTACACCTCAGCAATGCTCTGAGAATGCAGTGTGAATGCAGTTACTGCATAGTGTACTTCTTCCTTTCTGTTGTGTCTTCACTACTCATGGTACTTGCTTTGAATTGGTCGTCCAGTCCACCGGAGCAGGGAGGACGAAGAAGATGAGGAGGAGGATGAGGAGGATGAGGATGAGGATGAGGAGGATGAGGAGAATGATGAGGAGGATGAGAAGAATGATGAGGAGGATAAGGAGGATGATGAGGCTTGTTTACATTTGCAGTCAGCTTAAATTAAGTTTTCTGCCAACGTGTAAACTGCATCTTAGAATGAAGAGTTTTTCCTACAACTGTCCCTTGCCATCTCAGTAACTATTTTCTTAGGTGGCTAAAATGAGTCATTTCATTCACCATCTTCTCTCTCTTGCTCTCTTTTAGCTTTTCTTCACCTTCACACCCCCGCCCTGCATGTTTTAGACACGTTCCTCCTCCAAATCACCTGCGTCAGATTATTGAACTTTCTCATCAAGTTCTTTGCAGCCTGTTAACGAGCCCTTTATTTCATTCATGTGTGTTAAAGTAGGGATGCCTATAAAACATGCAGGGCAGGGGGGCCTGAGGACAGGAATTTAGAAACACTGTTAGTGAAAGTGAACCTGGAAAGTGTGTGTTCAGGCCTGCATGTGAGCGTCCTAGGCAGCCTTATTAGCAGGATGGTTGAAATTCCTTAGTCCTGAGTCAGTCTAGGCTGGTCCAGCTGTGGAGACATTTCCTTGTTATGTCCACACAGGTTCACTCACAATCCGTTGTTTCAGCTTTCAGCTGAGCCACCAGGATATTATTTGTACTGAGTGTATTTTCTGCAGCTAAACCACTCCATCTTTATGAGTTGAGCTTATATTTGTGCTTCATCAGGCCACGAAACTGATATAGAAGCATCCATTCATGGATACTGCTCCACACCACTGCAACAAAGATGGCTTTTTCTCTGTGTTTATTCCCTTTTGACTTCCTGTCCCACTGATCCACATGCTTGCCAGCCCCCCCTTATTCATACACCAGGGCTGACAGGTAAAAGGAGCTTCTATTAAGAACTTTAGAGTACACACAAACCCTGCTGACAAAATAGTCTACTTGTGCTCACCTTAATACTGAGAGGAAGCAACAAAATGCTCATCTCATGACTTGAGTCTGGCCAGTCATGAGATCTTGCTTTAATATGTGTAAATATTGTGCATGAAATTATTCAAAGCTTCCTGAGGGATAAGTCAGGTAAATCTAACCTGACTCTAAGTAGACGGGAAATGTGTTAAGAAAGCAGCGGCTGTACTTCCCTCAGTAGCAGAGAAGGATTTGTGGCAGTGAATATGCAACATGAAATGGGGATGGAAGTTTGAGAAAAAAAAAAGGTTTTTAAGACTATTTTCTTCAGGAAGAGATGTAGGCTCTTTGCTCATGGACATACGACTTCCCTTTGTTCCATCACTTTTCATATTTTTTACATTTTCTCTTTTGTTTTTTGTTTTTTTCCATACAGATATGTGTTTTTGTGTTTTTGTATGAGCATCATTTTCCTCAAATTGTTCCCAAGGCAGCGTGTGCATCTGTCTTCCCCCTTAAAATGACAAATAAGCCCATTTTTGAGTGCAAAGCCAGTGAAGAAGAATCAGAAAATTCTTTTGATGCTTCCACCATCTCCTCTGCTATTGTTTAAGATTTGAGGATACAAAATAGCATACATAAATTTGCGCACCTTCGGTCAGCTTATTTTATCATCAGCGACAAGTCTACTTTACTTTTCTTTGGACATTTTTCTTTCTTCATCCTTTTCTGCTGAACCATTTGGACATCTTAAACAAATTCAAGTTTACATTGGTCATAATGATTTGTTAATTGGTATCCTTCATACATAAACCCTCCTCTGCTCATCCTTAAACTGATAAAAATGTCTGCTGAAAAGAAAGAAAAAACAAGTACTATCTCCATGTGGCCTCTTCCTGCTTTAGACTCAGAAACTTAAAGCAGCAAGCTCAGCAAAAATTAAGGACACTCTGTGATTTATTGTTGCTAGGATGAAACTTAAAGGACACTCAAGTATTTTCAAAGCCTCTCCTAATGACTGATCACTTTGACGAGGCTCAGACCAGTATAGGATGTCACTTTTGCTCATCCCATTAATGAAATCTAAAGTATTCTTTTTTATATTGTTTCATTTTCAAATTATTTTCAACATTTTTTTTTATCAGGTTCTGACTCTGCATGCAAGTAGATTTACTCTGGGAGGCAAAGAAAAGCCTCCTGTACTTCTATATGATAATAATCCTATATGATAAATGCCTTTAACTATTGTTATTTCCTCTTCCTTGCTTTCTTGATTTCATTTTAAACTATGCTTCTTATTTTCTTATGTTTAATTGTCGCTGTAAAGCACCCTGTTGTTGAATTGTGCTATATAAATAAACTTGCCTTGCGTAACTGTCTGCTGCTCATTTGACAATCACCACATTGTCACAGATCTGCAACTTGCACAGCAGTTGCTAACCTCTGCTGGATAAGCTGACTTTGAATCATGCTTTGATCCTGCCAAAAATAGTCAAACCTCCAACAGCTACGAGGTAAAAAATTAAAATTGTACATTTTTCCTCATGTGTTTTAATGCAGAAAACCCCGTCTTATAACTTAGAGGAGCTCTGCTTTAAATTTTTTTTTATGAAATTATAGATTAGAAATGTACCCAGACAACAATATATCAGATTTGTTTCTATTTGATATACACAGCATGTGAAGTCAAAAGTCTCCAAAAAGAACTTAGAAAAAGATGCGTGACTTTAACATGTGGGGCATATAGTCATCTATCAGTAAAACTCAGTGGCAAGTATGACAGTGGCATGATAGATTGCACTGGAAACTACAGTACGTCACCCTGAGAGGTGCTGGGGGGGGGGGGGGGGGGGGGGGGGGGGGGGGGGGACTCAGGAGTGTGGTTTGTTTTTGCTGATAAGAGCAGCTGCAGTAAAAGAGCTGGGCCTGCAAGTGCCTGCTGTGGATATCAAAAGCCCACAAAGCAAATGGGACAACCCACTGTGCACCAGAAATTTTAAATGCACTTCACAAGATGTGTGTGTGGTAGTGTGTACACAAGAATGCAGGAGAGTATCCATGAAAGCAATAAGTAGAATCAACTAAATTTCTTTGTAAAATTTCACAAAAACACATGTACAGTTTACTTCATCTAGACATATGTAAAACTTATACTAGTACTCTTTGATTAACTTAAGGTTGTGTATGGCTGTAGTGTATTAACATAATGAGCTAATGTTTTACCAAATACCTTCTTGAGCAACTTTTCTTAATTCAAACTTATCATCTGAAGCTGTTTACCTTACATTGCATGTGAGACCTGGGACATGGAGAAGGAGAAGAAGAAGAAGAAGAAAAGCCAGGCTTTCTGTTTCTATGTTAGCTGATCTAAATAAGAGCTGGGCAAAGACAGAGGAGAAAGTACAAGGTGATAGATTTCTCTCTGTTGGGCTGAAACCATCCGCTTTCCTCTGCGGGCTACAGATATGGTGCAGTGAAGTAACGTTCAGAGGAAAGTTCAATACCTTCCAGCTTATCATTGCTCAATCAGCTACAGCGTGCTTCCAGAAATAGATGTGGAGTTGGACCACGGCAAAGCCATTAGCTTTTTTTTTTTTTTTTTTTCCTGCTGAGGAGGGTGACATTACCATAAGGCTTCGTCAACTGGCTGGGACACAGATTGAGCTGAGCTCCACCTGTTTTTATGACAGGCGAGGTGGGGGTTCTGTGTGGAGAGAGAAGGGTACGGAGGGAAAGGGGGGGGGCTTGGCATCGAATTAACATTGATAATGGTGCTGGCAATGTTTCACTTGCCTCTCTGGGACTCTGCCGGTCACATTGGCCCCTGCCTATCCCGTTCTCGCCTCTTTTTCCTCAGACTCATGTTTCTTTGTTACTTTGTGCTATTCTGATCCTGTGCTCACTCTCCCATGGATTTTCTCCCCTCTGGTATTCTTAGCTCTTCATTTTTATGGGTTTTTTTTTTTTTCCTCCAAGGTCTTTCTGGCACATTTAAAGCTGTGTTTGGAGGGTAAAACTTTTATTTTAAAAATCTTCATTTAGAATTTCCAATCAAAACACCATTGATTTACCACAAAGAGAAGAGGAATAAACATTATATGTATATTTTTTTTTATTTCATTTCACCCAAACTTCATAGTTCTGTAGCTTGAATTTTCTTTTGATTTCCATATTTATTGTCATAGCCTGGAGAATATGTCAGTTGATATGTACGAGTCCTATTTTCTGCTCAGTCCTGTGATTATACAGCAAACTGTCAACAAAAATAAACACTATATCTACCAGAAGCTATTTTCACAATGGCCTGTTTCTCAGACATTTGGTCAGACTGTCATACATGCACGCAAACACAGCAACACACACAGAGATAAACAAACTCTCTCCCAGCAGACTCTGCATCAGCGGCCGAGATAAACGTGCACACGCACTGAACTTCAGCCCTATCAAGCCCTGAGTGTATCAGGGGACAGGCAGACAGACAAGTGATGATGAGCCAGCTCCTGTGGGACTCTGATGTGCCAGCAGGGTCGGGTGATTTCAGCCAGCAAGTACTGGCATACAGAGTCTGAAAGTCTCTCATCAGAACGGCATATGAAAGTCCATGCTCATGAGGAAATTCTACTTTTAACTGTAAAAATAGCATTTTATTGCAAAAACGATGACCTTCAGCATTCTTAGTCTTTGCTCTCAAACCGAGTGGTTAGTTCAGCAGGTTTATGAGGCAAATGTCACCTCGAAAACTCAAAGTTATCCTTTTCTGTGTCAAATTTTATCCAGGCAATAATTAGAATGGCTTCAGAAATGCTTCATTTCTTTAGAGAAACTGTCAGGGACTAAAAATCCTAAATTAAAATGAGCTTTGTCAGTCTTTACAGACACCGCAATAAATTACGTATCACAATTAATTTCTTGATTCTCATCCAGACATTTGCTTATCCTGCAGCCTTGATGTGGTGAAATACTTTCTTAGGGTGCAGATATTGCATGAACAGTCCTGCTGGTTATCCATTAACAGGTCACATGCGGAGGACACTGGGTGAAATGTAACCAACCAGCTTGGTTTTAAAACACACTCAGTACTTATCATACAGCACTAGGTCGTCACACCTATGAATAACTGACTGACTTCCTTATTGTAGATTGTGTCTATCTTAGCTGCCACATAACCTGATGCAGATGATAAGCCAAATAGCTGTATGATGGTGTTTTTATTAGTTAATGTGGAGATATGTATTCACATCACACATATGAGAACCATGTTTGTTTCATTCGTGCAGCTTATGACACCTAAAAACTGCTGCAAGGCTTAGCAGCCTGTTAGCTAACCGCTTTGTGTGGTTAGTCTTTAAGTTCAGGAGGTTCTCGGGCATGACACAGTCACACACCGACTAAACATATGTGTAGTGACACTCGGATTAACTGCTAGCCTTTCATGGTGCAAAATATGTCGCTAAGGGTGTGTGTGCTGATATATCTGCGATAAATATGCAAATGCATCGCAGTATACTCATATTAACTAATGACCACTTTGTACCTGAAAGACTTAATTAGTCTCTACCTTCAAAGTGTTGTTTGTCTTTGTAAGAGAAGGATCAAACTTGCCAGCTGAAGAGGTGAAATGTGCTTAGTTATCTACTATGAGTAGTAAAGTGAGGAAACACCCAATTTATGACTTTAGGGTAGAAACTGAACTTGTCCCAACATGTAAAGAAAACCCCAACGTGTTTCTTGAACTTGATGAATCACCTCCATCAGCTCAACCCCAAACGACAATGACAAACTGAACAACTGTTATTATTTTCAAGCTTTTTTAATACAAACTTAATAAACTATCAGTCCCTCTTAACATGTAAGACACTGACTCTGAATACTTTGTTATACCGTTTGTTTTTATCAAGTATTGCACAATGTAGGTACAAAATTAATATACGATTACATTTTGTCCATAATATAGCAAAAATCTTTAAACTCTTAACAGAAAATACAACTCTTATGTTTTTTCAAAAAAAAGCAAATATTCTTAAATTTCACCACTACGGAATATTCTGTACACAATCTTTAGGATAGTCAATGTTTTTTGTTTTTTTTCAAAGATGGATTTATTTTATAATTTCAATAAAAAAGAAAACAAAGTTGCTGCAGCCATCACAGATCACTGGAGTAGTAAAAAGATATAAATGCAATACCATGTCGTAGAAACAATAGATACTCTGATATTTTACAAACTCTGTACTAAATTAAATTATACAATTAGAAAAAGACCAGAAAATCCCACTTATGCCAATTTCTTGAAAAACTGGCGGTGTCCAGTTAGGTTTAAATACTGTAAGAGGCCATGACTTGTGGTGGTGGTGTTTTGTTTTGGGTTTTTTTTGTCTTTTTTTTTTTATATATATCTGAAAACAGTCACATGAAAAAAAAAGTTTGTGCTTGGTTGGCAAAAGAAATAACAATGATGAATTCTGAAGTTTAGGTAACCAAGCTTGGACATCGTGTACTACAAGCTTCATTGTTTGAGGGGTAAAAAAAAAACAAAACACACGCGCACACACACAAAAAAAAACAAAAAAAACAAATACAACTCAAGGGGGCAAAGTAAATCACCCTCGGGCTCATGCTCTTAGACTCGAAACGTAGATCTTACAGGTTACAAGTCACTTTTTCCTTTTAACTTGACATTCTGTTTTTGTTTAGACTTCTTTTTTTTTTTTTTTTTCCCATTTCTTAAAATGTGCATATCCCCCCCCCATCACATTATCTCTGGTCGTTTTTGTATGAAGTAGTAGCTTAAGTAGTACTTTTACATGTACTAGTTGGCCATAACTGGCTGGAATTGCTGGTTAGAATACTGCATGTTGCTTAAGCTGAAATTCAAGCCATCCATGAGGGACTTGTCGTTAAGGCCACCGTAGGCCGCAAACACATCAAAGGCATTGCTGTACTGCAGCGGGCTGAGGTTGAGCGAGCTGTCCCCAGGAAACAGAGCACTCTGACTGCCCTGGCCCTGCAGGCTGGGGAACACAAACTCCTTGGCATTGGGGGACAAGGCCGAGGGCTTCTGGTGCTGCGGCTGGGCTCCGAGTCCCAACCCGTACAGCGAGTGCATGGAGGTGGAGATGGCTTTCTGTTTTAGGAGACTGTTCACATTCAGGCCCAGGTTGGTGGGAGAGGTACGTGCCACTTTGTTCCCAGCACCGCTGCTGGCGTTGTTGTTGCGTCCACTGCTCTTCATCTTAGTGGAGCCAAACTTGGTGGCAGCGAAGGTGGCTGTTGTGAAGGTTAAAGGCTGCGTGGAGCGGGGCATGAAGGTGGGGCTGACTGCTGCCGAGTGGCCAAAAGGAGGCGAGGGAGAGCTGGAAACTGGAGAAGAGCCATTCACAGGCTCATTGATGGGCATGAAGACCTGCGCATCTGGGTTGAAACTGTTCTTGATCTCCTTGTCCAAATCAAGCCCTCCATTGTTGGCTCCACTTTCATTGCTGTCATCAACATACAACACCTTGACTGGCCCCTTCTCACCAATCTGGTAGGACACCTCAAAGGGGTCAATCCACACACTGAGGTCCTGGGGCAGGTTATTGCGAACATCCTCGATGTCCAGCCCACTCTCTTTGGCAGCTTTCTCCACGACAGGGTCTACCTTCTCCCCCACATGGATGCATCTGAATCCTGAGCCCTTGTATGGCTTGTCTGGATACCAGTGTCCTTCATATTTCTGCTTCAGCTGCCGTTCCAGCTCCTCCCCAAAAATATTCACCCGCCGCCGTGGCAGCTTGTTGTACAGGTATGAGATGATGAAGTTGAGAGCTACTTGGATTTCAAGCTGCATAGTGAACTGCTGAAGTGTACCAGGTGCGTGAAGATTAGCTGTGTCTGACCTTGAGTGTGTCCACTGGCTCTGCTTTGTTTATCCGTGTTTGGCAACACAGAGGTGCTCCAGGCAGGATGGGGAAAGCAAGCAGGACTTGGATGAAACAGGTTCAAATTTAAAAGTGCTGACTTTGTATGTAGTGGTGTCCTTCCTCAGGGTGAGATATATTTTTTTTCCTGCAACAATGACAAGGCGAGAAAGAGATTGTAAGTGAATGTAAATGTTATGAAGATGATCATCACATTCACGAAAAAAATCTGTTAACTGCAATTAGCCGAATCTCTATAAGAATCCTTTAATAATTGCCGTTTTGACTGCTGTCAAAAACGTAACATTTGTCAACATTAAGAGCAAATTGTGAAAGAATTTTTTTTTTTTAAAAAAACAGCTAAAATCTTCATATGAATCCAACTGATCTGTGATTAAGCTTTTCCTTGTAGATTTGGCATAGATCTACATTCATATAAATGTCAAAAAGTAAGTGCCAGGTTCATTAACCTTTCACTAGAAGTGGCGATCCTCTTACATAATAAGCTATTCGACTGCCTCCATAAGGCAGGGAAAGGCAAACTGCTGCAGGAATAGTAGACCTAATAGTAAAACTAACAAAGTAAATACCTTGTCAATAATTACTAATGGTGGATTAACTGATGAGGAAATGATCTGGGCGGGTTTCAGAGTTTATGACCCTGTTGCCAGGTTGTTTCAAAAGCAGCGATTAGCAGGAGGGTTTCTCACACTGCAAACACTGTCGAAATAAGCCCTGACCAACTATGTCAACACCCATGTTTGGCTATTTCAAACAGACAGGAGAAAATCAACAACTGATTAAACCAAAATACTCAAATGTAGGAGAATCCGTAAAATAAACAGATTTAAAAACGAGTTAGCAAGAGACTTACGTAGCAAATATTGGCTAAAAGTGGACTATTCTCTGTAACTTGTCACATGAAAACACATCTAGACAGGAAATCCACCCAAATCCTGATCAGCCTGTAAGAGTCCGGTCACGTTACATGTTCAGCTAGATATTTTATTAGTCTCTGCTATGTTGCAAGACAACAGAAAAGCAGTAAACCCGTTTCTCCCGACACCTGAATATAAAGTGCGATTGCTACGTAATCGCAGCTAAGCTGCTTTTTTGTTGTTGTTGTTGTTGTTGATGATGATGATTTGGCCTGTACGGAAGTAATTAAAAATGCTATGGCGATAAAATAATAATAAAACATTTTAAAATAGTCTTTTTTTATCGTCCGTACATACGTACATCCCTCCCAACTTCGTAAAGTAACAGGAAAAATTAGCTTAAAAGTACAAATAGAGCTAAGCAGTGCCGTATGATACTAATTTAAAAAATTAAAATACTTACTTTTTGTAAAAAAAAAAATAGATTCTCAGTAGTTCTGAAGTACCGTTAGTTAGTGCAAATAGGGGGAAAAGTATAAATACTTTCTTCACAGAATATATTAGCAATGTTACAAAAAAGTATTCCAGTACGTGTAGATTTCGGAGGATTGGCCTTAACGGTTTGCTTTGTTGTCTGTTTTTTAAGGTTATTTTGCGTTTTGTTTTGATTTTTTTCTCCGTCTTCCTCTTTCAGCAGGCTTTGCAGAGTAGCTCCCTCCAACACGGGAGTTTCGCAACTTCGTCCCCTTCTGGTACGGCGTTCCCTGTATTTATAGGTTTCCTCCGCCATGGGCACGAGGTAGGCGGTGATGCGGTTTCAGAGGTCAAAACAATACTAAAGACTGCAATTGGTCTAAAAAACGAGTCCCGCCCTCAAAACGTTGCAAAAAGTCATACGCTGATTGGCTGGTGTTTGCCGTCGATCTGATATATGATTCTAAGAAATGAGAGAAACGCCTATGATGAGTGCTTGCGTCAGAGATAACCTAGGTCTGTGCTGACGGTAAAAGGCAAAAAATATCTGATGTGAACACGGAAATAGAGTTTTATATAAATATGTTAATATATGATTTGCCATTAAAACAAATACTTATGTACATGCCAAAGTACAGTGATGTACAAATAAGTATCCGTTTTCTCTAGTCTTTCCAGGAACATAGGCTGGTTTCACCGTTATTAAGAGGCTATATTGGAGACAGTGTGCTTTTGATGTACGCTTGTTAAGCACTGCGGAAGGCTAAGCGCCCTTTAAATTATTTTGCCTTGCTTCTTCTAAACAGAGAAGTAAGTTAAGCGATTATTATTGCATTATGATATAGTGTATACTATAGTTTATAATACATATAGCGTACCCGATTATAAACAGACATTGTACAACATACGTTTGGATGATCTGACTTGTGAAATTGCAGGAGTTATGGTGAGTATAGTTACATTGCCTGAGAGGAGATTCCCTACAGCGGAACAATACAGCTGGCAGCAGTGTGGGTGGTGCTGAGTGCGATCTGGAAAACACAAGCGCTGATTGGTCCAAAACGGGGCAGGAGCCCCACGGTGAATGGTGTACTCGTATCCAAGGTGCTGATGTCGGTTGCGCACGTCATCCCTGTGCTGCACGCACGCTGTTGCCCAATTTAAAGAGCTCAAACACGTATAGCTGTATGTTAATAGTATGAAGTCACCGTTGAACAATGTTAGCCTGTTGAAGCTGCTGTTGTTAATTAAATGTCACTGAAGTTAAAACTGTATGTTGCATGGACTGCTGACAAAAACTCAAAAGGTGTTAATCATTGGCATGCTGGAATTAGTAATTGTGAATTAGACTGATTCACAGGTCAGTAGAAAATAACACCTAACAGCAGGGTTTGACACTCAATATACAATAACTATCCAGCTGTAATGTGTTTAAAGCTAATCTGTTGCTATCTTGATATCATTACATGTGTGACACCTTGTTTTTTCCCATCACCTCAGTTGTGACTGTCACAGGAAAGGAGGTTTAATGACAGGGTGGACCTTTAGATAATCTTCAAGCACTTAAATTTGCCAAGCAGAGTCATGTGCTTGTTGTGAGTTGTGGATATGGGCAAAAGGGCTCATGTGGATGGTGTACTGAGGATCAAACACACAAGACAGACGGCAGCTCAGGCAGGGGCAATGGTTGAGGAGAGATTATATGGTTTGACATTGCTGTGCATATTCAGATTCACAGTCTATCTTGGAGTGGAAAGTGGGTAGGAGAGCCAGTCGACTGCCAACAGCACAGCATCTCCCACAGACCTGGCAAAGGTTTGAGGGCTGTTTTTATTGTAAACAGCTCAGCACAATCTAAAGTCACATGTCCTTTAGGGAATCTGCCATAAGGACATTTTCTGGATACTCCTTTTATGTTCAGGTATTTAAACCCTGTGTTATTCCTGGTTTTTTAGTGGAATACACATATGTGTACTCCTGCATTGTTTCAGCCATCACCAAACAAGGTAAGGTTTGCAGCCATAACTAGACATGTTAAGACTTCTATATTGTCTTAGGGTGTAATCCTCTAATCATTAGAGCCTAACATATCCACCACCCGCTGTCGCCTGTTAGTTGTGGTTATAAAGGACTGCAACATCCTAATATCTCTAATCCCCACCTTTTCAGTTTTTAGTCAGAGTTTGTGCTCCAGGAATAGGGGTAGAGAGAGAGAAATTAAGTTAAATGAGTCATTTACCAAATGTTGGCCCTAATTTGAGAGTTTTTTAAAAACCCAGAAAATGAGGGCATGGTTGAGCTCTTTAATAATACAACACACACCCCACAGGCTTTCACTGAGATCAGAGTAGGTGTAAGATATCCAGATATTTTCAGTTAAAATGGAGAGCATTAAAAAAAAACAGCAATGCTGCATGAATGCCAAGTTGTTACGAGGCCTCAACCTATATCATTTTGATGAAACAAGCTTGATCTCAGATGCAGATTTCTCTGAAAAACTAATAATTTTTCGGGATAAAATGTAATTTCATTACAGTTTTTCTGCCTGGAGACATGATGAACAATCACATCTGTGTTTCAGCTTTGTGATTGAATTATAACTTGCTGTGTGTTTATGTGCAGCCTTATACAGCAGTGACACATAAAGACAAGCGAGCGACACACAAATAAACAAAATTTCTCTCCCACTATACCACGTCCATGTCTGCTTCCCCCCCTCACTCATCGCCCTCCCTCTTTTCAGCTCAGACGGAAAGCCTTTGACGTCACTGGTTGTTATTACTTAACACAACTCTGCAGAGTGCCCTGAGCTCCTCCCAATAGGCAGATGCTTTGCTTTCCCTTTGAAGAGCAAATGAGGTGGTGGGCAAGACATGCAATGAAGGAGACAGGGAGAAATGGAGAGGATGACTGTGGGCCCATCAGGGACTGAGATTAGAACTTTTTGGGTTCTCTTTTTTCTGTGTGCTGCTAAAATTAAACCTAGATGTTCACAAAATTGAATATTTATATAGACAGTTTGTACTTACCAACTAAAAATGAGCCAAAATTCATCCTGGAGCTTTGCATAAGAAATGCTGCTATTTAAAGAAACTAAATACTGAATTATATATATATATATATATATATATATTTATATATATATATATATATATATATATATATATTCTATTTCTTGCAGTGATTCACAGAATTGTGGAATGAAAGATACAAAATTTAGGTTTGTGCTGTACAAGCTGAGAACCTAGCCACTGAAAGGTTAATTATCAGACAGACTTTCATGTAAATATTGTTTTCTTTTGCTTCATGCTGACCAAATACAGCCGTCTCCATCCTAAATACCACCTCAAGGTGGTTTCTCATACACACCAAAATGTTTGATTACATCCAGGAAACATGCAGCTCAGAGTGGTAATGAGAGCACCTGTTTGTGACGTGTAAAAATGGCATCTATAAAAGTAAGAATGTATTTTAGTACAAATATTAATTGTTCCAACTTTAGCAATGAAGCTCTGGTTTCTGATGATTCCTTAACCTGGAGGTGATGACATTTCATCGTGTGTTGTGTTTACATGAAACCAGGGCAACCAACTAAAGAGCCTTAATTTATGGGACTGGTACAATTCTAAAATTATGCATTTTAGCTCAAACCATGACTTTCTAATCCTTATAAATGTAATTCAATGATGAAAACACAGCTGTCACATATGCATAGTGGTGTTGAACATGGATTTCCTGAAGTCTTCATATGAGTGATTAAAGTGGCTTAACACATAAACCAACTCTGCCACCTCACTCTTTATGAGGATTTTGTGGCTTGTTTAAGAGAAACCTGAGAATGAAATCTGCTTATGGTGTGAAAATGCTTACAGTAAATGTGTCCTATTTTCCTCCTGCCACTTGTAGGAATGGAAATTCACCAGATCCCGTTATCGATCATATTCACGGACATGACCAAAGGAGTGCCATGTTCATTTCCTTGCATGCACACAGTGCTTCTGTTGTTTTACTACCTCCTCTGCCAGGCTTAAATCACACCTCTCATTGCAAATTTTGGCTAAACTAAAAATTTTAAATAAAGGTAAAATACAAAAATGGTGCATTAATCCCCTTCTTGACAAAGCAGTGTAATAAGAACTGCAGTCTTTAGAGTTGATCAGCATCGCTTAGCATTAACTAAATCCTCACTTAAGCTTGACCAGCACAAGATAGTGTCTTCCTGTCTTAAAGCTTTCTCTCAGCTAGCATTCTAATTAGAGATGACCATCCTTGTATAAAACCTTATCAACTAAATTTTATGAGTGGCTAAGCGATGACACCAACAGTTTATGGACTTAGCAGGGAATGACAAATTTTATTTTATTTGTGCACTGGAACAGCCTGTCAGCTGCGGCTGCTCATTAAACATCACGCATCAGCGGCCTGTAGCGAATCACACGGCATGCATACACATGCAGGATTTACAGGGTGCGGTATATGTAAATACAGAGGTTTTGTTATCAGTTGTCACGACAGCAGCATAAACACTTTTTCCTCTGCACGGTCTCCTTCATAACCCATCGAGGCTGTTACATAATTCATCTGATAGCAGGCTGCTGGTGCAACATCAATAGATCTATTTCCCATCTGTAGAGAGACAAAAGCACAGCTCAAATAGGCAAAAGCATTCCCATGTAACCAGCTCAAAGCTTTTGTAATGTCTGTGAAATGTCTGTGTCATGATCCATTTCAGAAACATGAAACAAAGGAAACATATTTAACCTGACGATGTTGGTTGTTTTATCATATGTAGACATGTATCGTTGCAATTGAATAGACGTCTATCTAGTATTTCATGCATTTAAAGTGTGACACATGTTTTGGTCTTTATAAGCTGCATAAATAATCCCAAACACAAGCATCCCTGCCTCATCTTTTTCAGTTTCATAGCCATCTTTAGTTTCCCTACTGACCTTTGGTATTCAAGATGTAAAGAAAGTCAAACTTATATTTTAGTTCTGTTACATTTGCAGTTTGTTTGATAGCATGCATCAACTATCTTAAGCTCCTTTTAAATCTAGTCATCTGAGAAAGAAAGGGGAAGAAATGAAAATAACAGCTTTGCATGCACTGTTTGTATTGATGCACATACACTTCCATCTTGGCTCTCTTTGCACATAAACTGTCTTAAATGATGGAGCAACATCTCTTGTGCCTCAAGGACATTGAGAATCAATTTAGTAATGAAACATGTTAGCTAATGGAAAGATAAGGGAAAGGTCTAAAGAAATTTTTGATTAATTTATAGCACTATCACGACACATCATTTTGTATGGTATAGTGCCTGACCTGTTGATAAGTTAGCTTTTTTTTTATTGTCTTCGTGTTTTTCTACTTTGCACGGCTTTGTCTCTGTGATTGTTCATCACTTTTAGATGACAAAGCAGTTGCTCTTGGTGTGCCTACAGTAAGATCTGACCACAAATGGGAAGGTCCCATGGGTTGATTTGTACAGATGCACTTTAGTCTTCAGTAGAAAGAGATGATGCAATCTGAGATGGCAGTCTGAATGACAATTAGAAAAAGCTTACATCCTCTGCACTGTTATTTTATATGGTGTGGAGCTGTATTTGACAAGCAACAAACTTAAACTGATATGAAATATTTGAAGATAAAGAACTCTTTATACATTTTATATCTAATGTAAACCCTTTATTAGTAGTATAAGTGTGCAGTCAGAGACAAAAAGAAAACAAAGAAATTACTACATATTTAAAATCAGAAACACATATATGTATGTCCATAACACCATACTGTATGTGAAAGTGCTGAATAGTGGAAATTTATATGAAAGGCATGGAACTGTTTGTAGCACAGATGAAGGGAATACAGTTTACTGTACAGTTTAATCAGATTATTTTTATAGACTTCATACATGCATTATTTATTGCATGTGTGAAGACTATAGTCTGGCCAACACTGCTGTCCCAATTTATGAGATTATTTTTATATAATTCTTTTCCTTTACTTAAGTATATTTTTGAGTTACCCTGAGCTGCTTTCTCATGTTAAAAATCTAATTACCCTAGTATTATTGAGAAGCATTTCAGATGTGAATGCAAATGTTCACAAGTGATGGGATGCACTTTATGCTAAATTTGCCCAAACTCTGCAAGAATATGTACAAACGTGGCCATGTGTGAATTAAGCAGACAATCTTCAGGTTAATTATTGCAGAAGCCAGAACAGTTTCTGCTTCAAACTTTGGGAAAAAGACAACAGTCACACCTGACTCCGCAATGTCCCAAATCTCTGCCAGTGTTCCCCTCCCTTAATCAGACTTTGTTTCCACTCTCAGTGTACAAAACAGAAAGAAGAAGAAGTCAGGCCCTCTTTTACTCTCACTTTATGCTTTTCTTTTGGCTCTGAAAACCTTGTCAGCCCTTGAGTTTGGACAAGGGAACATGTTGATCTCATACTAATTGTATAACTACATGTGTCCTTGACCACTTCCAAATGTTGCTTGAGGATTTTGTAGCCAGTGTGTCAAAGTGGGTACTCACACCTGCATTCAGGGCCATTTCCTCAAGACCGGATTACTCAAGACTCATTTTAGTGCATCGTGCGCCTAAGGGGCGTCGGGGAAGCAATCGTCTCCAGGTTGAAAGAGCATGGAGGTGTGGGAGTGGAAACAGAACAGGAAATACAGAGGTATAAAGGAAAACTTTGAGGGTATTAAAAAGATGAGAAAACTGTTATGTCCTGTTGGGGCAGAGACAGGCTCCAAGAGTGTATGGTGAGGAGGAAAAAGAGATGAAGGACAAGGTAGACAGAAGCAGGATAAGAAAAGAACAATGGTGTGGTAAAAAAACAAAATGTATGTGCATCACTGGAAAGGCAAGCCTATTTCATTTTAACAAAGCAAAGTCATCATAACTGAGACCATCTACAGAAAACAGCAGAATCTGTATGATTAAAAACACTTCTGGAGGTTTTTTTTAAGAGGGGGGAGGGTGGTAGTGACTGCAGAGCCTGATGTACTTTTCATAATTCTGATCAGAACTGACCCCAGAAAGACACAGCATGCAATTAGGATTCACAGAGAGAAATTAAAAGTAAACAGCAGGAGCTGTCTGACGAGACATGTGCATGATAGATGAGAGGAGAGATAGAGCCAGACAACAGAGAAGGAGGATGGAGGATGAATGAAAACAGGGGGGATAACAATCCCACTCTTGTGCTAAACAGAAGGAGGGAGGAAAGCTTCTCCTGGTTGTGGGAAAAATGCCTTCTCGGATCTGTATCTTCAGCTCCCCACTAAAAGAAGTGCACATTAATACACTTCTCTGCATGCCATGGAGCACATACACTGGAATAGATAATTGGACTCATCTACATTATGTGTGTATGTCTGTTCCAGACATGTGTGTGCATGTTGTAATAGATGGGGATGAAGTGGACACGCGCCACTGGAAATCTCAATTTCACATTCAGATGAGAGTCTGCATTGACAAGCTCATAAACCAGCCACATTATCCTGAATATTTCTGCCTATTTCATATAAATATTCTACATGTTATCATCTAGACTGTCACATGGAGCAAATTAGATCTTGTAGCATGTCCTATGTGAATCCATTTGCTTAAAAGATGTATAAAGCTAGAGCTGACTTCCATTATAGAGGTCACATCAGACAAGTGCATGCATGTGCTTAAAAATGCAAATCTTATCCACCTCAGATTGCAATGCTCGATGTTCCTCTGATAGTATATTAAGAGAGGAACTGCCTTCTCTCTTTGCTCAGCTTTGCCTCCTAAAAGGTAACCATCAGTGAGCCATCCATTATTTTTTTAAGGTGTGCAGAACTAGGCACCAGGCGGGTACAACACTAATGTACAATATAGTCTATTCATTCATCTTCTACTGCTTCTTCAAGGTTCCGTCATGGGAAACACAGACTTCCTTCTCCCTGGCCACATCTTCCAGCTTGTCCAGGGGAATTCTGAGGCATTCCCAGGCCAGCTGAGAAATGTTGTCCCTCTAGTGTCTCTTAGATCTTTTCTGGTACCAACTCCTAATGGAACATTTCTCGAATACCTTACCAGGGAGGTGTCAGGATGGTGTCCTAGATGCCCAAGTCTCTTTATCTGGCTCTCTACCAAGTGGCAGCCTCTGGTGGTTAAAAGTGAAGCCTTTGCAGAAGTGCCAAAATTTGAAGTTCACCCCTCATCCACTAGGTGTTGGCTCCAAAAGGGAGTCAATCCCCATAGTCTTCCATGTTAAAAAGGCCAACTTCACAGCTGAATCAAACATGTTTACAGCCTGGTACAATAAAACAATTTTAGGTTTAATAGGTCACGTTTACCTTTTAAGCCATCCTTTACAAGTCATTCTTAACTGCTCTTGTCAGTCACCAGTGATTTCCCGACATCTGATTCCAGTCCAACATCACTCCTCATCCTTCTCGACCTCTCTGCACTGTAGATCATCACATCGCATCCTCTTGCACCATCTCCAGCACTACATTGGTCTCTCTGGCACAGAACTGGCACTTGTTCCACCCCTACATCCCTCATAGGGCCGAGTATGTGGTCTTGGGAAATGCATGTGTGGGGTCCTCCAGGGGCTCCATACTTCTACCCTCTTCACTCTGTACATGCCCCCTAAGCTGTATCATCAGTAACCATGATATTAACTTCCATTGCTATGCTGATGACACACAGCTCTACATTAAAGTCACTCCCTCCAGCTCCCCCCAATCCTCTATCAACTATCTCAGCTCCTGCCTGGATGAGGTAAAGATGTAGATGAGTTAAAACGTTTTGTAGCTAAATGGCTCAAAAACAGAAGCCATTCAAACTGGAACACTTAACCAACTTCGCTTCTCCCCCCTCACATTGGTCTAATTTTTTTGGTCATACCATTCCCCTCTCTTCCTTCGTGAAAAAACCTTGGGGTAAAGTTTGACCCCCATCTTTCTTTGAAAAATCCTATCACCTCCATCTGCAGAACTTCCTTCTTTCACCTCTGCAACTTTTCCAAACTGCACCCCTCCCTCTCCCTTCCTGCTGCAGAGAAGCTTGTCAACACCTTTGTTTCTAGGCTCAACTATTGTAAAACACTCCTCATCGGGATTTCTGGCTAGAGCCATCAAAAGCTCTGATACATTTAAAACAGCTCTGCCAGGGTCCTTGTACGCAAGCACAAGCACCGCCCCCCTCCATCTTCCACTCTCTGCACTGGCTCCCTATTCACTTCCATATAGAGTACAAAGTACTCCTGCACACTCATCACTGTCTGAACGATGCAGGCCCCACTACTCACACCCAACACCTCAATGCGGACCCGGTCAGGCCAACAGCACTGGCTGCTCCCGCCCATGACTGGGCTCAAAGTGATGGGAGACAGGGCCTTTGAAGCAGAGCCTCCCTTCCTGTGGAATGTCTTCCTGGACCACCTTAGGGCCCCACAGACTGTAGACTTTATTAAGCAAGGACTGAAAACAATCTTTTTTTTTTGGCTGGTTATGTCCCATTAGCTCTGAGTTAGTTTGGTTAGCTCTTAGCTACAGGAAGCTCAGATTTTGATAGGTGTCAATCATTCATCCCCACACACACACCCCTTCTCTCAGCTCCATCTCTTTGCCCATTTATGTATTTTCCTGGAGTGACGACATGTGTGCCGCAGCCAAGATGGTAATGGTGGGATTTTAATATGGTGGTATTGATCCTCATCTCAGCTTCATTGGACTCAGCTATAAACCACTCCGGTGTGAGTTGAAGATCAAAGCCCAATAAAGTAACCAGGACCACATCATCAAAAGGCTGCATTTCATCTACAGCTGCAATCAAAATTGGAAGCTATGACTCAACAAATATAATTCTTATAAGAGTTGTTCTTGTGGTTCATGTTTCATAGCAACATCCACATCATCAACATGTTGACCAGTGGCCAACCTCAGATTCCCTGTTCTCTTGTCTGAACTGGAATTACACAACCTCAGATATAAAGACATAGGAATGAGTACAGTGCATTTTGCTGAAACCTGAAGTCATATGTAACAGTTGTTCTCTGCTCCCATTTAACAGATGACACAATAACCTGAAGCAAGCGTTCTTCGGACACATACTGTATATGAATTTGCTCCTGAATTTGATGTGGTTGCTTAGTTTTATAAAGCAAAGCTTTTAATGAAAGCGATGCCTTTGAGCCATATAGCACATAATAGAAATCCTTTTTATAAAATCTACCCATTTTTGTGGTGTAGCATGTGTAAATAAAATTCTGTAGTGTTTACGGCTTGGAGAAAATGCATTTTCTTAAAAATATTCTGGCATAAGTGGTCTATGAACGAAGGAATGTTCTTTGTATAATGGCTAAACATAGCTCTTCATATAGTACTCTTTGCACAAGGCTTTATCTTAGGCTAAGGGCTTAGACAAACTTTGCCCTGCAGAGCATCTGGTTAAAGCAGACACAATGTACCATTTCACAGAACATGAAGTCTGATGGTCTGTTACAGCGTTACCACATGCCACTCCTCTCTTGGATCAGTACAGTGAAGTGACACATCTACATTAGATCTCCTGTTCCTTATCAATGAGTCACATAAAAAGTAACACGCACTCACCAGCCAACAGAGCATGACTCTGAGCAGCTATTGGTTGTACCTGTTTTGGAAGCAGATATGGTATCATGGAGTGACTGATGCATACTTAAAATGAGTACAGGACATTAACCTTTCCTTTATTTAGCCTCTGTTCTGTGGTGTCAATGAGGTGGAATAATATTGGATGACAAGCTGATGGCCAATGAAAGCAAATCAAGATACAGGAAAAGAAAATATTGTATTTGAGAATCTATTGCATCTACAGATTTATGTGAATGATTTAGATGTTTTAAATAAAGGCAAAGTGTCCATAAAGTAGCTTCAGGTATTTCCACCAATTACCCTGGAATTTTACTGCTTCTATTTGGAATAATAATGCAATTGGTTTTAACTTATATATCATACAGGGGTATGTAGCTCTCCATCATAAGGCAATTTTATGCATATCAATAACTGAGATAAGTTTAAAATGAGTGAAAATATGTTTGCACCTGTAATTATTCATTTTAATTTAAATGTTTTAGACTTGTACTTACAATACATTTTGCTCTGATCTATGACATCTTGAAGAGTTAGAGCTGTTTAAAATGCCATACTAATGTAAGACATCACGACCAGCTCTAACACCATAAACCAAAGTGAAAAAGCTATTTCACACCACAGGAGTAAACATACACATAAACAAAGTCATCATATGCATCTCTACCATTCATAAGTCTAAGTTTTGAGTCACATGTCCTAAATGTGACATCCAGACTTTGTCTGTATTTTGCTTTCACTGTCCCTTGGAAAACAAGGTCAGATGAATAACTACTGTGGTAACAACTTTCCTCTAAGTGACCTACAAAATTGTGGATATGAGTAACGACCTGCATAAATGAAAGAAGTAAAAATGCTTGATTCCTCAAACCATCACTAAAAAAGAAGTAAGTTGAAGCAAGTCCAACTCATTTCCTATGTTTACATTGGAGTTTTAATTCCTGTTTAATTCTGAGTAAAAGTTAATTTCGCTTTAAACTGATTAAAAATGACCATGTAAACATTTAATTCCTAATGCAAATTTCTAGTTGGAATTAAACTTAATTCTGACATAAGTGGCTGGTTTATTCACATTTTAATTCCAAACTATTTAATTTCTCTGTCATGTAAACCTTAATTCCACTATAAGTTAATTTTGGTCGTTCTGTGCATGCTCGTTACCTTGTCCTGTCCCGATGATGCTTGTTGTTTTGCCTCCCATGTTCGGTGGTCTATCTCCTTCTCCGTCTCAGTTGCTGAAAAAAGTGAAGTAGTATGCTTGTGTTGAGCTAGTACTTCAAAATTATAATAAAAATAGCAGCAAAACTGGTACTTATGTAGTTTTTACAAGTTACGACCGAAAAGACGAGAAGCAGGGAGCGAACTTTGTTTTTTTCTGGTATACGTCATACGTCACGTGCACCCTCTGTCCAATCAGAACCCTTCCCAACCCGCCGCTCTAAAGTGGAATAAAGTGAGGACGTGTTTTATGGCCAAGGCCAAAAAATACTTGTTTACCAGTAGTTAACAGTGGAGCAAAACCAAGTTTCTGCAGTTTTGGAGTTTCTGTTTTTGCTTTTGTGTTCAAACCTAATAACTCTGTCTAGTATGAGCAGCAGGAGAATCAGAGTTATTCAACATGTTGAGTTATGACACATCCGGTGTCCTTTTCCTCTCTTTGGGTCACCAGAAAGTCTGTTTATATTTATACTGCAAGCAAAGTGCTTCAGGTTTGACTTGAACGTGAACTGAGAGCCTGCTTTTTAAGTGGACCAGACGTTTTTCTCTTTGGTTTGCACCAAGGTGTGAATGGGAACTCCTACTCTAGAAAAACCGTATTATCTGTGGAACCCGCACACACACACACTCAGGCATACAAATATTGTTTGACATAATAGTTCTACAAATGTCTTTGGACAACTGCGGAGAAAAGAGGAGGGGCAGTGTGAACATGTGACTCAGGACTTGGCTTCTGAGAAATTTGAAGGAAGTCATATGAAGTTGATTTAGAGTGCATTCACATCAGGATAGTCCACTAGACTCGGTCCGATTAGCTCAGTTTTAGGGGGGTGTATCCATACGGACCGAGACTGTGACTGTGTTCATGCTGCACTATAGTGAAACGAACCAAACTATTATTGTGATACATCCCCATTCCCACCAAAGGTGGCGCTGCACTCATATTTCGCAAAAGAGAGGACAAGACCCACGTGAAGAAGATAGTCCATTGCGAGCATAGACCGTATAAGAAAGATGGACGAAGCCTCCGGTGATTAAAAGTGAAGCCTATGCGGAAGTGCATAAAACTGAAGTTCCCCCTTCATCTGCTAGGGGCTGTAAAACAGAGCAAATCCCCATAGACTCCCATGTTAAAAATGCCAACTTCACAGCAGAAATAAACAAATTTACAGCCTGGGTTAAAAAATCCATTTTCACTTTAATAAGTCAGGTTTACCTTCATGACAGCTTTGGGGGGGGGGGAGTGAATTTTTTTCTAATTCGCGCGTTTAAAAGTAATTTAATCTCGAAATTCTGCATATTTAGGGGCGTGTCCTTTTGATTGACAGATACCCAATCTCCCGCTTTTTTTTTTTTTTTTTTTTTTTTTTTTGATATCTCCCGCTTTAAGTGAGAAGAACGTAGAACAACCGTGGTTTTTAGCTGGTTAACAACGTGACTTAACTTTAGCCCGCTTACTTCCATTAGCTAGTTAGCTCCTGTTATCTCCAGGTTACCTCGATAAGCTCTTAGCTACAGGCACCTCGGCGTTCGCTAGATGTCAATCATCCACCATGATGCTCACAGCGCCCCTCTCAGCTCCACCTCTTTGCCCATATTTGTATTTGCCGGGAGAGACGACATGCGTGCCTCTGCCAAGATGGCGGTGGTGGGAACCGCCCACCGAGCATCAATTCAGTTTTTCAGAAACCTGTTGGTGATGGCTGTGTCCATCTTTTTTAATACGGTCCATGGTTGTGAGTAAAACATGCAGCACAAAATTGCTGTTTTGTTTTTTTGTTATTTTTTCTAATGCAAGTTTACTGCAGAAATACACTGCAACAATGTGCACAGTATGAACAACATACAGAAGACAATTGCTACGTATTCACACGAAGCAAAGCTACTCCAAATGCAGGAAGTCATTTTTTTGTAGTCCGCTTCCTGTATTTTGTCCACAAGAAACGGATTGAGATTTGCTGTGTTTGTTGGCGGACCAAGTCTGCTTCTTTGGTCCAAGTCAGAATTTGTTTGGCGCATTTATAACTCCCAAACGAGGTGGACTTTCAGAGTAAACAGACTCGAATTAGAATCAAAAAGGCTGGTGTGAATGTGTCCTTAATGAATGCTGCCACACTGCAGTGCTTGCAGTTGAACTATTAATTCATGTTTATTATTATTATTATTATTATTATTATTATTATTGCATAAAGCAGAATAATCCAACATACACCTGGTGATGTGCAAGTAATTCCCTTGGGGAGATCATCTAAATTAGATAAACACAATTTTATTTTTCTGATACAAACTTGCTTATTTTGGAATTACCAAACAGTCTATTTCTATATCCATATCTTTAAACACATGATTGAAATAAAACATCCAAACAGGAAATGTGTACCCTGCTGATATTATTGTTCACTTCTTTTTAATACAAATCAGCTGGGTGAGAAAACAACTAAGTAATGCAAGACAGCAGTGTTTTACTGCACTCTCTCTCTCTTTCTCTCAGTTTCTTTCCTTTTAAAACAATAACTCAATTTAAAATGACTAAGCTGCCTGGAACCTACAATTCACCTCCACACAAACATGCTGTGTTATGAGCATGTTGACGTAACCCAAAGCTGTTAGAGCAGCCACCCACAACAGAGGGACACAAAGCAAGAAGAGATCAGGTGGAAAAATTAAGATATTTCTATATGTGCACATTTACATGTTCATTTCTAGTTGTATCCAAAGACTGAAATCACAAATTGTTCTCTAAAAGGAACACAAACTGCCTCCCATCTTAAGATCACTGTTTGCCTTCACCTCCACACAAACAAAACTCCCATTGATGCACAAACCTCTGATGATGTCATGGTTGCTATGGCAACCATTCTCACGGTCCCTCCTCCCCTTCACTTTCACCCTTCTTCTTGATCCTTTAAATCTCTCCAGAGGGAGAGAGCTGCTCCATCTGTCTGTCGTTCTAATACATGCTCTTGCAAACATACAGACTATATTATGTGGCTGTAATGTTGCCAGCGCAACCAGGGACAGACTGACGCAATTCACTGGGCAGCCTGAAGGCGAACAAAACAAAACCGTTTGTTATCGAGGTACATCTTAAATGGAAAATATATATATTTTTTTTTTTGCTCTCATATGATCTTTTTGTACACAAAGAACTCACACAGGTGGTGAGTCCTGGGCAAGTCTTCATGGGAGGATTGTGAAAGGACCTTTCAATAGAAACCGGCGGTGATTAGTGGAAGGAAGATGACAAAAACAAGAGACAGATGCTGTTTAGAATGCATTGGTCTTCTGATTTATGAGGGAGGGATGAGGTAGGGGACACTGGCCTCTGAAATGGATGAGATAGATTGCTAGCAGTGATTGATGAGGGATTCAACAATGGTCAACACCACACAAAGGCTACAAGGGAAATACAGACAGGGTGGGACATTTACAGACACAAGAACTTTAAACTTAAATGCAGATTTAGTGGTCATATTCAATATCAGAAACTTGATTATAACCACCGTCATCCATCTCTTCCTGAAGATTGCGAAAGTGTATCTTAAAAAAAATATTGATGAGGGGAGATTTTCTAGAGTTACTCTTCAGTTGGGAGGCTGAATCTTTCATAACATTTAAAGCATCCCATACTCTTCTTCTTTTTTTGCCATTTGTTCAGAATTGTAACTCATAATGAGGACACATGAATCAGGATCCTCAGAAACTATTAATAAGGAACAGTATTTAATTCCTGTAAATATTCACTCTGGCAGATAGTTTGTTGAAGCTCTTATACTATTTTCACATCTTTAAATCAAATTAAAGCTACAGGTAGCTCTCATTTATCAAAGCAAAAGGCTGGAGACAAACTTAGATTAATGCAGGGAATGACTGGCCATTTAGCATACCTGACAATTTCCCAGTGGCCAACATGTTTTCTGACCCATAAAGCATAAGACAATGACCCAACTAACACTGGGCCAAGCTACTCAAAATTTTTAACATCACCTGTTCACATTGTGGTCCCTTTGCCTGAGTAACTCATTCATTCATAGATTTATATTCTATTAACAAATGACAACATTGGAAGTATTTAATGTATCTTCCTGTTAACTTACTGCATGGATGTAGTGGTTTTAAAGAGTTTCACAGTTGACATTTACCTTTAAGGGAGTGGAAAGAGTTGTGGTTTTATGATCATATATGGGTTGGTCTGGGTCAAAATGCCAGGGCTGAATGTTTTTTGTCCCAGTCTGCCCTTGGCTTGGAGTAACAAGGATGAAAAAGTGTGGTATGATAGAGAGGAGTGCAGTTTATACTGGTTGACACACAGGTTGGTTTCATGCATGAACGCATTTCAGTGGTTCATTGTTCCATGTTTCCTCCATGTTTCAAGTCGTTTGTTGATGGGGTGGAGCTCCTCACCACATTAAGCTGGTGAGTCAGGAACATTTAGAGCTACAAAAGTTGCAAGCCGACCTCAACCTCATGGCAAGCCGACATGTTTTTCATGCCGAAACACAACCAGCTTGTTCAAGTGCCTAGGTTTGACTAATGTGTAATGTAAAACAAAACGTTTAAAAAGTATGGATAAAAAAAGTCTATATTCATTTATCAAGGTTCTTGGATGTTGATCTTGAGTGTTCAACCATCTTCATATCCCCCTCATATCCTCATAATTTATAAATCTTAAATCCAAATACTTCTTTATGGATTACACTTTAAAAGCTCAAGTCAGAAAACATTTTAAAAATTATAAATCAGTTGATTATGTTTTATGAATGCCCAGAAACTTTTGAATGAATATCAAATATAACATGAATTCAACTATTCACATAAGTTAAACCAGCCTCATACTACTATATTAGCTAAAAGATTAACAGAAATATTGTTCACTTTTACAAAATCTGAAAAAATATTTGCATTTTCTCTGACATAAAAGTACATTTTCACAGAGCTTCTGTATTAATTTAAGCTTTTGCA
The DNA here is from genome assembly GCF_933228915.1 of Telmatherina bonti. Classification (NCBI taxonomy): domain Eukaryota; kingdom Metazoa; phylum Chordata; class Actinopteri; order Atheriniformes; family Telmatherinidae; genus Telmatherina; species Telmatherina bonti. The sequence continues at coordinate 20,077,808 of NC_136612.1, forward strand.
AAAATAAATATGCATTATGAGTTCAATTTACAAGTTTACAAGAATACAGTCAGAACTGACATTTTTACTATAGTGAAAAAGGAACAGATAATTTTTTCAGGGCTCATCTGTATTGATGACAAACAGTTCCCAAAGATCTTCAAGACACAAACATGTTTAATCTGTAAGTGGATCCAGTTACCTCAGGAGATGATTGCCCTACAGGTAACTATTTTAAAACCGTGAAATTATTGTCTTCCTCCATATTCCTGTATAAGCCATTACTTAGGCATTATTTATCACCATAGCAGAAGTTGTGGCACAAATGTGGCAGCTGCCATTTATGAGGCTCCACAGACAGTAAATATAAATGGCTCAATCTAACACATTGTAATAAAACATTATCAGAAAACATTATCATTGACCATTATATATGGGTTGGTCTGGGTCATTGACCTTTGATTTTGTCACACGATGCACCTTTAACTCTCAACACATTGTTTACTTCACTTACAAAACCCTTGTTTTCTTGGTTTGTTTTTTTAAAAAGTCATCCAAAACTGGTCAGTTGTGGCTCTGAAGCTGCCTGTGTATGTCACGTCCCACTGTAACTGATACTGGCTGGGACTTGCTGGCAATGATCACTCTGGCTCTCACAAAGACTTGGTTATGTAAGGAAACTGGGTTTATTTTTAGTAAATGCTATCAGAGAAAACACCCACTCTCCCCTTAATCCTTGTGTAAGATTCATGAGAACATATGGATTACAAATTAACAGTTTATTTCTTCAAAAATGTACTTTATTTATCACTCTTTCATGTAAATGAACTGAAATGTGGAAAGAAATTAAAATCACAAATCTGACAAATGCAAGAAACCCAGGCTACCAAAGTTACCATTAATCTGTGCAGTAGTTATTGTTTTGTTTGTTTAATTGTCTGTTTGTGTCATTTAGTATTTTAATTAAAACCCAGGTCATTGTGACAGAGCGGTCGTCCCACGGTCAGGTCTCGGTGGCTGTGGTCAAGTCCTGCTCATGTGTTATGTAACAAGCACATACAGTGAAAACACTGACCTAGTTAGCACTTCTGTGCCACAGCCCCATATTACTGCATACTGGGTGAAACAGTTACATGGAGATCAGAAACTTCTAAAAATACGATTCTTACAAAGGCTATAAGCTGTTAGAACAAAGCAAGGCAGAATATGCAGCAGCCAGTGGTGACTGGCAACACAAGGAAGAGAAACTGGAACTAAGCATGATCTTAAAAGAGAAGGACACTTTGAACACTTACGTAGGCAGAAAATTGGGGTGGCAGTCAGCCAGAGATCATGTAAAAAAGAAACTCCAATTCAATTATTAGAACCTGAGTTGCATTTTAATGTGTCCACAGAACATAAAAATCTTAGTTTTCAAATTAGTTGCAAATGTCCCTTGTGGATTAAGCAACACATGTGGTAGATGAGGAAACAACCGCACAGCAAGCCTTAACTGAAAAGTCCTGTTATACAATGGCAACCAAATGAGTAAACAAGCTATGAATATGGTGTTATTCATTTCTCACAACAATACTGCCATTACACACGCCCTGTTGAGTTTAGCCCCTCATATCTTTCTTAGCCCCTCATACAGCCTCTAATCAGCCTCCCTGTCAAATCCCAGACCAATTGCCAGGATTGCCCAACTGCCCTTCCTCTTACCACTTTACTCAATGGTTTCCTTGTTTCTAGCTACCCTAAAATGGGCTTTGTGGACTTTTCAAGTGTATTCCTTTGTGCATAATCACAGAAGTTTGGATGGATATGGAGAGATGATAACTATAGAAAGGACCAAGCAAGCAAAAGGAGAAGAGGTCACTGATGGACGGCTACTTGTCAATAATCAGCATGCATACAAACAGTGCAGCGCTTAAGCAGCAGCCACCGGAGATGGCATGAGGAACAAGAGAGGAAGAGTGAGCGGAAAAATCATTATCTGAACTCTGAGGGCTGTTTCAAGTTAGATTACTCTCTATATAAACTGAAAACACAGCACAAGGAGGGAAAGAGCAAAAACACACAATCATCTGTTGTTTTATTCGACCATATTCTTTTCAATCGAGGTGTGTGAGACCCTCCCGTGTCAGTTTAGATTAGCATTTAATGAGATGGTCCTTTCTCTGACAGCTGTAAATATGAGGACATGAAGAAGAAGCGAAGGGAGGAGGGATGTTTCAAACTTCCACTGCCTTTCTTGGGAGATTGGGATGCAAGTGAGGAAGAAAAAGGAGGAGAGAGAAAAAGAAAGGCATGTAAGGAGATAAATTGCTTTAGTATCTGTGATGCTGACGATGCCAGATACTATGCCTTTGGGAATCAGTAGGGAACATGATGCTATTTCTATTCTTGCATATCTGCATCCTGTGTACAAACTGCTGGATCCTGTAATCATCCTGGCTGTATTGTATGTGTGTGCAACCAACAACAAGCCAGTCTGTGTAAAGCTCCTAGAACCTAGAACATTCAGCCTCTACATGAATTTAGTCTGATTAGTATATTTGAGCAATAAAACATTGCAATGCTCAATGAAAGAGGCTATTGAAGGCTTCTGGCACTGATGGTCAGAGGCTGGAATTTTATGTGCATTTAATGACATGACACCCTCAAGGACAATGGAGGGCCAGAGGAATGTGGCTCACCTCCAAGTTACCCACACAAAAACACAAGATACAATCAATACAAAATGGAGCTTGTTGCTAAAAATAAGTGGGGGACAAGCAGCTGGGAAGAGAAATGTGAGCAGTGAAAATTAGAAGAGGGACAACAATAAATGTAGCATTTAGTGATCGGACAGCACAATCTCATATTACCGACGAGCCAGAGCTCAGTTTACATCGGTACATCAAAACGCTGTATGTGCCACTGAAATAAGAAACTAGCTTATGATTAATTGCTGTAGACACAGTCTTGTTTGCTGTCAGAAATAAGTATTACATTGCAGCACGAAGGTGTTTTCAATCTCAGTTGGAGCCTATCTATGCTGGGTTTGCAAGTGCATCTGTGCTTGCATGGGTACCTTGGGTTCCTTCCACAGCCCAGACATATGCATGTTAAGCTAACTTAGATGAGGTTTGACATGTTCTCTTCAGACTAAGATAACCATCAGCTAAACACAGTAATGATCCACTTCTGCTTTTCTGAGGTTAACTTCTAAAAGTCAGCCTTTTTTTCTTTCAGGGACTCTGCCCACTGTTGTTCCAGCTCTATAATTCCTTTGTCCCTGCTGTGAATTGCCTGCAGCCCCCACAGCTCTTCCAGGATGCTGCATGCAGTGTTACACCCGAGTGTGCAGGACTGAGTAGGTGCCACTGCATTCTATCCTCAGGAAGCTTGCAGGGTTACTCATTTTAATTCTTGAAGCTGCTGCAGGTGTGTACATTGCCTTATAATACCTCCTATAACCAAAGATTCAAACCTGCACTATCAGATAATTATCTGTCATTATCTGTCATTCAGATAATGAATAAATGATCATTATCTGACACTCAATTATCTGTCATTCCACCCATAAGTCTTAGTAACATCACGTAAATGTGCTGCAAAACATACACTTAAAATAATCCTTTGTTAATGAGTTGCAGGATGTTCAGGATATATCAGGAAATCCTAATAATCAATAACTAATGTTTGATTTGTATGATTACATCATAAATCATTGGTTAATAAATGCCAATTCACAAGTCATACATGATAAAAGTATTTGACAAATCTTGACCAAACCTTCATCTCTCATCAATACTTTATGAATGAATGCTTAAATATATGCTAACCATGCAGCCTGAGACCTCAGTATGTCTACTTACAATACATTACACTAACCATTCTTTTCAAAGAGTTAGTACTGATTTTAAATGCATTCATGACCTGAAAAATATTGAAAAAATTAAAGGAGAAGAAGAAACGGCTGAAGATTGTTTGGTGTTAGGGACAGGGTCATGCTCCATTTCACTCTGGTGCAAGAAAATATTTCTTTACACCACTTAAAGTGCCTTGCTACAGTGACAGGGTCACACCCAAACAACATTATTCCATCAGGCTTGATGTTCAGCAGCCAAATGCTTGAGATGAATGTCAAAGGAACACAAAAGTTGGTGGTTTGAGAATAAACAACTGAGTCTCTCTGCAGCATATAGCTGAAGAGATTTATTTCATTAGGAAAGAAGAAAGAAAGATCCTTGTTCTCTATTATAGCTGTTAATTCTTCTCACATTTTTAAGGCGAGTAAATTTATATAGCTCCTATAGATTAATCCCAATATTATGCCTTGCATTTGAGGGTCATTGTAATAAATGCAGACCTGTACACCTTTCCCACTTCTGGTTTACGTACACACACATATAGAGTATCAAACCAATAGGCTGATTATATTCAAAGCAAAACCGTAGTGTCCTGAGAGGGAAGGTACTTGGTGTTCTTATTATTGGCCCTGTGGTGTAGCATCATGGGTTCACAGTACCATTCATCCTGAAGATTGTTTCATTTATCGCATCTGCTCGGACAGATCACTTATTACATCACAGTTCATCTCATCTCCAAGGACACACTAATGTTCTCTTTAAGTGAGGATTTCTGCCGTCTGTTGCTGCTGGCTTTCGAGCGCGTGTGTCTGTGAGGACATGTTGTATTGTTTGAATTTGCCATAAGATCTTTGAAGAAATCATTGCTATTTTTCATTGTTAAAATGACAAACCTCAGATCAGACATCACCAAATGAGACCTGATAGTGCAGGTTTGACGTGAACAGAGCAGCATACATATGTACATATTACAGAGTATTTGCTGCTAGTAAGCAAGTTGATTGAATGTGTGTGCCGATTAGCATTGCTGTGTCACTTTCATGTTTACTTGCCTGTTTTTTAATTCATTTATTTTCTAAGTAAACAGCAGCAGTGTATTTCACGATGACAGGTGATGATTACCTGCCACAGTACAGTGTGCTGTGGTTAAGCCAATGTCATCATAAGGGCAAATTATAAAACACGTGGAAGCAAAACATTATACCAAGTGTATGACCCAATGTGGTAACTCCAGCAGTCACAGTGGTCTCATGTATCAGGTGACCCTGAGAGAAACAGCAAGGGGAAAAAAACTGCAAATCTGTGCATAGTATATTGACACATAAATATTTACCAATTGTTTAATATTTGGATGCAGTGTAAGACTTAGCACAGCGTACAAAAAAATTGCTGAGTCACCATTGTCCTCAAGGACGTTTAATCAATACCACAAAGCACTTGAGGCGTCAAACAATTCTGTGCAGTATTTTCTTGTTTTGTTAAATAGCCAACAGGCCACCTTCTGATTTGACCCAGCTGTGTCGCAGTTTCTCAACCAGTTACTGCAATACACTTCTTGCCTGAATCTGAAATCTAAATCTGAAAGAAGAAGCATGTAAGAAACATTATGTCTTAAATGTCAACATTTTTGTAAATAGGCCATATTAAGGGCCATGAACAACTAAATGAAAAGTATTTTTTTAGACCTTTTTATTTTGGCTAAATTGCACTTGAGTTGCATTTTAGTTCTCATTTTATTTTGTCAGACTTAAATGTTGCAACCACAGCATCCAGCACTATGCAATTGTCATTCTGACCTGCAAGGTCAGCTGTTTGCAATCTTACTAGGGCATCAAAAAGTGCGAGGCTGATTTTACAGCATACTATGCTAAATAGCAGGTGAGTGAGTATAGGCAAACGTTCGCCCGGCCTCTCTTTCATTTAGCCAACACTGAGCTTCTCCTCATCCTTTATGAGTATTTATATCTGTATTAGATACATAACAAAAAGGGAATGTAACAAATTCATTCTTCAGGGCAGCAAAGAGGAGCTTTTTTTCCTATCTGCTTTGGGGCATGAAGAGGGAATCGCCCTATTGTAGATCCTTGCTGGTCTACAACAAGGATCCAAATGAACTAATTATTCAACATTTATCTGCTCTTGAATGACTGCAAATCAAAGACACGAAAACTTTCTGTGTTCTGTGTTCTGGAGGCCTTTTAGTAAGTGACCCTTTGCCACACTTCCTAGCTACTGAAATATTTTCTGCATCAAGGACATTGCTAAGGCTCAGGCCTTCACTGTGTTTGGATAAAGAGGGTGGAAAAAAAGCCACCGGCCCTATTTTCACACAATAGAGTTCTTGTACTTTTCAAAATCCTAAACTGAGTTAGATCTGCTCTTTTTTTTTTGTTTGTAAGTTTGTTTGTTTGTTTGAGAGGTATTTTTTTCTGAAGTTATGTAGCTTTGATTTCCACCCTTTCCATTTTTTTGTTCACTTAACCAGGACTGTTAAATAATTAAATGGGAGACACCACCCAGACTGTGTTCGGTTATTTTTAAGCAATGATATACAAATAACAGTGCAACATGCAATGTTAACACTGTTATGATGTATCTCTAATTTCTTCAACACATTGTGTCTCTTCACACCAGACTACATAATGCATTTTCAGTCCAATCCCTGAGAATGATCAAACATACAGTCACAGGTTTCAGTCTGTCTAAAAACGCTTGTGAAAATGTTATTCTTCTCTTTGTATGTAATTTATTCGGCCTTGGTTTGAAATGCGCAATTAACCTGTCCAACCCATGCTAACTCTTCTGCCAAGGGTGTCGTCAGTCATGAGCCTCTTCCAAATGTGTCGAGATAATGAATTGTATTGCCAGGGAAGCAGGAGGAAGCATCAGTCCTATCTAACCCAAAATGACATGTTTATGTTGAAGTGACAAAGACATCCAGCAGGCATAATAATTATGGCAGAAGCAAAAGAGGAAGTAAAGTGATGCTACTCTGTCCGCAGACAGAGAATCTCTCCACAAAAATAAGACAAACACACAGGAAACCAATTTTAGTTACTTTTTCTGACTGACAGGGTATATTTTTTAAGCCTAACCTTGATTGTTCTTTAACTTGAGCCACGTGGCTATTTCTTATATTAACCATGAAGATAAAGTCTCAAAAAAGATGCTCATTCAAATTACAATCTTTCCCCCAAGCCTAACAAAGCACCCCAATTTGCACTATGGGCACATTCACATCTGCCTTTTTGATTCAAAAACGAGTCCATTTGCTTGGAAAGTCCGCTTCATTTGGGGAACTGTGAATGGGCAAAACGAATTCTGATTCGGACCAAAGAAGCGGACTCGGTTCACTTACAAACACAGGTCTCGGCCCGTTTCAAGCGGACCAAATACAGGAAGCGTACTACAAAAAAAAGGTCTCTTCCTGCATTTGACCGAGCACTGCATTGCGGGTAAATACATAGTGATTGCGTTAAGGGTCTTCTGCCTCGACTGTTGTTTATACTGCGGTTGTTGTTGCAGTGAATTTCTGCAGTATACTTTCACAAGACAAAATAAAAAAAGAAATAATTTTTTTAAAAAAAACAGCGAGAGTTTTCGTCTTCAAGTGAGTCTTATCCTCTCTTTTGCTAAATACTAGTGCAGCACCACCTTTGGTGGGAATTGGAATATATTATTGTAAAGGTTTGGTGCGTTTGACCAAAGAGCAGTGGGAATGCAATCTTGGTCTGAATGGATACACCCCCCTACAACTTAGCCGAGTTCCCAATCGGACCGAGTCTAGTGGACTATCCTGATGTAAGTGCACCCTAAAATTAGAAACCAATTATTAAAACAACATTTACACTCCTGTGGGAACCAAATTAAATATGCCAATGTTCATGTACCTGATGCCACAAGGCATCCCTGAGATGTCCCATGTTTGTGCTTTTTCAAATAGTAGATTGACCAGCAGGAATAAAATGTAAACCAATGATTCCCAACATAGGGTTCCTGACTAGAGCTGCGACGATATGCTTTTGTCCCCGTTCGATTCGATTCCGATTTTTTTGGGTGCCAATTCGATTTAAATTGCAATTCTCACAATTCTCCAACATTGCTCATTTTTGTAGATTAGAAACAAAAAATAATCTATAAAACTTTATTTTTGCTCGTCATTTTTATTCATTTCATAGTAAAAAAAACAACACAGTATTCAGACCATCGTTCTGCTGCTATAATGCCCAAAAAGACAGGTAAAAAGTTAAATAAAAACAGTAAAAATGACAGAAATGTTATAGTGAATTAATTTGATTTATTTGAAAAAAAAAAAAAAAAAAAAAATTTTAACCAAAAAAATTGATTTTAAAATCGTGAAGAAAAAAACTCCCAACCTCGGATTTTTTTATTTGATTTTCCCACCCCTATTCCTAACCCCCCAGGGTTGTCCCCAAAGGACATTAGAGGGTATTTGCTATACAGAGCCTGTCTGTTTTGTTTTGTTTTTTTTAATTGAAGTCATTTCCCCAGAGAGACGGGGTGAGGTGTTTCTGCTTAAACCTTTACGAGCAAATGACCAGCTGATCACTTCACTGGACATACAAAACATATCTGCATGCTAGTTCCTAAAATCATATAACCACACTGAGCTCTCCACACCACCAAACATCAGGCTACATTTAAGCTACTTCACCGAGATCAGCGTTCACCATAAAATTTGGAAAAAATAAATACTAGTATTGACCATGGTGTAAGTTTTGTTATTTCAATATCAAAGTTTTAAAGTCTTGTAATATCATCCAGTATTATAATAACACTCTTTTCTGTGGTAAAAAGTGTGGAATTCAAAGTATTTCAATGATTGCCAGATAAAAGGTTAATATATTTTTTATCAAATGGATGTTAAATTAACATCTATGTAATATCTTGGGTGCCTGAAAACCTTTGAACATGAAAAATCTGCAAACCAGCAATGACACTTCCTGCTAACCTTGATTTTTCATGCACCATTTAAGTACCCATGTCTGAGAAAATATCACAGTGCAGGTGATATTTCTCTATCAAGATAAATAAATAAATAAGTTAAGGCTATATGTTAATAATTACCTTGCCTTTGGTTTTATTAAAGTAAGGGAAAGGAAAATATTTATCAAATGTGGTGAGGAGCTAGCTAAGAAAGCATAAAGCCTAGCATAGTTTTTGCCCTAGGCATGGGGTGTCCATGGCTTTTTGATAGTTGCCTGAAGGAGTTCTCACAGAAATCTGAAACCATTAATGTGAACCATTGCTTGAAATTAATTATTTTATTTAAAATTTAAAATTTAAATTTAAAGTAATCTTGAACAGCTTTTTGAGTGCTTCAGGAAAACTCACATTCTTCCAAAGTTTTTGTTTATTAGCTGAAGTCGTCTTGGAGATTTATCTTCAAAAGAGAGGAAACACAGTTCTTCTGATGCATTCCCTCATTCTAACCCTCTCTATAACTTCTCCAGCAGAGTGACTTTAAGCATCATTGATTGATATAGCACTTACTGCGTGAAGGTACTGATGTTTTTTTGCTGAGCCAGCAACGTGGAAAGCTCTAATTTTGTGGCGACATTAAAAGGAATCCATGTCCTGCTTCATTGCAAAAGTGCAGTTTCTATTTAAACTAATGATATCCCTGTAAAGCTTGGTTGTGATGAAGTGTGAGTGCAATCACTTACAATTATGCAATAATGATAACAACTAGGAAAAAAAAGCATCATTTGCAAAATGCGTAATCTGTAAATTGTATATTCTCAGCGTGAGCTCAGCAATCTCCGTTATTGCATGCCTTGGTAATGTCACAGCTGTCACACACACTCAGTGATTTACAGTTTCAGCATTAAGAGAGGTGTCAACAGCAGAAACAAATGGTCCCGGACTTAATATGCGAGCGTGCACAACATACAAACCATATTTTCAAGGTGAAAGTTTTTTTTTGCATGCATGCATGCATTAAAAATCTTTGTGATGCGGGAATATCTTTTAAAAAGTTCACACAGTTGAAAAGGTCAGAGTTATAACTGAAACCCTGAGGCGGTGATAAGATTATACCAAAGGATACTTTAGGTTGCAGTGACTCTTGATAAGAGACGGGAAGTATGGCAGGGTGGATAGTTGGTAAAAGCAAATGGAAAGATAATCACTTTTATCCTTCTAAATGCCTGTTTGTGCTGGGAATCATACGGGCTCGTTTTAAGCACACGTATACTGGAAGACTTATGAGATTTCTCAGTCTTGGCTGCAGCTGCAGCTCCTTTGGCAATGGCAAAGGTTGAGGAGTGTTAATGTTTCACTCACTCTGCCAGTCTATCAGCCAAGTTCCTAAAACACAGCGTGGAGCCTCCTGGAGAGAAAACTGCTTGTGCAAACTAAATGTCTTTCCACTCCCCCTTGCCTCTTTCCCTCTTGACATTTCCAGCTGTAACATACACTTTTGCTGCCTCATTTTTTCCTTCCCAACTTTTCCATGTCAACATGACTAATGCAAAACACGCTTTGGCTCAATCAGAACTATTAAAGCCAAATTTAGCAACCAGCTGTAATGATGATCAAAACTTTAAACTCGTTTGTTTGATGGATTCAGGCAGTGTGTAACAAAATAAGCAGAGACTCACACCCCTTCCCCACCCCCACACACATTTAAACATCATAATGCGGTGAGACAAGACCGTGCAAAGTTCTTCTACGGCCTGAGGTTGTTCTCACCCCACCCGAGTCCTGCTGGAGCAGAAGATAGCTGTAGGTCTGTTGCTGGGTAGAAGCAAATCTCCACCCCTCCTTGTGATTGGCTGATGCAGACCTGATGGCCCCACCTCTTGGAAACACCAGTGTCCTCTCTAAGTGTAGCCATCTGTCACAACCAGGCAATAGAGACCAGTCCTAACAACTGTTCTGGGGCCAGGTATTTGTAATGTGTTGGCTTCTAAAGTTAGAGAACACACACTTTGGTTATCTGATCCTGCATCTGTCAGTATACAGCTCTGCATGACACAAAACTAAAGGTTAGAAAAGATGACTGAATTAAAAAATGTTATTTTTAGTCATTATATGTGCAGGAACATTGGTTCAAACTTTGCTCACTTTTTACAACTTATTTTGTCCATGAATGACAACATCCACCATGATAATACTGAATCTTTCTACATTAACTGGTGTTTTTATGTTGTTTATCCTGAAATGATTTGACATCAGTTTATAAAACTCAGTTCAATCTTTTTCACAACAGACATATTGTGTGTTATGAGAGCAGCAGATGTGACAAATAGTAGGAATGACAATCATGCTAAAATATGGGTGTGCAAGTTGTCTCTGCCATGACTTAACACGTACAACAGCTTTCTGGCACCGCTAGCTGGAATGCAGTAATTATCAATGGCATCAGTTGCACCACTGTTTGACAGCTGAAAGTATGCGTTACTCCACAGAAAATGAGATGTGGCTGATTATTTAAGGTGTGGAAACTGGCTGTAGTTTGTTTGAACAGGCACTCAGTGAGATATGAGACTGCATAATACAATCCTCCTTCATGAGGCACCTACTCTCACCTGTGGGAATTAATTTCTTTTATGAGTAGGGATGTTATTATCTACCTCCTTTTCTCATTTTATACCATTTAGCCATCTGTTACTATATGCAGCCATCCATGTAGCCTCAAATACCCTCTCTTTTATATAATCCCTTATCTTCTATGAAGAATGAAGTAGCATACTAGCAACCTATGTGTTGTATCCCAGACGATGTGAGACACTGTTTGTTGATGTTGTCCCCTTACTCTAATCTCTCCAAATGAGGCCACTGTTGATACATAGGACTGGTAATCCTGTTATATCATGACTAACTGGATGCTCTTCTTCTCTCTTCCTTATTAACCTAATTAAACAACTTTATATTTCGCCTCATCATCGCTATGTTCTTGTCAGCATTGGTGGAGTCTTCACAGATGTATGAGCTATACACACCATAGGCACTATTGCAAAATCACATCATTAAAGATGGAGGCCATGGCATATGTGGTTTCCTGAAAGACTTACAACATACAGACTGATGAACCTGTTCCCATTTTTGTATCTGAGAGACTCTACCTCTCTGAAATGTCCCTTTAATATCAACTCATGTCACTGAACTGTTGCCAGTTAACCTGTGTTAAATGTATAATGCTCCTCCAGCTATTTTTACTGTGTCACAATTACCTTTCCAGCCTTTTTTTAACCCATGTTTTAACTTTTTTTTTAGATGTGCTGCTACCATTAAATTCAAAATGAGTTAATATTTTCCATAAAATGGTAAAATGTCTTAACATGATTTGTTTTTTATGCTCTCTTAGGAATAAAATATGGGTTTCTACGTGGTCTGAAAATGAATGAAAAAGTATTACTCTGCACACAATTCATCAGCTGTCGCGCAACAGCTTTGCAAATACTGATCTACAAATGAGCCGTTTGAAATGTCATGCTGGGAGGGATGGCTGACCTGCCAAACACAGAGACGCGCAGTTTGGAACGTTGCTCTCCTGAGAAAATGATTGTGTAAAAGAAAATGATTAACTCATTCAGTGAAGATCAATGCAGTTTTTTTGGTGACCCGGCAGTGAAACAGTTGGTCAACAGAATGGTCAACAAATGTCAAAAGCATTGTGCTTTAAAAAATAAAAACTAAATCCATGTTGAACATGCAAGTCTTGCAAGGTTCCCTTGGTTATTTAACAAAGTCAATATGACGCGGTTCTGAATTACCATCCAGGTTTCATATTAAAACATGAAACCGGAAGCACAAAACACAAATAAAACACAACCAGTGTGTTTCTTTCTGACACGCTACGACCTCCGATGATATCATTTTAATAAAAGCTTTCTTTAACTCTTTAACATGGTTGTGTCTTTACATAAGATAATCAGTTCCAACCTAAAGAGATAAAACAGAGGACATTTCTAATGTGCCATATGTAGTGAGAGGATTTGTTTAAAACCAAGCTTTAATATTCTTTCCATCCCTGTAATACTTGAACCTCACATTAAATAAAAGGGAATGCAACCATCAAGTGGAGACAATATGAAACAAAGTGCAGAAATAACTGGGTGAGATGGGAGACAGGGGTGATGATGTTGCTTCACTAATGTGCCCCACAGGCATCAGTGATGGATGTTTTTGCCTGTTAAAACTGACGTGAACCCCTTTAGTGGCCGTTCTTGGAAGAGTTGCAAGCTTGTTTATAAGTGTTTATTATGTAAGTATGTACATGTACACACAGGGAGTTGTGTGAAAGTTTATAGGATTGTTATGAAATAGTTTCATGAACTGTTGAATGTGAACCTTAAAATGCCTTATGATCATTTTTAAGAGATATTTTACTAAATGCATTCTATAATAAATAACAGCACCATCTAGTCTTTCTTATTTAATGGGTTAATAAACTGGAGAAGACAACAGTGGAAACCATACATGTTGTTCTTTACCACATATGTAGTTTCTCCTGTTTCTTATGTTAGGGATGAAAGTTGTAATAATTTAAACTGCTGCCATCATCATGCTTTCATGCAGTTACGCTTTACTGACAAGCTTATATAAATCATGATTTCATGCATTGTCCAGTCCTGAACAATCATATAGCAACATGATAAAAGTCTTAAAGAAAGATTTAGATCCCTGTAACAATTAGGCAGTAAAAATTATGTTTCCATCTGTATTTGTTGAAGCACATAAAACAAAATGACATCTTTAACTGCCCAAAAGACTTTTTAAGCTAAGTTTTGCCTTTATGCAACTTTATTTATAACACACTTTAAAAACAACAATGTTGACCAAAGTGTCACATTATGGGGAGTTAAAACTAACAACAGAATAAAAAACATACAAGAGGACTAATTACAATTCCTTCCGATAATTCTTTCCAAATAAGAACTGATGCTCATTGTGAAAGTTACAAGACTGATCACATGAATCCCTGCATCCTGTCCTCATTTGCAGCTTAGTTTCATTTCTGTTAACTTCCTTGAAATTGCATTTTGATTTAGCAATCACCTTCCTGGTTATCTCATTTATGCGTGACATATCATCAGCTGCTGACCGCGCTGTGCGGTCTGGTTGGTTTATATTTGAAGTGTTGACATGGAAAAACATGACATATAATTTTCAAATTTTATGTTACTCTTTTTTTTTTTTTTAACTATTTATTGGCACATTTTATATATTTTTAACACTGATGAGCCAATGAAACAAAATTTAGTTCCGTATACACTCAGACTTAGATAATAAAGTCTGTCTAAGTCTGAGTCTAAATAGTAAATTAATCAAACATTAATCAAATATCAAGCGGGACTGTGTTTGAGCTTGTTCAAACCACACTACACACTAATATATATAGATATATGTAACTTTGATCTTGCTCATGTTCATGCACCTGAAAACAGACCATTAAAACCAAGAAAGGTTTAGAGTATAAGATGAAGTATAGATGTACATATAGAGAGTATATAGATGAATTGCCCTTCCTTGCCTCCTTTGTTTAGCTCAGGGTACAGACAATCCCTTTTTCCCATCACAAAGCAGTAAGCATTCACCATTAAATAGATTAAAATGTACATGTTTATTGTCCAAAACAGCCACAGTAAATTGAAACAGAGCTTCCGGTTAAATGGTATAAATATTGTCCGATATTGCTTGTGTCTGTATTTGTGCACTCCAGCTGTCTACAGCTATCTGATGTCCTTCTAGAGATTATAGTTGACTGCAAGCAAGAGATGAGGAGGGAGGCAGGAGGAGGAGCAAACAGAGGACACGGGTAGTGGAAATTTTTCATCTAGCATACCTTGTAAAGTTAGAGGTCGGACACCAAACAGCACACCATGCATTAATATAAGCAAAGTGCATTAACTTTAAGTAAAGTTATACAGAGGAAGGCACTTGATCTTAGGATGACTGGGAAATAAAGACAGCAGTCAGAATTGGAAATGACTTCCGTCTCATGTTTAATTCATAACAGTGCATGCTGTTGCTTTATAAGATGAGACGTGAAAGTGTTTTAACGTAATCATTTGAGCACCTAGGCTGAGAAACACCTTCCTTTCACTGATATCCTTGTGAGATAATGAGGAAAAAATAATGAAAGGACAAAAAACACTAAGAAAAGAGTTGCAAAAAACATCTGTTGATTGCTCTGTAATCCAAAACAACCAAGGTCAAAGATCCAAAAATATCCACCTAATTTTCCATGACATCTCACAGAAGGGTCACCATTGTCTTATCAAAGGTCAGCAGATACACGACTGAGCTTGGACTGCTACAGGAGAGCACTCTTCCTCCATCCCTCCTTTTCCACGCTCACTCTATCAATCGACCACCTGGTGTTAGGCAACACGCTCCCTTTCCATCTGCTCCTATTCTCAAGCGAAGGAAACATGGAGGGACAGATGGATTGATGAAGGGGGTGGAAATATAGGAATAGGAAAAGTAAACAGTCAGGTCAGCAATGAAAGCAGCTGAGTATCTTTTATCAGCATTAGATTAACAGAAGGCCTGAGCACTACACAATTGAACTCGTGATAAAAATAAGCAATTATTAACTCATGTTTTTCTCTCCTAATAAGGAGTGAGGAAAGGGGATTAATAATCCACTTTATTTGCGACAACACAGCTCTTCATATCGAAGTTAAAATGACTTGCTTACAATTAAATCAGTGTAATTAGAGACCTCGACGCTTCTGCAGACGTGGGAAATGTCATTAGAGCACATTGAATCATGGAGTGTCAGAAATGTGTTGATAAACTGCTTTTATTGATTCATATCTTACATCTATGTATTGTGTTTTCTTTTTTGTTTGTTTTTTTATTACTTAATCTAATAAAGTGTATTTTTGTTGCAAAACACAGCTCTAGACAAAGTTGTTGACTTGAGCTGTGCAACCTAATGAAGTGGTCTGATCATATAGATGGATTGACACTAAGTAATTGGAGAACATGCATTACTTGTACAGTAAAATATTGCATATAAGACACACAATCACTGAGTCAGACTATTAAATTTGTTTAGTAATGGATCGATGCAGTTGATGAGAAGGCAGTTGAGCTACAATAACACCTTTATTGACAGCTTTTTACCAGAGCAATTCAGTGAAGGATTGACCGTGTGTATGTGTCAATCACCAGAAGACTAAATGAGATTTAAAGGGCTGCCCCTCTCTCTTTATACATAATCTCTCCAAACAATAGTTTACAATATACATACAATGAGCAGTATGAGATACAATGAGCAGTTTGAGTAGCAATTTTCCGTCTAAAACCCTCAAGTTTGTTACATCAGTAAAAGCTTTTGTTATCAATCCAATCTGTTCAAACTACTGCTAGATATTTTATCTGACAGTGAAAATGACTGCATGAAGCCCTGGCATGGCCCATCCAGGTGGTCAGTGGTATAGTTTGCTGTCAACACAACTGTCATACCATTTACATGCAGGTGATCAGTGTTCACAACCACTGGATCTGTGCTGAGTGACTCATATGATCTAACATCGGCCTCCCTGTTGTGATGAAATGCCTTTCATGACAACAAATACATGTAACCATCGGAGAGATGGATGATTTCTTAGGATTTCTGGAGCAGATTATGGAGTACATTAACATGTAAATCATAACACTGATGTAGCTTTTTTTGGAATCTTGAAAGGTTATAACATAGTCTGAATATAAAAGTACATTTTAGATTGAAAAATAAATAGATTTTCATATTTTTGTAAAAAATGTTATGGTCCATATAAATGACAATGTGACTACATTGGAATAATGTCTTTCTGAATCAGAACGGATCTTATTTTGTTATTCTACATAGGCTTAAATACATGCATTACCAACACCTTCAAAGAATTTACATTTATTGTGTTTTGATCAAATTGAAATCTCATGCATTATAAAATCAAAAGTGTCAAAGCTTCCAACTTCCTCATTTTGCTTGGTTCTTACATTGGTACTCAAATCCCACCGGAAGTTGCAGCTGAAACAGAGGCATGCTGTCATGGACAAAGGTGAACCTGTGAACATATATTATGCTCTCTATGCTGTGTGCACTTCAAGTGTAATTCATATTAGTGCCATAAAGCACAGGGTGGGGGCACTTTCAGAAAATGGTGGCATAAATCGCACAGTACAGAGCTGAAGAACATAAAACAACGCTGCTTGTTTTTATACAGTTCATTTCTAAACACTATTTTTTTCTCCTTATTTACTACAGTGGCCAAAAGTTAAGGTACTATCAAGTTAAATGTAATCTTTTTTTATACAAATGCAAGTAGAGTATACTTTGAAAGGACTCATGTATGTTTGACAACGTCACACAACCAACACAGTGACCTTCAAAGTGTTTAAGCCTGTCCATCCAATCATTTAGGCTCCTCCGAGGGCACCATAAAGCAGACGCTGCATTGACACCTCAGGGTGCGAGGTGCACAAGCAAGAGTTATGATGCGTTGTTAAAAAAAAAGAAAAATAGTGGAAAAAGAACCAAGATCAAAACCATTCGGACTGAAGAGTATAGTGAGCATGTTTATATTCTAGTTCATGCTTACTGCACCTTAAAATTGTTCCCTGTTCCTTTACTGACTTCCACCTACTAGAATAGAGCAATATGAATTTATTATTCCACAAAAGCAGATTGTTGAAGTATGTTAACAAGTAACTATTTAACCTAAAAAAGAAATCAATAAACAGAACAATAACATAAGGTATGTAAAAAAAGAGACACTACAGTGATTCATTGTATCAAACCAATTCATGTGTGCTGGAATGAACTTCCATTCTGCTTTACATTCCAGCTGCGAAGAAGCCTCTGACTGAATGCACTCTGTTGTTTGATCACAAAATGAATGAAGGGGTTTGTGAAAAATGCTTGATTATTTCTTGTCCTTCTGGACTTACATGTTAAAATAAATTAGACTGAAATGTGCATAATAGAGCCACTTTATGTAAAGCACATTGACTGAGCATAGGATTATGCTCTCGGTCAACATGGACATTTTGTTATGTAAAGATGTCCATAGAATCAAATTTTCATCTACTTTGGTAATGCTTGCATGACAATATCATAATTTGATCTTACACAAAGACTAAGAAGTAATGTAAAGAAACATAAATGTCTGTAACTATAGCAACAATTCTGATACAAACAGATATTTTCACAGTCCTGTTTAAATCATAGTAAAAAAAAAAATACTAACTATTATATTGCTCAACTGGAAGCACTGTCACACGTTTCTCCCCTTTAGTATTTCTTTACACTATTATATTTCTTCTCAGCTATATAAAGCATGAAGCTATTTGCAACCAGAAAGGTTTAAGATTATTTTGGATCAGAGCCAGATTTCTACAGAAACAACATAATCACAGCTAATATGGACAGAAATAGGAGTGCAGGCTTGGCACAGCAGTTATAGATCTGATGTGGTGGCCAGTCTTCCGCTTATGTTTTCCTGTCAACACAGTGCACAAGTGCAGACTGTCTGCTGGATAGGAAATAAGTAAACATTGCTGCAGAGTCAACCTCACTTTATGATGTTTAATCAGCGTTTTCACTAAAAATATTGAGTATGTGTAGTGTTTCTCTAACTTAGCAGGATTTGATGTTTGTGCTTGCAAGGCATTTTATTAATTCAGTCATCTACAATATGATTTAAAATGTCTGAATGTTGCCACTTCCAGGCAGGAAACATTTAAAGATGTTCTTACAGTAAGCATGAGTGTAAAAACGTGTGTGAGGAGTGTTCATTAAGTCAGACTGTGCCCACTTGTTTACTACATTCCTCTGTTGGACAAATATTTGAGATAAGGAGGACTGCTTTACCTAAAAAGGTTCATAGTGTCTGAAATGGAAGTGGCAGCCAATGAAAGTGGCAGAAAATGAAGAAAAATGGGACTGAAAGAGGGTAAGAGAAGCTAAATATGGAGAAATAAAAGGAAAGTCAGGGAAGTCAGGAGAAAAAACAGAAAAGATTATAGGAGGGGAAAAGAGGAGATAGAATAATAAATATGATTCACCTGCCAGGGAGAAAGCCACCCCCTTTTCTGCTGTTATTATTTCTCAGGCACTGTGACAGAGAGCTAATCTGAGGACGGATGGAGCTTACTTAGTCGTTAATAGCTCTGCTGACACCTCTCAAAGTGTCATGACCCCGCACATCCTCAAGTCAAGGCACAGGCTATAACCACATCCAAAACAGCATGACTTGATATTTTAGTGTATGGCCATGTTTGATTGTCAATTTCCTGCAACAGAAGGAATATTTATTTTTTATCTTAACTCGTTTTCAGGCTGTTTGGTGAGTACGGAGTAAGTGAAAGAGTTCGAGGCAGAAAAGAGAAAAGTGGCATCTCTACTCTCTTTCATTGGTAATGGGGCTCATTTTTTACATTTTTGTTTTTCCCCTTAGACTCCCTCCACTGTTTGTCTTTTCGGGTCTGGAGAGAGGTGCTTTTGTTTAGTACTTATACTTAATGTCATGTTTCATGTACATTTGGATGAAACTAGAGACAACACGTCTCTATTCACATAATATTGTAGAGTGAAATTATAATACAAAAGTTATAATACAAAAGTAACAAATATGTTCAAACATTAAATTTTCTAATGTATTCTGAAGTAGCCTGAAGTAGCTCTAAAACTGTGACAAACGTGTATAAAAAGGAAAAAGTGACTATGGACAGTGACTGGATGGACAATGACTCAAGTACGGAATGGCAGGACTCAATATTAATTAAAAGTGTCTCAAGATGGGGGATTATCGCTGAAGTTCAGCTGCTTTTGGGATTTCTTCTGTCCTGAAGGAAAGAAGCACGGCTGGGTAATAGTTTCTTCTGTTCAAATCATTGACATTCAGCAGCAGTTCATTAACACAGATAATTCTCTTTGGAGGCTTTAAAAGCTTATATGTGAATCAGCTTTAAGATGAACCGCAAAATGTCATCAAAGTCAGACTTTTAAAAAATGCCACAAATAAAGACAGACATTATGTTTTCTATGCAAACTGAATCTCATATTATTGCATACATAAATAAACCAGTGGCCAGAAGGTAAAAGGGAAACAAGCAAAAAAATTGCTCATAATTATGATATCCACTGGGAAACTAAAACAGCAATTATGCTGCTTTTCAGAAGAAAATGGATGTTTAGGAAGCTGTGAAACACAAAACAACCTCAGTTGGGATAGTGTAATGTTTAATTTACTGCCATGTCCAAAAACATTGCATATGCATTATTACTATTTACTGTGTGTGTCCATAGCAACAGTACTTCAAAGCAATAATGTAATATCGTTCTCATTTTTAAGCCATTTGTAAGTACGGCTGGAAAGCCCTGATATTTTGGTCTTTAGACCATTGTTCGGTAACTGTGAGAGTTACAGTGACTTGCACATGTGTCTTGTACATAAACTATAATAGTTTAGTGCTCTTCCCCTCGTGTAAGCTTGGGCTAGCTTTGGTAGCAAGAAACCTCCATC
This sequence comes from Telmatherina bonti, assembly GCF_933228915.1. Lineage (NCBI taxonomy): Eukaryota > Metazoa > Chordata > Actinopteri > Atheriniformes > Telmatherinidae > Telmatherina > Telmatherina bonti. Next base: position 20,098,110 of record NC_136612.1, read on the forward strand.
TGACCTCAATCCCCTCCCACTGTGGGTCACTGTCTTGCCCAGTCAGGCAGCTCAAGGGTTGTCACACGAAGCTGCAATCCAACTGGTGCTTAGTCCTCTTGCTGGTTGGTTCCCATGGCCTACTGTGATTAGCCTTGCTATTCATACCCCACCAAAGCTACTCTCTCAAGCTCTCTGGCTCCTTAGTCGCTCTCCCCAAGGATGTGAGTGGTTAAATAATCTGGACTGCAAATCTTCTTAGCACACTTGTGTCAGGCAAGGCAGGCACTGCCTGTGTGAGGCAATCAGCAACCAATGCAAACCAAATCAGTTGATTTCACTTTTATTAATAATTTTACATTCATACATCAAATTGTACATTTAGATATGCTACAAACATCATGTTCTCATAATTTATAGATAATTATAGATAGATAGGGTTTGCCTTTAAAACAAATTTCTTTCATTTAATATGCGTGGAACTCTACAAAATCACATTCATTTTTTTTTTATTTTGCCTTTTAGGTCAAACAGAGACTGTAGACATTGAACCATGGTGAGGTAGTCAGCTACTTCCAGCAAAAGGTAGCAAGATGCCCACTTTACATATTGTAGTGTAAATGTGTTTTCATATTTTTTCTAAACTCTAAGTAGAGAATAAAGCAAGCTTTCTTCAAGAGTAACTGACAGTAGTGCACGTATTTTGCTTTGATTTTGTCTTGCCGTAATAGGTGTGTTACATCACATGGGAGTATGTGGATTATACGGAGGAGATATTGGTTCTTTCTGAGTACATTTAGAAGTGGGTTCTCAATTGTAAATTATGTTAAAAGCCCATTTGATGTGGAGCCATTCTCTACCTGTCAGTCTTTCTCAGTCTTTCTCTCTTTCTCTTCTTCTTCTTCTGTTTACCTGTGCCACACAAATTTTCAGTCATAAATGGGAAATTTTCTGGGACCATGTAGAATTGAGAAAAGTTGAATTTAGCAAATGCACTTGTACACTTCATAAAAATGACAGTTTAATTGAGTTTAGTTAAGATGGTGTATGAATTCTGTTCTGCAATTGGCCTTTTGAATAAAACTTATTAATATTACAACAAATCCTTTCAAATCATAAAATACTCAATTTATTGGGCATATTTTTGGAGTACTCACCACCCAGGCAATTTTGAAAATTTGAAGCTGTAATTAGTAGATTAACATTATGAAAGTGTCTGTGTCAGAAGTTAAAAAAATAAATAAATAAATAAACTGAAAATGTATAAACACCAGACGTGGCGCAAAACTTACAATGGAATTACCAGTAACAAATATGTTGATGGTAGTAGAAATCATCATGTGCCCTCTCAGAAAGAGTCATAAAAAGTAGCAGGACCTTAGACAGCAGTGATTTGTGCGGCTTTTAAATGCTTTGTAGCTTCTTCTTCATTGCTCCTGTTGCTGCTCAACACTGCCCTCATGGTTTCTGGTGGTACTGCATCATTTGCTCTGCTGAGGTGCACATCAGCAAGCTCTCTAAAAAAATTATCTAAATAACCCTGAAATGAACTAATTGCTCTGTCTATATGCTTAAAAAACAATGAAAATGAATAAATAAATCAACAAAAAAAAGAACAAATGAGATATTTTTTAACAAGTCCAATGTTGGCATTTAATGAGTTTAGAGATTTTTTTTTTTTTTTCAATAAAATTTTATACGGTGTGTACCAATGTGAATGTTGCATATTTTAATGTGAATTTTGGTGGTGTCTACATAATCATGTGCATTCAACATTTAGAGCTTAATAAAAACCAAGAGTCCTCAACTTACAAAGACATACAAAGAGTAAAGGTGAGGGTCAAGGGATATCTCTCTGGCTTCTGACACATACAGATCTAACATGTTAAAGTCTCCTTTCTCCCTCCCAATACAAAAGCCATTAATAATGTCAATAATAAAACATCACCTTCCTAGTTCTAACCACTGAAAACAATTTTATACAGAGGAATTAAATGAAGAAAGTCTAAATCTAGCATGGAGGCTTATACACATAGCAGTATGGCAAGTGCAATGGAAGAAGCATGAATAAGAATTTAATTTGGTAGTATCAAAGTGTGCACAAAGATGGAAGGAATGACTTCAGGTAAAACAGATAAACAGATTAGGAGACAAGGGAGGAAGCACTAACCTCTTTTAGGATGCTCACACAAAGGGTTTATATATTTGTTTCTAAGGCACTGATCATCAGTTGAAAATGAAGGTGCACAGTGTGGCAGCATGTCTGATAATACTGCAGAGCCACACAGTGAATGCAGGATTGTTGGGTGACTGACAAAACTTTGAACTTAAAAACACATACTGTTGTTTTGTTTAACCAATAGCTTGTTTCATGATTGCTCTAGTTTAAACCAGATGTGTAAATTTACAGACAACATAAAAAAGGTCATCATACCTAAAAGAAACTAACAAAAAACTGTAGATTCAGACTTACACCTACAAACAGTTATGCACCCTAACCAACAGAATCATTCAGAATAACATTGTTATTTTTCAGCAGTGTTTTAACTGTGCATCTAGCTAGTACACTTCTATGTGTCACAGCAGACCTGTATGACCTATATGGAGATTTAGGCTGGGGAATTTGATTCACCAAAACCAAGACTTGAACCACTTCCACCATTTTCTTCAACTGTTTCATTACTGTACAAAAAAGAAATGATCAATTTCTCAAATACATCATATCATGCTTTGGTTGGGCCCCTGGAATAACTGTAATGTATGCTTCTCACATAATCCACAAATCCAATAAACTCACTGACTTGTCAGAGTACCGGCTTCAGCTCTCACTCTTCACATCCAGCCTAAAGGCTGCCAAGATAGACTTCTATCAGAACAAGATCCGCAATGCTCCTAACGCACGACAGCTATTCATGGCATTCAACTCTCTTCCCTCTCCTCCTCCTGCTCAGTCACCAGCCATGCTGACCGCAGAAATGTTTGCATCCTTTTTTTACTGAAAAGGTTACTACCATCAGTAATCAGTTCTCTGAGCCTGACCAGCTCAGTCCACCACATCCAGCTAGTGGTGTTTCATTTTGCTCCTTCCGCACTCTGAATGAAAGTGAAGTCCTAAAACTTCTACAAAACTCTAAACCCACTACCTGTGCACTTGATCCAGTCCCTACCGACATCCTGCAGAGCATTTCTCCTACAATCAATACTGCAGTAACTCATATTATCAACTCCTCTCTTGAATCTGGGGTCTTTCCCTCTGTCTTCAAGCAAGCTTGGGTCACCCCGCTGCTGAAGAAAGCCACACTCGACCCAGCCCAGGTTGAAAACTACCGGCCGGTCTCACTGGTGCCTTTCTTATCTAAACTACTAGAGCATGCAGTCTTCAGCCAAGTCTCACAATTCCTCCATGATGAAAACCTTTTTGATCCATATCAGTCTGACTTTAGCCAAGGCCATTCCACTGAAACTGCTCTCCTGTCTGTTACCGATTCCCTCCGGCTTGCCAGATCCACTGGTCAGTCCTCAGTCCTGGTCCTGCTGGACCTGTCTGCTGCTTTTGACACAGTGAACCATCAGATTCTCCTCTCCACACTCTCTGAGCTTGGCATCTCTGGATCTGTCCTCTCCTGGTTCTCATCCTACCTCTCAGGAAGATCCTTCAGGGTATCCTGGCGAGGAGAAGTGTCCAGCTCACATGAGTTGAAAACAGGGGTGCCTCAAGGGTCAGTGCTCGGCCCTCTTCTCTTCTCAATATACACCTCCTCACTTGGTGCAGTCATAAGTTCTCACAGCTTCTCCTATCACCGCTACGCTGATGACACTCAGCTTTTCCTCTCCTTTCCTCCAGATGACACAACCGTCTCAATGAGAATATCAGCTTGCCTTGCTGATATCTCGGCATGGATGAAGGCTCGCCACCTTCAGCTCAGTCTGTCCAAGACAGAGCTCATTGTCTGCCCAGCCAATCCTTCCTTACATCCGCAATTAAGTGTGAAGCTTGACTCTGTCACACTTGTTCCTACACCTGCTGCCTGGAATTTTGGGGTCATGGGTGGATGACCAGTTGACCTTTAAGGTCCATGTTGCCTCGGTTGCCCGTACCTGTCGATATGCTCTCTACAACATCAAAAGAATCAGACAGTACTTGACAGAACATACGACTCAGCTTCTGGTTCAGGCTCTGGTCATCTCACGCATCGATTACTGCAATTCCCTACTGGCAGGTCTGCCTGCATGCTCTGTTAAACCTCTGCAGATGATCCAGAATGCCGCAGCGCGTCTGGTTTTTAACCAACTGAAACAAGCTCATGTCACTCTGCTGCTAATCGCTCTTCACTGGCTTCCGGTTGCAGCACGCATCAAATTCAAAGCCTTGCTTCTGGCTTACAAATCAATAACTCAAACGGCTCCCGTCTACCTTCACTCCCTGATCCAGGCCTACAATCCCTCTCGACAGCTATGTTCCACCAGTGAAAGGTGCCTCGTGTTACCACCACAACGTGGGACTAAATCACTAGCCAGACTCTTTTCTTCTGTTGTGCCACGATGGTGGAATGATCTCCCAAACTCTGTCTGCTCTGCAGAGTCCCTGTCTACTTTTAAGAGCAAGCTGAGGACTCAGCTCTTCAAGGAGCACTTCAACACTTAGTATAGATGTATTTATTGGAAAGTTGGAGAACTTATGCTGGGCGGACACTGTGCAATTTCGAGGTGATTTCACCACGATTTTGCTTTCACAGACCACGCGGAAACATCGTGGAAACATCGTAGCGTTGGGATGTCCGGTCGGGAGGTCTTGAGCCGTACAGTGTGAGAACACTCACGAGGAAGGATTAATTGCTGCTACGTTCTAACGATGATGCTGCGACCTCCCGATCAAACTTCTGGCATGTCAGAAATTTTTGCCGTCACTCATACAGTGTGAGTGGTGTTACGTCACGATTCTATGTTCGCACCTGCACAGAAGATACCGGTGGAGCTTTAAACAATGACGGGCAACCCCAACTTCAGATGTGTGCGGTGGACATAGCTGCTAGAAGAGAGATTAGTAGAGCTATGGAGAGAACACGAGGTTTTGTTTTGTTTTACGTTTCAGCACATAAGACACACAACTGCAACAACTTGCTGCCTGCTCGCCATCTTGTCAGGCACGCTGTGTTTGTCATAGGAACTAGGAACATTTGTTTTTCGTTGTTCACACTCGAGCACGTCATGCCGTCACACACCGACTGACGCCGACAACTAGTCGTGGTTGTCAATAATCGTGGCTGACAGGAGTCGAACAGTATGAGTACACATGTCATAGGGTCAAATAGAGTACAAGTGACAAACCCGGTCGTGCAGTGGGAGCATTTCCCCGACAGATTTCTAAAATTGCAGTGTCCGCCTGGCATTAGCCCAGTTCTTTGCAACAAACTTTATGATATTAATTCTTTGTATTGTAACATAGGTGACATTATATGGTGGGAAGGGAGTAAACCAAAAAAAAAAAAAAAAAAAAAAAAAAAGCCTGTAGCACTTCATGTAAAGATCTGCATCCAAGTGGACAGTTCACTAGCATCTTCCCACAATGTCCTCTACTGTTTGATTTTGTGCTTGTGTTGTTCTCACTCATATGTAAGTCGCTTTGAATAAAAGCGTCTGCTAAATGACTGTAGAATAGAATAGAATAGAATAGAATAATGTTTTCAGAATTTGAGTAAGAGCTTAATTTTCAGATGTTTCATTTACTGTAAATAGTCTATACAGTTCTCCCACCACAGCTTTTCTTTTGTTCTCTTCCTGCAGTGGGTTTAACAGAAACGCTTTACCCCTCTAAGCAAGTTTACATAACTATAAGTGATAAGACTTACCATTGTGAATGGATAAACATTGTGACATAATGAGCCAGGGGCAACTGCCTAGAAACAGACCCAAGCACACAAAAACACACACCCAGACTGGCTGTAAAGGTCATGCATCTCCTGATTGATAATCTGATATTGGCTTTGATATCATCACGTCAGTATACAATCAAGCAGACAGAGCCAGTTACTGAGAGCTGTACTGCACAAACCTGCAGCAGCCATCCCGAGAATACGTTTCATGTGAATGTATGGTGCTCACATTCTTTGTATATGTAAAATGTGCCTCTGACTTGGAAGTGCTCGTACCAGTTCAGTGCAGAGGTCTCACAAGCACCAGTATTTCAAACTCAATTAAAACAGCGTCTTCTTCTCTGAAACCACATTGTGGAGCATGTCAGCAGGACACAGGAGGAATGGGCAAACTTTCAAACCCCTACAGAGACACAGCGGGGGCAAAACGCTGTGCTTTGACCATGGTGAAACAAAACACTGAGTAAAAGGAGATCGTAGAAGGCTAAACCATTTACTCAAAACATACAAACCGGATTCCAAAAAAGTTGGGACACTTTAGAAATTGTGAGTAAAAACCGAATGCAATGATGTGGAGGTTCTGAATAATATCTTATTCAGAATACAACATAAATCACAGGTCAATAGTTTAAACTGAGAAATTGTATGATATTAGGAAAAATATGCTCATTCAAAATTTCATGGTGTCAACAAATCCCAAAAAAGCTGGGACAAGAACCTATTAGAGGCTGGAAAAAGTCATTTGAGCATACAGCAAACACCTGGAAGACCAATCAGCACTAATCAGGTCAATTGGCAATATGATTGGGTATAAAAAAGTGCTTCTCAGTTTGGCAGTGTCCCTCAGAAGCCAAGATGGGTAGAGGATCACCAATTCCCACAATGTTGCGTAAAAAGATAGTGGAACAGTATCAGAGAGGTGTTACCCAGCGAAAAATTGCAAAGAGTTTGCAGTTGTCATCATCAACTGTGAATAATATCATCAGAAGATTCAGAGAATCTGGAAAAATCTCTGTGCGTAAAGGTCAAGGCCGGAGAACCATACTGAATGCCTGTGATCTCCGGGCCCTTAAACGACACTGCATCAAAAACAGGAGTGCTACTGTGAAGGAAATCACAGCATGGGCTCAGGAGTACTTCCAGAAACCATTGTCAGTGAACACAATCCACCGTGCCATCCGCCGTTGCCAGCTGAAACTCTATTCTGCAAAGAAGAAGCCATTTCTAACAAAGATCCACAAGCGAAGATGTTTACACTGGGCCAGGAGTCATTTAAAATGGAGTGTGGCAAAATGGAAGACTGTTCTGTGGTCAGACGAATCACGTTTTGAGGTTCTTTTTGGAAATCTGGGGCGCCAGGTCATCAGGACCAAAGAGGACAGTGACAACCCAAGTTGCTATCAACGCTCTGTTCAGAAGCCTGCATCTCTGATGGTGTGGGGTTGCATGAATGCGTGTGGCATGGGCAGCTTGCACATCTGGAACGGCACCATCAATGCAGAAAAATATATTCAGGTTCTAGAGCAACATATGCTCCCATCCAAACGTCGTCTCTTTCATGGAAGACCCTGCATTTTTCAACAAGATAATGCCAGACCACATTCTGCATCAATCACAACATCATGGCTGTGTGGGAGAAGGATTCGGGTACTGACCTGGCCAGCCAACAGTCCAGATCTTTCACCTATAGAAAACATTTGGCGCATCATTAAGAGGAAGGTCAGACAAAGAAGACCCAAGACAATTGAACACTTAGAGGCCTGTATTAGACAAGAATGGGAGAACATTCCTATGTCTACACTTGAGAAGCTGGTCTCCTCAATGCCCAGACGTCTGTTGAGTGTTGTAAGAAGAAGGGGGGGTGTCACACAGTGGTGAAAATGGCCTTGTCCCAACTTTTTTGGGATTTGTTGACACCATGAAATTTTGAATGAGCATATTTTTCCTTAATATCATACAATTTCTCAGTTTAAACTATTGACCTGTGATTTATGTTGTATTCTGAATAAAATATTAGAAGTTGGCACCTCCACATCATTGCATTCAGTTTTTATTCACAACTTTTTTGGAATCCGGTTGTATGTAAAAAAGAGAAATGTAGTCTGGGATAGCTTCAAATTTCACAGCTGTAAGCATGAAACATTTTCCATGGCGCCACAGAAATATGATACACCCATGCTTCCTATTTCTGACCTAATTTCTCTCCATTTTAATCTATAGCCAACTCTTATTAAGTGTCACACATGAAATTTAATCTAATTATTTGTAGCACACTTCTACGTCCTGTATTGATTTCCAATTTATCATCAATCTATTCCTTGCAGTTCTACTAAGTGTGTCCTTCACCCTCGTAAATATAAAAGCTCTGTGTCACATAAAAAAAGGCGCAGAAATGCTTTTCTAACCCTCAGCTAAGATGCACTAGCTGTTCACCTCAAGCTGTCAGGAAGGAGACTGATGCTGCTGCTCGGCACCCCAGAGGTCATGTAGCCATATTTCGACACTGCAGCTCAACCTTGGCAGATACAGTAAATTTCATTCCCTTCTGCCCTGCTGTATGTCTTCAGTGTGTAATGTCCATTTTAAGCCATCTTTCCTAGTGTTATACTGTATGTCACATAAGTCTGAGAGAGACAGAGACAGACACACGAGATAAAGGAGAGAGCAGATATTAATTTAGTTTGACGCGTGTGAAATATGTGTTCACATCCCTGAGGGAAAGGTTTATAAATTGGAGTTTCAACAAGAGTTTATCTCAGAAGTAGAACTTTGAAGATGTGCTTGGACTTGCAAGAGTTGGGCGTAAAGAAAATGATTCTTTAGTGTTTAAGTGAAAACCCTAAATACCAAAGATCATTAGTGCCAGATTGTGATGAAAATATGAATGGGGGAGGTTGTTTGGTAAAATGCAAGTGGAGGTTTAAAATAACACCTATAAGAGGACAGATTTTAAAACAACGATACAATATACGTTGGAGCTGAGAGTGACTACTTTAGCGTGAGCTTGCAGATCCCACAAACATGTCACAGCGTGAATTTATCCACCATGACTTATTCTGTTGCTGTTTTCACAACAATATCAACTCTAAATAATAATCTCAGTGTTAATGTAACTGGTAATACGTTCTCACCACAGGTAGTAAAGCTGGTAGAAAAAGTAAGCCATTTTTTTATGTTGGAAATTATCTAGTTATTATCTAGTTATTTATAATTGTATAAATATTTATTATAGATTATAATATTATAATAATATTATTATATAATATTATTATAATATTATTGTATCATATTATGTAATATGATATATTGTAATTATCTAGTTATTTCATTAAAAATGTTACATATTACTACATCTTCACAAGAAGAAAGTAGTCTTTACCAGTTCATATTTGGAGACTGATCATTGAGTCCCTTATGATTGGTTCATCTGCTGTCCTTTTTACTGACTGTCTAGGTTAAAAAAAAAAAAGACAATATATATTCTTCCTTTTGTCTACGCTATGTTAAAAATCTTCTCTTTCTGGTTTAGCTGATGACAAGGCCCCTCTGTTTGAGAAAGCAGACTTATTGGTTATGTCCACATACAAATCAAAGCTACCCTTAATGGTTGTGATGGCAACAGCATGTGAATAGTTAACCTGGTGTCCCTGACAGTATGGCCATATTGTAATGAGAAATTAATTAGGCCTAGATTATGACAGCTTTCTAAATGAACAAGTAATTTTGATTTTCAATTCTAACCAAGAGACAGAGCTGAGTGGCTTGATCCAACTCTCGATCGTATCGATACCAAGGTTAGTAACACTGTCTGTGAGACTGATATTTTTCTTGCAGAGGGCTTTTCAGTCAAATCGAAAATAATATGAATGAGAGCCAAATTTTCCTCTGTTGACTTAATTTTCTTAAACAACTATGTAATTAAAGGGAAAAATAGTTATTTTAAAAATTTGTTTTGGATCTTTTATTTTAAATTATTTACAAATAAAAGAAAAAGCCTACAATTTATATTTCTTACTTCTGCCTCTTTTTGTTATTAAAGGATATTTTGTTGGAAAAAAATCCCTGTTTTGTGTTTTATTATGATCATTACCATGATCAATAATTAAAAACAAAATTGGTATTGGTATTGGTAATGGTATCGGCGTTGGGAATGCAGTGGATTTACTTGGTATTGGATCGATACAAAACTTTGCAGTACCGCTTAGCCCTACCAAGTGCTGTTATTGTCTAAATCCAAACAGGAAGTGTTGTTGTGGGATTGACTGAATCTAACTATTATATATATATATATATATATATATATATATACACATACACACACATACATATACACATATACATACACGCACACATACATGTATATATACATACATATATACATATCTATAGACATACATACACATACATATACATGTATACACACACATACACACCCACACACATAAATATATATACACCCACACAAGCCAACTCTAGATTCATGGTCCCTGTGGAGAACAAAACCATTGACTGTCAGAAGGACCAGAAACTAGCAGTTAAATTAAAAAGACAGAAAGAGAGCTACCAGCTGTTAATGAAAAAACTTGCTGGATGACTCAGTGACTGTGACACATGCAGAACATTCATGCAGAACATTTAGAGTGGAACGTGTTCAGAGAAGAGTGATCATGCCAATGTGACCCCGTCCACCCACGGCTAGAGGCAGGCCAGGAGAACCCAGAGATCCGGGTAACTGACTGTCACCCCCAGGCACAGACCCCAACCACCCCACTCCGGAGCCAGTCATGTATCCGCCCAGGAGGTGGCGAAGGAGGTCCCCAACCAGAGTCCCCTGCAGTCAGGGGGAACAGGCCCAAGCAGGCCCAGGACGGCAAGGGCCGACCCCGCTGGGCACTGGCCACCCAGGGTAGACAGAGCGCAGGCCCCAGGGCCCCAAGAGCCCGAGAGCAGCCCCTGCCCCCGCAGGCAGAGGGCACAGCCCACACCGATGGAGGACCAGGATCCCCAGACCACCACCTAGCGGCAGCCAGGTCGCACCCGAGTGCACTAGCTGCACTCCCTGGGTACAGGACACCCCCCCCCCCCCCCCCCCCCCCCCCCCCCCCCCACCACCACCACCACCAAACCACCCCTCTGCAATCCACACACATCCCCCATCACATACACAACCCCACCTCTACTCACTCACCCATACCAAGTCAAAAACCCCAACCCACCCCTCCACCCCATCCCGCCCCCACACACACTCACATCCCGCCACCCCATCCCTCTACTTCCACCCAACCACACATGCCCCACCAAACACCCCTCCACCCCCCCCCCCCTCCAAACTTCACCCTCACTCACACATCTCACTCAGCATATACACACACCCACCACCCACCCCCCCACACACACACACCCTCACCCCTCCAACACAGGCACACCCCATTACATACAACCCACCCACCAACATACCCCTCCACACACACACACACACACATCTACCTATCCGCACACATCCCTATCCCCTCACCCCCCCCCTACCCACCTATATCCCCAACCCTAATCCCCCCCCCCAGCCATCCCACCATCCATCTGTAACCCTATACACCCGCTCCCACACATCCTCACCTCACCCTTCCATCATTTCCCATGTGAGATGCCCCAGTGGGGGCAGAGGACAGGATCAGGGCCCCCATAACTACCTCCCACCACTCCCAGCGCTCCCCCCACCACCTCACAGATGCAGCTGACCCAGCACCCCCCCAGGGCCAGTGACAACCCTCCTTCAGCCAGGCCAGCCTAGACTTAGGTCTAATGGATGGCACTCTTCCCCCACCCGTACTCTCATCCACATACGTTCTGCAAAGCATCTGTCGAAATCTTTTTTTTAAATAAACTCATGCTTGAACATTGTTTCAGCTCATGGCTGAGCTTATTCCAAAGCCTCACACCACCAACCAAAATGCACATCCTCTTCAACATAGTTCTTACACTCCTAGTTTTGAAGTTAAGGTTTTCCCTGTAATTATAGTCCCCATCTCTATCAGTAAGAAAATTCTGTATATTATTTGGAAGTTGTTTGTTTCTGACTTTATACATTAATTGTGCTGTACGAAATTCTACCAGATCTGGGAGTTTTAATTGACAGGAGTTCATAAATAGCTCATTAGTATGGTCCCGAAAACCTACTTTATGCACCATCCTAATGGCTCTTTAATGGTGTGTGCACAGTGGTCAGAGGGAGGATTTGTAAGTGTTCCCCAGATTTCCACACAGTAGTTCAAGTATGGCAATATAACAATACAAAATATGCAATGCGTTCGTATTCAATAGATATTTAGCTTTACAAAGAACTGAAATACTTTTATTTAGCAAAGCTTGAACATGTTGGATGTGCAACTTCCAGCTGATCGATTGTCACACCCAGAAACCTAATTTCCTCCACTCTGTCTACATTTACACCGTCTAACACAATTTTTACTTCTCTGTTACATATACGATTCCCAAACAACATAAATTTTGTTTTTTCCAAATTTAGAGACAGTTTGTTTACATCAAACCAATTTTTAGTTTATCTTATTCAGAGTTGATATCTTCCATGAGCTGCTGTTAGTTCTCACCTGAACAGAAAATATTTGTATCGTCTGCAAACAATACAAATTGTAGCTTTTTAGATACTTTACACATATCATTTATATATGAAATAAAGAGCTTCAGTCCCAATACTGACCCCTGGGGATCTCCACAAACAATGTCCAAGCATGAAGACTGAAAGTTGTTTATTTTCACAAATTGTTGCTTCTTACTCAAATAGCTCCTCATCCATTGTAAAACCACTCCTCTGATCCCATAATAATATAATTTCCTAAGTAATATATCATTATTAATTGTATCGAATGCTTTTTTTCAGATCAATGAACACACCAACTGCCCAACTGCCGCTTTCTTTTTATTTTTCATAGTTTCATGCTCAAGAATAGCATCTGCCCCGATACTCATATATTCTCAATTTCTCACCACTTGTACTAGTAGTACTTTACAGGACGGCATTAGGAGTCATACTGCAATGAACTACTGAGCACTATGGGCATTTAGAGGATTTGAAGTGCAAAACACGCAACAGCCCAATCATTAAAAAAAATACATTATCATTGTACATTTCTTTAAACAAGTCACAAATAAAAACTCTGTTTGACACTTTGTGCATTATAAATATATTTTTCACGTGACGTAATATATCCGTGAAAACACACCATGTAAAACACAGTTTATGAAAACTGAAGGTGCCTTTCTCAGGGTGTTAGGAAAGGTACCAGCTGTCCCCAGAGTGCTTATAGGGACTACTTGTTCTTGTGAGGCAGTGCACGTGAACACATACAAATGCATATGAGGCTGTCAGTGTGTATATATGGTTGCAGATACTGCACCCACACATACACTTTGTATTCATGTCGAAGTTTTTCTGTGCTTCTCCCGATATACACCCACATGTACATCTCTCACACATGCTCACACACATTTGGATATTCCTCAACACACCATGTTTCTAGTGCTGGATAGAGGTTGTCATGGGAACACGTCTTTGACAGTTTTTTCAGCTCACAGAAAACACACAAAAACCCAGGAGGCAGAGAAAGTAGAAGCGTTACAAAGAGAAAAGAAGGGCTGCCTTTTTTTTTTTTTTTTTTTTTACAAAGAATGTCGTACAGCTGAACAGATCTAAATTCCTGTTAACGGAGTAACAACAAGCTCCTTTCCCATTTGCGATAGTATGTGGCATTAATGATGTTTTCAGTCTGTTAAAGTGATTGGTCATTTTTCTGTTAATATGCCTCATCTTTTATTCAGACATACCTGTAAAAGCAACAAAGAGAAGAGCCAACGTGTGTATGTCATATTTATAACCAACAAGAAATTGGGCAGTGCATGCAGCACAGTATAATATACTAGTCCTGTCATGACAAGTTATGAACCGTCATGAATTACCACAACAATCCCTGTTTCTGCACCCAGCACACAGAGTAGCTGTGTGAGACATAGCAGCTGAAAATATCACTTTTCAATATTTTATTGTTTATTGAACAGTCAATCCTGGAACAGTCAGAGTGTACTTCGCCTGACAGTGGTGTGTCCAAACTGTTACTGCTCTTTGACAGAAGAAATACAGCACCACTGCAAAGTCATTTTAGAAATAAAGTTTTTGCCAGAAAAATTCACATTAAGTTCACAAACATAGAGTATTGCGTCACAAAAAAAGCAAGCTTATATGACTGATGTATGATTAGATCCCAGAAGCTGCAACTGTCAAGTCTTTCATTTGGTTCAGAGACTGATCAACATATTACTCATTGCTGCAGCTGATTATTGTAGATGAAACTGGGCTTAAAGACTGGCTAATGCTGCTGTTCAAACATGTGTCTTCTTGTAAGTGACACCAAAAAGGTCCAAGCAAGTACGATTTCAGTCACAAAATGTTACAGACAGCCCCAAGAAAGTAACTCACGCATGACACCAAGACGTTCAGCTGCGATCAGATTAATGAAAAGCAGTGCGTGTCTGAAAAGGGCCTTACCCTCTTGATAAATGAACATGGTTGCTGGCTGCCTGCTCTACATGACTTCACAGTTCTAGCCAGAAGCCAAAGCAACCGTGACTTGCTCGCACTTTCTAAACTGCATACAGGGTTTTTTGAGATTGATGAAAACTTCCTAGACTGTAGTTTGTTAGTTACTTTGACTTTGATGATCATTTCTGAAATTTCATTTTCCTTTATATTTACCAAGGCAGGATTCACACAGACGGGATAGTTGCTATTCCATGATCAACCTAAATATGCATATTTTAAAGCATCAGGAATTTCCAGCTTGGATTATGTGAAACACTTTTTTTCTTTTTTTCAGTACATTGTCTGAACACTTTGTGCTGAACCACTATTTTGGTAGTGCATATTTTCTGGCCTGCATCTTGTCAAGTATTGTTGTTTGTGTCCTTAATTACCCAGTGGACTTGCAACCTTCCTTCTGCCACACTATGTTGAGCAAAATGACATGTCAAGCAAGCACAGAAGACATGTGATTCTCCTACAGTAAAGGAAACGAAGAGTCATTTTCTCCATCTATCCATCTGGTGGTTTCTGTCAGATATGGACGACTGTATCATACACACTCAAAACCTGCTGCTACATCCACAGATACTAAGAAATCACATCATTGTGCATGAGATCAAAGAATCTGCTTGCATATTGTTTTTATTTATCCTGTATGCATATGTATGTCTGTGTCTGAAGAATGATTAAACACTATTTTTATCCACACTTAATTGGACACGCATGATGGGCATCATATCATTTTTGGTTCTATGAGTTGATTTTCTAGTCTCACATAATCTGTGTTGAGTTGACTCACTCTTTGCCTCAGCTATGTTCTGTGTGCTAGGGAATGTTACAGAAATAAAACATGTCTTTAATAGTTTAATTTATGCATAGTAATTTGGATTTCTTTTTTTTCTTATTTTCTTTTTATTCCTGAGGCATCTGAGAAAAACAGCAAACAAATATATAAAAAGAAACTGAACAACAAGACTTCTCAGAGTCCACGCTATCACCATGGAGCAGTGTTTGTGTGCCCAATGCATTCTAATAGACCAATTTTATTTACTGCACAGGACAATGACAAAGACGAGGGCTAAAAATGGCCCTATAAATCTGCTATAAACAGCTTTTAATCAGGTCAATTCTGTCATTTTTTTAGTAAATAGTGTTAAAGCCAAATAAGTTGTTTACAATGCTTTTCAAAACTGTAAAGTACAGTAATGATAATTAGCAACGATAACTCGTGCTTTTCTGTCAGAGGAGGTGGGGCTCTTATTGAAACTCAACTTTTCTGAAGTTTGCCTGGACATGTTTGTGAAGAAAGCTGGTGAGACTTGAAGTTGACCTACTTCTGGATTAACAGAGACTAGTTCAGCCTCCTTTCCACTACTAACCATCTACTAAACTAGACTCGGTTTTGGTCATTTCCATTTAAAAAAAATCACCAAAATTTCAGTGTGAATGTTATAATAATACTGTCCAAAAGTCTTGGATATAAACAAAAAGGAAATCAAGAACATGTGATATCTGTTGCTCGCTAATTTTTTCATCAGACTCAATGTGAAGTGAGCTTAACATTGTCATTGCAGAGGCAAAGAGCAGACAGGGATGTCATGTTTAGAACCAAAAAACTTTATTTGTGAGACACAAAGAGTCCAGAGAACTGGTAGGAGGTATGAGCAGGCAGACAGATGATCTTAGGCTCCTCAGGTTGATTTAGAGGGCCTGGAGATGCAGACAGGGCTCAGGACCAGGAGGGGAGGTCTTATCAACAGATTTAGGGATCAAAAGCATGAAGCAGGATTCTCTAAAAGGAAAATGCTTATATTAGGCCAGATAACAGGAGCGAGACAAAAATTCCCCAAAATACTGTAGACCAGACACCACATGTTGTTAGTTCTACAATCTAGTGTCAGATGAAGAAAGGACTGTGGTAGATATACTGCTGGTGTGATGGGTACGGTAAACGGCAGCTGTGCCTTAGGAATCTGTCAGCAGAGGAAACAGCCACACCCACACACAACACAACACATTAGGGAAAGGGAAGGGTAGAAACTAAAGGGCAGACAACTTAGTCCAGAAACCCATGACCAAGATATCTTGAAAAGGTTGGTGGTGTTGTAGTAGCTTTAATGACTCATCCAGTAACATCACTTCTTGCCCAATCAGTGGCGGTAGTCTACAAGTCATTTTGCACTCACCTCAGCTGGCTTGAAAAACTGGTTGTTTGTGCTAGAAAAAAAAGTACATGGTATGGGCGCTACTACCCAATGAATAACCTCAAAAACCAAGCTTATTTGAGCTGAATAGATTACAGTGGAATAGGAACATGTGTTAACATCTGTTGGTTAAGTGTTTACTGTAATAAATTGCTTGTTTGCATGTGGCTAATGCTAACTCCAACTGAGCAGGCTAATGTAGGGTGTGAAACATGTATATCAGTGCAGTTAACAAACTTTTCAAAAGACAAAACCATTTGCAGGACTGTCATAGTGTTGTCTCGTGTGCTGAAATGAAGAATTCACCAAGAACATTACTTGTCTGGCATTGTAAAGGTTTAGGTGTTGGGTCAACAGCATTGTAGCTTTAGCTAAAAGTTAGCTCATTCTCTGTTTTGTAGGTTCATGTGGAGATGGAGTGGAAGGTAAGACTTTTGGGAGCTGAAGCAAAGCGATGTGTGCCAGAACATGCATTGTACTTGTACAAAATCCACTTAGGTAGTTACATTATTGGGTGCCCTCCAATAAGGGCACCTAATAAAGGCCCTCCACAGTATCATGTGGTGTGATTTGCCACATTTGTGCATATATCTACATTTGAAATCTATCTGCATTAGAATTTACTGTCAGAAAAACAACATGCATATTCATAAATCACACCAACGTATGCTCATAGAAAGATGGAAGCCTGTTGCTTCTTTTGATGTTGGTGGAGATGTCCTTAGTATTCCCTCATGCCTCTGGGCTCTTCAAATGCATATGCCATGGCAAGACCCCTGAGAAAGGTCAGCACTGCTCAGAGGTCCCAATGGAGCCGCATCAGACAACACTGGGAGATCAAAAGCAAGGATGCAACCCACCAGTACGACCTCTCAGTGGGGCATTAAGGAGACTGGAGAGGAGGGGGAGAAGGAGGATGAGAAAAAACAACAGAAAGATAGCTGAAGTGAAAGAAGGGAAATGAAGATGCAGAGAGGTGGAGGTGAGCAGGAAATAGCAAAGCTCCATTTGCTGGTCTGCTTCTTCATGTCCGCTCACTCATACTTCTGCCTTATTTTATGATGCAGTGATTTACAAATGGTAACTTTTCTGCATGTGAAATCAACATTATCTGAGAAAAAATATTTTACATTCACATTTTACTTTCCCAGCTCTGTTAAAAACAACAGGTTTCTCAGGGACCATTAGTTGAAAGAGGAAACTCCTGATGAACTTGTGTGAATAAGTTGTGTCACATCTGATAGGGAAATCAAAACTTTAAAATGAAATTCAATGAGATTTTTTTTTTTTTTTAACCCATACTCTCATTTAGTGTTGTTCATTGTGCCGATTGGAATTTATCTATAATACCACAAAATGGCATCACTGAAGTTTTTTTATATTTTTAAATGTTAAATATAATCAGATATTCATCAATTCCTGCACTCTGCTCAAATTCATTTTTGAGCTGGTCTGTATCCTGCATGTCTGAAAGCTGGATTATTAAAATGAAAATGCAAGTAGAATAAGAATAAATGACAAGGCTAGCTGCTATTAGCGATACAAGCAAGTTTTTCTGATATGTAAATGTGGAGTTGACTGATGAGAGTCACAGACAGACTTAATAATAAACAGATATGACCATTAAAGGTTGAGATTGCCATGTTAGATATTGATCTCGGGAATAGTGATGTGCTTTCCACTTTCTCATTTAAAAATCTGTCCCGTTTGATTTTTCTTAGTCGGAATTTAAAATTTCCAAATTTCCAAATTCTGAATTATAATTCAATACATTGTAGAAGCCATGTTTCCAGTTATATACTGCTACTGAAACTTACGCAGAAACACATCAGTGAAGAAACTTAAAGAGAGCTTAGAATAGCTGGTAAAAATAAAATTCAAGGTTCAGCTAATCTATGCAAGTCGCTCAGTAAATGTTTGATCTTTAATCAAAAAAGACCACATAATCAATCAAACACAGATTATACAATTTTGCATCAGTCTGATTTTACCATAAATCATAAGTTGGTCTGAATTTTTTTTTAGAAATATTATTTGCAACTTTGATCCATTTTTATTTACATATTACAAATGCAAAAATATAGTTGAAAAGCCATTTCAGTATTAAAACATGACAGCTTCTGGATTATGCAGACAGTTTTACATGCTGCCTTCTTACCTTTGTTATTGCACGATTACAGCAGATATAACAGCAAAGAGGTTTTTTAGAAAGAGTGCAGATTGCCTCAAAGCCTAAGTGCCTCTTAAGAGAGACTGTCTCTGCCAGCCCAATGAATCATACAATTCAAAAGTAAAAGACAGTGACTCATGAGACTAAAACCATCCAGTTGCTGCCTGAATGCAAAAGCACAATGGTGCGAAAAGGGGGTGGGGGAGAAGAGTAGGGAGAAAGAGGGTGAAGGATAACAGCTCGATGCCTACGTCACTGATAGAAGAGAAACCAGACCCTTGGGGTGGAGTGGGATAAATAAAGGAGCGAGGAGGGTGGGTAATATAATCCACATCTCCCCTCTGCCTGTGGCTATGCTGCCTGTCATGCTCTGTTGGGCAGTGATGTCACTCATACTGTAGTGAAGCCCACTCATCCAGTCCCTCACAGACATACAGAAACATTGGAAGAGTTTAAAAAAAAAAAACACACACACACTCACACAAAATACACAATACTGTATGTTGTATAATGCAGCACACAGTGCGTCGTGACAAGTAGAGAGGAGATAAATAATTCAAGGGTTACGGTCAATTATCAAAAACTGCGTAAGGTAAATGCTTAGTAGCTGCTAGAATATTACATTTCTCATCTCTCTCACATTTGGATGCACCTTTATCCACTTAGCTGCTCAGCTCTGTGAGACGAACAGGGCACACGGATGGATAGGTACACTTTGGTTTCCTTCCATTCCACAAATAAGATTATACTGCACATTTGACCACTTTTCCTAAATATAGGATAGGAGGAGGAGCAGAGGAAAAGAAGATGATTCGCTTGGTGTCACACCAAACTATGTTCCCGTTTTCAACCCCAGTATAGTCCCCCTCAGCACCTTAGTCATTTGCCATAAATAGGCTGAGTAGCAGCCACACAAGGCAGCCGATATATTTCCTCACTATGCCTCATTCATTATTTTTTAGCTGTGACCAGGCCTTGCCTGTGTTTTGTTTTTAATGTGCACAGTGTGCTGTAAGACAGCCAGTGAAGCTTTGCTTTATTGGATCTGAAAATGCTTAACCCAGCCCATCACAGGGAAATACTGCACACTTCAGTGGGAGGCCAAGGACGCACTCACCGTGACCAGAAGAGGCTTTTAAATCACAGAGGGTGAACACTGTGTACTGCACTCTATCTGGGCTGCACATCTCATCTGTCAGGTGAATGCGCGAAAATAAAAATATAAGACTGGTGTTCGGACGATAAATAGCCTTCGTCTGATTCTGCTATCAGGTTAGAACATTGCAACATGTACATAAAACATTAAAAATGCTTTGTTTTTTCAATGCACTGGAATAAGAAAGTTTTTATTGCTTGATACAATATCATAGATTAGAAAGCTCCTCAGTGTGATGCAGGATCTATCACAGCAAACAGCAGAGGCTTCCTGAATGTACAGAATGAATGGTTAAGAATGAGTATGTAAACAACAAGGAATCATATGTGTGTTTGTGTTTAGTTGCACCTTTAAAATTCAGGACCTCTTTCATCATGATTTGTAAGAAGTTTTAAGTTGTTTGAAGAGAAGTAGAGAAGATCCTGACTTTTAAAATACTATGAAAAGACAAGAAAAAGTACTTAAAGTATTAACTTTTTAAGGTCACACAAATCCTTTTGCTCCCTTTCTATGTTGACACACTCTCCTATCACCACTACTTCTTTGGTGCTTTTCTCACCTTCTGAGCTTATCCTCACCCACCCCAGCTACCTGTGTGTCAATACTCCATGCCAGCCAGGGCATGCACAGGTGTCAAATTTCATGTCACAGAGCAACTAAAATGACTGTGGGAGGGAACACACAAAAAAAGACTTTCTAGGGTTTAGTTATGAGAATATTTCCTGTGATCACTGACAGCAAAGGGAGAAAAAGGACATCAAAAGGTTCAATCTTAACTGAGGGATGATTTTCGTGAAGCAAAAAAGTCAGCTGGTGACATGACAGCTGAATGTTGTATTGTACTGGGGGAGGTTCAAAATAATCCATTTTTAGTTCAGCACAAGTTTACATCTACCTTGTTTACTGTTTATTAACTCTTAACTGTTATTCTATGACAATGGGATGGTGTTAGGAGTGAAATTGCACATTTTACTATTCTTTTTCCAACTTTCCCTGAACACAGCGAACTCAGATGATACTGGGAGACAGTGGGAATTCATTTCAGAGCTGAACTAAAAGCGTAAAGATGTGATGAACATAAAGCAAGCCAAGTGCTTCTACGATGTCCATTTTAAAGAGTGCTGATTGGACAGAACAGTCAAGGGCAACTCTTACATTAAGCAGGTACAGTAGACATCAGCAGCAGCTAGCTGTCTGAGCTGATGCAAACTCCATTTCCAGTTTCCTCAATGGTAAACCAAAGATTTGGTAGTTGACCAGTGGATTTGTACAGGACTTTATGTTAACAAACATACAATAAAATGTGCCAAAATGGTAAATTTTCAACATTCTTTTCAGCCTTTTAGAGACATTAACTATGATTTCATAAAAGGTTTAGAGTTACAACTGTATCATTCCTAGGAAATTTTCATTTTCATGCTGAATATTTGTTTGTTTGGTTTTTTTTTGTTTCATTTAGGTGAATCTGAACACATTTTTTTTTATTTGTACCATCTTAATTTATCCTTCACCAGTAACACATATACTGATATTTGCACATCTTATAAAGTCTTACAAATTGTTCCTTTCCCGTGATTTAAAGTTAAAGGTCGTTTTTACTTAAGTGGCTTACCCAACCACCATCCTACAACCAGAACTCACAGCCTATTTTCTGTGCTTAATCAAGTTTATTTATAGCAGTATACACAGAATTAGCTATTTTTCCACTCTTTTTCTTGCTTTATATCTCATTTGTAATACAGAATAGTCCTGGCATGTTTGTCTCAGAATCCCCTGTCTGAGTTTACCACGCACTGACGTCAGGAAGCTCTCCCTATGTCTGTGCAGGCATCTCTGTCAGCTCATGAGTGGAAGAGGTGGGATGAGTGGAGGAAGAAAAAAACAAGAGGTGGGAGACGGGCTTTTTCCAGTGATATCATAGAATTTATGTGTGCTGATGCTGCAAGCAACAGGGATGCAGCAGCCTGTGTGAAAGAACACATGATCCTAACGTTTGTTTTTCTTGTTTTAAAAGTAACATCCAGGAAGGCAGATGGGGGATATCTGCCTTGTCTGGATTTGCTGAACTTGTTCATTAGTGAAGGGAAAGGTCACCACCTGATCACAGTGACAATGACAGAAACCCACACACATTCACTTCCATGGGCCGTTTAACCTTCATGTTTGTGTAGATTAGGGTACGAAACCAGTGGAAACCTACACAGACAATAGCACAGGTTTCTTCAGTTCTGCTCCTTGAGAATAGCGATCTTGCAGGTTTCATCATTTCCGTGCTCTGACACCAGATTCAAAAGATATATATTTCTTCAATAGCTCCTCCTTAGGTTCTGCACAAGCCTGCTGATGATACATCACATTTCAGCCAGATCAGCTGAACGTGACAGGAGGTAAATTGCAGAGCTCTACATTAGTAGAACACAAATAGCTGATAACAGGTAAACTTATTAATATAAGTGCAACAACATGGCTTTTCTCACAGGCTGCAGTGGTGTAATGATACAAGATGTACTTTACTGGTACAGAGCTGAGAAACCACCTTTATTGCTCTATTTAAAAAATTTTAAAAAAACATCAATGCACAGCGCCATCTGGTGGTAGCTCTGTATTGTTTCAGAGCTATTTTTCTGGTCGAGTAGTTCTGTGTTAATGAACTGGTGACCTGTCCGGTGTCCCCTGCATCTCACCTAACAGTGGCAGGGACATCTCTCCACCCTGCAATGGATTAAACAGGTATACCCAATGGATGGATGGATTATTTCACTAAAGCTTTGCTCATGTGAGTTGCTTATGACCTAACAATCCGCAACCATTTACCAAAACAACGCAGACACTTCCTTTATCTATCGAACCTACTTTGCACTTTATTTGGATTTGACTTTGTTGAACTGTAACACATAACCAACTATTGCACCCCTGCCTTCACTAGGTGCTTTGTAAAGTTTAAACCCAGTTAGCACATGATTAGCCATGCAAGAGACGAAAAGTCCTCATTTATGTGGGTGTTTGGAACTATTAGAACTAATATCTGTTAAATATTTCTTCTGGTGACAAACAGAAACATGAATGCCAAGGTAAGTCAGAGGATGAAAAATGAAATAGGGCAAGCTGTAGAGCTCAGACAAGTCAGTGTTTTTACATTAAACCCTTTAAATGGTTATAATTTCTTCTTCAGAGACTCGTTAGTATTGAATATTTACAAACATTCAAGTCAATAATTCATAACTCAAGACGTACAGCTTCATTTTCATTTAGGGGCTTTAATCCTCATGAATTTATCTGCATAATCATCATGAGGTTTGAGAATAACAGAAAAAAATGGTGCTTTTTTACTGTCCTGACTTTGACAGACAATGCAGTTTTTTGTTATAAACAAGATTCAATCTATTAACCCGGTCAAACAATTTAGCAGTAATGAAACACGAGCTGCAACTTCTCCATGAAATTGGGTTTAATAGATTGTTAAAAATAAGGCTATGATACTGTTTTAGCTAACATTGACAAGGAGGAATAACTGTTACAGTATCCAGGGAAAACCAGGTACAACAGCTAGATGTGACCAGTCTCTTGGGTTTATACAGGTGGAACATACTGCTAAGCACACATCTGTCACACACCTGGAAAAAAGATAAACACACTAAAAAAGATGCATCCTGTTTTTTAAACTCCTCAGTGAACCTTACACACAAACACACACACATATACTTACATCCCGCCCACCCAAAATGGTGGCAATAAATTGAGAATTGAGCTGATAATGGAGCAGTGTTCTCTTAAAGAAAAAAAAAAACATGCATAGTTTTTACATGAGATTTTTTCATTTTGTATTGTTTTCACACAATTTATAACTTATCTTATATGAATCTATTATATTGAACCATTATTAACAATCATGTAAACTCACTGGACTATTTTGTTCATAATAGCCTCCTATGATATTTTGTTCATGTAGAAAGTTACATTCTGAACCCAGACGGGCTCCATTACAAAGGAAATAAATACTAAAATGGCAAAAACATAATAAAAAGTCACTGCTCTGAAATGGACTTCAGATCAAACTTGGTCTCACTCTTTTGATATAAAAAGAAATTAAAACATCTGTTTGATAGCGGTGTCCTGCTTTCATGTTACAGTCAGTCATTAAAATGATCATTACTTAAGGAACATGTTTCACAAATGAATATAAAAGCTACACATTACAAACAAAAAACCTTTCAGGTCTACAAATGCACATGTAACAAGAAAACAAGGAATGATGAAGCAATGAAGAGACTTTCTTTAGTGTCGTGTGGTCCCTGGTAAATCATTTTTCTTTTTTTTCTCCTCCTTATTCAAGCTTATTTCCAACAACATCATGAAAATAAACGTGTAAACTCCCAAATTATTCAACTAAAAAAATCAGTTGCCGGTTTCTTCTTCTTACATCCTTTGGTTACTGGGACCACTGCAAAAAAAATATTTGTACATTTTGTTCCCCTTCTAAAGTTCGCACACTGTAGTGTAGTTTACATTACTTACACGTGTTTCTCCAAATCACAAGCTACTAACATCTAACATTTTAAAGTGCCAATGAGCTGAAGCAAACAGGAAGCACTGAGCTGGCTGCACAGGCAGCATTTCTTCATACGCGAGACGAGCAGGCACACACACTTCCCCACGCAGCTAATGCTAACCTGGCTCTTCTATTGACAGGAAACCTTTAAAAAATAACCAAAAGTGCTTAAATATTCCACATGTGACATTAATCTGTCAACCTGGACGGCATCTGATTTTTATAAGACTTCCAAAAACGATATTTTATGGCAAGACTTTTGCTGCTAATTGCAGCAATACTGAAGCGTTTTTCTGTTCACTACTTGGGTAAAGCCAATTTTCTAAAAGTCAGACAATAAAAACAGAAGAAATCAGCTGTATGTGTTAAACTGTGTCCCTTATACACTCAATCAGATGATGAAAATGTTCAACACGAGAAATAAGTCCGTGTTAAGTTACAAATGCAAAACAGCTTAAAATAATCCCTTTTCCTTTTAAATCATAACCTTTTTTAATATTTAGAAAACAACAACAGCTAACATTTACCTGACTTTCCTGCCCTTTTTCTTGTGTGCGCCAGTTTCTCCAACATGCAAAAATGGGGGAAAGTTGCTGGATGCATTCTTTGAATTAACAAACATAATTTTATCAGTTTTAAATTCATCATGGATAAAATGTATAAAATATGGGCTAAAAATAATTAGATTTTTTTTTTTGTTTCATTTTCTTTTCATTACAAAGTAGTAGTCTATTCAGGCATAAAGAACATCAGTAAAATTAAAATGGAAAAACTTGGAGGAGGGCATGCGGGGTTGGTGGGCACCCCTGGTATCAACTCATCAGTCTGTGGTGTCTTTCAATCATGGGTGGCGGTGACCTGCCAGACGATGAGGTGGCTCCGCTCAGCCTTGGTGGGGACTGACTGCTGGCTGCCTGTCAACTCGGATAAACCATCCAACTCACTGCTTTCATCACCTGAGGAGTAGGAGGAGGTGGTGGATGTGTCATGCAAACAGCAAAGTAAACAAATCAGCAATCACCTCTATTTCTCTTCCTGGAAATTTATTTCAATAGAAATAAACACAACTTTTTAATGTGGCATGGTTTACCCACCAATTCTGAAGTCAATGTAACCCTCTCCTCCACTCATGACCAGGTATGTTTTTGGCTCCGAAGTCGCTGTATCAGAGGACTCAGATGCAGGATCATCAGAGCCAGAATCTGCACTGCCTGGAGGAGGCATCGCTTGACCTGTGTTAAAAAGTGGAGACAGAAGAGTTTAAAAATACTTTTAGCTGAAGTTAACAAAAAACGGAATAAGGGAGAAAGAATAAGGGAGTGACTCAGGAAGCAGCTTCATGTTTGCAACTAAACTGTAACTTCACTGACAAATTCTTCCATAGATAGACTAAATACTCAAATCTCATTGGAAGGAATGTTACTTCTTTTTTTTTATGGGAGTCGGGATGTACTGATTTAGATGACAAAGAAAATACATACTAAAAAGTTCATCTCTGCAGGCATCTTTTCAATGATGCTGACAAGTTCAAGTCTGACTGAAAAGGTTTTGGTACCTGATTTTACCCAAATGCAGCTTACAAGGTCGTACACTGAAAAATCCTTGGATTTTTGTTCAGTGTGTTATTTTTATAAAATATTATTAAGTCAGAGTAGCCTAAAGGACTGACGTGGAAGTTACAGTTCAGTTTACTGCACTTCTTACTCACCTGGCACGGTCACAAAAAACTTGACGGCATCTCGATGCCCATGGAAACACAGCTGGGCGTGGGCCATGGAGCAGTATGGCACGAAGCTGCCTGGCATGGCGCAGTCGGAAGTGTCATCACTGTAGATCCGAACAGCACTGCCGGGGCGATTTGGCACAACTCCCGTTGCCTTGTTAGCTGAAGAATGGGAAAAAAAGGCATACTTGCAGGGATTATAAAAACATTTTTAACTTTTTTTTTTTTCCATGATGTACCTGAAATATTGAGCTCAACCTTCCGAAAGAAAAAGAACATAAGGTGTAAATAGACTGGATCAAGTCAATCGCCAAAAATGGTTAGAAACATGAAATGTAATGGCCAAAATAATTCAGATGTATGCAGAAAGAATAATCTCACAACTATTAAATTTCCATTGAAAGGAAGGCCTTGACGTGTAAACCTAACAGTGCTGTGTGAGCCAGACAGTATCCATGGCAACTTGACTGTCTTATTAAAAAGAGAAGTCACACCTGGGACCTTATTACGTTGCTGTCTGCCTATCTGTGATTTAAAAACAGGTCTTGAATCCAGAGACAGACAGAGAGAGAAGATAAGGACGTAAACAGTAAAAAGTTCTATGAACCACCACAGCAGCCATCTTGGCGTTGATGTGAAAGAGGAGTGTGTGGCACAGCAGAAATGAGACATGAGTCTGGTGTGTGCCTACTGCACCTGCATCTTTGTGTTTCAATTTTCTAGTAGAACTCATTAATTCAGTTTTGCATCATCCAAGCAAAAGATCTCTGACAACAGATGAAATTTGTTTTTTTATTTTAACAAATAATTACATCTCTATTTGCCAAAAATTCAGAGATAATTTAGTATGTGTGCTTAACATCCTAAATTGAACTTTAATAGCTATGTTTATACAATGAAGCCATTAAACAGCCAGAACATGTTTGTAGCCTTGGGCTTGAAGCTACGGGTTAAAAACCTCTTTGCATTCAAATTGTAAGATTTTACAAGAATTTACAACCTCACCAAACCTGCTTTGGAACAGTATGCACAATTTATCAACACAGCATAATAATCAGTGGTGACCTGCATAAGCTGCATATAGAGGATCATAAAAGACAGAAAAGGAAAGAACTCAGATAAACATGTAAATGTAATTTGCCTTCATAGTAAACAAAAATGATCAGTAATCACCAAACATGTGGAAACTAAATACCGATATAAGTATGTTAGAGATGTTTATAGGCAAAAGAATGTAGAGACATGCCTATATGGTCAAGAAGAAAATGTTCTGCTTGTTGAATTAAAACACAGATATATTAAACATGTCAGGATCCAGCAGGCTTTGATTTGAATTACTCTTCTGCAAAGACCAGAGCTGTGCACACTGCAGCATGATGTAACTGAAAGAAATAATAAGCTGATGAATTTCTTTTTGTTCATAAACAGCAGGCCTGCACATCCCAGCAAACCCCACCTTGTTGTCATTTCATTTTAAAGTAATCCTGTCTGGATCAAGGGTAAGTTGTCAGGCCAAAATCATAGTAGAATGAACCCAGTAAGCCATGACCAAGCTTTGCTAAAACCCTGGATATGACAACAGAAATGCATTTAGCCCTGGAACATGCTTGCTCATCACTTCTGGCCCAACAATATAAATGGTTCAGGTGTCCCAAGACTCTAGTGGGATGCTCTAGAATCATTAAGATTACTTGCTTTTGTCTTACAGAGGACTCATACTTATGTAGAGGCAGAGGTCTGCATCTCTCTGCAGAAGGCAGCCAGACAGATGTGCAGCTGACAGCTGGGCAGATGGATCTGATGCAAGGTGTTGATAGAATGCTGATTAGCCTAAAGTTAGCCTAACTGGCTGCCAATAACCAATTTCAAAACAAACTAGAACAAATACCAGAAACATTATACAAAAAAACACATCCGCTGTAACAATGTTCTCTGGTAGCGAAGCGTACTTTTAAGTACTCAGTTTTACAATGTGTTTCTCCACTAAAACCAGTTGTGCTCTCTATGTGTCAGAGCAAAACAACAGGAAACACAGATGCAAGTAGGCACTTATGGTTCAAGCTGATCATCTTTTGTGGACTTCCACCATGTGGTGGTGAAAAGCTTAAACATGCATCCACACAATTACACAATCTGTCAGGTTGCTAAACAGAAATGTGTTTGAAGCAGCTGTGTTGCAGCTGGTGGTGTCATCTTCTGCAGAGTCATCATAGTCTGGTTAATCTAAATGTTGTTTATATTGCTATGTCAATATTTTGCTATAGTATATAATGTTCATAAGTGAGCATTTGGAAGTAAATCTGGTAGACGGCTGGCTTTGTAAAGGTGAGAGATACCTTCTGACAACGGGATGGAGATGATGACTCCATTTCCAGTCCCCACCCACAAACGATTGCAGGACACGACCAAAGCTGTGATTCTCACAAAAGAGAACCCAAGTTTCCCAGTACCTGCAAAACACACAGTAAATATTTGCTTACAGCTTAGACTTTTTCTTACAAAACACAAACGATGAACAAGCAATTCCTGTGTTACAGAATCTATACACTATAAATTTTATATGTGTGTGTATATATATATATATATATATATATATATATATATATATATATATATATATATATATATATATATATACATATATATATATATATATATATATATATATATATACATATATATACATATATATATATATATATATATATATATATATACATATATATATATATATATATATACATATATATATATATATATATGTATGTATATATATATATATATATATATATATATATATATATGTGTATATATATATATATATATATATATATATATGTGTATATATATATATATATATATATATATATATATATATATATATATATATATATATATATATATATATATATATATATATATATATATATATATATATATGTATATATATATTTATTTATTTATTTATTTTTTTTTATTAAGATCTATTTATGACCTCAGTACTAAGGTCATACTCAGTACTCAGTACTATTTATGACCTCAGTACTAATTAAAATAGCTCTATGGCTGTGTCAGTAGTTTTACCCAGCATCTTGCTGACGTAGGGCTCAATATCCACATCTTGCAGGTGCTGGTAAGTATGTGCATGAAACAAACGCAATGTAGAATCTAGGCGGATAGACACCCAGATGCCGTCTCCCACCCAGGCCAGCTGACGCACTTGACTCTCCTTGCGAGGATGAGCATCAAATGACTTCTGCTCAAGCAAAATGGATTCAGATTACATTATTAAAAAATTCTGTAGGAAAGTTAAATGTGGGACACTTTTTCTCCTGTAATTTGTCCTGGAAAAGACAGCAGCATTACCTCTATTCTCATGGCTTTGGGCTGGATGACATAGATCTTATTTCTATAGCCGCACCACACCTTGTCATGGACTACTGTCATACAGCGGATAGAGTGATGGGGCCGGCCCAGATCCAACAGGTGATAGTTTGTTAGATCCCACTGGCCATCTGCTTGGGGAAAACAGACAGAGCCTGGAAGTGTGAACTGTCACTTGAAATGTGCAAACTGACTAAAATTGGCTCCAACAACATCCAATTTTTTCTAAATTTGGTATTTAATCAATGTCAGACACTCACCAATGCCTCTGTGGAAAATCGCTAATGTCCCATCAGCCAAAGCTACCAGAACTCTTCCTTTAACATGTCTATAATGAGCAGAAAAGATATCCATCTTGAGTTTTATTTTCCTGGGTACAAGTCCTTAAATTTTCCTACAACTGTGTACTTACACTATGCCAAGGATGGAGTCTTTCAGCTTAATGGCATGGAGACACTTCCTCCATCGAGCCACAGATGAGTGCACATACAGACTTGAAAAGGAAAACGAAGAAAGAAAGAAAGAAAGAAAGAAAGAAAGGAATACTGACTTACAAATTGAAATGTCAAATGCAATGACATGAACAGACATTATTAGGCTACAGCTCCCCCTGGTGGTTAATGTCTTGCTCACCATCCATTCTGAGCTCCCAGCCACATGGTGGGGAGTGCACTGCTCATCCTCAACACTTCCCCCTCTGATGTGTCCATATCTTCTGGCAGAGAACTCCCAACATCCTGCCCAGAGGTCCTAAAGAAAGAGGATTCATCAAACTGTCACAGCAATCCTTGCACAGCTTTTCCTTTGTTTCTTCTGTTAGCTAAACAGTTCTCACCTCTGTGTTTCCACAGGAGACGAGTCAGTGGGACCCACACCCAGTGGGTCAGTGAACACATGCTCCGTGTAGATCCCTGGTTGGTTTAAATCGACTCCGTGATCCTCCTCTCCATCATCGCCTACACCGGCATCAGCTTCAGTTGCTTCAGTCGCCTCCTCTGCTGTAGGAACTCCATCCTCTGCTGGACTGGTCTCTCTGGACAGCTCAACTGAGGGAATTGAGAATGACAGGATTACACAGGGTTTCCATTGCATGTACCAATGCTGCCGCCACCAGCCCAACCACCCACACCCCCAGTGTATATAAATATGGGAAAAAAACATTTGGCTTGATGCTGCTTCAAGGAAACAAAATCTTGGGGATCTGTTTATACCAGAAGCCATGCCACTGGAAACCACCCAGACCTGAGCAGGCCTGGGTCCACACCACAGCCATAGAGGCTGCAGAGCAAGAGCCCAACAGCAACCCAGACAGAGACGATCACAGCAGCAACGACCATGCAGACTGAACAAACATGGTCCCCTGGCATGAAAGATCCCCATAAAGAAAACCACTGAAGTTAAAAATGGAAAATAAAACTAAAACAAAAGAAAGTCTCTGCAGCCCTGAGGTTTTCTGCTCCACAATCAAAGGGCCATAATTACTACGTTGACCTGGAACGAGCTGGTAAACATCATACTGATTAGCTTTGTATATGAATAAATAAATTAAATTAAAAGATTTAACAGCAGATTAAGCCCCAGGAGCTCTTTCATTTGTTTTTAGGTTGTTAAACTACTCTCATCTCAAGGCCAGCAGATGTTTTGTTAGTTTCTCCACATTTGCATTTTGTACCTGGCCCTGACATGGCGCTGTGCTCAGCGGGCAGGTCAGAGACTCCTGAGCTGGCTGTTTGGGGGACAGCAGTGACACCCTCTGCGGCCATGGCCCCATCGCTGCCTGTTGAGCCCACACTGGCCACGCTGCCAGCCAGTGACACGCCATCACCTTGGCAAGATTCCAGGTCTTGGGGAACCTCTTCACCTGCTGGATAGTCTGTTTCCAACACACCTGGTGAGGGGGACAATTACGCTGTCATTTAAAATGTTAAAGGGCAATAAAAGCTGACTAATTAAACACACTCAACCAACCTGGCACACTGGCAATGCAGACAACATGCGTGTTGCAGGCATAGAAGCTGTCAAGCTGGTCTGAGGGCTGCGTGGCATCTACCACCACAACTTTAGTGGAGGAGTGGGTGCTCATGCACACCCACACTCTACTGGACATCTCATCTTGAATGATCAGCTCCTTCTCTGCTTTCTCCTGGTCCTTCAAGCAAAAAAATCACTTCAAAGTCCTGTAAATAAGACTTGAAAAACTTTCAAAGTTCAGCAGCAACACTTTGTTAAAACGACTTGAACACAAAAGCGTCCTAAACTTCCTAACCTTATTGTCTTGTTCCAGCTGGTCCAGGCTGCTGTGAGAGCCTTTTGTCTGCTTGGTGAGCTCTGAAGAGGAAACTGTCCGACCCCCAGACATGTTGACTCCTGCAGCACACCACAGCTGAGCAGCAGAGATAAAACTCATAAATATCTTTGTGTTAGGCAATTTATAATATTAAAAATGCATAATGGGCTGGGGGTTTTTTTTTAACCAAGTGTTGCCTAATTTCCCATGTTTGCACCTTCATAGAAGCATCACTATGGTCTAGAGGTCTCAAGTAAACCGGTACTGGTAGGTTCATCTTGTTTTCCACCTGTCCTCCATTTGCCACCTGCGGAAACAAAACCAGGAGGATTAAAGGACAATTGAACTAAATCTGCGCATTGAGAAAACATGAAAATTTCTAACTTCAAAAACTGAAAAACCTTTTTGTTGCCAAATGAAGAAACACAGCAATCATAAAGTCACTAAACTTAAAATCTGAATGACAAAGTAAAAGTACTTCACTGATGATGTGTCTCAAAATGTTGAGGTGAACCTTGCAGCTGTATTGTTACATAAGAATAAGCCCAAAATAGCTCAACAATATCCACAATGACTTTTTCCACCTTGTTTTTGTAAGGCAGGCTCCAGCCGTGTACAGTGACCCGTCCATCCGCCTTCTGCATATGAGCCTTAACCTGTCGATACTGGGCTTTCTTCTGCTCCTTGCGTGATGGTGAACTGCACTGTTCAGTTCTACAAAATAAATAAATGCAAAGAAAAGTCATCAGTTAACAAATATACTGTGCATGTGCCCATAAATGCAGGTTGTTAAATTACTCACCCTTCATTGACAAAGTCAAAAATCTTAGACTTCTCTGTGGGGAACTGGGAGAAGGTGCTGCTCCTCTTTACCAGTCCGCCTGGGGGGTTGTACTTCATGTTGGACTGGGACTCCACTTTTTTCATGGTTGGGGCACTGGAGGAGCTAAAGAGTCTGCTGAAGCTGCAGGCAGTGAAGTTACAGAAAGCCAAGAGGGGAAAGAGAGGAAGCAAGAGTGCAGGGGAAAGCAAGGCAGGGGGTCACAAACCGGACAAAATAGGACCACCACCTATCACCAACATTTACTGTACCATGACACACCATAAAGCATGCTGGGAACTGAAGTACAGCTCAGCAAGTTCCATCACATCCATTTAGTGTATAAAGGATTCAGAAAATGACTGAAAGTGCCTCCATCTCAGTTTAGCCTAAAGTTCCTATTCAGCATATTTACAGATTTTGAAAACAAAGTTTGTTTGTCTCTTAAAAGTGTATAAAAAAAACTGTATGTTATTACATTATGATTAATTTGCATATCTAATATTTACACGTGCAATCATATACATTCATCTATTACAAAAATTAGTTGAAAATCTTCATTGCATTTCAGAAATTTTTTTTTAAAAATTTGACAATTCAAAAACTAAATTGTGCTATTTGTAAGACCCTTTGTGCTTTTGTCGCATTACTTTTTTTAGTTTTTAAAATTATTTAGGTTTTTTCTTCATCTTCACAGTAGATGATGCTATCTGTAACTTTAAAACTGCTCAAAAAAACCCAAAAGAAACTGAAACAAGGTAAAACAAAAAAATAAAATAAAATGCTTGGATGACAGAAGCAGATTTTTTTTGTCTTTTTCTTTGTGTATTGAAGTGACCTGGAAGCCTACATGGTGTTTTGCAAACAAAAGTGTCCAGCTGAGTAAACTTAACATAAAACACTCAGCTTGCTCCATAATTTGCACAAAAATCTTACATTTCTTTAAACATAAAAATGTCCACTACTAAACGATACCTTGGATTTCTTTGATATATTGATTAATCTTTCACCAGATGGATACAAAAATTCTGCCTCTTTCCATAAAGTTAACAATGTCTTATAAATCACACATAATTAAAGCATTTTAATTAGGACTTTACTTTGCCTCAGTACGTTTTATCTCTGTTAACCAATTCATTACTGTAAAATCCTGTTTGAAACACGCTGTATATATATAGTTTGCCAATTTAATTGCGACTTAATCTTAAATGCAGACACAAAGAAATGATACATTTTTAAACTGTTAAAAAATTTTACTGCCTTGATGCACGCTGCTTCATTCTGTTCAAAATTTTCTATTCAGCTCAGTATTAAAACAAAGAAAATACACTTGTTGATCTGCTCTAAACAGAAATAGATAACAGAATAATCCCAATGATCTGCACTTACAACCTGAGTTAGAGTTGTTTGTGCAACTATTGCACACATGTAGTCTCCCTGAGCAGACGGAGAAGGAAAACATCAAAAGGCACATAGCAGGCAGGTAACAGGGGCACAAGGAAAAGTGTCTTAGAAGTTAGTGGCAACAACAAAATCGGGGATAAAATCATGAAAGAAAATGTATCCTTTAGGAATGGAGGAGCAGTTTTGAGTTAACAGAGGGAAAGTCAGAGGTTTGGCAAGAGCAACTTCTATCAAGTCATCTTTACCTAATGCTGCAAATTCAACAGCACATCCCGGAGAAGATAAGAAGAAAAATGTATTTGCATACTTGAGAAGAAAAAAGCAACTTCAAAGGCAACTGGAGGCGTTGAAAACACCCTGATGAAGAATATAGGATATAGTACATTTGACATGACTCACAACTGCCAGATGCTGGATTTCTTTTTCTCTGTGAGAGTTGGATTTTCCCTTGAAGCTCTACAGAAAAGGAAGAGAGGAAGAAGACATCATGTTAGCTGCTGTGTAAAGACACACAATGACACAAAAGCACCTCACTGATAGCTGATTTTGCTCCATCAGTTCTTATCGTTCACCTGATCATCTCAGTCCACCGCACGGCTTCTTGTAGCTCCATCAGTCGCTCCTTGTACTGATTCCTCTCCATCAACACTCTGGCCATTTCCACTCTGGTGAAGCGTTTCCTCTGAGCTGTCGGTACATCACCCTGCAGAAAAACACATATAAGACAGGACATGTATTCACCAGTCCTATTAGGAATGGAAACAAGGTGTAGATGCCACACAGGTGGAAAAAAACTCACATCTTCTTCATCTTTGTTTTTCTGTTTCACTTCTTCCATTTCTAATCGCACTCTGGAAAAAATCATTTCATAAATTGACCAGATGTCATTGTAAACTACTAAAGAAGATTTTTAACCAATAAAATGAAAATCTTGTCCTCAGCCAGCTCTGTTGAAGAGAGACAATTTCTTACTTTTTCAGTTCTTCATCCAGCTCCCTGTTCCTTTCCTCCAGCTTTGTTTTGGCCTGTTGCACAGCCTCCAGCTCCCCCTCCAACATCTCCTTCTCACAGGTCAACTCATCCACCTTCAGGATCAAGTCTTTATTCACCACGTTCAAGGCATTCCTAAGAAAACGGGAAAACAAAAACAGATTTTCCTTTGTTGTATTTGCTGAATCCACAACACATTCAAACTGAAGTGCATGTCTAAAAAGTCTGAACTTACTTTGTTTCAAGAAGTTGTGAATTTTCCTGAATTAGATTTTCAACCTCCCGACCCATTCCTGAACAGAGGCGGAGCCAAGATTAGAATTTTATAACATATAATAATGTAAAAAAGCTGACAACAAACTACTGCTGTTGATTAGTTTAACACTACAGTCTATTCACTCTAATATCTAATCCAACAAGACACAACAACTGGATGTGAAATATATCCTAGTGAGTACTTGTTGCTATTTGCTTCACTTTGCCACAAACTACCAACACACACAAATCCACAGCACACATCACATGAACGACAGGAGTAGAATGGATAGAGTGGATGAGGTCTTACCAATCAAACTAAGGTCTGAGAAAACCATGCAATCCAAGTCGGGCGGAAAGAATAAGGAAGAGAAAGAGAGAGAGAGAGAAATGCGGATATAGTTTGAGACAGTGGAATGACCAAAATGATGACGGAGCTGGAGCTAAATACAGAGCTGCCGACTCCACAAGCAACAAGGAAAGCTGCTGCCAATTCTCTCAACTGCAGCAGCAGAGAGTACAAGAGGAAGTGTTCAAAGGCAAAAAATAGATCCTAAGCTGTAAAAAGAAAATTACAGCAGCGAAAGAAAGCATTGAACTCCATCATCCATGCATCAAATATTGTCAAAACTGAACAAAACACAAAAGGCACAGAAGAATAAATTGTGCATTACTGATGCTACTTTAAACCAACTGTTATCAGACAAGATGAAAATGAAGCTTTGGGGTGTAACAATGGTGGATATGACAGAAGGTGACAAATGAGTGGAAGTGAAAAGGGACTTTACAGAAAAATATCAAACTGAGGAAAGGTCTGAGGTCATACACACCAGAGTACTCCACTGGGATTATGGACAAAAGCCAGAGAATGAGACACGGAGAGAGAGAGGTGATGTTATAATATGAGTCGATGGCTAAAAGATAATACAACAGCTGGACCAGAACACGCAGAGCAGCATAGGAGTGTTAAGCAAGTGCTGGAGTTACAGTCGCTTCTAGCAGTTCAGCAGCTGCTTCTGGTCAAAAGTAGTACTGGAAGCATAAATAAAACATCTTGATAGTCATTTTAGAAGTGGTACAATAGAAAAAAAGAAATAACAGAAAACATTGATGGAGAATCAAATACCATTAATAAACCAAGAAAAAGGGCATATAATTTAAATACATGTATAAGAAGCCAATAAACAAGCCACAACATGATCTTAAGACAGTCCGTCCCACAGCATTATTTTCCATGTCACAAAACATTCATAATAGCATTGTGCCAAAGCCATTTGCAAAGGAAGAAAATACAGAAAAGGATCAAAGACTGACAGTAAAAAGGAATACTTCCTATTTTATATTAGCATTATTATAAAAACAAAGTTTTGCCATAACATTTAAGTATACCAGTATTTCTCAATTCCAGTCCTCAGGACCACCTGTCCTGTGTGTGTTAGCGGCAACCCTACTTTAACACACCTGATTCAGATTCCTGAACTTCCTCATCTACCTCTTTCGCAGCTATTTATGACACTACAATTTCATGGCACCACTAAGAAAAATGAAGATTTCTGCAGATTTGGAGTTTAAAATATTAAGTTAAAAGTGGTGGAGATTGATCTACATCACTCAGTGTTTAATTTGCATTTGTTTTATGACAACCAACCAAAAGAAGATGTGTATTTGAAGGGAACACAGTGCTATGGTTACAAATAACATACAAAACATGGCTTCTGTTAACCTTAAAAGTTTTGCAAACACCAGGAGAAGAACCATTGGTTAAATTCTGAATGAAATCGGAGCAGTTATGACATGTTTCCACACAATTTACATGAAATATGCCTGAATGATGTGACAGAACTCTTTCAATTTCAGTGAAGATAACATCTTTACTCACCTAGAAGATCAGCCCCTTCATCCACATCCCCAATGAGCCCAGTGCCTGCAGATGACAGCTCCTCAAAAAGGGAGTCTGTGTTACGGTCAAACGCCATGTTTTCAATGCCTTTGGTGGGAGTACTGCATAAAATACAAGCAGGTGAGGGATTCTGTTTTGCTACAAAATTAAACTAACCAAACAGCAGCCTTGCTCCTTGTACTACCTGCAAGGTTTATATCCAATGAGATCCATGTCCAGTTCAGGAGTGGACTCGATGATGTCCTGCACATCTGCACTGTCATCTTTTTCAGGCAAACCTGGAAAAGGCACACAATAGGCAGGAAATAAAGATGTGAGGTAAAAAAAAACAACAAAAAAAAAAAACCTAGAAAAACGCTTCTTTTTTTTTTTAAACCGGAGAAACAACAAGCTGCTTGTCGAACAAACATGAACAAATCAGATTTCATTATGTGCTGACTTACATTTACTTTGACATCTCAGTTCACACACATGGCATATATGATTATAATTAAAAGAAATAAAATATTAAAAATAAAATGTTTTTTTTTGTCACGGGGTGATTCCAGTGGTATATTTTAAAACCAAAGTTTGTTGCATGGATTCAAAAAATGGTTGCAAAATGTCATTAAATGATTGCTACGTTTTAAACATCTGTTTTACAATCTCCAAATGGACTCACCCACAGAGATGGATCTGGTCCCGGGTGCAGCCTGCACTTCAGTGCTTTTACTGTTCCCATCCTCCTTCTCCATGTCCGAGGCGGTGGTGGACACTGTTGCAGACTTGGAGCCAGTGAAGTCTGATAGTTCCTCCTGTCATGAAAAGAGTATTTTACAACATTTTTACTGATAAGCAACAAACAAAAAAAGACTAGAATAGATCACAAAGCTTCTGGTTAGCATGTTAATATGGGGGGCAGATTAATTCAACAAAATAACAAAAGACACAAAACACTAATTTTCTAATTTACTTACATTAAAGAACGTATAACCAATTATTACTGCACAAATAGAAAACAACTAGAGAAAAATCCCTCAAAACACTCACATACATGTTGAAAAGTGTTTATGTGTAATTTGAAGCTTAATAAAAACAGATAAATGACACAACCTAAATAGTAAAAGTTGTATGTGGATCAATGATAACTTTCACATCAAATTAAAGACACAGAGACGAGGGGAACACCACAAAGCTGGCACAGAAACAGAAAGCTCATACACCGAAACACAGACTACAGAGGGCTTCACACAACTACCAGAAACACACAAAAGAACAACAGGGGCTGTTATTTTGCATCTACAATATTGTGCTAATCCACAGACAAAAAACAAACCAAAAATATGTAAATAAAATAAAATGAAAGTCTCACTATAATTAAGCTTGATGCTAAACATCTACAGCGGGAAGGAACAGAGATTTAGCTTGAAATGTTATTATTGTGCAGTGATGACAGTGAAGACCGATATGAATGAAGCAAAAATACAAATTAAAATATAAAACATGCTTTTAACTAAAATAAAAACTTAGAGTCCAGATGCAACCAAGCTGTTAGTGACTTTAGCTCATCAATAATTGACTAGTTCCATGTGTGCACTTCAGAGTTTTCCTTTGCACAGGACTTGGTTGCATGGGGCCCTGTACGATGCAAGTGATCTCGGAGGTTATGGCCTCTAAATGTTCAATGTATGAAGCAGCACTAATGAAAAGATGAAACAGCAAAAGTTGGGGAAACTACTGTACTGAAGCCCACAGAGACCCAAAAACACAAACAGTGGTGCCTACAGCCAGAGCAGGAGTGCAGATGCTGGCACTCATCAAACTACCTTGCAGTCGTCTGCCAGTGAATTCCCCCAAGTAGAGTCCTGCGCACTCTTACCCTCCCTTTCCTTTGGGGGGTCCACAAAGTCCAACTGCTTGGGGGAGGGGGGAGAGTAACAATAATGAAGCTCAGATGTGGAGAAGCAGCTCAACAGAAATGCAATCACCAAGAAGTGTGCATGTCTGTGAAGTGAATGGAAAAGTGTTTGCACAAGCCTGTTAGCCTGTATGCGAGTAGAGCCCTCTCCAAGATAGCAGACTCCCTCCTTTGCCTAATATTAATCATTTTAAATGTATAATTTACAATAAACATTAGTTTTACACTTACAACCTCAGGTCCCCTAGTTGGGGGACCTTACCTACAAATAGTGTTATACTGTTCTGAAATGGTCATTTTGGAGACCCTACCTGGTCTGTCTGTACCTTAAGGTAGGGTTATCCGAAGGTTATCCGAGTTTGCCTTTGGAGAGATAATGTTTACAATAATGTTCACATATTTTGTTATGATTTAATAGAGGTTTTGAGCAGTGACTGGATTATTCCAAAGGGATTTATCTTTAAAGTTTTATTTGTTTGTTTTATTTAAATTTGTGCTTTGTGTAATTTTCATATTTTGAACTAGTAAGACATCCAGTATACTGTAATATGTAATAATCTGAAACTGTAATATTCTGATATTTATTCATCTTGACAGATCTCCTAAAAGGTTCCTTTCACAATGATTTCAAAAGTATTCAAAGGGACCTTGTGGTTACAGAAATGTATATTTATTTTATTATATTTATGAAGTAGTTAAGCAGAGGCCTAAAACATAGGGCAACGGCACAAAGGGCTAATAGGGACTAATTTACCTGAGACCTTTTGTAAAGTCACAACTATTTGCTAATAAACTAATAAGTCATTCAGCAGAAACAAAAAAAAAAATATCCGAACTATTCTGATATTTAGTGGAAAGTTTCAGTATTTGTTCAATGGTATGGATTTTACATTTATCTTTATTTTACTAAAGAACTGAGTTAACAAGTTTGGATTTTTTTTTTTATAATAAATCAGAAAAAACAAGGTTTCTACAGGAATGTCATTCCAAGTAATCATACATTTTTACATTACTAAAACAGCCTCTTTAAACAGTATGCGGTACCAATTTTTACTCTTTTGGAATTTAATAATGCAGTTTGAGTTGCTGATCGTTTTCTAAATCAATATAATGGCAAAAACTGTCGGTATCAAATGAATACCATGTTGGTAACTGGAAAAACACATTTGGTATTTAACACATTTTTGCAGTAAAAGCTTCCTGACTCATCATCATGTGTAAATTTTAACCCAAATGTGTGCTTTAAAAATGTTTTTACTTTTTGAAAAGCAAAATTTTAATTGAAATTGGATGATTTACTTAAAAAGCAGCAAATAAGAAGTTCGCCTCAAATAAAAAGCTGCACCAATTTAGAAATAATTTAGAAAACATACTGTAATTAAACCAGTTTCAGAGGCAATGAAATGACTGTTTAAATGATTCATACTATTGATGGACATTAGATCATGGCTGCCGCGTGTGCACATGCACGTATATCCCTCATTGCACCCATCCCGCCGTGCTGCCATAAATCCAAATGACGTCTCAGTTTTACACCAGTGCCTGTCTGCATATCAAAGCTACTCATGCTCTAAAGGCTGTGCAATGACAATAACCACCCTGTAGCTGCGATTACATAAGATCCAAACACGTTGCAGCCTGCCATCCTCTCTCTCTCTCTCTCTGAGTGACTGGATGCATGCCATACAGCGGCATCACTCCCACCATGCACTGCGTTCCTGAGCTGATGTCCCAGTTTTCACAGAATTGCAGCAGCAGAATGAAATAACATTGTCACCCTCCAGGTCCATACTGCCACAGATACAAACGCTGCCCACATGCTGAAAACCTACCCACTTAGACAAAGAAACTGCAGCTAAAAATGAAAAGATAATCATAACTTACATGACTTTAATGTATAAATATAAGGAATTACTTTTATACCCAACATTATTTATAGTACTTTGATGTAAATCAGACTGACTGGATACACATTAAAGACAATAAAAACATTCAATGGTTGCAACAAAAACAAGGAAATTAAAGCTATTATAAATATTCATGTCACTTGTTTAATTACCTCCTGTGACTGCCTGCACCACAGGAAGTTTGCATATTCATCAGTGGCTAAAGAGGAGTCTAAAAACAGAGGTGCCCTTGTCTGAGCCATCTAAAATACACATAAGCACACCGGAGCCCCATCAAAGTCGCTTTATTTTCAAATAGATCCAAAGCCAAACCTCCTCTATCTGGTAGCTACAGCAAGACAACTGGAAACCCAGTTGAAGTGATGATATATTTGCTCATATTTTCTGTCTTTTTATGTTGTCTACAGTTGCAACAATGACTGTGTTTACACAACAGATCATATTCAATACAGTACATTAATCAGATTATTTTGAATGATCATATTCAGCCTAGACAGTTCACTTTCTAGGCTGAACTTATTCATTTAATTAGAAACGACGGCAGTAAAGGTAAGAATTCTGATTTGCAGGGTATATTTCCCAGCACTGCACTGCTGTTAATTGTTCATTATTTCAATCTCTAATGAAAAAAAAAAAAAAAAAAAAAAAAAAAAAATCATAGGAATTATCACAGGGAGGCGCCACACACACCCACCTTGAGGCTAGTGTTGGAACGTGGCTGTGATGGGTCCGTGAACCTCAAACCCTCTGTGCCCGGAGTCTCTGCTCTAGCGTGGGAATCTGGGATAATGAGCGACGTCCCCCCAGATGAAGGGAAAATCCCTAAAGAAAGAGGTCGCTCTCTCCTTAAGAGATGAGAAAAAGTTTAATCGTGTTTTCTCAGCGAAAACTTCAAATAAACCATTTCTCCACAAAGTGCTAGCTGTGGTTTCTGTAGAGCCTGACCCGTTCAGAACAGTCAACTCACACTTGTCTACTGCGATTGTACCTGACTCGGCTGACCGCGCTGGACTCTGAAGTCTCACTCATCTGCTGCATTTTGATCCTTTCAACATGTTCCATGTAATTATGGATCATCTGCTCAAATAAAAACAAAACACCTGGTAAAAATTTGTACCAACTCTCCAGTATCCCCTTCTTCCTCACTTTCTTCCTCTCTACGTTACCTCGGAGTGTCGCTGATGGAGGGAGTTGTACTCCTTTTTGAGTTCCACCTCTCGTTCTTCTAGCCTGCTGACTGACAAAGAAACACAATGCTCATTAGTTTGAAGAAGTCTACTTGCAAGCTGGAAGATGAGAAACAATGAAAGAAATGTTAAATTAAAAAAAAAATGGACTGGAAAATTCCTGATCACACATACAAAATCAGCCACAAAAAATCCCAACTAGAGTTGAACCAGAAAGCAATCACCATTTTAGACCTTTAATTTATCAGCATGAAATAGAATCACATCACTGTTTTATATCTCATTTGAGTGATAGTTAACTAAATTACTGCAGTTTTATAAAAAATAAAATTAATTTTACTAAATCAGGCTGACAGTAACAGGCAAAGGGGAAATCACATTCAAATGGGTGACAAAACACCTAATCCCCTATTAGCACTTCAAGTTTAGCATAAGCCACACTGAGCTCCTCCAGCAGACACATTTGCAGCATAAAGCCTGGATAGTATCAATTACAGCAGCTACAGCTTGTGCATGTTGTCTGGTGATGTCTCACTTATACGTGTGCTTTGACACTACGGTGGGATTTCATTCTGATGCAGTGACTCATCAAATTTCTGGAGACAAGTAATGAAGCGAAGGGGAAAAAAAGCTGCAGACAAGACGGATAGCCGAAGCAATCCTTCTGCAGTTATGTCAAAACTCTTGAGTGGAGATGAGGCAAAACATTAATTATGCTGGATTATTACTGGCTGAATGCATCGTGTGTTTACTCAACATCTGTCAAATCTAATCAATCAAAATAAAACAAAAGAGAAGACAACTGTGTATTTTCTAGGGGTGCGAAATTGAATTGAAATAAATCGAATATTGGCATTTTTTGCTTCACAGTTTTAAAATAACGGCAGATTTAGAATTAAAAAAATGATTTTTTTTTTTTTAAATAGATAAAAATAATCCATTCTAATTTTTTTGTAATTTTTATTGTTTTTATTGATCTTTTTACTTGTCTTCTTGGGCATTATAGCAGCTGTAAGATGGCTGTGTTGTTTTTATACCAACTGAAATCAAGAAAAATGACTAGCAAGAAAAGTTTTGTACTTTTTCTTTGGTTTTTAGCCTCAGAAAATCAGCAATATCAAAGAATCATGAGAATCACAATTTAAATCGAATCGGCACCCAAAGAATCGGAATCTAATTGAATCGGGACTAAAGCAGTCAGAGTATTTTCTCTGATCTGTGTGGGAGCTGTTTAATGACCATTTAATACTGGAAAATAAGGGAGTTTGTTAAACCATGTTAAAGCTACACTAAATAGCTTTCCTACATTAAACCTCTGTGTTCCCAACTTATTTTAATGGCATGCTGGCATTCATTATCCACATTACTAGAGCCATCACTGCCTTGCAGCGCCCCAGAGCTGAACACAAACCATTGCTGAGTCATCAAAGTAACAGCATTAATAGAAGGAAGCAAAGAAAATAAAAAGAGAAAGACACAGAGCAAGAGATAACATGAGGGTCGACATCTTCCTGACTTGTACTGACCAGAGAGAGCTCAGAGAAGAGACAAGATGCAAGAAGGATGCTGGATTAGTTGCCATTAGGGGGTGCTAAGGTGTGAAAATCTGCAAAACTTTAGCTGCTATAAACATTTACTTTATTGCTTTATCTTAGTAATGTAATTATGCAGTAATTAAAACAAGCAAAGGCAACGATAAGCTACACAGACACTGTTTATTTTATTGCCTATTCCCTCCTACCTTTACAGTGGCATGTGGACTATGCCTGTAGGAGCAATCATATCATACACTTCAACATACAGAA
This sequence comes from Telmatherina bonti, assembly GCF_933228915.1. Taxonomy (NCBI): domain Eukaryota; kingdom Metazoa; phylum Chordata; class Actinopteri; order Atheriniformes; family Telmatherinidae; genus Telmatherina; species Telmatherina bonti. The sequence continues at coordinate 20,142,190 of NC_136612.1, forward strand.
GTGAATGAATGATTTACCAATGGGTGTGTGAGTGTGTGTGTGTGTGTGTGTGTGTGTGTGTGTGTGTGTGTATTCTGGGAACTACATTCAATCAAACAAACATACTGCAGCATAAAACAATTACTAAACACTTCATTACATGTGATTTCTCAGAAAAAGACTTATTTTTTCTGTAAGCTCTTTATGTTTGCCTCCATTAAATGTTGTGCAAGCGAATTATTTATTTTAGCCAGCTGTGCTGAATTGTTGCTTTACCACTAGATAATATTTAGTGGGCGATTTAATTTTTTTTTTTTCTAACTTAATAAAATGCATCAGCCAATCACTGTGCCTCCAACACTTAATCCACGAATAAGATAAGCAGTAATGTAGTGCCGCATTAGAGGGATGTAAGTAACAGAAATCCTATAATCCCATTAATGTTACCCCTGCAAAGATGGAGAAAAAGAAAACACAGCAATGCAAGTGTTTGTGTGCATAAAAAATATGAAGACTCAAAAATGGCATTAGCACAGAGAACAGACCGCATCGGTTATAATACTTCTGACCAATTCCAGTATTTATATAATCGAGGTCTTACTCTGGTCTGCGTAGTTCTTGATCTTCAGTTCAAGCTGCCGAGAGTGAGACTCCATTCTGTCGACATGGTTCTGCAGATCTTTCTTCTCTTGCTCATGAGTGTCTTCAAACTCTATGAACTTCTACTCAAAGAAACACACATGCAGAAAGCTTGATCAAACTCAGTGGCATCATACCGTAGGATGTAGTGTCAAAGGAGTGCTAATGCACTACTAATGGAGCCAGTGATGGCTCCAGTCTACTAATGCAGAAACAGGATTATCTGCAACTTTACTCATTGATCACTGATTAATATTAATCATGAGGTCATTTATGACAACTGCCAACACACACTATGTCAACAAGAACAGACACCCATGCTGCTTTGATAACATTTTAAAATATCTAAATTAGAACCGGAAACTCGCGTTTCCTTCCCATTTCTTTCACAGAGGACCTCTGAACAAGAAAATGTCTGTGCGTTGATGTGTGTGTCTCTGTCCACATCCTGTCCAGCTGAGCAAGCCAAGGCCCTGATGTGGTTCCCCTTCATTCTCTGGGCACAGAGAAGGAAGTTCACAAGTCAACACAGAGGGAACTATTTTGTATGTGCGAAGTGTAAAATGAAAAACAGCATAAATAATAATTTCGTAACATCAGGGAACTAGTATTTAATGAAGAAAATATTTAGATAAATGGTTTTGATGAAAAAGAATTTAAATGATCTAAACAACTGATTTGATTTTTTTTTTTTTTATGTAAACAATTTAAATGGTTCCTTTCTTTTCATGCCTGGGTCTTTCATTTACAAGGATTAGAGGAATGAAAGTTGCAATAGCATCATGGGAGGGAGGATGATCCTGCTGCCTGTTTTATTTCTGTACTCAGCTACTGGCTGACCCGCTCTGAATAGTAAACAGGCTGCATTTCTACAGCACTTCTTACCTCACATTTATTGCCTATTTTGGACCAGGTGTTCAGTCCAGTAAGCAACAAGCCTAAAAAGCATCAATACATGTGGAAAAACTGATCCATTTAAGTCATCTGGAAGACACTGCAAAAAGGAAATGTGACGCTTCATTGTTTTCCTTCAGCAGAGGGGTGTTTGAACAAAAGCAAAAACTTCTGAATTCTGGAGGACGTTACTCTTCAAACAAAGGAATGCATAACCTGGAAGTAATGCCTCTCCAGCAGGCTTGAAACACCCCTGCACAATCCTCCTCAGGGGTGTGGACAAAGTCTTCCCCAATGGACACCAGCTTTGTGCTCAATAAATGTGTAAATATACTTGATATAATGTGTTGTTTCTATAACAAAATGTACAGCTATGATGTCAGTAAGCATATTTATTAACATTTGCTGTCACTCTGCTTTGAGTGAGTAGAGTGTCCAAGGCACACTGGATCCACTACCCTGCTGTGGAAATGCCCTGGGCCAAACAAACAAGCTGCAGCAGACGGCCCAAGTCACATTACATCGGTCATCATGCTGCACATTCATAACACAAACCACACATGCAACACTTTGGGAATTATCCTTGGAAATGGAAAACATGATTTTCACACACCTGGGCCTTATTTATTATCTGGTTTATGCACAAAAGTGTACCTCAGGTGTGTGTACGAGTATTCCCACACAGAGTACGAAATTTATCAACTTGTGCATAGAAAAATTTGTAAATTTAAGCACATTTTTTCTATGCATTATGCGCAAAAACTAGTGGTAGAACAGATAAACTGTATTATCATTGCAGGTTTTACAGTGACCTCTCGCAGTGATAATAAACAAACGTGTAGCTTTCTAAACTTACAGAACACATATGACAAACGCTAATCACCATTGATCTGACGTTAGCAAATAATATTTCAATCTCTGTGCTCCTATGAACATCATCTGGTGCTGGATGCAACTTTTCTTTGGACCAAAACACATTTATTTCTCTGGAACAGTTCAAAACAGATCAAAAAGACTGGCGCAATGATGCTGAGAATATGTGTAAAAGTAACATCATACCAAGTCTCCTTCATGTCTTCAAACCAACTGAGGTAAACCAAAGAGCTTCAGAATAAAAATACAACATCCAAAGGAAGACGTTCTGTGCTCCAACTCATCTGTGTGCTGTGACGATTTCTAAAACAATTTGCTTGCATTGTTTTTATAGTTTGACATCATGACAGTTTCATAATTCCTACCTTTAAAAGGAAAACGACAAATATCTCTCCTTGATCCTGAATCACTTACTGCTCTCATTTCTCTCTGCAGAGTTCACATATTCTTTTTCAGTATAACTTTTTTTGCAGAATGTTGTTTTGAGGACTGTTAAATAAGTTCTGCACTTATAGTTTTGCATGGAGGGTTCAGACTTTTTTTTTTTTAATAAATGTTAACTGAACTAAACAAAGATGATTGTCTGGCTTCAAACTCAGCAAAAACTATATTCCTTCTTTCTTTACTTCCATCACTGAGGAGAAACGCAAGCAAGTTGCTGGCTCCTAAACGGATAGGATATATATGGTTAAATGAAGGAGCTTCTGTATGCAAATGTATGAACAGACATGAGCATGGTTGTTAAGAAAAGGTTGGATTTATCAACAGAGAGTACTTAACTGTGTGCATATGCACATTTAATTAATCAGGATTTTTTTTTTTGTACTTACACACATTTCAACTTTTAGCCCAACGTCAGAATTTAGAGCCTTCTCTACGTACGGTTAATAAATGAATAAATTCACTCACCCTGATAGTCTGATGAAGTCAGAAAAATGACCCTGATAATGCCCTTCAGAGGCTCCTTTCATGATTTTACACATTGAAACTGCCAAAAATATATATATAACCCAGCGGTGCGAGTTGAATATTAGAGCATTCACCGAAAGTCTTACACAGACACTTAATTACAGGAAATGTAGTGTGCACAGAGCATGTCTGAATGACAATTAAACATAAAAATGTGTTAGTCAGAGTAAAGCTGGGAAAAACATTCTCAATAACACACTCAAATAATCTACCGGTAGTTATTTCCTGCACATGCATGCTCAATTGGTCTTCATATCCCAAACATACTCTGGTGCTCCACATTCTTGTAATACCTAAGTGTAAGTATTGTGAATAAATTCCCATTATTCACATATGTTCTTTTCTTTTCCTCTGATGGTTAAATGCATTGTGAGTAACAAAAACAGCTCACTAAGAGTATATGTCAATTCACAGCTGCTTAAAACACCTTCAGATAGCTGCTTTGCTCCACTAAAAATCCCAATTTTTATAACAGCTGCATCTTCTAACAATATCATTATTCAGCTTGAAGCAGTGCAATTAATGTGGCTATTCTTACATGTACAATAAACTACTATGGCGAAAACAAGAAGAAGCATAAAATCTTAAACTTAACTTATTCCAACTATCTTAAATGTATAAAGACAAGAAGACCAATTAGAAGGCCAAGTCAATCTTTAGCTGGATCTCAACTTTTTATTTAAAAAAATAAATAAATAAACTAGAGATTAAGGAGAGTAGTATACACTACTAAAGTACCTGTTCAATTGTAAACCAAAGTTCAGTCCAGTGAGTCGCAATCCTTTTGGCCGGTACAAGAGTAGTAAGGGTATTAAATTTTTTACAGCACCAAAACATTCTGCTGTTTCGCCGTGACACAATAAAGTTGTTCTGTGCACCACAGAGTCAAACCCCTTTTACAAAATGATGGTTCAAATAATGTTAAATGGGATTTAGACCATTACAGCGGTGAAGAATGCTTTATATCTTCAGTAAGCTTGACTGAATACATCAACTTAAGTCCAGCCTTATTATTAGGGATGCACCAATACTAATATCAGCATCAGTATCGGCTCAATACCAAGGTTGTGTACTCGTACTTGGTATTAATAAAAGTGTACCGATACCACACTTGTCAAGCTATGCGCAGATGTGTTTGATGACATGCTTCAGACATATTTTAAAATAAATAACTGCCTTGAATGTTAAAATGTGACATTTTTTTGTTACACTAAAAGCAAGATCTTTGTTTCAAAACCACACATTTATAGTTGTATTTGGGTGAAATGTGCCAAATTGAGGTGGCTTGGGCATCTGGTCAGGATGCCTCCTGGACGCCTCCCCGGTGAGGTGTTCTGGGCCCGTCCCTCCAGGAGGAGACCCCGGGGAAGACCCAGGACACGCTGGAGGGATTATATCTCTCGGCTGGCCTGGGAACGCCTTGGGATCCCCCCTCCCCCCGTAGAGTTGGAAAATGTGGCTGGGAAGAGGGAAGTCTGGGTTTCTAGGCTTAGACTGCTTCCCCTGTGACCCGACCCCGGATAATCGGCAGAAGTTGTTTCAGATGTGCCAAATCAAAATAAAACTTGAGTTGAAATTGTTAGTTATTAGTTAGTTATTGTCTGTAATGTTATTATATTTGTATTAGCGAGGTAACTTCAGAAAGGATGGGTAATTTATTACAACCTAATAAAATCTTACACAGTTATAACAGTAGTAATAACCATACTCACAATAATAATTTGGTATTGACAAATATCAATATCTGCAGATATTCAAATTTAAGATATCGGTATCAGATCGGAACTCCCAAAAAGTGGATCGGTGCATCCCTACTTATTATGTCTAGCTAAGAAACACTGGTTTAATTACTAAATATTTGTGTAGCCACATGACGATAGTATTTTCTTTGTGATATTAATTCCCAGGAACCTAAAACACATTCAACACTCCTCGCATATGTGTATCTTCATCATCTTCCACAAATTTCTGAAACTAGTTTTTACTTTTCTATCTCTCAACTAACTTAGCAAGTAACCCAACAGTTTGTGTTTACTTATAAAAGATATGACTCTTTTTTATTTATACTTTTACCCAATAATCTTATAAGATATCAAATCTATCTAATAATGAAAGTTAATTCTAGGGGTATTTTTCAATGTCTCTTTATAACTGACTCCAGCAAACCCCTATCATCACCTCCTTTTAAATATTTCATTATATAAACATACTACATGCATATGTGGAACATCTTTATCAGCATCAGTTTCCAAAATGCATGTGGTTTTGGTTTTTTTTTATTTTTTTGCATTTTATATTACTGCATTGGACAATTGGACTTCTTCCCCATTAAGGATCATTATACTCTTAATATTGGAGCATATGTGGCTAGCGAAGTTGAGAAAGGATGAAAATTATGACTGGCTGGAAATGTTTTGTTTTGAGTCTATAAAGTAAACCCCACATAGCCCTCAGTACTGTCATTTCATCACCATCGTGGGTATCTTGATTCAACTTATGGTAAGATGTTTAGTCACATTTACAGGTCTCTATCATTGACTGAATATAAAACTATGTCTACCTGCTAGTTTACAGCCCATATCCTTTTTAGTCACTGTCACACTTAGATGTGTGAATGTGATGGTCCAAATCGCTGAGTCACTTCACCTGCAGTTTCTTCCCTCGGGGACTCTGAGGAGTCAAACATGACTCCATCATCCGATGCAATAGAAAGCTGATAGATTATTGGTGTGTCTGACAAAGGGGTGTGTGGTTTTTTTGTTTGTTTTTTTTTGTTTGTTTTTTTGTGTGTGTGTGTGTGTGTGTGTGTGTGTGTGTGTGTGTGTGTGTGTGTGTGTTATTTGCTTGGCTTTGTTGATGCACTTAGTCCTTGTTTGGATTAAACAGTTGTGTCACTCACGATCCCCCTAGCAAAGACAGCCATTAGTGTGTCTTCAGCTGTGATATTCTGCCTTGTTTACATCCTCAGTAAGCACTGTGGATGCTGGGAGGCCACGTGTAGAGGTTAGTTAAGCGCTCAGAGATGCTGGGAGGAGAGGGTAGGAGAAGAAGGCTGTTTTTATTCCCTTTCAAAAGAAAGCAGACGCTCATTTCCCCCTGTTTGCTTCTTCTCTTCTTCCACATATAACTCACCTCCTCCGCGTGTTTCCTCAGCGCTTTCTCCCGCTCGTACTGCGTGATGAGCTGCTCGTTGTCCTCTTTCAGGAGCTCCAGCTCCACTTCGTGTTCTTGGTTTTCCGCGAACACCGAGTCCAGGTTCTCCAGCACGGCTACAACCAGCGGCATCAGCTCTTTCACCACGTCCTCGTCGTATTTGCCGATGAGTCTCTCGAACTCGCGATAGATTGAGTTGGCCAGGCCCGATACCCGCTCAGACATCATCGCTGATGTCCCCGGGTCGTCCTGGTACACAACTCCGTCTTCCAGCTCCATTTTAGTCCTCACTCTTTCAGCAAACAGGACCACTGTGGGTTTACCCGCGTTACCCCGCCACTATGAACACCCTCACCCACTTATGTAAAACCGACTCGTTTCTAAATAAACAAATTCATTGAGAACAACACACGAATAGACAATTACAATGCGAGACAGGGTACGTGTATTTCTTCCTATTTATTCCTCACTGGTCCAGTGATGCTTTCAAATGCTTCCCCAAAGCTTGTTTATCTCAAAATCCCATTCGAAACTGAAATCACAACGCTTGGTGCATCAAACGCCTAAACACTGAAAGTTATCTTTATTTGGTGATTACCAAAAAATACTATTGCGATTCCTGAAAGTAGTATATTGCTTAAAATATCACATTTAGGTGTCCAAGCTGTCATAGTGCATAAAATGTTTGTTCATATGGCCTAATTTAATATTTCCCATGGTATTTGAATCTATCATCCAACAGCTGACTAGTTGACCAGATCACGTGATGACGTCACATCAGGCTACAAACGTAAGATTATTTGCCGTGACACTGTTGTATTCCAATGTTAACATAGTTATACGTAATTAAAGTTGGGAGAAAAAATAAATAAATTAAAAAAAAAAGAATAATATATATATATATATATATATATATATATATATATATATATATATATATATATATATATATATATATATATATATATATTATTCTTTTTTTTTATTTATTTATTTTTTCTCCCAACTTTAATTACGTATAACTATGTTAATAAATATATATATATATATATATATATATATACACACACATATGTGTGTGTGTGTGTGTGTGTGTGTGTGTGTGTGTGTGTGTATATGTGCATATATTATTTCTGTCTATGGTATTGGACAGACGGACCTAAAGGACTGTAATAATAATATTCAGTAATATAATTATTACTGAATTATTTAACACAGTGCATTAACAAGGGTGTGACATGAATCAGAAACATGCTTTTCATAAGTACACTCTCTGACTGCATATTACAGTCAGACAGAAGGTATGATACAAACATTACTCGCGTTCATTTGTGTGCCTAGCAAATAGTTCGTTCATTGGATAATCATAGATACTGAATCATTCCAGTACCACTTTACCAATATAACTGCAGCATTAGCAAAGTTTAACATCATGAACCACAGGGTTCAGAAACAGCAGCAGGTCTATCATCATGTCCAGATGATCACATCTGGTAGTAGTTATTCCATTTGCAATCTTTTGCAGCTGATTCAAATGAAACAATCTCAGCAACACTTACATCAAGTTTTATTATTCTGTGTGGCATGCAATGAGCATGTTAAGATCAGTTTGTATTTGTCTCGCTTGTATGGGGTCTGTCATTCTTTAAGCAGAGAGTGCGATAAAGAAGGTACACGTGAAGAACAGGAAAGTAAAGGCTGCTCTGGAGGTAGTGAGGATGTTTAGGAAAGGAAAGAACAGGGAGACAGTGGGAGGATGAGCAATGTAGAAGATCAAAGTAACCAGGACTATAGCCAGAGAAGCAATTTTACAATTTATTATTTAAAATAATGTCATATTTAATATTTTTGTAACGGTAAAGTATTCATAAGAAGTATCAATCAAGTCTGCATAGGAACCGATCTAGATGGTTTCCACAATGGGCCCAGAATTTCCTGCTATGTCCCTGTCCTTGCCATTTGTTTGGATGACCAACAAAAGCATTTTCATTAGAGATGGAAAGATAAGTTAAACAGAGAAAAACATAAACTCTAATTTCCTTGAACATCAAGCAAAGTGAAGTAACGTTACAGTAAAATTTCAATTTCCAGGAAAATTACAGGACTAAGTTTCAAGTTGTAAAATATTGCACAGTTACAAATTTTCATGGCTTAGTCATGCCAGCTGTGCCTCAGCAGGATTTCTAGTGGTTGAGGAAGTCTTCCTCAAAGATGAGCAGATGTTTCAGTGCCTGCAGGTTCTGAATATTCATTTCAGGATTCGTTTCTACTCCTGAGCTGTGGCTCTTTACAGTTGAGTGTTATGCCCAGCAGCTGGTAGAATCTCTGTGTACATCTCTCTACTGATTTTTTTATTAAACAAAAAAAAATCTCAGCAAGTAAAAGTTTGTGTATCTTAGACTCGTACAGTTAAAAGTAATGTAAGTGTAACTGAGAAACATTAAACAATCCCTCAACGTATAAAATTACAAAGCAGAAGATGTTTTCCCTCTGTGACCACTAGAGGGCTCCAGAGTCCAAAACAAACCTAAATGGTTTGACTTCTGAAAGGATGTGATGGATTGCAAGTAAAGATTTACTTGTTCCTTTAGGTACTTCCTCTTGTACATATTCTTGATATCATTTTGCACCTTGTCGTTATTCAAAGTAAATTCTTTGTTTAGTTTTAGTTATCTAAATATTTGTATTGGCAGTATAAATTTTGATTGAATTAGTTTATACCATGTATTACATAAACTATTTTCTTGTCTTTTCCTACCCAGTCGACTGGTTGTCAATCCAGCATTTCTCATCTTTCACTACTTTTTCACTAATTAAAGCAGAGAGACAGCAGGGACAACAGAAACCAAAATGTGGATTTTGTCAGCCGAAGAAGGGCATGTTGCAGCCCAGATCCTCCTCTGTCAAAGGGCAATCGGGAGTGAACTAGAAAATAATTCTAAATTTGACACCTCCACTGTTGTATTTTTAATTTTTAGTATTCAGAATGATCACCAGTCTGGTGTCTGTGCTGACATTTGCTTTGCCATCAGAAGCTCTATGGGTGTAAGGACCATCTTGATTATTAAGTATCATTCTTTAATTTTCAATTGTCTGTTGGTGAATTTACACATGTAATGAAATGATGAAACTGTCAAGAGTCTGGGCAAAAGAAAAGAGAGTAAACAGAAGAAAAAAGATAAGGATACATCAGATAGAAAGTAACCACATCAGCTGTCCACACATAAAATGGACAACCAGCAGCTATACCTGGAGGGAAACAGCAAACCACGTGCAACATCATTAATAAAAAAAAAACAAGGTAATAGTCACCTGGAGTTCCTATAAAAAGACAGAGAAGCTGGGAAAGCCCGATGACCCATATTTCTTGTCCTCTCCATTCCAACTGGTCGACACAGATGTTCATCATCCCAAAGCCGTCTTCTGCAGGAGCTTTTTACTTCCTATTAAAAAGGTTTTTTCCTTTCTACTGTCAGCCATCACCCCACTAACAGCCCAGGACGCGGGATTGAATATATGAAAAAAAAAAAAGACAAGTTTTTTTTTTTTTGTTTGTTTGTTTTAAGAATTTGTTTGTATGAATACAGTTTTTATAAATTTGGGAATTTACTTTGCTTGGTATTATAATTAATTGACTTGAATTGATTAAGAGTTTAAATTGCCCTGAGATGAATTTGTTTAGAATTGATGCTATACAAGTAAAACAAAATCAAAATCAGCCCAAATTTAATGTATTAAAATGATTGTACTTTAAATGTGTACTTTAAACATTAGTCAGTGGGCCTCAAGGATGAAGAGCTGAGGAAATGTTATTATGTAACAAGACATATGGGTGGGGAAATAGTTTAATAGTTTTAAGATGAATGAATTACCCTTGTACTACTGACTAAAAATTCATTCACTTTCTGGATGTGTCACCGGCTGACCACTGCAGGGATCAGACAATTGATTGATTGAATTGCATGGTGACAATTCTAACCATTACCAGTGTGGAGACTCAGACACATTTATGGCAAATGATTTTTAAATGGTGTATCTTAGAAAAATCAAACATGAACAAATATCAGTTTTCAAAGAACTAAGTTTTTCATGCTATTTTGTATATTATCAACTAACAGCAGAATGGTCATACTTTAGCTATTAGCTGGTTTAGAAGAGGCTAGGAGTGTAATTTCTCAAATAAGTAATGACACTTTATACTGAACTAATATTTACGCAAGGACACTTAGACATATGTACAAATACATTATTAATGTAAATATGAATATAATAATTGAATTTAAATTTTCCCGCGACCCTTCATTGGATTAAGCGGTAATGAATTTTACTTCAAAACTGGTGAAGTGATCCATGCATATCTGCAAGAATCACAGGTGTTGAGCTCCTCGAGGGCCACAATCCTGCAGGGTTTCCATATATCCTTGCTCCAACACACTTGACTCAAATTAAGCAGTCATTCTGCAAAACCAAATTGGTTTTTGGATCCATTTAAGCCAGCATGTTGTAGGAGCAGCAATACATGCAAAACTTGTAGGACAGCCGTCCTTGACAACCTATTTTGGACACCCCTGATATATATTTCTTCCTATCAAAAACCAAGAGACAAGCAATGCATCACAAAGGTTTTGTTAAAGAAACACTTGATAAAGTCTTCAGAAGTGTAATATTTTATATACCGCTGGTCTGATGAGGTCAGTGGGCACGACAATGCTGGTTAACAAATGAAAAGAAGTTTAAAGAAAGTGAATTTAGCATGTAACTTTGTAGTTTCAGATTGAGTGGCTGGGGCTATCCAGTAGATGGAACAGGCAATGCATCTAAATCCAGCGTTATTACGGAGCCAAAGTTTTTGTAGTTGCAATTTTCCATTTATTTAAAATATTCATGAAGCATATGCTTCAACATAACATTATGATCCCATGTAATACAAGATTTTGCAGACAATGTATGAAAGCAACACAAAAAGCATTAAAAAAAAAAAAAAAAACATCATTAAAGAAAAAAGATATTCCAAAACAAATCTGAAGATTGTATATTTAAGAAATGGGATAAAACAATACCTTTCATGACGGATTTTAAATGTGTAACACAAAGATTTGAAACCATTTAACATTAAAATTATTCTAATTCATGAAATAACAGAACATTGTTTAATTAATTTAATAGATCTATAATACAGATTATTTTATATTTCTTTTTAATATTTCAAAACCTGTTTACTTAACCTGTTCTTTTACTCGGTATAATGTGAACTAACTTGATCCTGTCGTTGGATGCTGTATTTAACGATTATTAAATGAATGGATGCAGTTAAAAAGAAAAAATTTGACCAACATTATCAACAAATTTAATCAGTGAGAAAAAGAGAGAGAGATATAAGCAAAATAATAAAAACACAATAACAAACATGAAGCTTACTGTAAGAGCAAAAATAAAACATGAGTGTGCAGCACAAAATAACAGCAGACAACTGAGAAGATTTTTTTTTTTTTACTTATGCTCATCTGATCACTTCTTTGAACTCCTCACAGTGTGAATTAAAAAGGGGGTCTCAAAATGAAAATAAAAATAAAAAAGTCAGAGTGGGGTAAAACAGTACATTTTTTATTTGGTCTTAAGAATATTGTAGAAAAATATGGCTGTTCTTTAGTTAGATTCAGCACTGACTTTGGACTTCAGAGTCAAGATAGTTTTACATCCGCTTGTATACATAGATGATTCTGTGGCAGGATGGACAGCGATGCTCCACGTCTTTACAGGAATCAAGGCAGAAGGGGATGAAACAACAAAGCCAAAACCTGTTGGGGAAACAACAGGGAATTGTAAAGTGGAATCTTTCTGTTTAATATTGTTCATTTCTCTGCAGCAGATTTCTTCTCAAAAGCAGGTTATTACCCGAAGATGGTGAGGCCGGCACATAATCCCCAGGTCAGCAGGCCTGGTGTGTGCTCCGTTTTGGTGATCACAGTCTGCTGGCACTGGGGACATACAGTCTGCCCCGGCAAGTCATGCAGGGCAGGAGTTACTAACACGTGAGTAACTAAAGATGAGGAAAACACAATAAAAAATATTTATTTGCATATTCTTTTGTCTCCATAATTACTAAAATAAGCTATTAATGAATGCTGTCTTCAGACTATGGACAATTTCTCACAACATATATGATTAAAAGTCCACCTAGCACATACTGATCATGCTGGCAGTGAGTTCAAGAAAAGAAAATTTCAGTCTTTAGGTCATTTTTATATGTACAGTTATATTATGTATGCATGCTTAAGGTATTTAACCCCTTCAGTTTCTTCTGTTAAAAATTGAAAAACTATGTGTGACTGCAGACGTTTGTAAATGAGAAGATGTTCTCAATTGATTTTACCTGACAAAATAAAGGTTAAATAAAATAAAACAAAATAAAATAAAATAAAATAAAATAAAATAAAATAAAATGGATTTAAGTTTAACATGTACTGTTGTATAACAACCAGCAGAGGTCGCTAGTAGTCTGTATGTATACAGGACTATAAACTCTTTATGACTACATATATTTGTTGTTGTCGTTATTGTTTGTTTAGTAGGGTTTGTTTGTTTTTACTGACTGCCCTTTTGGTATCAAGGCAGTACTGTGGTTTAATATATAGTCACACTCAATGGACAGTTCTCTTTGTGAAATATAAAACTGTCAATAATTTCAGAAGGTCGTGCATGAATGCATGGGTTCAAATAAAAAGTGTACGTGTGATAGGAAACCTCATTAATGTGGAACCGAAAGTGGTATCCATAGTGATTCACATAGCAGACACTGAACAATAGCTTTCTGTCAAGCAAAAACAGGCCACAAACAGAGCTATTCATCTGAGCAGCTTGGTCAGAAACCAAGGATTTCAACCATCCATCCAAGCATTGCAGAGGTATAAATTTAAACACATTCACTGTCTGTTTACAAAATAATTCTCACTCATTTGTATGTGGTGAGGAAATTATATTTTAATTTTATTAGTTCTTAGAAACAATAAAGGGATAAATGATGCATATTATGTTTTGCATGCATGGATCTGATCGCCTCACCTGTTGTGACGGGTGCAGTTGGGACCTGAGCAAAAGCTGGCAAAGGAAAAATACAATTAAACAAAACAGCAAAGGATAGTTTGAAATAAACAGACATCACATACTAAAAACATGACTGTGTTTACTTAAAACATTATAGGCGGTGTCTTTTTTACTTTTTCAAGTTGGACAATAGCAGGATATTGGATTTTCAATTAATGGTTACATGGAGCCATAAGCTAAAGAACACTGGAGCATTTTCTCATTTAAGAAAAACAAGTTAAATAGTAGAAATTTGAGCAGTAACACGGACCTCCCTGGTATACAGGAGGGGAAGGTGACGGGGAGAAACCTGGCTGGGGGTACGTTCCTGGTGGAGGGTACGTTCCTGGTGGAGGGTATGTTCCTGGTGGAGGGTACGTTCCTGGTGGAGGGTACGTTCCTGGTGGAGGGTATGTTCCTGGTGGAGGGTATGTTCCTGGTGGAGGGTACGTTCCTGGTGGAGGGTATGTTCCTGGTGGAGGGTACGTTCCTGGTGGAGGGTATGTTCCTGGTGGAGGCGCTGGACCTGGATAATTCATTGGTGGGCCTGGGTAAGGGGGAGTGGGGTCCTGTGGGGGGTATCCTTTTTCCATCTTCAAAAGAAAATCCTATCTGAATTAAAGAAATATTTTTATTCTATTTGTTCCAAGTAAATCACCTTGTTTTCAAATTAAGTGAAAGTATAAACTATTTTGTTGCTTTAAATCAATTGAAGGAAAAACAGTGTATAGTTGACATTATTTTAAGTTGTTTTATGTCCAACAATACCCTCAATAGTCCATCTGAGTGTTATATAAATTAATTCAGTCTAATTCTTTACCCCACACATTTCCTGCAATGTATTACTGGTAAAGCAAATGCAAATTGTGTGAATAACAGTGGTTTAGAGGGTAGACGAGGTTGTCAAATGAGGGTTTGAATCCTGCTCCCTCAGTCAATCTGTGGTGTCCCGGGGCAAGACTCTTGACTCTCTTTCCCTCCAGCGTCAGCATCACTGGTGTATGAATGTGAATGAATGGTAGTCAGAGAGGCTCCTGGCATTAGCTGGCAGGTCTCTACCGTAGTTTTATGCAAACACCTTTATAGAACAAAGTCCATTTAGGATTAGCTGCTCCTTTTAGCAAGCACTGCAGCACAGACAACACATATTTATTTTTAAAATCGTTTCATCAAGCTCTTTATCATAATTTTGTACAAACTTAAACTCAAATCTGCCCACGTTACCACAAAGCTATTCAGTCTGACGCAGATAAAATGAAGGTTAAAAAAGTATTACACCCCCCTTCCCAAAAACGTATAATGCCCCATCTCTCATTTGTTTCAGCAGCCATGTTTGCATATTATTAAAATTTGAATGGACAAATAATAATACAGGAAGGTAAATGTGAGCAGTTTATGACAATAATAGCTTTTACTTTGATGCCTTGTTCTGTCCCTTAGATGCTGTTCCTTTATAATAAATATATTATGTCTTATTATACAAATGATATAATCTTATGCATATTAATATCCAAAGCAATCATGTTATAAAGTATCTAAAATGTTTTTTGTATCATCCAGTTTTCAGCGCTGCAGATCCACATCA
Organism: Telmatherina bonti; assembly: GCF_933228915.1. Taxonomy (NCBI): domain Eukaryota; kingdom Metazoa; phylum Chordata; class Actinopteri; order Atheriniformes; family Telmatherinidae; genus Telmatherina; species Telmatherina bonti. Next base: position 20,157,365 of record NC_136612.1, read on the forward strand.
CAGCTCATATGAGAGTTCGGATTCCAATTCAGAGTGTAAATCTTTTCAGGTCTTTACAAATTTCATTCAGATGTTTTCTCTTGACAGCTTTTAGAGATGAGGAAAGTTCGTCAGGACAGCATAACAAGTCATTTTACTTGACAGCTTGACTATAACCCCAGCTAATTGTAGTCATGTGTCTTGAGGGGTTCTGTTCTGTATCCTAACCAACACCACCATTCTTGTAAGCTGAACAGCTCAACAATAACTGCAGATGTTGATGAAATGAACCATTTTAAGTCATGCTTATGTAACATTGTTTGAATTGCTGATGGTGGACTGGCGGTTGTTTGGAAATAGCTACGAGAGAAATTTTTGGAATGCATAAGATCCTCCTCATAAGATCTACCCTGGACTCCTTGGACTTGCCCATGTGGATCTTTTCATTGTTCACTGCCAGGCATATGTTTTCTTTTTCCAGAGAAGCTCTCTGCTGAAGTAAAAGAGAAAAAGAGTTTCCTCGACTGTTTTAAGATCATTTTGGAGCTCACATCGACTAATGTGAATGAGTCATTTTGCATGTTTTATTCTTAAAGTGAAATTTGGCTCATTTTCCTTCTGTTGCTGTGTTTTAACATCTAGACCTGTAAGCAGAGCTATAAGTTGCTGTTACATTGGGTAAGGTTGTACTTCCTGTGTTATTAAATGTCATTTTAAATCCAGCTATGTTCAACTTTAAGAATAGTTTGTTTTTCTTTTGTTTTTTTTTACAATTCTTAGCTGAAATAAACCAACCAAGAAGCATAACGTATCCAAACAGAATAGTCAGGATAATAGTCAGGAGGCAATTTATTCTATCAATTATTCACTCAGTTGGAGAGGCACCACCTTTTTTTATTTAAACAGCTGGAGTAGTAATTTGTTCAGCTTTGGTTTTGTTATGGACTAAAACAATAACAGTGGAGTTGCACTTTTTTGGAATTGTTCCCCTGGATACTGATCTGTGTTGGCCAGTGTAAACAGGCCCACCCAGTTCTCACAAACCTGTGTGTGTATCGCTGTAAACCCATTCTCAATTAGAGAAACATGAGCCACGCACACACACTAATGAAGCAACCTTTAACCAGAGCATTATACTTGTGCCTCACCCTGTTTTTATGTACAATTTTGTCTTTGTTTAATCTGCAATGTTCTGATGTTACACAGATACAAGTATGTGTAGTTTGAGTGTGGAGGTCATGGTGATAAAAAAGTGCTGGAATAAATAGGAACCCAGCCATTTCTCTTTCACCAAAGAGAAGTCCTGTTTCCTTCTGTTATAGCACTGAGGTTTACAGAAGCATGTTGACAAGGCAGTTTGTCAGTTTCTGTCAAATAATGTAAAAATAAAAAAAAAACACGAAGCAACTTACGTGTGACTCTTAGGTGGAACTTTCCATCAACAACAGCAGCAAAAGTGCAGAGATAAACAGCGTCTCCTTAATCGCTGAAGAGAAACGACAAAACCAAGATACAGAAGGGTGAAACAGTCCGTTGCCTGACTGAACACAGCTGCAATAGAGGTTGTTAAACAAAGGAAGGAAGAGCTTTTCGGTATTTCGTACGTTAAGCAGAGCTGGTTGTGATACTTTACAGTTTTCCCCTCCTCTTCTCTTCTCTCCTCCCATTATTCCATGTGACTTTGAGAGTCAGAAAGTCAAAGAAAAAACAAAAGGCATTGCACTGCAGCTACAAGAGGTGGCAACACCAAACTAAACAAGAACAGAAGGAGAGTGTGTGTTAAAGAACACACAGACAACAGTGTGAACCAGATCACTACTGAAAAAATAAGAAAAGATTTTTTTTTTTTTTTTTTTTTTTTTAAATAAAGCTTCAAACTAAACGGTGCTTCTTCACTCTTAGGCCACACCATCACCTTCTTGTGGTTTCACTTTTGAAGTTCAACAGTTTTGAGTCACACAGTCCACTTCCTTGTACCACCTAGAATATAAAGCTACTTTAACACATTGACCACATTTTACAATCACATGTTCAAGGCTGAATTAAATTTTCCCAGTAGGCTACATCACAACATCAGTATTTGATAGGTCTTGCCAAACTAAATCAATCATTGAAATAATTTATTCGGGTACCTAAAAGGTAAATATCAGGGATATTGGGTGTCGTTCAGATTGGTTTCCAAAAATCATTCCATTATACAACCACAATTATTTCCTGTAATCACTCTAACTCACAGAATATTTCCCCACATGTTAAGTGAAACAAATGACCTTCCTCTAATCACATGACTGGGACATATTACAGCCTAATGACAACTTGGACAGGAGGCAACAGGACCGTCACAGGACCTGCATTTCTGGTCAGCAGGAAATATTGGTCTGACTGGAGATAAAGAATGTTTGTTTCTCTCTTAATATTTCACCCTGTAGATCAGCTAAATTCCTGTGTTACAACAATGTGTTTCCTTTTTTATGCAAGTGGGAGCAGAGGTCTGGTGTCAGCCGACTGAAGCGTGGGGGTGCCCCCACACTTCAGAGAATTTCTCTATAAACCATCTACATCTAAGATGTAAACATACAGGAAATATTTAAATAAAACATTTCCTCGTACTCTGATCATAACCTTTCTGGGGACAGTGTAACTATTAAAGTCTTCCAGTTTTGCATATTCTTTTTAGGCTTTATGGCTTAACATTAGTATTAGTAAATCTGAATAGATCTTTTCCTGCAGATTACGGAAAATTAAGACTTTTTTTTTTTTTGTACAATCTGCAATTTTTTTACGACCTTCTAACAACGGAAGTGATTTACTCATGAGGTAATTTTGTTGGTGTAAGACAGAAAACAGGAGTATAGCCATGTCTTCATGTTGAAGCAGAGAGCATTATTACTTATCAGTTCAGTTTAAAATGACTTCCTTGCCTCCTTTTGCTCTCTACCTCTTGCTTGCCAACACCAATAAAAGTTGCTGTTCTACAAACATGATATTCTGACTACTTCTTTTTTACTGCTGCTACTAAAACAGCAGGCTTATGCTTCTACTTTTGTGGTATTTTGAACAACTAAAAGAAAGAATTAGAGAGTTTCTCTTTGCCTCACTTCACCGTTTGTTCTTTTTTTCACTCTTTACAATCACGACACGACTTCCTCCTTATGGTACGCAGTTCTATAGCGCCCTCTCCTGGTGCTCATCCATATTACAGAAACAGAGGGGGGGAGGCAATGTGTCAGCAGGCTACATTCTGCAAAATAATGATAAAGAGCTATATTTAAAAATAAATATATATATATATATATATATATATATATATATATATATATATATATATATATATATATATATATATATATATATATATATATATATATATATATATATATATATATATATATATACATATATAAAACTAGAGTGACAGCATAAATTATTGAAAAATATAATGTGACATTCAGTCCACTTTCTCACGTGGTAAGAATCAATTTGAACCAAGTCTTTTTCTGCTAAGTATGTGTTGCTTTATAAAGCAATAACCTAATGAATATACACACAAAAAAGAGAGCTGTCTTTATGCTGAACTGATGTGGGCTTCTCGTGATGCATTACCACCAAGATCAAAATGGAATTTGTCCCCATGAAGTTTGTTTGGGAAATTTACATTTACGTTTGTGCATTTTGTAGTTTTATTGATAGCCTACTGGACACTCAACCCAGTAAAACTCATGAACATTAGTTCTTCCATTTTTCACGTACTGTGTGGAGATCTGGGGAAAGAATTACAACATTGTATTATACTCATTTTCAGTGCAGAATAAAATATGTAAAAATATGGTCACTCCTTATTATACACAAAAGTGGGTGTCTATAAAATACACATTCTGTTTGTACAATCAGCATTACCTACTTCAGGACCTGGTTCATCATGACACAGCACAGATTATATTTGAAGCTATTCAGCATTTACTACGTTTTAGCATCACATCTTTTCAACTAGAGAGAAGGGGTTGTAATTCACAGGGGACCTTCAGTTCAATTCAATTCAATTCAATTCAATTCAATTCAATTCAATTCAATTCAGCTTTATTTGTATAGCGCCATTTCACAACAATGTCATCTCAGGACACTTTACAGACACATCAATTCAAGCCAATTGTTAAGGGAAACCAGGAAAACCAAGGGTTTGCGTCAAATCTTGACTTTTATAATAATAATAATAATGATAATAATAATATTATTGTTATTATTATTATTATTATTATTATTATTATTATTATTATTATTATTATTATTATTATTATTATTATTATTATTATCACAATGGCAATTGTTGGCATTGTTGTTCGTAACTATTACTGATTCATAATATACAAGTATATTGTGAAATATGAGGTAATAGTGTGTGGCAAGGGGGTGGGACTGAACAAGGGCTGTTTTTTTCCCAACATTTTTTGTACATTCCTTTGGTTTGTGTTTCTTGTTTTTAATTTGTTTTTATGCGTAAATAAAACTATCAATTTAAAATAAATCATTAACAAAACTAATAAAACAAAATCGACTTCTTGTTGCATTTCAGATGATTTATCTCAACCACAGATGCTGTAGATCCTTAACACAGCTGATCCAAGTTTGAAGATGTCTCTACTTCTCTTTCTGGACACCTGTCTACAAATAATGTATGTTAATAGCCCCCAAAACAGTTTAGAAAAAATCAGTTCCAGGCTGAAAATAGAAGTGTAAAAAAAATCCAAAGTCGCTTTATAAATCTAGTGTAAAAACAATTACATGCACTTTGCTGCCTTTATATACACAGTTTTTATCATTAAACCACATGGTTTTATGTATCTGGCCCTGGCATTTCCCCATGCACAAGTTCAGTAACTTTGACTGTAACCTGAAACTGCTGTGTTATAAGATAAGCAGCCCGCATCCCACATTCCTGTCCTCAACCAACCTGCTCTAATGCATTTACTTGTGTCTCAAGCCCTTTTTTTTTATCTTCAAAGTATTTCTTTCATTTAATGAAAACTTTAAAACTAAAGTCACCAAATGCTCCATCAGCTTTTTTACCACCAACTTAACCTGACCATTTAGTTATGACTGCATATTGTTTGACATTGTCCTTCAAATCACAAATCACAAATTCTATTTAATATGTAAGGAAATGCTTTACATATAACCTCCTTCAAATTTGAATCAGCCAAAAGTGTCTTTAATATTATATACGGCATCATAATTTATAGCCTATAAATATATTACACTTATTATATAACATTAAGTCCATCAAAACTTTCTGAAACTAGATCAGTGCATTGTAAAAACACATTTAAAAGACTAAAATTTATGCACCTACAGACATTCTGCATTTACATTAACATCTCGTTTTCACTGCAATTCGAAATGAGAGCTTAAATAGATTATTATTTTAAACATTTGTGCCCAGATTAATAATTGAAATGGTCTTAACAGCAATTAAAATACCTGAAAAAGAGATGTATTTATTGCATTTTATTCCATTTTATTCCATATTTATGTTTTACTCGTGACTGGCCAGTAGATGGCACTCCTAATCAGGAGAGCCTGCCACTGCTGTAAAGCAGGTTGATGAGTGTTTTAAGAGTTTTTTCCATTTCCTTCCGACATAGAAAGCATGCTTAAGAAAGCATGCATTTAAGCGTACCTGCTTGATTGTGGTGAATCGCTTTATGCAAGTAGCAGTCATTCATGCCATGAATACGCCCATCTTATAGGGGAATCAGTTACTTTTATATGATCAAATAAGAATAAACAACATTTTTCAACCTTAAAATAACTAACAGTTCCTAGAATAACATATATTTGAAACAAGTCTGATGTTTATTTTGAGGTGTAATTTCTAAGTTTGGCACCCATCCCACCTCCTTTCATGAAGACAGTACGGTTTACGCCATCTTTACATCACAATAAGCCAACAGGTGGCAATCTGGATGTTATTTAGCCTCACTTCTAAGGATTATTTATATGGTCAGTCTGTGTAGTAACAATGTCCGGAGAATTTCAAAACAGTTTATTGGATCCTCTTTCATACAAACACATCGACACTTGGTCACTATTCTCTTTTTTTCTGGTGGACTGCCAGCATTCTGCTCTCAGACCATCAGTAAGTAACCACACTGCCAGGTTGGCTTCATAGCAGCTACGGTTAAAGGTACATATTTCTCATCCTTCGAGAGAAATCTTTATAAAATCGTTCACAAAACCTTTTTGACTAGCATATTGGGTTCCTCCAACTCTGCTTTCAAATGATAATTCAGCTGTACAGTTTAGTCGCCACATAAATGATGAACAGAATACTGGGTGTGTGATGACATTTTATGACATTGCTTCATCACAGAGAAACCTCCTCACCCTCACCTCTACCACCTGTCATCTTCAGACTAATCTAACAAGTCAAAAAATGTCAAGATCAGTTCTGACATGACTTTTGTGTGGATCATTTCCAGGTGTCAGTCTATTGTCTTTGTATATTATTACTTGAAGTTCTGAGAGTGCAGTCTATTACTGGTGACACTTTATTTTTCCTTTTGTTCTGGGAACTGAACGCCTTCAAATCACATCTTATCTGACTTTTTAGCTTGTTTCTTTATTTGTTTTTTTACTAATATCCTCTAAAAGAGCACATTTTTATACCAAAGCCTATGTTGACTGTACAAGCTTTCCCCCACTTTCATCTGATTTATAATTACTAATTTCTTCAAAATATAATATTCAAAATTTTCAAACAAATCTTCCACTTTACACGAGGAATTAGAGAAACTGTTAAACTTCAACAAACATTAAATGATGACAGGATAAGGGAGGGGATAAGATGTTGAAATGCAACATAAAGAGCTGAGTCAGTCCTGATAAGACAATAAAGAGCTTTAATACAGCCGTGGACAAAGCCCAAAAGTTAATCCACTTATCTGTCATCTAGGTTATACAGTGCAGGAACTACATATTAGTTACATAGTGTACACAAAAAGTGATGTACACAAAAGAAAAATGCCTATCCTCAGCCATTGATGGAAATTAATCTTTCCATCTTAAACTAATTAAGTCACTGTATATCATCAGAATATGTCAAAACTCAAATAAAAATATTTAAGCAACTGTTAGTTAACAAATCAACAATTAGAAATAGGGTGGGGTCAGTCCTTACAATGTTAAAGCAGTGAGTAAATATAGTAAACTGGATGAAATAGGACCCTATTTCTCTGAAAAAGAAGAACTATATCAGCCACTGTAGAGTGCAAATTGCTGTCAGTGACTTACAACAAATTGTGTAAAAGTCTTAAAAATGTTCAGGTTGAGATAACTCAGTGTTAGTCTGCATTAACAGTTTAACCATTACATCAATATCCTATGTATACAAAATGTTCACCCAGGGTTGATTCTGGAGAAATACTGACTTCCTGAATGCCATAAACATATTATAATCTATTCTTAAACGTCTTGTTGACATAAATGTTCAAAGAAATAGCCTCAGCGTTGCTGAATTTATTAGAAATGTGTGTGTGCTTTTTTTTTTTTTTTTTTTGTTAGTTTAGCATGCAATGGAGAAAATGGAGACGCTACCTGCAGGTGATAAAAGTTTCACAGTCAACAAGTGACAACCACATGAACATCTGGAAATCCAATGCATGGTCTTCTCTTAACCTAAACAAAGCATTGAAAGACTTGTTTCACACACACAAGCTGTACTCCACAGTCTTGAGTTTCTAAGTCTTTCCTCTGTCCCCACCTCCTAACACAGACTTTGATGCTGTAAATAAGTGGTAATAAGGTTGTCTTAATTCCATATCTTTCAGTCTCCTTGGATTTCCTTGCTCAGTGCCTCTATTTGTTATTCTTCATTGAAGATGAGTGTTTCAAATCAAATCAAATCAAATCAAAAATACTTTATTCATCCCCCAGGGGAAATTCAGACAAATTTCTATATCATAACAGTATTGTTCTGAAAACTCCTATTTATTTCACTTATTGGTGTGCTCGGACACAGTTCCTCTTAAAACACATTTATGGGTTTAAACTTTTCATGGACTAGCCGTTAAGTCAGCAAACACATGTGTCATGAGGTGAGGTTCCTGTTTTAGTTGTAATGATGGCAGAACTCCTTTATTGACCAAGTACAACTGATAAGCAAATGGACATGAATAGCAGACAGCTTCTCCCACACAACACTGTTCTGATATGCACCAGTGCAGTAAAGATGTCCTCACAGGCCAAATGAGGAAGAAAGTTCAATTTGATGACAAGAAAGGAGTGGCTGGAATTTCTACATTCACACCATTATCACTGTTTGCGACGATCAGACAACATCAACTAAACAAGCAGAAGAAAAGAAATATTAAATCATCGAAGACAGAGGAGAGAGTTGCGACAGAAGTGGAAGATTATTTATTTAACGAGTGACCCAGCACCGCATTAAACTAACAGGATCAAAATCAGGATGGTTACACTGGACTTCAAGGTATTGACTGTTCCGGTGGGCATTGTGCGCATACTGGAGGTCATCTTCACCTGCGTTTCCTTCAGCCTGGTGGCATCACTGGGTCATGAAACTGGCTCTTTCTGGACATGGTGCATGTTTACATGGTGCTTCTGTTTTTGTGTCACTTTCCTAATACTCATCTTGGAATTTATCAGTGTCAATGGAAAGCTGCCAATCTCCTGGGAGGATTTCACCTCTGCCTTTGCCATGTTGGCAACCCTAATGGTGCGTGTGCATTTTATTTTATTTTTATTTCTTTTACTGTACTTATTCTTGAATTTGGATTTGTAAATTAATATACAACTATACCAAATTTGGGCTTGACTTCTAAAAATAAAATACTGTGAGAAATTTCAACAGTAACAAAGTTCAGCGACGTATATATTAACATTAATACTTTATCAAAACATACTGTTAGCTGTTAGCATTTTGGGATTCTCCAATAATTTTATAAAATGATACAATTCACATCCCAAATTGGATGAATATTATTAGAGCAAAAGTAGAGGAAAATGGTTTTTCATCAGTAGTCACTTAAATGCTTTTTTATAGATGTAAGATGCTTCAAGTGCAGCTTTATTCTATTGAACATTATTCATTTTTCAACCATAAATATTTAATAAACTACAGCAAAATAATTTGTGAGGATTATTTATGACACAAACGCAAATTAATCAAATGCAAATTGAAAATAAAGATTTTTTTCCCATTACTTTTGGAATCTCTCTCATGCAGGTGCTTGCTGCATCCATCATATACTCCGTCATCACTGTCAAATTCGCCCTTGGCAAACAGATTGGCGCTGCTGTTATTTCCTTTTTGGCCTTCATCCTATACGCCGTTGAAGTTGGAATGACTCGGGCCAAACCTGGGGAGATCAGTGGATTTCTCTCTACAGTTCCAGGTCTTCTCAAAGTTCTGGAGGCATTTGTGGCCTGTATCATCTTCATCTGTCTGGGCTACAACAACTACTCTAGTTTCCCAGGGCTTCAGTGGTGTGTTGCTGTCTACTCCATTTGCTTTATTTATGCCCTACTTGTCATCATTTTAACCATCTTCCGCCTGCTGTCTGCCTTCCCTGCACCTCTTAAAAAAGTCCTGACTGTCTGCAACGTGCTGGCAGTGCTGATGTACATCACAGCGGTGGTCATCTGGCCGCTGTACAGCTTTGAGAACAATCCCAACACATGCTCAAATGATGCCTTCTGTCCATGGAACATGATAGTTGTTATCACGTTCATGACCTGCGTTAACCTGGTTGCTTACATCGTTGATACGTTTTATTCCGTTAAGCTGGTGTTTTTCAGAAGTGGAGCATAAGCATGTTCTTGTTCAAGAAGCTGCTTCATGATTTTGCTTTCTTTGAGACAACAAGAGGAAAGAAAAATCATGGTGTTAATTATAATAACTTGAGCTTTGGGCCTTAATTGCAGTCTCTTCTTTTGCCCTTTTACATCATTAATATCTGATTTTCTCAGCTTGACCTTTAGAGTTTAGGATTCATTTTCAGTTTCATTTTGTGTATACCGCTAACCGCACCATCTGAAATATAATAAAACTGTAATCAAAGATGGGCTTTTCCTCATGCTGAAGTCACCTTACATGTGTAGAACTACGCTTTTCATTTGGATAAACAGAGTTTACTAGTCAATAATTTACATTTAGATTACCATTTTATTTTACAACAATTAACAACTAATTAAACACAAGCCAATAAAGATAAACAAATGTATCTATGAAATGAAGGAAATTGCAAATAAATCACCAGACTTGTGAAATAAATGAAACACTGAAACAAATCTAGAAATGTTGATTGTATTAAACTGTTGTTGATTGTATTGTATTAAAAATATATTTTTTTAGGTTTTTAACAGATTATGTATGTAAATATCTTCAAATTGCACATTTATGTCTCAACATTTCATTTTCATGGATTTTTGGAATAAGAGGATTAATCAAGTAATTGATATTATCAACACAAACAATGATATTACTTTTAAATATATAGCAGCATTGGGGGAGAGATTCTTTTGTGTCATTTTCTAAATTTTAAAGTAAGCAGAAGTTGCCTCATGAAATATTTCCTTGGGAAGGTGACTTTCGGTCAAAACATACAAAAGAGCTAATGATAGTTTGGGGATTACAATCAGTTATTTGCAGTTTCTTCTTTGAAGACAAAATGTGTGGTTTTTTGTTGATAAGATGAAAAACTGAGACAAGTAAAGGACAGAAATTTCATGTTTATTGTTCTGAACAAAATCTACATGTAAAAAAATAAAAAGTGAACAAATAATAATTTGTTTGTTCACCAAAAATATTTTTCCATTTCAATTTCTTTGTTGCAATAAAAGAAAAGAACTCTTTTTGTTTGTTTTGTTTTTTTTTTTGTTTTTTTTTTACGTGAGCAGTTTTTATATGTTAAGTATAGATATTGGTAGCAGTATTGGAACTTAATATTTGTATTATCAGTGATGCTATTTGGATCAGTAGGTTATATTGGCCATATATTCAATACCAAGTTTAAGAGAGCTGAGAAGGTGATGTCACCAGATTTCAGGCAATCCACCGCAGACCTATCATAACTGTCTATAGTGTGGGAGTGTTTATTATTGCTAATCATTAAGTCACACAAGGCCACAGTGCCACAGACCAGAGTGTGAGTGATTTGAAAATACTTTTCAACAAATTTCCTATTAGCAGCAGATAATGTATCATATGGCTATCATGATTGACAAGAATATGTTAGGTGTGTGTTTCCCTCGATTAAAATTGAACAAGAACTCGAATTCTTCTTATTTTGACTTTTTTCTTATAAATAGCAAAAACCTCAGGCTTAGCCCTTATCCCAACTCTGCCTCCATCAAATCACATCCCGTAAACACACACATCAGACTTTTTCACACATACTCCGACAACGTCCAGAGTCATTTGTCTGGAAAGTGTCAACAGTTGCCCTTTCATGCCTATACCAGACAACAAAAGTATACATCTGTGGCATGTGTCTTCGTCTCTCCAGAGCCACTGGAGCATACTGGACGCATGACTATATCCTACAAAAAGACAGAGGAAATTGCAACATTATTTGAACAGTTCATGTGGACCATGTTGTTTTCAGGTCTATATCAACACTACACACGGATATATCTGCATTAGTGGCAAAAGAACAGAAGGAAATGTACAAGTTGGCGAAAAAGGAAAAACAAAATATGGGAACAAGCATGGAGCTGCAAACATAATCAGCATGTAAAATTAGATAATTGTGAAAACAATTTATATCCCATGTTTTCTCAGGGGCTCATTCTTTTTTATCCATCCTTAGTTGGGAGCTGGGAGGATACATTTGGAGAAGGTCTAGTTTTACAGATGTAGATTGGTGGCTTGAGCTGATTCCTTTACATGCCCACATATCAGAGTACACAGGCACCATAAAGTCAAAATAAGACACTAATCAAAATGAAATTAATTTTTAAAAACAGACTGATGTTTACAAGTTATACACATAACCAAAATGCTCAAAAGCCAGCCATATAAGAAGAAGTAAGTATAATAAAACTACAGCCATGCTTGGGTTAGGATGTGTGATGTTCAAAAGGACAACACAGTCCATTTTGCTCTTAGAACAAGCTCATTTCATCTTTGCTGATCAAAAATACAAGTTCCCTGATTCAATATTAAGCACAGATGATGGATAGTTAACAGCAGTGATACATAAATTCTCTTAAGCTCTATGATGTTTTCACTGGTTTTAGTGATTGTAAAGGTTAAAAATGCTAAATGTAATTTAGTTAATCATTTTTCCATTTAAACTGAATTTAAAATGCCTCCTTTTTTCCAACCACAAATGTGAACACAAGGACAAAATAAGACAAGTTTTCTTTGTATGACAACTTGGACATGAGCTCCTCAGCTGGGTTTGTGTCGAGGACAAGAGTCCAGCAGGCTCTGAGAGATGAACATGATAACAGTATCCAATCAACACACTGCAACATGGGCCATAAACAGCACAGATAAGCTCAGGATGCTCGGGCTTGAATAAATACCACACCTGCGTTTCAGTTTGAAAGAGCACACCGGTTGGGGCATTTTGACTTCATGGATTTCTTCAATTGGATCTGGCTTGATAACCAAAGTCTTGCTGTTGAAAGGGAGACACAGAGCACAGCTGACAGACTTTAAAAGAACTCTTTTTTTTCTTTGGTGTCAAACAAAACCCTGTTCAGCCATGGTTAATATTGATGTGAAATCCATCACCAAGCCTGTGGGGATCTTGCGAATCGTGGCAACCATCTTCACCTGTATGTGTTTCATTCTGGTGGCAACAGTGGGACATAATAAATCACCATATTGGGCATGGTGCATGTTCACCTGGTGCTTCTGCTTCCTGGTCACGCTTCTTATTCTAATTCTGGAGTTCACCATGGTCAGCACAAAATTACCTTTCGCCTGGGATGACTTCACCGCTGCTTTTGCTATACTGGCGAGCCTCCTGTGCCTGTCAGCTTCCATCATCTATCCCATGTTTTTCACCTGCAGTACCTGCCACCGGCAGATTGGAGCGTCTGTGGTATCCTGGTTTTGTTTTGCTGGGTATGTTGCTGAGGTGGTCTTAACACGCCTTCATCCAAGTGGGGAGACCAGAGGATTCCTCTCCACAATTCCTGGCATAATGAAGATGTTGGAGACCTTCCTGGCCTGTCTTATTTTCATGTCCCTGGAAAGCGGGCAGTACTCAGGTTCCTCACCACTGCAGTGGTGTGTAGCTGTGTACTCCTTGTGTTTCATCTTCGCCATCCTCATCATTATACTCACCCTCGGACAACTAACCTCTTTTTTTCCATTCTCCTTTGACATAGTAGCAGTCGCCTATAACATTCTGGCCACAGTGATGTACTTCACAGCTATGATAATTTGGCCGTTGTATAGCTTTCGCAACAATAAGCGACCAACTCACTGTGGCTCTCTCTGTGCCTGGGATAAACTGGTGGTGGTCACCCTCATGACAATCTTCAACTTTATTGTTTACACCTTGGACACCATCTATTCCATACGACTTGTGTTCTTTGTCAATAATCAGTGAGCTGTTGTTTATCAAACCTATCAGAACAACTACGAAGAGAAAGAATTTGGACATTGACTCTTTTTTTTTTTTTTTTTTTTAAATCTTCAAATTATTTAAAGTATTTTCTTGCTTAAAACATCAAATTTTTCCATTGTTGCTGTTATATTAAACCAAATGTAAATACTGTCTGTTTATATTCTTGTGATGTAGAAGCACTTCCTACAATAATGACATGTCTAGTTCAAAAAGACAGTTTGTTAATGATTAGAAGTGTAGTATCATGGTCATAAAAATGAAAATAAGTAAGTAGAACTTTGGATCCTGAGAGTGATCAAACAGTGTAAGTAATAACTATGCCAGGGTTTATTACAGGCAAAGTCAAATTATGTGGAAAGTGAGTCAATGTTGCTTTTCGCTGGGAGTGCTGCAGGTCTCTGACTTTGTCTGCTGAGACGTTTAAACAGATGCACTCAGAGTAAGGATGTAACGTCAAGACAACTGTCAGTGTTGCAGTCTGAATTTTTCTAAAAGCTTTGTAGACCTTGACATTGAGAGCACAAGACACAAAGTCAGATATCACAAGGTCAGGAGTAAACTGGAAAATGAAAAGTAAACCTGACAGAAAGTATAGTCAAGGCATTATGATTTGCACAAGAAACTGAACATAATTAGTTAAATATTGATGGGACGCTTTCACTTTCATTAATGTTCTTTGACATGAAGGCAGCCACAAATGAAAATAGCTGAGGGAAGAACAAGAGGCTTTATTCCTTCCTAAGAACCACATCAGCAAAATGGACTGCATCACCACAATATGTTAATATTGTGCATCTTGAAGTGAATGGAAAAGAGACGGCCAGCACGACAGCTGGAACTGCAGGTCAGAGATCAGTCAGAAGAGTCAGAGGTTAAATCTAATTTGAGCATATTAGCACAAATTTCAAGACTCTCCCCTCTCAAAATTTCAAATGTCCTTCAAAATACTGGTGACAAGAATCCCATACTGGCTATTTTTTTACTAATTTACACCCAAATTTAACAGCGCTGAGAGTAGAAACAACTGGAAGCACGTACAAACAAATAGAGCAGTCATGGGAAAGGAATTTAGCAGGCGAGGGAGAGAGTGAGAGAGAGAGAGAGAGAGAGAGAGAAACAAGATGGAGAGAAGAAAAAATCCAGACTCTGGAAGCATGTGTGGGAAAAGTGAAAAAGCAAATCCCTTAATCAAGAAGCAGCTGCAGGATATGGAGATGGGTTGGTCAAAAATGTTATGTCTTTTTTCCCATATCTACTGACTGGAGAGTTATAAAGTTTGACCTCAAATTACTTCTTTCTCTTTTAACCAATTGGACATTTAAAAAGACGTCAGAAAGCATAATAGCATAATCCTGCAGCTATTGTGTTGCCGGGCCGACCAATCTGTGTGAGTGAAGTTGGGTTAAATGGAGTGACTGAAGCGTGGAAATGTTGCTGTTCTTCTCATGTCGGTCTGTCACCGAACACATTCTATCAAGTAGTCTATATATGGCTAAAAACAGGAAAAACATGGGGGCCAGACCTGATTTGGGTTACATGATGGACTATTTGAATTTAACAGTGTGTGAATACCCTGGCTGCCATTTCAGGTAAGAGAAACTTAAAATGACCTCAGTTGTCCCTGTATGAAACCGCAGAGGAATCAAAGAATCAAGGATTATATATTTTTTTTCTTTCTTTCGTGAACAATGAACATTGTCTTACATGAACATGCCTCTCTTTTGGAGAGGTCATCCTGACCTTGTTCTGCTATGTGAATATCCTCTATTTCAGCTTGCAGGGGGGTGAAATACAGGGTGACGCTGTCTCTCCTGCAAAAGCCAAATGTGGCATAAATGATAAGTATTTTTCTTTTTTGGAAAATTCAATTAACCGCTAGAGTATTGTTCTGACAAGCTGTAATTATTGTTGTCAAAATAGTTTTTTTTTTTTTATTAGAAAGTGCATTTCAGTCTTTCTGAATTATTTCTGCTGGAATGCCCTGCAGCTGAAAATACACAGGATTTATGACAAAACTCAATTTTAACTTTAAAGGTAAAAATCATTGAAGCTTTTACAAAGTAGTAAAAAGAACTAAGTAGTAAAAAAAAACAAAAAACAAAAACAAAGTAGTAAAAAGAAAATGTTGAAGAACTTTTTAGATGCTTTTTCTAACTGTTTTCCAATCATGGAAAATATTTAGATGTACATATATCCTCACTACGCTCCAGATTCACAAGGCCCTGAATTGGACTTTGCGATAAAGAAAATGGATGGATGGATGGATGAATGGATGGATGAATGGATGGATGGATGGATGGATGGATGGATGGATGGATGTATCTTCGCAGCCTATCCTTATGTGCTGCTGGATCTAACTGATATTAACAGGAATGTGTGTGTTTTGTTTTTCATTAAACTCCAGCTTATGACCTAACCGTTTGTATACATTGACCTGAAACCCCACCTTTTTATTTTTTTTTAAAAGAATATGTTCAATGTATGCAGAAAAGTGTAATCATAAAACTCTAATCAATTATTGACCTGCTTTTTAACCATGCAGATATTATTTCGGCAATGAGAGGCCAAACCTTTATGTAGTTCAACCAAAGTCTTTTCACAAAACTTACTCTGTCAAAAACTTATATGTCCAACACATACACACACACAATTCCTTTTGAATGTTAAAGGATAAGACATCTTTGTCAGCCGCCTGTAGCATGATGTCTGACAGGCTGCAGTTGGTGCAACTCGTGCCCAGATGTTGCTTCGCTGTATCTTAGGCCACTTCACCATCTGGAGCCTGTGAGGGGATGAACGGCTATGTTAACTGCTTCAGGGACAAGAGAAAGAAAAGGGAATCTGCACAACTTTCCTGGTGTTCGCACTTCACTATTTCTTCACACATTTAACTGAAGCAGAAAGCAAACAGCTTTAAGCAAACAATTAGGCTTGCTGACTGGTTCAACACAGATTTCTTTCCTACCAAGTGAGACTAAAAATGTGATTGTGTTATGATATGATATTAAACCTGTATTAATACCATGTTCTTGTATCTGGAAGAGCAAACTTTGAGTCATTATACTGTATCTTCCTACAAACCTGTTCATGGAAACCACACGTCTGACTTATACATTCCCAATGTGGAAACAATCAAACTATAAAAAACAAGCAAACAATGTCAATAATTAATCTCAGTTCCCCAAAGGAAAAGAAAACTGTAATGAAAACGAAACTTGGCAAAAAGACAAAGAATTTTAATTTGTTTGATTGATTTTCCTTGTAATAATAGCAATCTATTTTTTAACATTGCTTGAAAATCTGATTAGTCCCCTTAAGAACGTAGCATTTTTTTTCCCTGTGTGATGGAATTAGATCCCAGATTTATCTCTGATCACAACTGACCAGCATCTGATTTCTAAATGACTATCAGTTAGGTGCCAATCAGTTGCTGGTCAATAATCCATGACTGACATACACCGGGCAACTCTAATGTGAACACTACCAGAATAACACTGCAGGGGATGTTGGCACATTTTTGGGGTACACCACCGCCTTTCTTAGCAATGTTGCTCTTCCACAAAAGCATGATCCTTACAAATTATACTTTATTGTCCAGATGACAAATCAAACTTTCAAACAATGCATAATACAATACCAGCTGTCATTATGAATGTATGAAAGGGTGATTGAAATAAAGCACAAATTTACTTTTGTGCTGAGTTTATATATGTATGTATATACTTTTTTCTTTTGCTTTTGTTTGTTTTTTTGTTTGTTTGTTTTTCTTTTGTTGTTGTTTTTATTCTTGGAATATTTAGGGGTGAAGGATCTTACATTGTATTTCCATGATGCCAGAACATATAAGTGAAATGTTCTCACGGGCTTTTAAAGGAAGGGTAGGAGATCCTGGGAAAATGGTTTGAGCAAGCTATATTTTGAACATACACAATTCAAAAGTCCAAACCCCTTTTTTCAGACCCCCACTCCCTCGCCACCCCGACCCCTGCAGCCCCGCCTCCAAATCTCACACATGGAAACGCTTCTTCCTGATGGGCTGAGAGGGGAGAGACGAATGGCAGTTGAGTGTGACGGACACATTACCATCCAAGCATTTATAATGAGCGGCTTAAAATGATTAGATGGTGTTTTTGCAGTCCAATCCATTCCACAGGTGAATCATTTCTTCATTTTTGTGTCAGAGTATTGAATTAGTTGGCTGCAATCAGGGTGTCAAGGGGATTTTAAGCAGTACAGTACAAACTGTTCCTGGAAAGCATCGCTTACCATGAAGCTTAATTCTTTGACTGGAGCTGTGGGTCATCAAGCTTTGTCCACACAACCATCTCTTATTCTATGTAATTTATCACCTGCCAGTGAAAAGAAATGCTCTGGTAAACATGGAGACACATAACTAACTGTATATCCTATTGGTTTTAATTTTGTCTATATGCTTCTTTAAAACACACTGTCAGCAACAGATGCCTCTATGCACAATATTTTATTCTACCAACTCCACACACACGCAATCACATTCATTTATTTCTATATTGTTCAGTCAAGTGACGGACATGGAGAAGCTGGTGCCTATCCCAGCAGTCATCTGGCAAGAGGCAGGGTATTTTTTGAAAAAGTTGCCATTCCATTGCAGGACCAACACAGAGAGACAAAAAATATTTACAATAATTCCTAAGGAGAATTTAGAGTAATCAAATACCCTAACCTAACATGCTGACAGCGGTACCTGGAGATAATCTATGCATATCTATGGGGAAAACATGGAAACTCTGCACAGAAAGGCCTGTGAGGCAACAATGCTAACCACTAAGCCACTCATTAGAGGTCATCACAATGACCTCTAATCATTTCAATATCAATTGGACCAGATCTAGAGCTGCTCTGGTGCACACACACATCAGTTGGACTTTGTTAACATTAATAGATATTGA
Source organism: Telmatherina bonti (assembly GCF_933228915.1). Classification (NCBI taxonomy): domain Eukaryota; kingdom Metazoa; phylum Chordata; class Actinopteri; order Atheriniformes; family Telmatherinidae; genus Telmatherina; species Telmatherina bonti. Next base: position 20,175,873 of record NC_136612.1, read on the forward strand.
TTGCAGCCAGCTTTTGGTTGTCAGTTAGACAAAGTCAGTGACTGACACCACTCTGGTATGATCCCACCGCCCACAGAGATAGGAAGCTTGATATAGAAAAGCAGGATATATGCCAAATGCTTCAAGCCACAGTGACTCATCTGAGCACAAGATGAAACAAAGAGCAAAAAAAGAGAATATTACAGTTTTATAAGAAGCGAAGAGAAAGATTATATGCATTTTGTCGTAATGTCATGAGTAAACCTCAAGAGATGTGTTATCAGGAAACGAGGTATGATCACATAAAAGTTGATTTATATGGAATCAACTAAAAAAATATATATATCGTAATTTTTGCTAATATTTATACTTGCATAGACCCCAATGGTCACAGTGCACAGGCACATGCACACACAGGCACTCACTTCACACCTTTAACAGCAGCTCCTCCATCGCCAACAAAAAACTCAGCTGTGAACGTGATTGTTTGTGTACATCTACACCATGACCCTGTTCACACCAACATGTGGTGTTTCATAGAAAAAATGGTCCCAGCCACTAAATGGTGATACAGATTTATTATCATGATCAGTGATTTCTGTGAAGATTTTACATCATTTAACAAGTGTGCTAAACATGTTAACACAGCTTGAAAGTATAAGACTAAAGGGATTTCAGACCTTCCTGAAGACACATCCTGAGATAATAGTGTCATTTTAAAACATTACATGAAACAGCTTCTTAATGACAAACATTTTGGGTTTATTCCAGAACTAGTGAGTTTTATATGCAATAAAGCTCCACTGATTTTGCAGCACCTCATTCTGAAATGCTTAGACAATATTTTGAACATACACAATTCAAAAGTCCAAACCCCTTTTTTCAGACCCCCACTCCCTCGCCACCCCGACCCCTGCAGCCCCGCCTCCAAATCTCACACATGGAAACGCTTCTTCCTGATGGGCTGAGAGGGGAGAGACGAATGGCAGTTGAGTGTGACGGACACATTACCATCCAAGCATTTATAATGAGCTGCTTAAAATGATTAGATGGTGTTCTTGCAGTCCAATCCATTCCACAGGTGAATCATTTCTTCATTTTTGTGTCAGAGTATTGAATTAGTTGGCTGCAATCAGGGTGTCAAGGGGATTTTAAGCAGTACAGTACAAACTGTTCCTGGAAAGCATCGCTTACCATGAAGCTTAATTCTTTGACTGGAGCTGTGGGTCATCAAGCTTTGTCCACACAACCATCTCTTATTCTATGTAATTTATCACCTGCCAGTGAAAAGAAATGCTCTGGTAAACATGGAGACACATAACTAACTGTATATCCTATTGGTTTTAATTTTGTCTATATGCTTCTTTAAAACACACTGTCAGCAACAGATGCCTCTATGCACAATATTTTATTCTACCAACTCCACACACACGCAATCACATTCATTTATTTCTATATTGTTCAGTCAAGTAACGGACATGGAGAAGCTGGTGCCTATCCCAGCAGTCATCCGGCAAGAGGCAGGGTATTTTTTGAAAAAGTTGCCATTCCATTGCAGGACCAACACAGAGAGACAAAAAATATTTACAATAATTCCTAAGGAGAATTTAGAGTAATCAAATACCCTAACCTAACATGCTGACAGCGGTACCTGGAGATAATCTATGCATATCTATGGGGAAAACATGGAAACTCTGCACAGAAAGGCCTGTGAGGCAACAATGCTAACCACTAAGCCACTCATTAGAGGTCATCACAATGACCTCTAATCATTTCAATATCAATTGGACCAGATCTAGAGCTGCTCTGGTGCACACACACATCAGTTGGACTTTGTTAACATTAATAGATATTGATTGCAGCCAGTTTTTGGTTGTCAGTTAGACAAAGTCAGTGACTGACACCACTCTGGTATGATCCCACCGCCCACAGAGATAGGAAGCTTGATATAGAAAAGCAGGATATATGCCAAATGCTTCAAGCCACAGTGACTCATCTGAGCACAAGATGAAACAAAGAGCAAAAAAAGAGAATATTACAGTTTTATAAGAAGCGAAGAGAAAGATTATATGCATTTTGTCGTAATGTCATGAGTAAACCTCAAGAGATGTGTTATCAGGAAACGAGGTATGATCACATAAAAGCAAAGCTGTTTTTTTTTTTCTTGGGGGGGGGTCATATAGTTGATTTATATGGAATCAACTAAAAAAATATATATATCGTAATTTTTGCTAATATTTATACTTGCATAGACCCCAATGGTCACAGTGCACAGGCACATGCACACACAGGCACTCACTTCACACCTTTAACAGCAGCTCCTCCATCGCCAACAAAAAACTCAGCTGTGAACGTGATTGTTTGTGTACATCTACACCATGACCCTGTTCACACCAACATGTGGTGTTTCATAGAAAAAATGGTCCCAGCCACTAAATGGTGATACAGATTTATTATCATGATCAGTGATTTCTGTGAAGATTTTACATCATTTAACAAGTGTGCTAAACATGTTAACACAGCTTGAAAGTATAAGACTAAAGGGATTTCAGACCTTCCTGAAGACACATCCTGAGATAATAGTGTCATTTTAAAACATTACATGAAACAGCTTCTTAATGACAAACATTTTGGGTTTATTCCAGAACTAGTGAGTTTTATATGCAATAAAGCTCCACTGATTTTGCAGCACCTCATTCTGAAATGCTTAGACAATATTTTTCCACATGCATGAGCATTTCTCAACAATCACAATAGTTTGTGATGCATCAAATTTGTTTACCAATTAGACCTTAAACGTTGGCTCTGTTGTGCTACTGGGACTGCCCTTAATGTCCAGTTCAACTGTTTTAGATTTGGTATATTTTTTTGTAAGGTCAGCAGCTATGTCCCTTGTTAAACTTATTTTATGGAGTCTGGAGCCACCCTAAAATGTTCCTAACCCCCCCTAAAGAAAATGATTATTTGATTTCATTATTGGCTTTTATGATTGTGGTGTTAGTGATCTTTTGTGCTTTGTTCAGCAGTTTCCAGAACACAACACAGTGAAGTTTTCTGTTCGCAGTACCAGACGTATCAGATGACAAATCTGGTCTGTTTATCACAGCTCTGCATTTTCTTTCCCACCTGTCACTCAGACTGCATCTACTGTTGCATAACAACCTGAAATAAAACTTATTAGTCCTGTTTAGTTCAGAGCTTTGGATAATGCTTACTTCTGCTGCTGGTCTTATAAGTGAAAAAGAAAAAAGCGTAAATAATTATTACTCTATCATTTCTCTCAGCCGTGTACATCCTGAGATAGGACAGGGACGGAGAAGCCAGAAACACCTGAAATTTAGACAGCTAAGAATGTGTTACGACAGAGACAGACAGAAAAAGTTAAGCAGATTTATGAAGAAAGAGACAGAACAGATCCGCAGATAGAATATGCAACTCCTTCCCCTAACTGGTTTGATTTCGACAAAGCTACAGAACCAGACAGAATGCAATGAACAGCAGTTTTGGTGAATAGAGCATTTCAACTCGATATACAGCAACAGTTAAAGTGAAAACACCTCAGAAAAGTTTGAAGTTAAGAAATAAAGAAAGTACTAGACCTTTTTTTGCATTTCCATCCTGTTAATTTTCACTATAAGCTTTAAATTCTCACTTGGGTTGATTTTATTATGTTACAGTAAAACTACAAAGTAAAGTCACAAATTGAATCATTCTGAAGAGAAGTGATGCTGACCTGTGACAGGCTGCTCCCTGGTGTGGTGGTTCGATGCATAACAACAGGAAGGTTTCTGATTCAGTCTTGGCTCTGTGTAAAGAATGTGTGCCTCCTGAATGACTTCCTCCCACTGTCTAAAAAATAAAAGGATGTTAACATATGATATAGTGTCTAAAGTTTTTTATGAACTAGTTTTTTTCAGTTCCTTGTAATGATGATTTAGAGTAGACAAAGTGGTTAAATTACCTGGAACAGATAAAGGTCAGTGCAAATAAGCCATACCATCATCCCTCTGAACAATTGTTCCATCAGGGCACACCTCTGTGTTCAGCAATGGTGCATTTGTTTACTTAAATAAACATGAGCATCATAAAACTACCCACTTGATGTGACTTGAGCTGATGTAACAGGAGTAATAAATCACAACACATCCAACTGAACTTCCAGCAGTTTTCCATGTTTTAGATGAATGTAAAATGCAAACATGACACTGATGAGATGACACAGATGAGTGGGACATTTCCTGTTTGTGTGGGCGTGCAGCGTGTGCAGCAGCCTGTAGTTAACGCTGCATTGACCTGGATGACAGCTAAACTAATGGCTTAAGCTTTCCCAGACAATTACCATCAAATGCCCTCCCTCAACACACAAGCACATCATCCTTCCACAATTTTCACAGCTCTCTCTCTTATTTCCCATCTTGTTTCAGGTGCCCAAGGCGGACTCCAAAAGTATCATCCTTAAGATTTTATTCAGGTATCACCCCTATCTCCTCTTCCTGTTTCACACACAGTACTATAAATTTATCTTAATCACTTTTGTACTAGGGAGGCTAGTAAAACACTAGAGCATACTTTTAAAAAGCTGGCTTTGGCTGTGAGGTGTACTGCAGCCACCCATGGGTGGGACGTTCACATCCAAAAGGCTGGATGACGCCCCGCGTGCATAAATGATGCGCCGCGGCAGTGCGTGACTCTGATTGACTTATCAATGCAGGAAGACGTGCTGCTGTGCTCTGGATTGTTCTTTAGTAACTAACTTAACGAAAATCACGATAAATTGATGATCGCATCATCAGAATGGAGATCTCTGCTCCTCGACATCAGGAAAATGACTCAAAATGAAAAATTGAGAATGAGTTGCTGGTTATTTCAGGGAACCAGTCAAAGTGGACGTTTCCACCGCTCAGGTACAAAAGACTCGCATCACTTTGCTGGATAGTGGAGAGGCGCACGGGAGCGCGCAATCCGGGTCCAATCCAATCTACAAACCTGACGGTATGAGTGCAAATAAAAGTATTCTTTATTAATCTCCTGCCTTAATGTCAGCACTGTGTGGCTACGATGTAGAAACTGTGCAAATAGGATTAAAGTTTGTATGAGTGAGATAATACTTGCCAGTGGAATGTTGTTTGCGTTTTAAACCAAGTTTCCAAATTTGGGCACTAACATTAAGTGACATAAATAGCTACATGTAATTATAATTCATCAAAGAATTTAATGAAATCCCATCAAATCAAATCTCCCCCTGCTTTATAATAGTAGATGATGACTTGTGGGGGTTCTGAAAAGGGACAACAAACAGATCTTGCATCATGTTACCACAGTTTTGTTGTCAAGTTCTCGTCTCTGCGTATTCATGCACATTCCCACGCATTTTTCACTTGTGGTCACGCACATTTATCCCCAGTATCACCAGGTGAGCTCATCGTGTCTAAAAACGTATTCCCTTGACTGGTTTCCCAGAAGAGTGTGTGAAATTAGGGGAAAATATCTAATCGACCACATTAATGCAGACAGATGTGAATATTTCACGATGTCTCTTGTGGCTGTGGACTCTTAGCTGTTATATTGTCATTATTTATCGGGCAAAATGTCAAAACATTGCGTGTGCAACCTGATAATGACAAGGGGGCTTCAACTGTTTGTCTTTTCAACACAACCTGCGGGCTGCGCGTCACTCCCGTGTTTTGGAGCGCGCGGTTCAGTGGGTCTTCACATCAAAGCATTTATTTTTGCAACACATTTTCACAGCCTCAGGTTGCAACGGCTCATAACTGACAATTATCCATCCATTAGCTACACCCGCTTTAAGAAAGTCACATGTAGTGAGGGAGGGGGGCTGAAGTGGATCGAGGACATGTTCCCAAAACCTATTCCAGGATTATCATCATTTTAGTTCATAAAGACAGGTGAGAATTTTACTTGTCACTTTAAAGCTGCAACATCGGTTAATAAATGATGGGTTAGTTGATAATTGCTGTTAATTTGAGTGAAAGCAAGACAATACTTTGTTGGACCACCTCCAGTTTCCACAACGACACACATTCGCCTTGGCATGTGTTGGAAGAGCTTATGTCACTGTATTTAGTTTCCTTCAGAGTTGTATTAATTGTTTATCTATAGTTGAAACTGATAACAAAAGACTTGGATCAGCATAAAATATTTTCTTAAATATAAAGTTTAACACTTAAGCAAATATTGATGGAAAGACCCATCTGTCAGTCAGCTGATCATATTATCTTGACACAACAGCTGGAATAACTCAGGCATGATGGGTTCAGCATTAGGGAGCAGATATGAGTTTGAAAAAAATACTTTTTTCCATTGCTCCAGAGTCCAATCCTCCCTGGTGAACTCAAGCTCTTTAACTCCCTGATAAGCACTTTTCTGAAGACTATGCAACCATGTGGTCCCAATATCCTGAAATTCTCTTGCTTTCACTTTTACACACTGCTGTAAATTATATTGTTGATAGTCTTTGAATTTACTGACATTTTTTTGGCACATTTCTTCCTTAAAGACAAACCTTCACCTCTATGCTTCTTAGTTTTAATCCTGTGTTGGGCTATTAACCTTACTTTAGCAGCTTTCATCCTTAGCTGTTTTTTTTTTTTTCTTGATGCAGACTTATATTTGGATCGTTATGAACTATCTTTTCCATAACCTCAAGATATGTTTTTATAAAATGGTTGTTTTAACTCCTTTCAGCCCTGGCCATTTTATCAGACAAAGCACCAAAAAAGGCATCCCTGAGTTATCACAGTTCATATGCAGTTCATATAGTATATATAAAATAGAACCAATAAGATGACCATCCACATTAAAGTTAGCCAAAATATTAGTTCTGGAAATATTTAAATATCTGAAATAAGAACATGAACATGAAAATAAACTGAATAAGCTGAACTGAATGTTAAGATGGAAAAGAGCAATGACGAAGAAAACAAACATGAATTAGGCAATTGTGATAAAGCTTCATGACAGATAATGTAAACAGTTAAAGTCTGTTTCTATTTAAACAATGTGTTTCAGTGACTACAAAAACATTTCAAATAAACACAGCTTATTCCTTAAGTCACTGTTTTTATTTTTTTCTGAGCACATACAGTCAAATAGAAAGCTATGAAAAAACAGCATTTTCCACATCTGAATGCTGCTTATCTAGTGGAAATACTGCATTGTGAACACATCTCTGAGTGCAGGTTCTTGAAGGTCATTACTTAAGCAGATATTAGCTCTACCTAATTTCCTTTGTACATACAAAAGTGATCTTGAAAAGTTATTTAACCATATAATTCAGTGGATTCTGCAAGCAGTCTTGTTGCAGGCCTTTGTGGTGCTTGTTGGTCATTAAAGTAATTCAGATAGCCCATACTCCCCAGCAAACATTTCTAAGAAGTTAACCCCCACCTCCTCTCTTCAGTTTGAGAATCAACTTACTGTAGTCTTTAATTAGCTATAAATATTCCTCTTGCTACTGGTTTAATTCAAAACAAGCTAACACTGGGACTTATTTAAGCCAAGTCTTGCAGGTGACTTTGTGTTAAGTCAGGTCCAGCATGTAGTTTAGTCTTGAACTAACCTTAAGCCCTGTGAATCCGGTCCACAATGTTTTTGGTGTTTGAACATTCTTGGAATTCTTGCTTCAGAAAATATCTCAACCTTTACACCATACACCCTGGACAACATATGGGTGCTCCGTGGGCAAGTGGACCATGCTTTCCAGGAGTGAAGAGGAAGTTTCCATTGAACTGTCAGGGCATTTGGCCAACAACTCATTTCTTTTAATGGCAAGTTGTACTTTATAAAGGGATGACAGTCGTTAAATGGGCCAACTTGCCATTAAAAGAAATGGCATGTTGGCTGCATGCCCTGACAGTTCAATGGAAACTTCCTCTTGACTCCTGGAAAGCATGGGCCACTTACCCACAAAGCACCCTAAAGTGAAGGTTGAGGGGTTTTCTGAGGCAGAAATTCTAACAATGTTCAAACACCTAAAAGCAATGTGGTTTAGGAGACAGGACTTAGGGTTGGTTCTAGACTAAAATACATGACTTAACTCAAAGTCGCTGCTATTGTTGCAGAGTTCTTTATGTGAACTATCTTAATAGTCATCATGAGGAAGACCATTAGGTAGTTGCTGGTTCTTTATTTTTCCAGACAAGTCACTTAGGCTGTGTGATGGACTGGGGACATGTTCAGGGTGTATCCCGCCTTTCCCTTGATGATTTCTGGGATAGGCTCCAGCTTCAATGAATGAAAAAATGTATGTATGAATGAATGAAGTCACCTAGTTCATCAGTTCTGTTTTGTGGTAGTGGTTCACCACCATTATCAAACCACTCCTCTGATTTCTGTGGGGTTTTTTTCTTTTTAATGCGAGTTTCAGGTTCTTCCAAAAAGTCTATAAAAGTGTGTATAATCTAATTAAAGTCATGTTAGAGTATAAATACGAGAAATTTGGAACAGATATTTGTCACTTACCTGGAGTTGTGGTGACATTGTCATTTCATTCATTCATTCATTTTCCAAACCGCTTATTCCAATTCAGGGTCGCGGGGAAGCTGGAGCCTATCCCAGCTGGCTTTGGGCGACAGGCAGGGTACACCCTGGACAGCTCACCAGTCCATCGCAGGGCCACACACAGAGAGATGAACAACCACACTCACACTCACTCCTAGGGGCAATTTAGAGTGACCAATTAACCTATGTTGGCCCATTTAACGACTGTCATCCCTTTATAAAGTACAACTTGCCATTAAAAGAAATGGGTTGTTGGCCAAATGCCCTGACAGTTCAATGGAAACTTCCTCTTCACTCCTGGAAAGCATGGTCCACTTGCCCACGGAGCACCCATATGTTGTCCAGGGTGTCTTTGGATGGTGGGAGGAAGCTGGAGTACCCGGAGAGAACCCACACATACACGGGGAGAACATGCAAACTCCACACAGAAAGGCCACTGACCAAACCAGCCAAGGATTGAACCAGCAACCTTCTTGCTGTGAGGCCACAGTGCTAACCACTGCGCCACCGTGCAGCCCGACATTGTCATTTGTATTATATTAATGGCAAATACAAAACTTTTTTGTTTGGCTGTGTTGCAGTGTTGTGGTTTTTAAATAATTACATCGCTTGCTACAATTTGTTCAAATAACCTTATTTAATTTTTTTTAATGACTTCTTTTTAGCTCTGCCATTGTTTTATTTTCAGATACACAGTAATACAAGCTGTTTTTGACTCCATTCTTGGTTTTATTATCACCAGGTTTACTTAGCTTAATCCAGTACACCATCATCTCAGACTAACTAGAACTACCTTAAACTGAGACTAGGGAAGTGACTGAAATGTGCCACTTAAACAAGTACAGATTACAGTCTAATTCTGGTGAAATTTGCACAATGATTTGTTTTTCTCTTGATAGTCACTGAAGTTAAAGTGACTCTATTATGCACATGTCAGTCTAAATTATTTAATATGCAAGTCCAGAAGGGCAAGAAATAATCAAGAATTTTTCACAAACTTCTTTAGTCACTTTGTATTGATCCTCTCAGATCAGCCTCTGCCAGGAACAAGCAAACAGAGAAAGCTCCGCCCTATGTCTTGCCTGTGGCTGCGTCTGATTGGTCAACTGCCAGGGATAGTTATACTGAACAGTGAGGATGGGTTGGGCTTTCTTCTTGTGAACGTGCACAAGCTGGAGAAGAAGATCAATCACTGAGTCCCTCTGCCAGGGCTTCACTAAAATCTCGAAGTAGAAAAAAATCTCTCTAAAACCAAAAGTTTCCATAGCCATTGAAACCGAACGTAGAGAGTGCTGTAAAACTCAAACATGTCTTTAGGTGATTAAAAAAAAAAAAAAACAGTGTATGCTGAGTTTTCAATACTATAACACTGAAGAAAGCTCAGAAAACTAGACATAGCATCACAGAGCCCCTTTCAGCATTATGTGTAATAACTGCATGTGCATGTCTGACTTTTCATTTTTCAGATACGCCCTGCTGTAAACCGGCGGGACTCCAGCTTTTACTCCTCCAAGATGAATGACGTCAGCTACACATTTTGGCCTGAGAATGTCAGCATGCCTTTATCCGGGCTCAACACCACCAGCAACTGCTCAGAATCTACTCCTCCAATGCCTTTCAATGAAATTACTGCAGTTATCTACAGCATTGTCTTCATTGTGGGATTTCTAAGTAACACATTAGCCATCTATGTGTTGGCACGCTACAGCAAGATGAAGACAGTAACTAACATTTACATCCTCAATTTAGCCGTAGCGGATGAACTCTACATCCTAGGAATCACTTTTTTAGGAACAAATAGCATACTCTCTTATTGGCCTTACGGAGATTTCCTCTGCAAAGTGTGTATGACCGGTGATGCCATGAGCCAATTTGCCTCCACATTTTGCATGACGCTGATGAGCATCGATCGCTTCTTTGCTGTGGCTTATCCCATTCGGAGTGCCAAATGGCGGAAGCCACAAGTGGCCAAGATTTTCAGTGGTCTGGTGTGGGTCATGTCCTTTCTGATGGCTTTGCCGCTCGCCATCTACTCAAGGGTACAGGAGAAATTCAACACCTGCAACATAAGCTGGCCTGAACCAATTGAGTACTGGAACATTACCTTCATCCTCTACACCTCTATCCTGGGTTTCTTTGGTCCCCTGGTTGTCATCTCCCTCTGCTATCTGCTCATTGTCATCAAGGTAAAAGGATGGATCAATCTAGTTTGGGGCCTTAATTGGTATCTATTTACATTCTGAGTAGTGTGAAATTCTCAAAATCTTTTTAAATCTCTTCACTTTCAGATAAAGTCAGCCGGTGTGCGTGCAGGCCTGACTAAACGGCGCAAGTCTGAGCGTAAAGTGACACGCATGGTGCTGATCATCGTGTCTGTGTTCATAGTTTGTTGGCTGCCCTTTTATACGACTAACATTGTCAACCTGAGTTATGTCATCCCTGAGACCAAAACCACTGCTGCAATCTACTTTTCACTGGTGATCCTTACCTATGTCAACTCCTGCGCCAACCCGTTCCTTTATGGTTTGCTCTCTGACAACTTTAAGCAAAGCTTCAAGAGAGGGCTTTGTTGCCAAAAACCAAATAGTGTTTTCACTGCAGATATGCCAACGACGAGACAGAAGTCTTCCAAGGTAAACCCTTAAAGCATTTTCTCACTTATAAATTACATATATGATAGGAATAGTCTATAAAATAGTCTATAAAAAATACCTTGAATATGTTAAAATGATAGAAGCAGGTCAAAGTCAAAGTCTACTTAAGATTTTATATCTATTTAAATTCTCATCTGTTTTTGTGAACTGTTTCTGCAGGTTGTCGAGTTGGAGGTTATTACTAACCCTGAAAGAGAACCTTTCACCCCCAAAACTGTGACAAATGGCCTGTAATTTCCAAGTACTAACATGCTACCATGTGGAACTTGGACGAGTTACCCCCTGGTGTTTTTATTGACTGGGAATTTCCTGTTATTGCATTTCAATGCTGCTTCTCTGGGGCATTTCTGCAGAGGACCAGAAGAACTTTGTACTCTATGAAGAACAGCCACAAATAGCATTCATCGCTAATGTCTGCATTTTTCATTTTCAGTATCTCTGTACTTTTCACCAGACTGATTACGGTGGAAGAAACCGTATGTTTATGTGATGAGGTAATATAATCATTAGACTAAATAGTCATGTAATTCGTTATAATTGTATGTAGCTGAGGTCTTTCAAGAAGAGACCTTTTTATTTTAACTTAATGTCACTGCTGTTTTGCTACAAAGACAAAAATGTACACTTCACTGCACTGAGAAACTTGTGTGCAAAATGTGACTGAATCTGTCCCATTTACATAGAATCCATCAATTGTTGATAAGCTTACTATAGCTTAAATAAAAACTATAAAAAGTTAAACAACACTTACAGATGTAACGCTTCCTTTCCTCCAAAGACCTTATTGTACATTAACGTTTTCTCACATCATTTAAAATATCTATTATTATGTCACACATGGTCATTTCATAAGTGTTTAGTTTGTATTGCTACAGTTGAAGAGAGCTGGCCTCTTGGTTATTGTACTAAGAGGTGTATGGGACTAATCTGGGCTACTTTTGGCACGTATAACTTGGTTACGGCACTAGCAAGTGTCATGTGGTCAAGTTCTGGCCCACATCTCAATTTTTGGCTTGGACATGGATTATGCCAGGTGTTTTGTAGGCCAGAAATGGTCCCAGTATGAAGAGCCTGCCTGGTCATAGATTATAGCAATGTACTTATGGACCGCTTGTTATGATCATGTGACTGAGTTATGACATTCACACTCATAAGTAGTCAACATTGTATGTCAGGGTCAAATATGGGCCAAACCACACTTCAAATGTCTGTCATATTTGGGCTAAACATTTTTTAGCTATCTAGGGATGCTTACTAGGGAGCTTATACTGGTTTGCTGTTTAGACTGATTGTAATATGTGAAAAATGTTTTTAAACGGCACAGCCAAGCATTAATCTCAAGTTGATTAGCTTTCCACCTTACATTTCCAAAGTTGATAGATGAGATAGTGTGGAAGATTTTTTTTTTTTATTATTGACAGTGTCGTATCTCTATGCTTGTAATTCAAGCTGAGCGTATTAAAAGCATCTGCAGTTTCAGTTTGAGCTTGTTTCAAAGGGATTTTTTGCAGGCGTATTTGAAACACTGCACTTTAAAAGAGAAGCTTATTCTGACTGAAGATTTCTGTACAGAAAACATTAATGCAAACAGAATTAGAAATCTTAGTTATTTTAGAATGTATGCTTTAAATGTTGGTTTAATGAATATTAATAAACAAATAAGTCTTGTATATTCTTCCTCGATCTATCATAATGTACGTGTAAAGCTACTGACATGCCTGAAGGGGAAAAAAAATTATGTATACATCTATCCAATAAACAAAGTTTATGTTAATTACCACTGTAAGTTATCAATACAGTGAAAGGGGTTTTTTTTAGGGCTGGGTACTTCAGAATTACAGTCCAAACACACCAATGGCAGCTTTGCACTTGAATGTAAAAATCCTTCAGAATGAACAAATTTATCCTCATTGTTTTAAATAGATTTCTATGTATATGTATTTACACACACATACACACACACACATATATATATATATATGTATTTACACACACACACACACACACACATATATATATATATATATATATATATATATATATATATATATATATATATATATATATATATATATATATATACATATATATATACAAAGCAAAAAGAGCGGGGGTTTTTTTTAAGCTACACCTTCATTGTCAAACAGATGAGATTTCATAATATAGAAAAATGCAGCTGTAGCATATTTTCAACGGAAATTGATGACAAAAATATGAATATTGATTTCTGTGGTGTACAATTTGCTTATTTAGAACATGTAACATGTACTACAATGGTAAGATTATATCCTTATTAAAATATGTAACAATGAATCCCAGTAATTCTACTTTATGCAATGAAAGTAAAGACCAAATCTATACAGTGAAATCCGCCAGTCTACCTTTTAAGACTTTTTTTAAGACAGTTTTTCAGATACATCTTTCTCTGTCATTTCTTTTCAGGGTACTGTCACTGTATTGTGCTTACCTGTTGTGCCCTCATTCCAAGCTAGTTTACTGACAACCTGTTTTCATGGTGGGTCATGAGGGTAAAAACACACTCTGCATTCTGCAGATTCTGGGTGCTTTGGATGTTTTTGTGTTTTTGGTCATGCTGCTTTTGTTTCATTGACCTCAATGTCAAAAGAAAGAAAACAGTGTCATTACCAAACAGAAGAAACAAGTTAAACCAGAGTCTCGTTTTTCTGCGAAAAGTCAACAATGAAAGGAAAAGAAAAGTACTTAGAAAGGAAAATACACAGAATTTTTGTTACTCAGAGGCATAATTAAAGTAATTCTTGTGGGCACACCCACACATACGCATATACACACACACACACACAGACGTAATGTTCCTTCAATCCAACTAACATCTTATCGAATCCAACCTATGGAGTGTTTCTATAGCTGAGAAAGTACCCGAAGTTGTGTGACGAGTGGATTAGATGTAGATTAAGTTATATTATTTTTTATCTTGATTTAGTTACCCATTCTGAATTATATGTGTTGATACTGTGTACAATTGTAGAAACAAGATGTTATCTGAGGACATAGGTTTTAATAAGTGTATTTTCTGCAGTTGTAGTTATAATCTGGTTATAACTGGTTAGGCAAAGAGAAGTACAAATATTCTAATTGTTTAGTTTTGTGCTGCATCATATGAGTTTGAATATGTACTAAATCCATTCTGACATGTTTTCAATGCTGTCCTCACAGTCATGGTAATAGTTAGTACTCTCACAATAACAAAAATAGGCATGTGACTGATCTATAGACAAATTCTGTTTTGTGCTTTAATGATATCCCTATGTGGATAATCAGTTTCAATGTTATTTGTGCTACATTTTATGTTTAAGGTGACATCAAAGCAACATGGATAACCATATTCAACTGTTTGTCTTGAAATAAAACTTCAGTGTGCATATTTGCTTTTTTAATTGTTCAGTTCCTGATAAATTGTGACCAGAGTTATTGTTAATTGCTGAGCTATACATAGAAACCAACATCTTTACTGTAGTCAGTTCAAAAAACATCAGCAGGTCACAGACTCCTGAATTTCATTGGAATTTACAGTATAAAATCCACTGAGCATCTAATGTTTAACTTTTCCTCTCAGTTTGATAGATAGACTTCTGAGGACACGGTTTTGATGACATGCACTTTATTTAAAAGAACTTGTCATCTTTTTAAAATGCTATTTTAAGTACTTCACACTTCAATCTTTACTTTATTTTCTCTGTAATCTAATCTGAACTAAACTAAAAGAGAAAAAAATAACAAATAAATAAGGCTAAACAGAAGACTCATTAAACATGTATATATGGTTTGGGATACCTCTGATCTGAACATGCCACAAACAACTTTCATAAAACATTTACTAATATTGAGAAAGATGTTGCCCATTTCTGTAATAAACTTGTATAATTATTTTCCCACCTCCTGCCTATGGCTATGCTAGGACTTTGTCATATGTTCAAACAGTTCCTGAGATGTGTATAATGAGTAGACAAAAGCAACACCAAGTTAATTATTGTAAAGGTTGTTACCATTATTAATGGTTGCTATGCACAGCAGTGAGGTAGGCACACAGTTTTTTTTTCCTGGATTTCTAACTAATAGATTAAGTACATAAGAACAATATGTGTTATGTAATGCTGTGGTTTTTTTTATGGCAAACTTAAGTTGAAAGTTCTTTATTAGTTCCCGTGTGAATAATAGAAAATGTATCTGTCTATTGTCACCATATTAGCAATGCCTATTCTATATCTATAGATAGATAGATAGATAGATAGATAGATAGATAGATAGATAGATAGATAGATAGATAGATAGATAGATAGATAGATAGATAGATAGATAGATAGAAGAAATGGTGAGGAAATAATCAACTACTTAGACAGTAAAAAAAACAAGTGTAGCAATGTCTGAGAGGTTTTCTCTTTGAGAAAATTGCCACTGTCATCGTTTCATCAACATGTTGGTATCAGCAAGTCTAATGTTTACAGTGGTCATCATGTTAGAGTAATGTGTGCATGCTAACTCTTCATCACAAAAGAAAATACCTGTGGTAGCAACAGGATTTTTTTTCTAATCATTTTTCTCATCACCATTTAAAATTTAAAAGTATTATTGACTGAGGATTGTTTTAGGTCTTCAAAATACTGTTGTTGATTGAAAAAAAAAAGACAGTCCAACTTAGGGAAACTTTACCTGATTTGGCTGTGTTTTTGTTTTTTTGTTTTTTTGGCATGTGATCTTAAGAAGCAGAAAGAAGAGTGATTTATCTTGTGTGGTTAATTGAAGCTGAGAGTTGTACTCTTCTCCACCTTACAGTGTCTGTTACCTTCTGCCTGTCAGGAGGAAAGGCTCTCCCTATTTTCATAAAGTTTTAGAGAAGGTAATTCCAAGAAAATACACCCAGGACATATAAGCTTTGCCTTATATTTAACTATATCAAGATGTGTTGACAACACAAAATTATTAGCATTTTTTCTGTTCATTTTCAAAAGGTTTGAAGACAAAGTATACGTCTTTCTTTAACAGTAAGGACCTAACAGAACCACTGCAGCTTGGAAAATTTGGACCAAGAAAACATGAGAAGTTCATTGATGGAGAAAAACATAAGACTGTAGCTATCTATGACTGCATCTTTTGTGGTGGAGATTTACATAAGCAAAGTGGCATTTTCTTCACACAGGTTTTCCTCCTCTCCTAAGTTCATTTGATATTTAAGGGGCTCTCTGTAAAAGTCAATACATCATAGAGCGAGGAGATGAGCAGCAGGGAGTGCTTCGGCGTGTCAGTAGTGATTAAAACAGAGAGCCTGTTTGCACATAGTGCACACAACCAAATGATATTCATAAAACACAAATATAATCAGCAGCTGAAAAGCTATTATTTGGTAAATGCTCAAAGGATTTAAAAAGTCTAAATCCATTTAAAAGGGAACAGTTTGGGGGATTGGGTGCATAAAACTAATATTTTAGTATGGATGAGCTGAATTCATCAGACTTTTTTCATGTGTCTGTTTGAACATTTATTCCATGATCTTTGTGACATTTCAATCATAGAATTTGGTTTATTTGCAGATTTTCCTGGGCTAATTTACATTTTTAATCATCATCTGTTTCAGAGTTGGACTCAAGATTTTTCATCTGTTTTACAAGTGCCCAGTGTATTTTCTTTAATCCACCAATCCTCGTTGATAGTTCAAGCTAGGATTCACTACTTTACATAAACCTGCCCAGAAATTTTTTTTTTTTTAAATCAAATAAAACTGCCCGAAAAGTCAACAGCGATTTGTTTGTTCCTAACGTTATGCTTACACCAACATGAAATGGCAGCTGTCATGGTCTCTGCTGAAATTAAATTCTCTTAAGTGCCTCCGTGAAAACAAAACAATCCCTCCTGGCCTGATTGACAGGAAATCGTTGTATTGAATGGAACAGTCCTCAAGATCAGGCGATCCATCAGCGAGTAGGTGTACAGCTGACAAAACAGTGATCGAGAGAGGCCTCCAGAGCAGTCAAGCACTGATTTACGTTAGTGTGCTTCCACAGGAGCTAATAGGGGAAATGATTCTCGGAGTCAAAGGGGCCACTGGTGTGGACAGGAAGATGTGCAGATGCATGTAACCACTGTGACATGGTTACATAAACGAAATTGAGAGTGGCCATCTGTTCTTCATTGCTCAGGCTTGAGAGCTCTAACTGGAGCTAACTGGATGCATATTGTCCACCGAGAGCAAATGTTTTACAAAAACCTCATTTATTCCCAATATTGGACAGCAGACAACAGCCAGTTCAATCAAATGTGGCAACTATTTAGATTATTAACATGTTAAACTGATTTCATCCAGACATTTTCTGCTTTATAGAACACTTGGACCTGTTACAGATGTAGCATTGCTTGATAAATAATTGTTCAGTTGGAATTTATTTAAACAAGGAACTAGACTTTAATCGTCACAGGAAAACAAACAAAATTTTGTAACTTACTATGAAATATAAGATAATAATTATAGAATCCATAAATCACTAACATTTATGGATTCTGATATTATATTTTTAAAAGATTTTCAGAAAACGCGTTCAGCACATAAAAGGTCAAGCCTAATGGAGTAACATGGAAAATCGTTAAAGAAGCTTTATTCACTTTTTTTTTTTTTTAAATCTATCTATCTATCTATCTAGGTTGGTTTGGCAGCGGCCCCTATGAGCATGCGGGGGTCTTGCTCCTGGTGTGGATGGATCCCTAGGTATTGTTTCCTCACATCAGCACCAAGTCAGAATTTCTATCACTTAATTAATGTTTTTAGTTGTTTTTTTAACCAGCATTCAGTTAAAGAGACAGTGTTCAGGGAATGATGTTTTTCGGGGAATGTGGGTGGGTGTGGTTGGGTTCTTTGCTCTATGTCCTTGTGTGTGTGTGTGTGTGTGTGTGTGTGTGTGTGTGTGTGTGTGTGTGTGTGTGTGTGTGTGTGTGTGTGTGTG
This sequence comes from Telmatherina bonti, assembly GCF_933228915.1. Lineage (NCBI taxonomy): Eukaryota > Metazoa > Chordata > Actinopteri > Atheriniformes > Telmatherinidae > Telmatherina > Telmatherina bonti. The sequence goes on from NC_136612.1 coordinate 20,193,997, forward strand.
TGTGTGTGAGTGTGTGGAAAGAGCTTGTGTCTATTATTCTTAAATGCCTTTTTATCCACTGTATCTGTCTATCTGTCTGTCTGTCTGTCTATCTATCTATCTACCGGTACATTGGTGTTTATAGTGTGATTCACGTTGTTCATCTAAATAATTGACCACTATTGCCCTCTAGTGGCACAATAAACACAATGCTCGCTAGTCTCCAGTTGACAAAATCAAACTGCGCAATAACAATTCATTTCTCTTGTGTGTCATATTACTGTTTTATCTTGTTTTTGCTCTAATTTAATCCCGGGAAAATTATATTATGAATATTTCGAATACAGTCATGTCTGTAACTTGTACGGGTATACCTCCAGCCGAAATAATTAATTTTCTTTTATATATTTTTCATATTTTATACTTATTATTTCCTTTTTTTTTTCATTGCCTCACTTTTTTTTACAGCTTTTTTTGGTTGTTGTTGTTGCTGTTGTGGCGTCACCAAAGGCACAGCACATAATTTCAAACATTTCCTTTGTGATTGTTTCATTGTAAAGGTTTCCCCAAAGTAATACAGCAGCTGTGCAGTTGACACATAACAGTCTCCAGTGAAGTACAGTATCGAACTGCTTTGGCTCTTATATCAATTTGGTGAGAAAGCGCAGATCTTGTTAATCTGTTGAAAGTGTGTTTACTGTGCTGCGGTTTGCTGAAAGACCAGCATCATTGCCAGCAATGCCAGAATGCCATTTTCTGTTTCTGTTTCATTAAGTTTATAGTGTTTTAAAAAATAAAGATTTGTTGACAGTAAGACTTCAACTGATTGATATTTTTTAAAGTGTCAAAGTAACAGCTATTCAATTGATCCTGTTTTGTTTTTTGTTTTGGTTTTTTTTTGTTTTTTTCTATATGAACCATGGCTAAGTTGGGTGATCTTACACTTGTTATTCTGACTAATTATGTACACTATGCGTACTTGCTGTAAACATGTTTCTGATCGCCAGATATTTTTTGCTGTCTGAGATTGAGATAAGCTCCCAATACTGAACAGCTCGTCTGCTTCTTGGTCATTTAGCTCAGTTTAGACAAAAGCAGCTTACATGTAAAAAAAAATAAATAAATATTGATAATGAGAATCAGTACACAACACCACTATAACCTCAGTCTCCACCATTTAATTGCTTGAATCTTGCTCATTACACGCAACTTTGCCTCGTAGATTTTAACACCATTATTTACAGACTTTTCTTTCGTCCACCAAGGGGCAATGTTGTATGCATCTCATCATTTTCTGCACTGACATGAACTATTAAACTGTCGGGAGGGAGGTGGTGCTGTTGCGCAGAAGGCGCTAACTGAGCAACCAGCAGTGGTCTAACTGAACCAATGTTCTTCGGAGAGTTGTTATAGATAAATGTCTACAGAGTTGCACGAGTGATTGGCGATCCCCTTCATTCTCACGGTGTCTACAGTGGTATTAATGACGTTCTGGTGGAGACTCTGAAGTGCGTGCGCTGCCACGGATCAGTTTTGGAGTCGCCAGCAGCGCGCGTCAGCCTGGACACAAGACACAGGATCTGGTAGACTGGTTACGTCGTGCCTTTACATTTAAACTTAACTGCCTTGTTTTGTTTTGCTGTTGTTGTTTTTTCCTTATTTTTTTTCCCTTTTTTTTTTTTTTTTTGGTGGGGGCTCCTTCTTTTTAAGAGTTTATGTGTCCCTCTGATCGGAAGGAATTACTCCTCTGCGCATGGGGCAGATATGGTTTCGGACACTGGATGTATTACCCTGCATCTTTTCCCCTAAACTCCCGTCTTTGAATTTGCATCATACTTTTAACTAAAGTCTGCAGGAGGTCTGAGACAACCTGAGGAAATGGCCCAGGAGCGGAAACCGCGGCTTTGTATCATGGCAAAGGGGGACAGCGGGTATGGATTTCACTTACATGGCGAGAAAGGGAAAAGCGGGCAGTTCATCCGCAAAGTGGAGCCCGGCTCCCCTGCAGAAGCAGCGGGGCTGCTGGCCGGGGACCGAGTAGTTGCAGTGAATGGAGTAAACGTGGAGAGAGAGACGCATCACCAGGCAAGTAGATGTGCTTTCATGGTTATGATTTGAACTTCTGTTACAGCACGAGCATCTGTCTGCAGGGACGGGTGCATCAACAGGTCACGGTGGCTGATGCCTGCATCTTATGTGGCATTAGACCAGAACAGTCAGGGTCTCCTGCTGGCCTGATTAGTTCGTAGCCTGCAAGTTACTGCTGTGAAACTTCATGTTTCGTAATTGTTGGTGGTGTTTTAACCATTCAAGATGATAAATACTCCCCTTAAAACCAGTTTGTTGGTACTTTGCCGTCACATGATCATTTGCATTTGACTAACCTGCAGTTCCTTTGTCTGAACAAAAATAATGCATTGACTTTAAAAGACTTTAAACAGACTCTGCCAAGAAAAGTGATAAATTTATCAAGGTGTTGCCACTGGAAATTATTTCCTGGCTGGTTGTCACAGCAGGTTCTGATCATTATTTTTTTCCCATGAAAGACCACATCAGCCACCTTTTTTTATAAAGTTCACCCTGCAACCTTGTTGCAGAAGTGATCAAATAGACAGGTGCTGATAAGCTGAACAAATATGCTGCCTTTTTTTTATTCACATGACTTGTAGGTAATAATGCTTGTTTACATCTCAGCTGTAACAGACCTCTTCCAAGGCATCTCTTTGCCTCTCATGAACTGAACTGCATGTATTTCAATTAGGTGAAGAGTTTATACACAGGACTCCTCCTTACACACATTGTATTCCTGGACTGTATAATTGATGCCATTCCCTCAAACGTGGTGTTTTGTAAGGCAGTTCAGAGCCCATGGCCCTGGCATGCTGAGAGAAAACCAGATTAGACAAAACAACAAAAAGAAACATTTTAAAAACAAACTTTTTTGGGGGGAATTTACAGAATGAGCTACGGACTCAAAACACATCTTAAATCTCACATGTGTTGTGTTTCCTGCAGCACTGCGTTTTGTTTTATTCTTGTGTTTTGTGATGTTATTTTTGTGTTCTCTGACATGTCATTGTGGTTGCATTTTGTTGTTGTTGTTGTTTGTGACTTGTTTTAAAATATCTATGAAATTGTTTGCTTTTTTGTTCCCTTGTTTTGTCTAAAGTCGTGGTTAAATGTTAAATGGTAAAACAAACAGCTTAAGTCCACATTTAAGCAGCTGATTATAAAAACTGACATTTAGTCAGTGTTTACGTCTACCTTTCCTCAGTCTGACAGGCAGTGTCCACCTGTCTGACAGAACTGTTTGTGTTATAAAAAATGCTGACTGACTGCTGACCTGCTGCTTTGTAAAAGCAGATTTTAACAGGATGATGCTTGATATCACTCAACTTTAATGATTCTCTTAAGCCAGTTTGTGGAGTGAATTTATCTTGCATTTGGTATCTGTGGCCATTTAAAGCCGAATCTGTCCATCTCTCAGGTGGTACAGCGGATCAAAGCAGTGGAACACGAAACCAGGTTACTGGTGGTCGACCACGAGACAAATGAAAGTCTACGCAGCCTGCGTCTCACAGCCACAGAAGAGATGGCCATTATTGGAACCGGGGCCCCTTCCTCCTCCTCCTCCCCCCCAGCCTCCCCTTCTCCAGCACCATCCTCGACCCCCTCCTCCCCTGCAAAGAAGAGGGAGAATGGTTCAGTGTCCAAGCAGCCCGTCACGCAGAGTAACCAGGTGCAGAAGCCCACCAGGAGGTCCCCATCAAAGGCAGCAAAGAAGGTAAACTAAATGTCCAATTCCAAGATATAAAGATCATCTCCAAGTAAACTATCTAAGAGATGGTAGAGCCACCTCTCTACCTAACAGTCTCTGAGCTCAGACATGTTTTACCCCACACTTGTTCTCTAGCTGTTAAACAGTTAAAGATTAGATTAGTAGGTGTCCTCCAGGCTGTTATGTCTGAATGTGTGTGTGTGTGTGTGTGTGTGTGTGTGTGCTGATGCAGCTGCAAGTGCTCCAGATGCTGTGTTAGAGGTAAAAGAAGTCGTGAATCTTGCAACGCACAACAAAGGCTTTGACTCCAGAGGGTTGGCTGGTTGATTTATACTCCTGTTTATTTATTTCTTAGAGGACTGTTACATCCCGTCTTCTTGTTTGTTTTCATCAATAACTGGCTTCACAAGGGTCAAAATGCATTAGATAGTTTTTTTTTTTGTTGTTGTTTTTTGTGTGTTTTTTTTAAATATTCCACAACGGCATGAAAACAGGATGTGTTTCCGCTTGCTCTCTGTAGAAATGCAAAAATCTGATCCGATTCGGTTTCACATGTTCTCTATCAGAGGGACGAGTCCACCCTGCTTCTGCTTTCTGCATTTAAACAACATGTGTTTTCACTTAGGATTGCCCTGCCAATGTGCTTGCAGCACTCATGCGCTTTTTCTACAGGAGCAGTGACACGGCCAATCAGTTGCACTTTAAATGTGTATGCCTGTCAGTGTGTGTGTGTCTATGAGGGAGAGTAGCTCAGTTCTGGCTTTGTACCCTGTGGGGAAAGTTTGCAGTGCTTGGTGGAGCCCAGTTGGCCCAGTTTGGTCCTGCAAATGACTCTCTCTCTCTCTGTCTCTCTTTTTAATGACTCAAATGAAAGAATGGAAAAAACTCAGTAGGATGAGCCAAAATGATTTCCCTTTCAAGCGCCATTTAAATAGCTTCATTTGTGTAGCAAATGTGACTAAACATCAGCTGCCTCCCATTTCAACCAATCCTCACTGTTTCCATGTCCATCTCAAAGAAAACTTTTCAGTGACACATATGCAGAGAGATGATTGGCACAGCACATTGATAAAGGCTGTGATGTAAGTGATCTATCTGGCTCGCACCAAGTTTTAAGGAAATACTTCTTTTATATACCTCCTTTGCATTCGTTTGTCTGTATTTGACAGAAGAAGTCTTGGTTTGCTCACTTTAATTTTCCTCATTCTGAGCCAAAGACAAGTCAAACCGCTGAGAGCAGCACATTTCTTCTCATGTTTTTTTATGGTAGGTAGGAAAAGAAGAAAGAGGGATCAAGAGACAGAGAGCAGACAGAATTTGGACAGAAGGAACCTGAGACTAGGAGCACTTAGTACTAACCTTGAACATTTGTTAGAAAATGTTTCAGGAAGTGGGCCCCCACTGCCCTCAGTGGAACTGCACAGTGGGAAAAGCAAGGTTTTTTAGTGTAGCAGAGTACCAGCAGAAACCCAGAAGTCAGATGCTGACCCATTTTCAGTGCCTTAACCTGGGCAAACGTCACAAACATCCCCCTTTCTCCCATTAATTCCTCCAGACTCTGGACTGTGACGTCATGAGTGAGCAATACTTCATTTTACCTGTATCCACCAACGACGTCAGTAGAAAGAAACTTAACTTTGTATATTTTAGTTTTGAATTCACTTTTTTGTTTAATTTATTTTGATTTTACAATTAAATTCTTCTGTTGGTTGTCATAAATTCAGGGACTTATCCTAAGCTAATATCATTCTGTTTTCCATTTAAAGACATGAAAAACATGTTTTTATTTACTCCTCAGCTCCTCTAAATATGTCATGCCTATTGCAGGAGAACGCAATTAAAGATATCTGCTATACAGATATTTTGATTGTTATTGCAGCCTCATGTTTAAAGTCTGATTAGGGGACTAAATAGTTTTATTAGTACTGTGTACGTGGATGGGTACTCAGCTAAAGCTTTGGGGGTTTTTTTTCGTTTGTTTTGTTTTATACCTATCTTTTACATAATTCAGTAAAATTCAAAGTTTACACAAAGCCATTTTTTTATTAAATAAATTTGAAAAGTTAAAAATTACCCCGATTAGGAGGTATTGTTGACACAGAATCACTGCTATAGAGCAGGTGTATTCAGTTCAGTCCTATGAAGTCCACATTCCAGCAGGTTTTCCATGTATTCCTGCTTTAATACACCTGATTCAAATACAAAGACTCTCACAACTTGTCATGTTCTGCACAAAGACTCATCAATTTGAGTCAGCTGTGTTGAAGCAAGGAAAACCAGCTGGATTGCATACCTCGCAGGACCAAATTGAGTACCCCTACTAAAGGGAAATGCTTTGCAGAATGGAAGCTCAGTACTACCTGTGCTTCAGTGAAGACGGGTTACATATGAATATGCCTCTGCTGATTAGTCAAAAGCTGCTTGCTTTTCTTTTGCAGCAGCAGAAATTTCCGCTGCTAATAATCACAGTGACTATAAAATCGGGCAAAACATTATTAGACAGGAACTTTTCTGCAGCTGTAATTACTTTTGTCCCAATAAATATCCTTGCTAGAGGTTTTCTGAATGTTAATGCATGTGTTCTCCAGGTTATGCTACACTGACCATATTTTTCCTCTGTTTTCATGGCCACTCATCTCCAAGACTTTTTTTTGTTGTTGTTGCATTCCTCTGTCTATTTACTTCCCTCTTGATTTGTGGGAAAGCAGATACTTACCAGCTTGCTGCTTCAGTGTGTGTGTGTGTGTTTGTCTACATAACATGTTTTACTCTTGCAGCATTTTACAATGATTTATTATTTTAAAAAAATCTTTTTCTGTATGTCCTCAGCAGGACAACACCTGAGTTCTCCAAACAGTCTTCAGCTGTGAATAGACCATCACAGTTTACCACAACAATGGCGAATAGCACAACCTTATGTAAGACTAACAAGTGTATTGGCTTTTTTTTTGTTGTTGTTGTGGGCCAGTTGACGTCAAATAGAAATATCTCTGTCACTGAGAGCCACACTCATTTCTTAGACACTTCTGCAGGTAAACTGAAATAGGCCCAGTAAATCTGATAACTTAACCAGAGAATCACTTGCTATTAATCCAAACATATGTCTTAAACTCTCTTTCCTTACTTCAGCCTCTCAAACAACATCCTGTCTGCAGTCTTACTTATAAAAAGATGTGTGAGACCGTATGTGTTTAAAAAAAAAAACAGAAGAGTTGCTTGAAGAATAGGAACATGACGAGTAAGGGCTGAGTTGTATTGTCTTACCTAAGCACGCACCTGAGGTGTCATGCTCCGGCTGCATCTTTCTCTGCTTTGCACGCACACACAGATGCACTGAGGTGTGCAACGAGGGTGTGTCATTAACACTGGTGCTTTGGATTAAGTGTCGGATGTCACTTTCTCACTGGTGCCTTTTTTTAGCTCACTAAAACAGATGCACACACATGCATGCATTCATGCACACATCTACCAATCATCAGTCAAGAATATCAGTATTTTCACATGACTTTGTTGACTGCAAAATTTGTTTTTCTTTCCTGTGATTGTTATTGCATAACTCAAGGACAGGCAAGTTCGGTCTTAGAGAGCTGCAGTCCTGCAAGTTCTCTGTGCTTCAGTACGTCTGATCCAAAAAAATGAATCACTCTTGATAAGATGTTGGATTCTTTAACCCTGAAAGTGCAATAATTTGAATGACAAGTGGGGATGCAGTAGGACTTAAAAGGTGCATTGGTTTGTTAGGGAAGGGAAACATCTGAAACCAGCAGGACTTCGACTCTCTGGGACAGAACTTACCTACTCTGAGCCTAAATTTCATTATGCTTCACATGTTAAACACAGAGATTATTTCTCCACACACTCATGTGCAAAGCGAAAGCTCACTTATTCATAAGCTTTTTTTAGAGCAGTTCAAATGTATTAACTTCCTCCATGTGGCTGCAGAATATTGAAGTCTTCTTATATAGTTTTCTTTTATTTTCAACTGCTTCATATTTATTGCTTTTGTGGAGTTATTGTAGAGTTAGCGAGCAAACAAGAAACTGCATGAGCCTTATAATATTATGCGTTAGTATGAAGCAGCAGAAAAATTAATGACAGACATACAAGAAATGCTCCTCATTCTGCAGCCACATAAAGGCTTTATAGAGAACCATTATTAGAGAATGATGCATGCTAGAGTGCAACATTTTTCTCCTACCTTTTTCCACCTCTTTCCAGTCTGAAATTTCCCTCTCAGTTGGTGATGAGACCATTCCCACACAATATTCCCATTGCTGCTGCTCTCCTGGCTGCTTTAACACCAGGCATGCTCAGAGGGAACACAGAAAGTCATTGCCATGGTGACCGTTTATATCAGATCTGTGTACCAGAGAAATGCGATCATTTTTGATAAGATGAGTTGAATCTGTATTCATTTCATTTTAAAGAGCTTGGGGTGTTTTTCGACATGGCTCAGACATGGCTGACCCTGCTGCTTGACAACATGTGAACATAATTTTTTCCTTGCACTGCATATACCTGTACATCATGTTATGGATTTACAGGAGCCATGTCGAGCTCATCTGCCTCCGATGATGCACTCCAACACATCTGTTAAAATAGTTACAGATGAGCAACATGTGCTGGTGGGGATGTTTTGTAAAGGTGCATGAATTTAACCCATTAAGATTCAATGCAACATTTAACCTTCAGCCATGATTGATTCTGATCCAAATTGAGTGAGTGATTGAATCAGAAAGTTTAATATTTGCATGAGGAAACAATAAATCGTATGTTTTAATCAGATGCGGTATAAATACTTGGACAAAGCTGAAGTTTTATGTGCATTTTTGTGTGCAGCTACCAGCCCACAGGCATCACAGGTGACAGAATCTTAATAAATCTTAGTGAATTCTGAAGAAACAAAAGAAGCCAAACATGGATGATGTTCAGTTTTCGCCTAAAGGATTTTCAGTGGAATAATTAAACATGTGCACGCTCAGCCGGATTTCTTTTTTTTAGAAAATATGGAAGATGTTGTGAGTGAAAGAGATCTGTGTGAGAAAATAATGGTCAGTGTTCCAGGGTCAGGACTCGAGGTCAGGAGGTCAGAATTGAATAAACACAAATAAAATCAATCGTCAATCTTTGAGAACAGCAACAGACGACATGTCAGCTGCAAATGAAAAAGCAGTAAAGGAAGAGATTCAGCAGTGGAAATATATGTTGTTTATGATATTTCTGCTTCATTATTTAGCTTTTAACCATACGTTAATCCAGAAATGCTGTGGAAAATTTACTTTCTGGACTTATTTTCCTGCCTTTTTTTTTGGCAATGTATGATAATGTCTTAAAAGGGAAGATTGCTCCCATTTCTTGTTTGCTACATCTTTTACATACCCTTTTGGGTTTTGGTCCTTGATTCTGACTGTTAAAAACAGTTATCTCTGGTCATTGTCAAATGGTCATCTGGCCAAATGATGGCTGTGTTCCAGCACTGTGGGAGTCAGATGTCATCCTGTTTCCTGGGTTGGTTTCTCTTTTTGCCTGGAATAATAAGGAAAAGATGTTGCTTGTCAAGTCTAATGTAGCAAGACTAGACACAGGAGAAGCATGAAAGTGGTTCAGCCTATGTGATAATCTGTGAAAGGGGTCTGCTTGTTGCTTGGGCAAAACAGCGTATTTTTGATTGTGTATATGTAAACAATGTCCTTTGTTCTGTCAGAGAGGAGCTCATCTACTGATTGATTCTTTCTTTGTTTGGCATGACCACTTGGAAAGATTTTTCTGTTCATATGAAGTAAATATTTCTCATAATAAAGATCTATAATACGCATTAGATTAGATGTAAAATTTCAAGCATTTTGATTTGCAATGACTCCACGTTGGTAAGGTGGGTGTGCAGTCTTTTTACAAACATCTGGAGCTGGTGTACAAAACCCTCCACCCCCATCCCCAGCTTTGAATACCAATGTTGTTACATCAGGGGTCCTTATTCAGTGTGTGTCCTTGTGAGAGAGACAGAAAGTAAACCAAATTCCTGGAGGAAAAAACATGAAGGATTCAGGAGGGTCATGACTGGAGAATGATGTTGCATGTGTGTTTTAGTGTGTGTTTAGGTAATTAATGGACAAAAAAAAAACTCAAGGGGAGCTTGTGAGGTGCATAATGTCTGAAAGACATGAACAACCGAATGTATTGTTATCAAAGTGTGTGGGTGGGTATGTGAGAGCGAACACAGCTGTGCGTTTATGTATTATCTCCCCCTGCAGAGATGTTAATATATTCAAATGCTACCCTTGTTAACCCACAGGATGTTGACCTGACTGTGTCTCTGTAGACATTAAAACAATGATCTTTTACAGCAAATGATTTTGCAAAAGTTTATATCCCTTTCCCTTAAAAATAAAGTACATCATTCTGAAATTCCTCAGGAATAAAGACCGCAAGCTTTTTTTGCAATCAGAAGTTGCTGGAAAATCCTAAACTATATTTAAATACAGGAAAATCAAACATAGTGTATGTTAGTACAACTATGCATCCACTAAGTATATTTTCTGAAAAAGGAAAAAAAAACAAGAAAGTCATGCCTGTGCACAATTTCAAGTGTTTAGGTGATTTTTTTTTAAAGCTGTTTTCAGCTAGAAGATCATTTAAAGCTTATTTTTTTATGGTAACAGACAAAGGAGTCATGTGAAACTTCGTTAATACAACTAAAAGGCACCTCTAATGTTGGAAAAAAGTCTTTCTCAGGATCATGTTCTGTAAACAGAGCTCTTTAAGAACAGAGTGAGGTGTTTGTAAGTGAAATTATGCAGGAAAACCTTTCAGCCATTTTCAATATATACTATAGTCTACTAGAATACTATCAAATTGGGATCTTAGTAGATCTGGTCCTAAGTGGGTAAAATTGTGCAGTTTGCTGATTAGCCAGTCAGAATTATCTATTTCCCTGACAGATCGGACACACATTGAACAAACTTAAGTGAAAAACGTCAGTGGGTCAGGCAGTCGAGACGGAGTGACTGAAGTTCACAGATGCTCCTGAAAGCTGTTTATCATCTTGGTGCATCATGGCTTTTTGTGGTACAAAACTAATTCAAATCAATCAGATATTAAATGATCCGGTTCTGCATTTAATTTAGGAGTGTTTTTTTATTGGTTTATGTCCTTCTGCTCAAAATGTCCATCTGAGATGTGGCCACCCTGAAAGCTCGATGCAAAGTCCCTCTGTAATACTTCCATTTGTCTAAAACCATACAAATACTTACACCTTTATTTTTCTGTTTTGTCACGATTGACCTCCTCTCTGCCTGAAGCTACATTAGTCAATACTTAACTGCTACAAAACACTAGACCATGGAGTTGCATCATACCCACAACATGTTTTCATTAACACTGATCCTGCAAAAAAAAAACAAAAAAAACTTGTTCCAGTCCCTTGATAGAGAGTAAACAAAGACTAAATCCAGAGATGTGATCATTTACTGTCAAGGCCCTAAACTAAACAGCATTCCTGCTGATCTCTGACCTTAGGAACTCTGTCTACTAAAAAGCCAGTCTGGTTTTCGCTGACATATTTATGACCATCATCAAACCCATAAGTGTGAATATGGATCATATTGTTATGTGATATCTGTACAGAACTCCTCCTCTCTTAAATTGCATCTGTTGCTTGACCCAAATTCTCATAATTATTTATAGAATGCACTACTTTGAAGAGCCTATACTGGGTCAGAGTTAAGAAAGCAGGCCTGTCATCTCCTGCCATCCTTTAGTCATCAGGGATTAGCCTCTAAAATCCTAACACTGGTCCAAAGTTGTTGGTTTTGTTTTTTTTAAGTCCCTCTAAGAGACAAACATCCTGTTCTGCTTCTCAGTTTTTTCAATCTCACTTTTTAGAATTGACTTGTTGGATGTTGGAATATCAGTGGAGTATGGGTCGGCTTCAGTCAGGGTGAGGACTGATCAACGTGCTGCCCACGCAAAAGCTCTGCCAGCAAATATATGAGACAGAGGGAGAAAAGACACTCAAAAAGACTCAAAAAGCAGCTCACGAGATTCTTCTTTGTCATAAGGCACCACAGCTAATCAAGGAGCGCTTGAAGGCAGTGGTGAGAACTTCTGCACATGCTGTAGTGTGTTGTAATGATGATGTGGCAAGCAGAAGCCCACTGCACCTCATCCTTGTTTTCACACCAGGGCTGTTTCTTTCCTACCACTGGTCACTCGTAGTTTTCAGTCCCTTCGGTTTGTATCTGCTGCTCTCACAGCTTCAAGCCAGCATAATTTCCCCCCCAAAACAATGCACGCATAGTTAACGCATTCTTAAAAAACACACCCAGCTGGTTGTAGTATATGGTTCCCCTGAAGCTCTCTTGCACAACTCACACATCTCTTTAATTCCAGGTGTCTGTCATCTGCTGCGCCTGTGAGCCTCAAGCTAACACAATCGAGTTTTACATTGTTATGAGTAAACCGGGAATTCCGCAGATGTTTGACAAACAAGAGGAGGAGGTTTAGTTATCTGTCACATTTTCACAGCAAGTTGTCGCATACTGGCAATCGGTCAGGATCGTTTGATGCTTCCTTTCATTTCTTTCAGGCTTGAATCTGATTATCACTTTACATGTGTATGGCACTGATCCACATCAGCCTCCTTCTGGTTGAAAAGTCTGTCTGGAGGTTGTAGAGTTGATGATCTGGTGGTTCCCCAAAGAGCATGTTCCTTTGTCACATAATCATCATCTCTTTTTTAATCCAGGTCAGATAGCACTTAAAGGCAGATCATATGGGTGCACAGGTTGTTTTTTTTTTCATTAGCTATTATTACATTGTCATTTTTTTTTCTTTTTGGATGATTGCTTTTTCTAAAATGTTAGAAAATAGAAAATGATTCATTTTGGTCAGATTTATGTCTAAAAAGTGTAATGTATTTAGATAATTATCTAAGAAAAAGCAGTAACTTTTTCCAGGTTTGTTACTGAAATCAGGTGTTTTCCAGTGTACTTAACTTAAAAGAAAAAGGAAAAGTGTTGGTAATAAATATGCATATATTAATAAACCAATCAACTGTATTTCACGTAGAGATTTTCTCACATACACAACAACTGTTGCATACTGAACACTGAGAAACAGATAAACAAATTCACCACCACCTCGAAAGAACGAGGGATATCTGCCACACACTGATAACAGGGGTGTGGACATGCACACCCACCATCGTTAACCATCTTCCCATGACATGTGAAACATAGACGGTGACAAAGTGAGCACTGGTGTTCATTTAACTAGGAAAACAGTTCAAAGGCTTTGATAACTACACTTAGATTAAAATAATCTAGTATAAGCAAAGAAGAAAAAGAAAGACTCACACCAACACAGTACCACAGCGAAAATGTCAGCATTGCCAGCAGCCCACACAGTTTACACTGACATTAAAATGAGACAGAAAAGTAGTGTGCCACCACCTCATTGCTGAGAGTGTTGAAAATACAGGAGGCGGGAAGAAAAGATAAGAGAGTAAGACGGTTAAAGTTTGTTGATGGATGGGAGACATTTTAATGAAAGAAATTAAAGAAAAATAAAGTTACACAAGATCCAAAGAGGCGGTTCACATAACCTGTTTAGCTGCACCTTTCACTCAGTTTGTTAATATAGTTTCACAAACCTCTTAACATCCTCCCCACATGAAAAGGAAACAGAGACAAAGTAAAAAAAAAAAAAATTATTATACTGAGAATTGAATTATTGGATGGTCTACATAGACACCAGTCAGCAAAACTTCAAGCAATGTCATACATTTTGTTGTAATAGAAGCAGGACACTTGTACAAAAAACAGTAAAATACATCATTCTTCACATCTGTTACTCTCTCTTCTGTACTCTGTGACAAGCCCCAAGCATGGACACGCTACACAGCATGTTCGCAACCACAGCAGTGAACAAATGATTGTGTCTGCAAGCATCCTCAGCAGGTGTTACATGACTACAAATATCAATGTCTGTATCCACTTCATTAAATATTCAGGTCAGCTTTTGCATTTGGCTCATGGTGAAGTTTTATTTTAGCATTGCACTACAAGTTTATAAATGTCCTTGATACTCTTTCACCAACTCTCCAGTTTCATGGTAAGGAAGTGATGTGCTCTAGTTTTAGTTTTCTGGCTTTGTTTGATTTCAAACTCACAAAGTTTCCAAAATAAGCAAAAAACCTGAGTATGAAGGAAAAAGGTAAGTAATTAAGTAATTATTGCTGCAACATAATCTTGAAAGTTATTGCATCAAATCAATGGCCTTTTTCAGGACACAACACAACATAATACACACCATCATATGAAGCTGTTAGAGGGGAAACAAAACACAATGAGTGTCAGGTAGAGGCATGTGCATCTCGCTTCATCTTGCTGTATTTTTCATAATTCTACAGACACTGTCGTCATGTGTTTTGTAGTATATTGTAACATTTGACAGGGAAGCATGTTGAATCACAAACTATGACTTTATTTTTACAGAATCTTTTTCTCGCATTCTGTCATATTCCTGACCTGTACACCCTTTTTTTTTTATTTTGGGTTAAAATCCAAATCAGATCAAATCATTTCACTGTACTGATGATTTAAAATATTGCCAAGAGTTTGGTTTCTTTCAGCAGTGATTTCCATCTGAATGTACAGGGTCTGTAGGAATGGGGCAACGTTTTAAGCCCAAATGCTCTGTGGTTTCTCAGAACAATCTCAGGAAAGAATGCAATGTACGTTATGGTAAATACACTTGTACTTATTTGGCACTTTTCCATTCATATTGACCACTCAAAGTGCTTTAAGCTACATGTCACATTCACCTGTTCACACACTCATAGCCTGACACACACATTGGGGGCAACTCCAGTATCGTGCCCAACTTAGGCATGTAATCAGGGGAAACCGGCTGCTGGTTGGAAGATAACAGCCGCCTCTTTAACGTTAAAACTGTGGAAAGAATGATATTCTTTGCATAAATAAAATTTGATGTTGCTTTATCACTTACCCATGTGGAGTTCACTTCACAAAGTCTAATGTATGGACATCTCTTCAACTTTATAGCTTTTGTTTGACTTCATGTTAATGGCCTTATTTTAGTTAACCCAAGATTTTAGGAGCTGTTTGTATAAGTCCTTGTGGTTACACTGTGGGTGGGAGTGCAGATTCGCCATCTTCCCCCTGCTGGCTGGCACAAGTATTTGGCAGAGTACTTGCACTGCTTTTTCTGTTATTTCTCTTGTAATCAAAACGGTTCCCAATGGCCAATGTGTTCTTTTCAGCTACAAGTTTCCTCCCAGGAGGATCAAATGGGGGCTTTTCTGTGTGGAGTTTGCATGTTTTCCCTGTGCATGGGTTCTATCCAGGTACTCCAGCTTCTTCCCACCAACCAAAGACATGCATGTTAAGTTGATTGGACACTCTAAATTGTCCCTAAGCGTATGTGTGAGTGCGAATGGTTGTTTGTCTTTCTGTGTTGGCACTGTGATGGACTGGTGACTTGTCCAGGGTGTACCCTGCCTCTTGCCCAATGATTGCTAGGATAGGCTCCAGATTCCCACAACCCTGAAGTGGACTAAGCAGGAAAGAAAATGGATGGATGGATGGATGGATGTTTTCCTCAACCCATATTTCTAATACTTCTCTCTCGCTACCTTCAGCCATCACAACACTCACTACATGCACTCGAATGCTGCAGCCATTGGCATCTAGATGGAGCATGTGTCCAGGACAGAAAGTGTCCATTTGATTTGTTATTAGAACACACAGAGGATGAATGTTCTGTCACTTCCTAAAAATATGCAATAGAAAATACTATTTATCAAAGTTTAGGTTGTTGTTGAGATATGTATATCATGCAGGGTAATATCACAATGAAGTTCATGATCAGATATCAGATAATGATGTCTAATGAGCAGGTTGTACAAGGTAATGTAGAAAGTCAAACAGGGGGAATGCATGAGCTCAAATGCAATCTCAAAATCACTGACTTTCATCTGAGTAAGGTTTTTGCTAACTTTCTTTTTTTGTTTCAAACACTGACCAGCAGACAGAACAGGAAGCCTTGACCTGGATACATGTTTTCTACAATCCGGCTATGACAAAAGCCCAGAAACTTACTTTCAGAGGCTAAGTCAGCAAACTACAGCTGCAGGGTTTCCACATTGCACTGAGTTCAGTGTTTATCTTGTTTGCACAGCAGTTGTATCACTTGAGCATGCGGTCAGTTAGCATACCGTGACATAGATCCTGAACATATAGAAAAACTATTGGCACGGCTCTAAATTTTGTTTCACTATCTTCCAGGGTAAGAATTTCTTGGCCAGAACAAGTTGCTCAGCAACCAGTAAAGACAGTATAAATCACATGCAGCATTATTATTCTTCTGAAATAATGACTACGTCTGACCAACACTCAGTTTCTGTTAAAAACAAAAGGCGAAGGATTGAATTTATGAACCTGCGGTCTCCAAAAATCCTAAATTCTTGTCTTGGGTCCAAGTGGTAACTACGATCAGCTTTAAAGGAAAACTTGATCCTGAGCCAGGAAGTTTCAAATTAACAAAGCTTCTTGGCTTTAAGTTTCTCTTTCTGTATCTTGTTGTTGTACACATATCCACTCAGATTTTTACACATTCCATCTTAACATTCCTCTTTGTCTCTGTATCCTCACTGAGTTATGATCTCAGGAAGCATTAAAACAGCAGGTACCACATATATTGCACATAGACATGCACACTCAGACACACATATTGCAGCAGAGCAGGGGACTTTGTAAACAGATCTCAGTAGGTCTGTCCTGATAGATCAGCACACAAACCACACACTCACACAGCTAGCCTTCCCATCACAGAGCTGTTATGCAATGCAGCACACCACCAGTGGGAAAAACTGTTGCTTATCAAGATCTCTGGATGGTTTTCATGTTCTCATGTTCACTTAGTTCTCACTAGTCTGTTTTTTTTTTTCTTCCTCTCATTCTCAATCTGTGCAGCATCCCCCTGCTGCCTCTGCATTGTTTCCCTTTATCTAGCTGAGGCCTCCTCTTTTCTGGTCTCTTATTTTCCATCCCACTTTCTCCATTTTCATGTGCAAAGCTCTCTACTTCTCTCCCATTGCCAGTCAAGTCATTTAGCTCTCATTCCCTTCCCACTCTTGTCATTTTCACTCACTGTGAACTGGCCAGATCTGCTCTTTGTTCCTCTCATTGAGCAACACTTGAAGCAGCTGCATGTTGGGCAGAAACACACATACTTAAAGGGGTAGAAAGGGTCAGAAAGTCTAAGACACAGAAGTTTTCTTAATTTGTGAAATACCTTTAAAGTGATCCACTTATGTGTTTTGCTAACGATCAAGTTGTGCTTTGTTCTCTGGCAGATACAAACCCATGTGTCAGTAAACAGGCTTAAATCTCCATAAAATCCATTAATGATGCATTTATGAATCTCTGTATGTTTCTTTAGCCTATTTTTGAAAAGTTACCAAACATAGTTTTGATTCAAATGTTCTGCTTATATGTAGCCTGCCAGATGGAACTGGCTCCTCTGGTTTCACTACTGTCTCCACGACAGCTGTCCACCATGACGTCAGGAAAGGTCCTGTGTTCTGTTGTTTGTTTGCAGTATGCGTCATGCAACATAATTTCCAGTTAGCCCCCTCCCCATCTTTAATTAGATTTTGGGATCACGGATAAATGTTGGCTTCAGATGAATCTACTTATGTGCAGTGTTTGCTTTGGAGAGATTAACTCCGTTTTATAGCAACCCTGATATATGTGATAATGTAATAACCCTTAAATTTCAAATATGAATCTTAAATTTGGTTTACGGGAAATGTTTATGGTTCCTCAACCGAGGAAGTAAAAAAGTTGTGTATTGCACAAACATGTGAACTGTATCAGGTCAAAAAGTCTATTTTATTAGATTACATCAGCTAGCTTACTTATCTGCTTCAGTGCTCAAATAGCACTTTTTTGGGGGGGGGGGGGGTTTATTGAGTCATTCTGCATAGGCTGGTTTGTTACAAATGTGTTTCATTTTGATGTAGATAACTAGCACAAGAAATAAAACAAGCTGTCATTTACTAGCTTTGAAAATGTAAATAGAGCTTCAGGTTTTCAATAATTCTAATTGGAAAGCTAAAAAAGAAAAAGACTGTTTAAGCAAATTTGCCTCTTCCCTGTAAATGGTTTGATGCATTACTTTCATGTTTATTTACCCTGCCATCCATGATCAGATTCATCATATTTATTCATGCTATACATCTTAAGATTTTGTTGTTGTTGTACTTGCATTGCAGACAGTCAGTCTTGTTTCAGACTTTGCAACATCTGGCTTTAGAGAACCAAATTCTTCTGACTCAGGGCTAAAAAGCTTGACTGATTTATTAGATTTATCGGTTTAACTTAATCTACTAAGCGAAGAACCACAATAATTTTGTACCTTACATGTGCACACACTGGATTTGTAGTCTCTTTGTTGCAAATCAAGGGAAGGTATAACAGCAAATACACTCATGCATACCCAAACATACTTCATGGCATTGTGAGCCTAGAGTGAGCCAGTGATCCTTGGCTGTGAAAGGGTTAACAGCGGTCATGATCTATCCATCGCAGTAGGTCACCACTCAATTATTCAACAAGCTGCGATCTAGTTTCATCACCTGTCAATGCTGCAGCCAGCAGTAACTTTCAGTGAGGGAAATATAGGCCTACATAAAAAGTAAACATGAAAGCTGGTATGTGTGTATACACATCAAACCCATCCCTTGGGAATGCAAAGAAACTGCCACAAATACATGTTGTCTCACACCTTATGCTACATCTTTTATTTGGTAAGGGAATCAACTTCAGTCCATATTTCATAAATCAGTGATTGCATCTCCCAAATACCTTACACCACATTCATGCCAAATATTTCATCATACTATCATAATTTTTTTCAGCTAGTTAGTTTTCAACTGTTGTGTTTTTGTGTGTGACACTGTCAAGTTTCAGGCTATAAAAGGTAACATGTAAAAGTCCATCTGTCCACACTTCCAAAAAAGGAGCGCCACACTTGATTGTTATTATGTGTAAATAAGTATGAAGTTTACATGATACAAAACTGTAAGAATCTATTCATTTAAGTCACACTACTAAAAATTTGACAGATTTTTTGCACTACGCACCCACTATCAAAGGAAAATTTGGCATCTACCTTGCATCCAGTCTCTTCTCTGTGATCTCTCCAGCCAGTAAAAGTCAGTGTAATGTTGACTTTTGTTATATATCTTGTTCTTTCACTTCTATTTTTGTTTTTTTTACACTTTTCATTTAATAACATCCTCTTGCGTTTTATTGCTCATTCAGCCATAGTGTGTACCATAACCTCCAGTGTGTTGACATCCAGTAGCTTGCATGTAATGTGGTGCTGTAAAGTGAAACACAGCTGTCACGTGTTACTCTGGGCTGGAACACAAAGTTGAGGAGTGGTGTTTCTCAGCTCTGAAACACTGAAGGGCAATGTCCGCTCCTGAATTGTGTATAATAGATGTCAGCTTGCCATCAAAATGTGTCAGACACAGAGTTGTAGGTCAGAAATTTGTGCAGTATTCTTTCAGTATTTAAATCCTAACACTGTAAAAGTGTCCAACCCTAACCTTTTGACTGACAGCTATGTAGAAAACACTTTCCTCTTCATAAGCATGCTGAGCACATTGTGCAAATTCACATTTGTAACAATTTATCTATGAAAAATATATTTACCTGTTCCTTAAGGCTGGGTACACATGTTTTGTTGTTGTTGTTGTTGTTGTTTTTGTTTGTTTGGTTTTTGTTTGTTTTGTTGGGGTTTTTTGTAAATGCCGATGGGCTTGAATTTGTAGTACTTATGTAATACAATCAGTCAAATTAAAATGAACAAACCACAAAAGGTGAAATTCGTCTTGTATATATGGTACTCTCCGCCAAGTTACTGAAACAAAAGCTGATTGTAGCAGGAAATTAATGAAATTCACGGGATGGCACTAGTTTCTTTGGCAGCACATTGACTCAGTGTGCCTCAGTCAGGACCCCTGGGTCAGGGCATGTATGTGTGTACTGTTGGAAATAAAAACTTCAATGTTTTGCAGTGGGTGTGAAATACTGCATATAGTTTCCTCTCAGAAAAATGGGCTGATTCATGGCAAAATTTTCCATGAATTGTTTTGAGATATGTTGCAGTCATTTGTATGAGTCTATGTTTTTTCAGTGGTTCCTGCTGCATGTTTTCCCATGTTGGGCTTTGTTTTGAAAAAAAAAAATCCTCTGCTGATAACCCAGAGCTTTCCTGATGACAGGCATGTTTGCTGACAAAAGGGGAAAAATACATCTATTTTTCTCTCTTTCTACAAAATATTTCCCACAAAACCACAAAGTTTTCATCAGCTGTAGTTCAAACAAACATGATGGTCACATTGCACATTGTTTTTGAGAGTTTGTGTTGTGACTACAGACCCTCGAAGCCTCTCCAGTTTACATTTATCTCAAAAGATCTATCAAATCAGCACCTTTGTAATTCACACTTGTCCATCATCAACACAGTGTCATCTTGATTCAGTTTGTCTCCTACAGTCAAGCTTGCAGCAGACCTATATATACAAAGTTTTTTAGGAGATCAAACCAGCATAAGAAAAAAAAAAAAAAACACAAAGTATATTAAATGCACATTTTGTCAAGCACACAGTTTTAAGGGATGGCGCAGGCCCCAGGGGGTGATTAGTGTGGTGCGGACCATCATTTAGAGGCAGTCAGAGGTTAGACTGGCAGACACTTGCGTCTCCCCCACATAATGAGTCCCAGCTGTGTTGCTTTCTGTGTTTATCTTAGAAGAGTTCCACTGCACACGCTTTTCCTCACCAGCGTCTCTTACTGGAAATTTCTGTCATCTCGATAGGTTTTTGTACTCTGTCTCTATTTATCTGTATGTCTGTTGTATTTATCTGGCCTCTACATGATCCTCTGTTTTTGTCAACTCTCATTCTCAACCCTCTCGGTGCGTCTAATTTTCTAATCTTCCCACACACTCGCTCCCTTCAGGCTTACTCTCTTCCACCTCTTCCTCTCTCTGTATCGTTTTTTCTTTCGTCCAGATCCCAGAATACTAATTCATCAAATTTAAAATCAATTTTTCTCCCCCTTGGAAAATCCACACCTGCTGCCCAACCCAATCCTTCCCTCTCAAGCCAGGAAAAAAAAAGAGGATGTGCAGGGAGCCATTGATCTGAATTGACACTTCCATGTATTCTGGCTTATCTGCAGTGTTAAAACAGTGTACAGTTATCTTAAACCTTGAATCTTTTTAGCAGACACAAGCTGAAGTAAAAACTTACGGAATATGATTCAAGATTTGTTTTGTGCGCACAACATGTATCCTGTCTAACTCATGTAGACTTGTGCAGGTCAACAAACTCCCACTCTACCTGTCTGTTACTTGGCACTAATATCATATGAGGTTACATAGCTGGCCCTCGACTATCATTCCTCTCACAGCACATCTCTTCCTCAGTGCGTAGGTGGAAAATCAGAGTGATCACACTGTAGTGCCCATGGGAAAATTATACAGGTTCTATACATTTCTTCATCCAGGTTGATGGAGCATCAGAAATATTCTCTTGATGAGTAATTTCCCTTACTTAATTATAAATCAACAAGCATATCTGTTATCAATTAATTACAAGATAAAAAGGAAAAAGTGGGTAAAAGCAAAGAAGTATTTTTTATCTGAAGAGATTTTATCTGTTAGAGACCTCGCACATGAAGAAAAAATAAAGAATTTAACCGTTTTGATCCTACTGTATGTGTTGCTCCGATAGTCTCAGCACACCACACAACACACAAAATGACTTGTCCCACTGCCGATCCAGAATCTAGTCCTACAAGCCAGAAATTTTGTTTGGTCAAACATAATTTAACAAAAGAAAAGAAGAAGAAACATAGCAACAAGCAGAAAACACATAACAACTTGAATAGGCATTCTCTCTTTTCACACAGCTCCACTAGTTTGTCCTCCATTTCTAATGTTCATCAGACTTTTATGTCGGCCATGCTTGACCTTGTTCCCCTGTCAGCATGCTCTCTTTTTTGGCTACTTACTGTTCCACGTCACAATCCACAAAGCCACTACTCCGGTCTCGGCAGCTTTCTCCACAGATGTGAAGATTTTTAGTCGTAAATATTGAACAAGTCTAATACTTGAGATTGTCTGCCCCGTCATGTTTTGGAGCGAGTTATCAAAATCATTTCGATCTTAACACAATGGAAATTGTAACACACTGTTTTTTAATACTTTTTTTTTCTGTGACCAGTTACATTAAAATTTCCCTTGATCAGTGTAGACGGGCTAAGCAATAGAGAAAGAGCAACTTTAACTGTTTGGCTCAGGTAAACGTCTGTACAGCAGTAGTTAAATGCGCATCCACATGTTTCTTCCTTCCATTACAATACACTTAAATTGAGCACAGTAGAAGATTTAATCATATTTAGAGCCCCGCAGTTTTACCATTGCAGCTTTTTGGCTTTCTAAAATCTGTAACAAGTAATGAACACATCATACATACTTCACATTTCATTCTGTTCCAGGAGGGGCCTGCACAGGTAGAAGTTCCCACCCAGGCCCAGGCCCAGTCTCAGCCCCAGGTTGACCCATCTGAGCTTGTTCCACGGCTGTGCCACCTTGTCCGTGCTGAGACGGGTTACGGCTTCAACCTCCACAGCGATCGGTCACGGCCCGGCCAGTACATCCGTTCCCTCGACCCGGGATCGCCAGCAGATCGCGCTGGACTCCAACCTCAAGACAGACTCATTGAGGTAGGCAAGAGGGGTTTAAATTAAGTCTAAACCTGTGGTTTAAGATAAGACCTGGATGTCCAGTTCTGGATGGCCCCTGTCAAGCAGGTTTTTGATGTTTCCCTGCTGTAGCACAGCCAATTCAGAAGAAATGGATTCATAGCAGTGTTGATGATAACACACATTTTTAAATGACTTTTCTGTGCACATATTTACTCCATTACTTCTAAATGAAGAACTATTGTTTGCATACCACAACACACTATTGAAACTGAGAGTGGTATTTGCATAGGAGCTACTAGGTTTAGTCATGCTGGTCACTTCCAAAAGCATTAAGAATAAACTAAATACAGCAAGTATACAAAATAAATACATACTGCTATAACTGGTTTTTTTTGTTACAATTTTTCTGTTTAAACATTGTGTTAAAAAAAAAATTAGAAAGTTCACAACAAATTTTTTCAGCCTCTTTTTTTTATACAGATGTGACCCCATTTAGATGATCACAGCTGGGAATAAAATGGCAGGCATTACACTTGTGTTGTGCTGAGCATAAAAAGGCCTGGAGGCTGAAGGAGACCTGTCTCAGGGGAGATTCTAATGCTGACAAGGGAGACAGATGGTGAGAGAAAAGAGGGAGATGTGTGTATTTGTTTATATGAACTTATCTACACTCTTATCCAAAAATGATGGATTTCAGAAAACGTAAGCACAATATGAAGATGCAAGGACAGAGAAGAGGAGTATTGTTCTCATTCAGATCTCCAGAGGATGGAAAATTAGTTCATGAGTGTTCAGTAAACTTTTCTCAAGTTAAAAGGAAATGCTGTCCTTATAATAAGTAGTTTTTCATGTGAGGGTTAACACACACTAATTACCCTTCATTCCCATGGCCTTTGGCCCCACTGGATGGACATCAGTGTCCAGGCCACACTGAAACTGGTTTTGTCTAACATTTTATTGAGGATAATCTGGGTCCCCAAGATGGAAAAGAACACGCTGATTATTCTGCACATTTAACATCTTCTTCATGACAGAAGGAACTGCACTGGAAGCAGCATGACTAAAGTAGCTAACTAAATCAGAAGGAGAAACTCCGTTAAAAGACTCTACCAAACACTGGCAACTCCAAGCAGTTATATGTGTATGTAACAAAAACAGGAGAAACTTTAGAGCAGACAAAGCCCATTGTGACAACTGTCATGATGACGATAAAGATATTCAGATCAATTCGCCAATGCACTTCAAGTAAACCACACAAACCAGGTATCATGGCAGAGACTGATGATTGCAAAACTCTGTGACCTTGCAGTCAAACAGAGAAATAAAACAAAAGTCCTTATTTTGTTGTTTTGATGTCAAAAGTTTTATTTCACCTCCAAAAAATGAACATGAAGTATTCACTCTTCCTACTATCTCGGTGTTCACGTTTTTATTGAATACTCATTGTGTTTCTGAGGTGAGTTTGGTGGCTATCCTTCAGTTCTCTGAACTCTTGACAATTGATAGAGGTGTTGAAAGTGGAAAAAAAGCTGATGGGTTCCTGACACTTCTACCTGTGTAACACTTCTATTAAAGCATCAGTAAAATGGCTCAGGTCAGTTGGATAAAGTTACTCATAAGCTGTTACTTTACAAATCCCTTAATGAATTTGGCTGCTATCTTCTGCTTTTCACTAAAGGTAAAACGGTTTACAAGGAGATAATCATTCAAATGTTTCTACAGTGTTTCAGGTGAATAGTCTCTGACAAAGTCACATATAATTTCTGTAGTAATCATTCCTGTCTCAGCTTTCTTTTGGGGTCAAGATGGTGAAGAAGAGGAAGTTTTGATTTTCTTGCAGTAAAACAAAGAATTAATAGGATGTTTATTTACTTATTATTTTTTTACAAGGACTGGCAGCTAGTTTTACGCCATGTTATTTACATAGTAGATGAGATTGGCTCTACCCCCTTGCCATTCTGAAATGCTATAAGATACAAAGAGTTAACATAGTCATATAATGTATAAAAAAAAAATATTATTGTTGTTTCCTTTTTGGCTTTTCCCCCTGAAAGGGTCGACACTGCAACGAATCATTGCACATTGGTTCATGTTCAACACCAGATGTGCTGCCTCACGCAACCCTCTGCATTTATCTGTGCTTGGGACTGTCCCTCAGAGAACAAATGTGTCCTCCTTGGGGCTGCAGTAGCGCAGGGGAGCAGGACTCAAACCGCAGACCATTAGATCAAAAGAGAAGCAGATGTCCCACCTGAACCACTGTCATCCCATAAAAGAAAATAGTATAAATAGCATAAATCATGCCACACAGAGACCATCTACAACAACTGACACAGCACATTCTGACACTTAAGGAAGCTGAGATCCATCACAGTCTCAACCAAAATGTCACATATCTTCTATAAGTCTGTTGTGGAAAGTGCAGTCAGTTTTGCAGCATCTGTTGTGGCAGCAGTGTCAGGTCAGAGACTGCAAGAGACTGGACAAACTAATCAAAAAGCTGGTTCTGTGGTGGGATTGTCACGTCCCGTACACAACACAGCAAAGAAAGAGCAGAATGTGTTCAGAGTGAGGCTTCGTCAAGTTCATTGCAGAACAAAAAGGTACCAGGGATCATTCCTACCAGCAGTCATCACCCTCCGGAAAAAGTCACTATTTTCTTGTAATTAATCTCTTTTTTTTTTTTTCTTCTTCTTTTTTTTAGATTAAAAGAAATACTGCAAAATTAATTTCCCCCTAGGGATCGATAAAGAATTTTTAAAGTAATCTGATTTTTTTAAAACATGTTAATCATGTTTCAGTGACAGATTTAGCATTTGAGGCATATTGATGCTATTAGGCTTCACTGGAACATTAGATAGTGAGAATGTGTGGGAACATCCTGTTGCAGGTCTCTGATGACAGTCATTGTCCACCATCTCCCTGGCATGTTTCCTGTGAGACAAAACTGAGGGACACATATTAACATGTACTTAAAACAATGTCAGAGCTAATTAGGCCCGAGCACCTTGGCGGTGCGAAGGCCTATTGTAATTGCAGTGTTTATTATTATTTTTATTCGGACACTTCGCGTGCTTTTTTGGAGGCCTGAACGTGCTCGAAAACTCACCAAATTTTGCGAACCCCCCCCAAGGGAATGCGAAAAATTTGATATTTTGAGGTGCTCCAGAATGTTTGGGCGAAACTGAACGAGAGCGCCACCTATTTTAGGTGCCCCGCCACTGCATGTCGTTAATCTTTATGAAAATTCATACACATGATCTACATGCAAGGGCGAACAAAAAATCCTCTTAATGTCATGGTGAAATGTCGACAGGAAGGCGGCCATTTTAGGTCAAAGTCAATATTTTGGCGTTTTAGCACCTCGCATTTTAACGAACTCATCCTACAGCTTTTATCCCACTGAGCCACAAATTGCTGAGGATGTTCAGGAGGCATGTGTGATTAAATGTTGTGTTATTTCTTCTAATAGGAGACTTAGTTTACGAGGGGCGGGGCCTCAAAGTTTGATGTCTCGCCATGAAAAATTAAACGGATATAACTCCCACATAAAGCAACATTTCTGCACCAAATTTGCTAGATATGATGGCAGTCCCCTCCTACAGAGTTCTATATGTCAATATTTTGATTATGAAATAGCCACGCCCCCTGGGGGTCAAAAGTGTTGTTTTTTGCTCACACACCCATAACTCTGGCTTGGTGGACACCACATGGCCCAAATTCACTCAGGCATCACAAAACATGTTGGTGAAGAGATCTGGTAAAGGACGTTGCTCTACGCTGCACAGCGTGCCCGTGACGCCATGGCGAAGTTCCATGCGGCGGCGTGACATCATAAATCACTATAAAATTCTCAATTTTGATCTGATCAGCCTAAAACTTATAGGGATTAATAAGGGATCAGTCCTGAACAGATTAATGTGACCATTGCTGGTGTAGACCTAAGCCCCGCCCACTTACAACAGGAAGTGGTTTTTTCCACATTTGAGGGTCATGCTTCTAAGCAAATGGTCCCAAACACTTGAGACTCCTCCAAAACATGTCAAACCCTTTCATGATGCCACAATAAAAACCTCAAGTCGCTACGCTAAACGGGACATGGCGAATGGCGGTCCAACGCCATGAAACAGGAAGTACCTGTGACCAAGCCATGGAACCTTGGACCGCCACCAAACTTGCCATGACTGATGACAGTAAGGCCCTGAACTAAGCCCCATTGAAACATAATGGAATAAATGGAGCATGTCTCCATAGCGCCCCCTACAAAATTTCAATCAATCAGCCCCGCCCACTACATTGATCGACATGGATAAAATTCAGCACAGTTGGAGAACCTGCCACTACCTTCAAAAAAGTCTCTTGGACATATGGGCTAAATTCAACAGGAAGTCGGCCATTTTGAAAAAGGTGCCATTTTTGGGGTCATTTCTTTGCCATGCATTTTAAACAACTCCTCCTAGGGATATTGTCCAACTGACACCCAACTTGCACAGGATGCTCAGGAGGCATGTGTGATGTAAAGTTGTGTTATTTCTTCTAATAGAAGATTTAGTTTAGGAGGGGCGGGCCCTCAAAGTTTTATGTCTCATTAACAAAGACTTATTGCTAAAACTCCCACATAAAACAACATATCAGCACAGGAATCGACACATTTGATGCCAGTCCCATGATGAACAAAATATCCAATGCAATGATATGACTATGAATTAGCCCCACCCCTTGGCAACAACAAGTGTCTGATATCGTGAACCAGGAAGTATCTGTAACAAAGCCATGAAACCTTTGATCTTCACCATACTTGCCATGTGTCATGACAGTTATCTCCTTAATAGAGTAAAATTACAATATAGTGGAGAAGATTGTAAACGGCTCCATAGCGCCCCCTACAATATTTCAATCAATCAGCCCCGCCCACTGCATTGACTGACATGGATAAAATTCACCACACTTGTAGACCATTCCAGTACCTTCAAAAAAGTCTCTTGGACATATGGGCTAAATCAAACAGGAAGTCGGCCATTTTGAAAAAGGTGACATATTTGGGGTCATTTTGTCATTTTCTTTGCCATGCATTTTGAGGAAGTCCTCCTAAGAATTTTATCCAACTTTAACCCAAATGAGTCAGGATGCTCAAGAGGCATGTGTGATTAATAGTTGTGTTATTTCTTTTAATAGAGGATATCATTTAGGAGAGGCGGGGCAGCAAAGCAGATGTGATGCAGCGAAAAGGAAAACTGACATAACTCCCACAAAAAACAACCAACCTGCACCAAATTTGCTACAGATGATGTCAGTCATATCCTTCACATTTGTGCATGGCAATAAATAGATGATAAGTTAGCCCCGCCCCTTGGTGACAGGAAGTGACCCTTCATAAGGCCTAAATGGCCTGAAGTGCAGTCTGGCTGCACTTTAGAGAGAGAGGCATGGGAAGGATGTTGCCAGGGGAGGCGGTGGCATTATGCCGAGCGGCGCCATGGTGCGAGGGCCTATATCACCGCTTGCGGTTTTAATTCACATTAAATTTTGTGAACATGATTTTTAACATAAAGCAGTTTTTTCAAGTAAATGCAACCTCACCAGAAAAAGAAAGTACTCTGTGTGTGTGTTGTGATTACAGCTTCTACACTCTCTATATTTTATATTAACCATTATTGTACATTACAGACAGTACGGAGCATTTAATTGAAGGTGACTTTTCAAAAGTTTTGCCTCCAGAACAAAAAAAAAAAAAACATGAGCTTGTCCATCTTGCTAAATGGCTTCAAATTAGGTCCTAGCTGTAGACAAGAGAGGAGAGGTCATTTTTGAGAAGAATTCCTTACATGCACAATGAAAGGGCATCTACTGAAAGAGGAAATTTGCCAGCACATTATTGTATTACAAAAATATCTGCACACGCAACACTTGAGACCTTCCATGTGGAACCTAAGACTGAGTACATCTCCATGTATATTTCTACAAAGTAGTAAAGTTGTGTTTCATGTGGTCACAAAGTAGAACACCTAGCGTTACATTTGTGCACACAGAGTCAAAATACCGACAAAGCAAAGATATGACTGACTTCAGGGAAAATAGAATGAGATTTCAGATTAGTTTTTTCATACTTAGTTTATTGCTAAAAATTCATTAGTTGGCATCTTAATTAGTCATTTGTCATGCATTTTATTCTTGTGCCTTTAATATGTTTAGACATTTTGTAGGCTGAATGCTTTAACATGATAATTTGTTAAAAACTACGATAAAAATCACATGCTGGTCTAGTTGCACTAAACAACTTTTTGTGGGATTTTAAAAAAAAAAAAAACACACACACATTTGAACCATAATGAAAAAGTAAGCATACATTTTTAATAGAGGTCAGGATAGTTAAATTGTTGTAATTCTAGGATTATGGTAGAAACTGTTATGTAACATATAACCTTATTATGATTAATTGGTGTGGAGGCCAAAAAATCTGAGCCCATGTTTGGCTGGTTTGGTTGCTGTTTGTGTGTATCTACAATGATTATCACTGTCATCTCTGACCAAGCATCAAGACACCGCTTGTGTTATCTGTCAACGGCTTGTTAGAGAGGTGAACAGACATGACAGAGCTGTCTCTGTCCATCGCTCGCCATCTTTTTCTCTCCCTACGCCCCATTAAACTGGAGATATCAGCAGCACGTGTTGTGAAGGCCATGATGAGAGCTCAGCTTTCTGTCAATGTTTGGCAAAAGTCCTGACGCCAGTGAACGCCTCATCAGTCTCTGCTGTAGCTGTACTCAACAGAGCATACTCTGAACCTTTCACAAACCTAAGCATGAAATAGGCACTGATCCTACTAGTCTAGCTGGTTAAACACAGGGTTAATGCCACGACCGCTTTCGTTACAGCTTCAATAATTTGAAAACTTTATACAACAAATTTTCTCTACTTTCTCTCTGTATAAAGATAAATATTTGATGTTGATTTAGTTTGTTTCTCATCAGACATGTTAAAATACAACTATGTACATTTACTGACGTGTTTGACAAAAAACTTGTTCTAGAGGTCTACGTTTGTGTTTATATTAACTTTATCTAACATTTAAAGTTATTTTATGTACAAAGTGTTTATGTAAGTACTTTGAGCCAACTAAACTTGCTCTTAAGTTGTCCAATTAAAAGATTAAAGTTAGTTCTACTTCTTCTGTATGACCATGGCATGCTAACATGTTGAACCATCAGGACATGATAAATACAAATTGCTTCCATCAATGTAATAACAGTAGTATCATATTCTGGAGTGTGATTACATGTGGCAGTAAGTTGTAGTAATTGAGTTCTGTCATCTGCAAAAAATACTCTGATAACTGCAGTTGTGAACAAGAAACTGAATACAGAGAACTGGTCAGTCAATTTATGAAATGGTGCAGAAGTAGTCAACTCTCTGATGCATGAACTATTAAAAAACAATGCCACATGTTTTACTCCTATAGACTAAATATTCTGTAAAAACTGACTAGTATCATTTTCTTGTCCTAATTACCAGTGAGGTAAACTTGGTAATTACCTATATTAAATTTTATACCATATTTATTTATTCTTCAATGAGTGGCAGTGTGTTGGATGACTCTCCTAATGTCCATTGAAGTGGCAAAATTGCGAATATACCATCCTCATTTATGAATTTACAAGAAAACTGAAGTGGACATGATGCATCTAAGGGGTTAAACACACAATGAAAAAAAGAAGATGATGATAGATTTCAGTAGTAACAGGAGTAAACAAAGCATTATTCACATCCTAGGAGAAAAGATGTAGTTGCTGAAGGACTACAGATACCTGGTCGTTCAACAGGACATCAGTTAACTGGAAATGCAACAGAGAAGCTACCAACTTCTTGAGGAAGCTAAGTGTATACACAAAGATGTTGCACGTCATTCAGATGTCTGTTGTTGCAAGTCTATTCTGCGATGCAGCCATCTGCATTAGCATCAGAGCTAGATATTTAAAATCTCCAGATAAAGGCTAGTTCTGCGCTGGGGGGAACTATGGTGCTCATTGGTCTGATAAGAATGCTGCACAAACTGCTGAATATGATGGACAAGTTTCATCCTCTACCTAAAAGAGTGATCAAAACAACAATGTAAGGGTCCTTTGGGTCCGCTACCAGACAGACATGCCAATAGCCATCGTAAAGTATTTTTATTCATTCATTCATTTTTCTGGAGCTCATCGCAACAATTAGCAGGCAAGAGGCAGGGTACAGTACACACTAGACAGGTCACCAGTCCCTCACATGGCCAACACAGGGACAAACAACCACTCCCAGTCACACTCTCTCCTAGGGACAATTTAAAGTGACCAGTTTATTCATGATCATGCTTGTGATTCAGACAAGGTCAGACAGGCATGGGTATTTATTTCATTAATATTAATTTTATTTATTTGTTATTAAATAAATAAAAGGTCGATTATATCAGACTTTACTTCTGCTACTCCTTCTTTCATTCAACTTTAACCTGAATATATGTTCAGATTTTAAAAAAATGTTTTGATTTATTGAATGAAATTTTTTTTTTAAAAATAGCAAGGAAAAGAAAATCTTCATAATTTCAAAATGTGCAATGTCAACTTACAAGGTATCTGGTAGGGCTGTGACGACATGCTTTTGTCCCAATTCGATTCGATTCCGATTTTTTTTGGGTGCCAATTCGATTTAAATTGCGATTCTCAGAATTCTTCAATATTGATGATTTTTGTAGATTGAAATCAAATTTTTTTTTTTTTTTTTTTTTTTTTTTTTATAAAACTACTTTTTGCTAGTAATTTTTCTTGATTTAAGTTAGGTAAAAATAACACAGTAGCCAGATCATCATTCTGCTGCTGTAACGGCCAAGAAGAAAAATAAAAAGATCAATAAAACCAATGAAAATGGCAAAAATTTTATAGTGGATTAATTTTATTTATTTGAAAAAAAAAAATTGATTTTTTAACAAAAAAAATCTATTTTAAAATTGTGAAGAAAAAAATCCAGATTTCTCGATTCGATTTTCCCACCACTAGTATCTGGTGCTGAAAGAGCTCCATGATACCTTTATACACTTGATTTGCAAAAAAAAAAATCCACTCACTCACTCATTTTTTCCATTGTAGAAAAAATAAGCTGACCTGGACACTGAATGTAACATTTACTACAACTCATTGTAAAAATCAGCTCATGAATTCATTTATTCAAGCTTTCAATATAAAATAGAGAAGCTGAATTGTGTGCTTATTGACAGCCTGTCTAGCTCTGTTTTTCTGCTTTCATTTGTTAGCTGGCTCATCCTGTTAGCCAAAACTATCTCGTAGCCACAAGTTTAAAAGAAAAACGTTGTCTTTACAAAAGAAAAACTAGAGGTATAGTTAAAGTCACTCACATTTCATGTATCATATTCACACATGCGTTGATGCTTTTAAAGTATAGATATAAAAGATGGTATCTTCAGGTGGCTGAAACATCCTTGGCACACACCCATACACATGGTATCAATATGTTCCCTGGGGACTAGTCCCATGAGAAATAAGCTTTTGCATGGTTCCTACACCTTGTATTAATTAACCCAGTGGGCAGAGAACATTGTATTGTCTTGTGTGGGCTGTACTGTTAATGAAGCTTGTGAAACATGACACAACACCTGTTGTTTGGCCACATACAAAGATGTTTGTTCTCCTTGTATTAAAGTGTCTGTCTGTCTGTCTGTCTGTTTCCATGCTCACTTGTGAACTATCTGTCTTGAGTCCACAGGGTAAAACAGATGCACTGAGGAGGAGAGGAGCATTTCACATTTTCCATCTGTTGACATTCCTCCATCTCATTTACTGTAGAGTGTTGTCTTCCCTCTTCTCTCTTGTTTCCCTTCATTTCCCCTTTCCTTTTTGCATGAAGTCATAAAGTCTGTTTTTATCAAACCTATTTGCCCAGAGCTTCATTTCTTCTCTGCTCTGAC
Organism: Telmatherina bonti; assembly: GCF_933228915.1. NCBI lineage: Eukaryota > Metazoa > Chordata > Actinopteri > Atheriniformes > Telmatherinidae > Telmatherina > Telmatherina bonti. The sequence goes on from NC_136612.1 coordinate 20,226,515, forward strand.
TGCGTTCTTCAAAGTGAGAGCAAAAGCGAACTTTATTTACACATTTTCTCTTGTCTTCTCTTCTTTACTCACTATACTCTATCTTATAATAAGCAGTGAATTTTAAACAAATTCCCTCTCAGTATACTGACACCTGAAACCTGCGCTATAGCCGGAGCCAAGGAGAGCCATCAATAATTGATGGTGTACCAACACTGACTTGGCGTGGTGCGACGCTACCTGCCGAGAAGTCAAGGTCTAGACACAGTTGTTGAAAAGCAGCTTCTAGATAAGACCAGACAAAAACTAATTGTGCACGACCAGCTAGATGCAAAGGTGAGGGAGGGGGGAGGGGGGGGGGTGACTGTGAGCTTTTACATTGTGACTTTAGGCTGAAAAAACAGCTCCAAATCCAGTCTCATAAAATGACATTGCAAAAATCTGTTCTCTAAAGCAGGAATTTAAGTAAAGAATTGTATAAACTGGTGAAAGACCTTCATAAACTGTGGATCTGAGTAGTCTGTGATTGTATAGCACCTCCTTTTGGATTACTGAGGCAGCACAGGCACTGTGACATTGAAAACCTGTGAAGAAACATTAATTGGTTACAATTTTTTGTCAGATATTCAGTGTTTTGAGTATATATATTGATAAGGTTACAGGCACCTTGTATTTTGATATTTTCCTTCCCAAGTGTATTTACCTTCTACGATTACAACTTAACATGAAAGGCCAGAAACCTATCAAAACAATCCAAAGCAGAGTCCAGAGCAAGTAACTCTGACTCCGAAACATGTTAAAAAGAACCTCAGAGATCTAGCAGAAGTACAAGATGTACTGATGTATTTTGGGGCCTGATATTTTCAGTTTTATAGTTAAAAGAGGAGATTATCAATGGAATCCTATCTCCTAAAGGCACATGTCAAGTATTTTCCAGTTTGTTGATTAAAAAAAGAAAAACAAGTCCATTTTCTTTTGACTTTAAAATAAAAAGTATGTATAATTTTCCTTGTGTCCTCCAGGTGAATGGCGTGAACATCGAGGGCATGCGGCATGCAGAGGTAGTGGCCTTTATAAAGAAAGGGGGAGATGAGACCTGGCTGCTGGTGGTGGATCCAGACACAGACGAAAACTTCAAAAGGATGGGAGTGGTGCCCACGTTTAGCCATGTCAAAGGTGGGACTGCACAGTACATAATCAAAATAATTGGTAGCACTTTTCTGGAGAGTTTCATAGGTTTCCAAACTATTTTTGGCAATATTTATTCATTACACCTATGTAAGACCAAAACCTGTGTCAAATAAACTATAGACCATAGAATATTTCATGCTTCCTTCCATGTGAATTCCTTGTTTTCACAGATTATGATGGTCCATCCATATCCAATGGTTCCCCCAGCCCTCACATCAATGGTAGCTCCACTACACAGTCTATCAGGTCCACACACTCCAACCTCAGCAGCCAGGGTAACAGCACGCAGGTGGGCATGAACATTCATGAATTTGTTCTCTTGTTCTCAACATGAAAGTCCCTCAATGCTTTAATCTTCCCTGCTTTCTACTTCCAATAATATCTCCTGTCTAGCTGGCAGATGACGAAGGTGGCCGGCTCTTGGACCCGTTTGCTCTGATGGGCCTGACGCTGAGTGCTACAGCAGCAGAGGAAAAGATGAAGGTCCATGCCAAGGAAAAGAAGAAAGCACCACAGATGGACTGGATGAAGAAATATGAGCTGTTCAGTAATTTCTAAGACATTCCTCTTCAACAACTTTTGAAGGACCAAGGGGACAGAGCTCTCTGCAGCCTCGACTGGATGCGTTTGCCACAGAGAACCAAGACAAACACATACCGGCAACAATCGTTAATTACTGGAATAAATGTGACATATTGAAGCCACTAGACTATCTGACTGTTAATCTTCCCTCGATATAATCAAAGAGCTGAATAACTACACAACTGTGTTTAATTTGTTCAAATCAGAATTCTCAGAAGGACGATCATCTTGAAAGACCGTCACACACACATCTACTGCTGTCAGATGAGAAATATCTGACGGGTCTTGTGTTAATTTTCCCAGTTCTCAATATTTTTTTCTTACTAATAAATCCATTCCTCCTTCTCATTTAGAGACTCGTTTCAACAGCTATTTTTATATTTAACTATTAACAGCTATAAATAAAGATTATCCCATGAAGATGGGCTGCCTTTTGAAGAGTTTTATGGACACTGTGATGGCAACGATTATGGATATTGGGATAATGAGTTTTTAACCATCGGTCAGAAGATGCCCAAAGGTGGCAGAAGATCACTGTGAAAGGGTCAAAACCATTCACCTTTATCCAGTGCACTCCTTTTTTTGGCAAAGGATGCCTGTGTATTGTTTGTCCCACATGTATTTGTATGTTCCCATTGAATAATGAAGTTATCATCAATGTTAACCCATATGCAGAAGCTGAGCCACCTCAGATCACCTCTGCTTTGCTAAAAAAGAATGTCTCATCTATCTAACACTCGTTGGTAAAAAGAGAAAAAAAAAGCTAATTCCCACATGGATATTAAAGGGAGGTACAGCTAACATTAGTGGAGTGCAGGCATCTGCAGAAGAAGGCAAAGTCTCTGAGTGCAGACTAGATTGAAGGTTGCAGTGTTGTGTACAGCAGGGGGCATAGCTACACCACAAACAGACAGGCTTTCAGCTAGTTAAACTAAACAAATTATAAGCTGAAACAAATGTTATTTATCAACTCATAATGCCCAAGGAAGCCACTGCACAGTGAAGTTTCAACATTTTCCCAGCGGTAGTTGAGGAAAGGATCAAGCAGATGCTGGGATATGACAGGGTTGTGAATTAAGCTTTATGTGGTCACCATTAAAATGTTTGATTTGAATGCAAGTTGTCAAAAGTGAAGGTATGTTACAATCGCATAAGAACATGTGGAAGGAAAGTTTAATTGCTGGCCAAGTAGCCTGCTATTAGTAAGTCAGTATTAAGTATTGTCTATTTTACAGAAAAATTATGAAGAAGCTAAGATTGTTAAGACTAAAGCTCACTCTTTATCCCTGAGTATCTGGAAGGAATTTTAAGGGAATTTCTCAGAATATATTAGTCAAGGAAGTGCATAGTCTTGCTTTGTGGAATAAAAACAAAAAAGATAGATGTGTTTCATCAGCAGGTAAAGCCGTCTTGGAAGAATGTCTAGATTCTCATGTAACTCCTGAAGAAAGTTAGCTTTTACTATATGGTTGAACCATTCTTTTCAATAACCAGAAGCCGGGATCCATGCTTAAAGGATATTGGAGGGCAAATGCCCAAAGGGTGTTTCAGTATTGGACGGGCTAAAACGTGAGTAGAGTTTTCAGCAGGTTTTGGGGTGGAGGGAGTGTCGGAGAAGCTCTCAGTGAGGTCAGAGATGCTCTGGAGGATCTTGTGAAAGAGACTGTGGGAGCCATGGAGATTACTGAGGATTATTATGCACACAGGAACAGCTGTCATACACATGCTCACACAAGTTTGTGCATTGAGAAGGTATACATGCAGTGATCCAAGCAAGGTAAATGTAATGCAAGACAGTAAGTTGGTCAGAGTTGCGTGTTTGTTTTTTGTATGCATTCACACCCTCAGTTTTCCACCTTTCATATGTGTACAACAGTCTGTGCAGCAGAGTTCACTCTGCATGCTCTCATAGTCACAGCAAAGCAATCTCTGTCACTGTTGCTGATGTAATGTCAAACAGTATATGTTGCAGGTTGCATTTTTCAATAAAGTGTGACAATTGCAGTTTTGTCTTCATCTTTCGCTGAATGATTCCTGCGTTTGCATCATGAATCTCTCACACATGGACTGCAACACTTTGTGTGAACTTGCTTGGCCCTCAGCGCCTTCTTTTTATTAGTCTTTTTGTTCGAGTATCCCTCATTTGCTCCTGTTTCCTCTCGTTCACCCTCAGCCCCCTCTTGTTGAGGATTATGTTGGCGTACAGTTTCAGTTTCAGCCTGTTCTCAGAATTCTCTACCAGCCAGCTGCTGTGAGCTTTCAGAACACATAAAGGTTAAATAGGGGTCACAAGTGTGTCTGTGTGCGTGTGAGAGTGTGTGTAGTGGGTTTGAGTGAGATGAGTAGTCTGTTCTTTTATGTGTGTCCCCAACATCAGCAGTGAGGTGATTGTATTTAGTTTACCATCATCTAGAGACAATGGGTTTTTTAAGTCTCAGACATACTGAATGAAAACCTGTTCTATTGTTTTACTTTTCATTTTTCTGCTAATGAGATCATTTGAATTTCTCATTTCCAAAAAGCACTTCAAGTTTAAACGCAAAAGTCCATCTTAATGAAAAAAAATATTTCATTTTTGACCTCATGGTACTTAGATCCAGTGGTTTTCATTCAGGAAGACACACAACATCCAAAAGATCCCTACATAAACTCTTGCCAGAAAGAAGTTTCCTTAAAAGTGTTTTTGTGTTTGTGTTTTGTTTTATTTTTATCTGCACTTGTCCTTGAAACAAGCACACAGTTTATACAGTATATTTACATCTTTTGAATATTCAGATTAAATCTTGTAGGACTAGAATCAAGCTGATGAACATATGGTGATAACCAACCAAGGATTTTGTCCGTCTGCAAACTGCAGAAAAAGGCAGTAGTTAGCTGTCAAAACAAGTTGACAAACTTGAAAAATAGCAAAAGTTGATTGAGAAACTGGGCCAAAGAACCTGGACAAATGATAGATGAAAGGGAAGGTAACAGTGGTGCAAGTAGGAATCTGCATTTGGGTCTCCATACTTTGCTTTAATAGATTCCAGGTAAAACCACTAAACGTCTGTGATAGCAGACAGAGGGAGAACAACGACATTTCCACAGTCTCTTGCCGACAACCTGAGCCTAAAGGACAATTGTTTACATGTGGGCTCAATTAGGGAATTTGTGTAGCTAGCTAGCTGTGTAGCTACCATCTACACAAGTGTCAGCTGAAAGAGTAAACTAGTCTAACAACTGCTTGCTTTCTTTACTGTCTGGCAAACAGAGCATTACAATGGCAATTAACCACTCTGGTACGACCACTTGCATGAATCCTCTGCTGTTTTGTGCATTTGTTTTTTCTCTGTTCTGGCATTACTAAATACTAGATTCTGCTACAGCACTTGGATAATCTTAGTTTGCCTCTGATATTACCTCTCTAAGACTAAAAGCATGCTTGCAGACTCAGAATAGAAATATCTTTCCATAGCACTGGTGGATAATTGTGCTCATGATACATGTCCTAATCTTCTTCTTGACATGTAGACAAGGCCAAAAATGAACAACTAATAAGTTTTTCAAATGCTCTGGAGTAACTTAAGATAATCACTGAAATAAGAAACATAACAATTAGAAAAACACTATTTAAGTTTAACTTTTAATAATTACTTTTTCAAATATGTCCATGCCCTGTGATGGACTGGGTGTCCAAGGTGTACCTTGTCTCAACCCCAGTGATTGCTTGGATAGGCTCCAGCCTCTCCGCAAAACCTTAATGGGACCAAGAGATTAAGAAAATGAATGAATGAATGTATATGTCCATAACCAATAACTTAGACTGAGCATATTAGTTACACTTTAGTGCAGTTATTGTTAAATAACTCATCTGGAGGATAAAGATGCAAACAAGTAGACTGGCACCCCACAAGGAAGCATCCCACCTGACTTAGGCACCTGAGAAATGGGGCAAACCTTAAACGTGAGTCTGTAGATACATCCAGTACCCTTCCTTAGTTTTGTCAAAATGCAAACTCACACGTGGCCACATTATCATGCTCCCTGGAGGTTATGGCAAAACCGAGTAGTGACGCCAGCACATCAAAGGACAGACACAGTTCAAAGGAGTCTGCAATTTCAGAGCAGTAAAAGGAGGAGAATAGAAGCAGAGAATAGAGCCACAGGTGGGCACTTTCTGTTTAGCCTGCCTCAGCCATTGCACGCATTTCTACTTCCTACTGATGATAGATGATTGCTTGCCTTGCACCTTTGGTTTTGTGTTCTTCCGAAACCTTCTGGACTTCAATTTATGTTTTCATTGCTCTTTTTTCCTATCTGTTTTAACCTGTATTTTTACGGACTAACTTCCATTTTGTTTTTCCCCTCTTGATCTTTCCTTTGTCCTTAGATCCTGCTCAGTGTCCCAAACACAGCTCAGCGCCACTATCGCACTTAAGACTGGCACCCATTTCACAGTGCCAGGGCTGCCTAGGATGCCTGCAAGGAGAGTAAGAAACCAGAGACTGACTGGTAGAGGGTGGAGGGTGGAGGGGTGGAGGGGTGCGTCGCCATGGCAACTGTGTTTTTGTTAGCGCTCCTGAGTCAGACAAGCAGTGAGTCACAGTCAGGAGGAAACACACAACCAGTCACATTCATACTCACTCTCCCACTCTCTAAAAGAGAAGCCAAATAAGGACAGACTGAGAGCGAGAAGGTAAAAAAAAAAAAAAAGAACAGACAGGATAATGAGTTAGATATTTAGCTCATAACCAGAACAAAAAAAAAAACAAAACAAGCGGGAAACAAAAACAAAAGAAGTGACAAGTCAGGAAGATGAAAAAGAGCAAAGACAGAGAGCAGGGAAAGAAGAGCAAACTCACAAAAATGAAGCAAAGACACAGAGCCGGAGAGCACGAGTGTGGGCACATACCCTCTCCCAAGAGCACCTCTCGCATGGGTGGGGCTAGAGGAAGCACACAGACACACCCAGTTTGTGCACACCTTGGCTTAACTCACTAAACCACTCATTTATTGTCTGACGCCTTTACATTTAGGCCACCCGGATGTGCGTGACAAACGTAGCATTTTATAGAAACCAGAATTAAGTTTTGAATTCTTTTTTGAGCTAACATCCGAACAAACTGACTCATGAGACTAGAGAAGTGGTCACATAAGGTTCTCTCTTTGAGGAAATGACAAAATGATTATTCTTGTGTTCATCCTCTAAGACTCTTGTGATCAGCATGTATTCCCACAGCTTGTTGCCTGCCGATTAAGTGGAATGGAGACCTTTACACGGAGGAGATAAGTCATTTTATTTACACAGAGGAGTCTGCAAGTTTATGTTTGTGTATGCTGTGATTTAAATGTAGCTACAGACCATGGCTCATCCCACAGTAAATGTGTGTTTTGAGAACTGTTAACCCCCACTAAGAGGCAGAAAATGTACTACCACACAGACCCTCTGATTCTCCCCGTAAGCACGCATGCACACGTGTTTTGCAGTATTGTAAAAACTGACATGCTGCAAGATGTCATCACCTCACAAAGCTGACAGCGTACATCCATTCAGAGGTTTTTCTCATTCTATTTTTTCTTTTTTTCTGCCCTTTTAATTCAGTTAAGTTCATGTAAATACACGATGGGCCGTCAATTATTTAGCATTGACATAACAAATGATTGTCACACTTAGTATTTATTAAAGTCTGTTGAATGAAAATACATCATAAATCTCTTGAGGAAAGTTATGAAAACATATAATATTCAGTATGAAATCATGTGAGAAGTGGTTGTATAAACTTGCAAAATCTGCAACTTTCCCCTACTTTTTACTGTTTCTGTACCTCTAATGGCTGAAGTTCACCTCAAAGCAGCCAATCAGATCCTCCTGTTCATGATCCTTCTTGTCAAGTTTATCTGAGCAGAGATAACACACTAGAAATATTACCTATCCTGTAACGGCTGTGGGTTGTTTTCAGGATGGAAAGACAAAGTACATGTGTTCATCTCTGAACAAAGCTTCATATAAAAACAACATTGTTCATCTTGTTCTAATCTTGTTGATAGAAAATTAAGCCTCACTATCGGTAGTATGTTGCTCCATAAGGCAGGTGAGCAGCAGGTGTCGGAAGCTTTCCGTTTTTTAGGTTTTATGGCCAGGAGGGGTGTCAGAGGTGACTGCTAAGTGGGCAGAGCGGCTGGAAAAAGGCATTAGAGGCTGAAAATGGGGGCTGAGAAGCTAACGAGGGAGGGTGGAATGTGGTGCAGGGCTGTAAAGGGTACAGGAATTGAGGAGTGTGTGCGCCTGTTAGCACACAAGTGATTAATGAGACTAAGGAAGTCACTCTGCAGTGTGTCACTGTAGATGATGTCAGCCGTTGAAGAGAGGAACAGAAACACCCTGTAGCCCCTGATAGGCTTCCTTTCTAGCTGACCATCACAAACAAAATGCACAGCCTTGTAAGCCTTTAGTTGTCAAGTGCAGACCCAGAAAAACAACAGCAAAGCCACAGAGGGGCTTTACATTTTTAGCACATTTTTCCTATTTATTCCTGTTTCTTCTTCCTCTTTTAACGCTTCAGTTGTGTCTGTTTAATTTTGTGAATGAAGCGTTTTGAGCACTACAATCCTGTCTTAGCACTGTTTGATACGGTGTGATGGAAATCTAAACAAGGCAGTGAGCTGAGGAACAGATTTAATTTTTCTTTTCTTGACAGGTTGAAAGCTTGAGAAATTCCAAAGAAATCTCTGTATACTTGGCACATGGCAGAAAAGCATCATAAATTTCTTGTCATCTTTAAGCTCCACATTAGAAACAGACATGTTGTTCACCAATACATGTTCCTATGACGATAACATTTTTTTCAGAGGAGGCTTTCCTTATTTAAACAAGATTATACACATTCAAGACTACTTCTGTTTTGGGGTTTTTTTTAATGTATGAGAACAATATGGCTTTGTTAGCTAACTGTCTACATCAGAATGAACCTATTTCAGACAATAGCAGATATCAACAGGGGAATATTGCAGGGGATTTTGGTTTATTTTTGGAGCCCATTACCCACATATTTACTTGTGTTGCTCTTTCTACAGAAGCACGATCCTCATACGTTATAACTCATTGTAAAGATTACTAATCAGACTTTCCAACAATGTATGATATAATACAAACGGGTATCATTAAAGGGGAAAAGTAATGAAACACAAATTTAATCACTTTTTGCAGAAGAACATATTTATGTTACTGTTTATTTTCTTACTTCATAGTGTCTTCCCTTACTTATGTAACAAATGCTTCTGAGATTTGATTTTGACCTCTTAAATGACAAATAGAGATCATATGTGGACGTCCCTGTAAAGTGGAGCATAAAGCAACTTTGAATGTTTTGTTTTTCTTTGAGAAAATCCAACACTTTTGACTGTGTGGTTTATTTTCCTGGAAATTCATCTGTTCACCAGGTTTCACCACCAGTCAGACCCTAACATAATAAATGCATCTGACTGGTAAGCTGGATGTCTGTTCAGTTGGCTGGAAGGATGCACGGATGGCAGGATGGGTCTATGTCAGCAGAAATAGCAAACAGCCTTTTTGTGATTTGAGGAAGGATCACGATCAGATAACAGCCTTTTTTTGGGGGGGGGGATAATGAGGCGCTAAACATCTCATAAGAGAGTTAGCAATAATGTAAGAAAATTAACTGGTGTTGAGTTAAAAAAGTGAACAAGTGAGAGGGGCAGCAAATAGGGAGATTGAAGAGAGGGGATGGAAAGGTGGTCTTGCAGATATATTTTTAGCATGTTGAGAGGAGGAGGGCAATATCTTCTCAAGGGGTTTTTCCAGAAGAGTATATTTAGAGCTGGGATGTGTAAAAAAGACAGAGGGAGAACAGGAGGGATGCAGTGTATACTGATGCCTGTCTGATGTAAGAGTCTGCAATAGGACCACACACATTCCTCTTATTCTCCTCTCTTGCTATATCTGCCTCATACTCTGTCACTTGTTGATCCACTTTATCATATTCAAAACTAGACAATCTAACAACCTGATTTATATATTTTTTGTTGAACATAAGTTTAACCTTGAAGCCATGCATCTAAACAAAAAATAAAAAAGAACTGAAGCTCCAAAACATGCAGCGCTCTCACACACACACACTGTGAGCATTTTGCCCCAGTTTGAAGAAGGGGGAGTAGTTTCTCATCAGTGAACGCCTCGCAAGGAGATCGGACCATGAGAATAGTTGATGCCCAGCAGCTTTTCATCACATCAACTTAACACCCACCATTCCAGACACCGCAAATCAGACAGCAATTTTCCAAATACTAAAGCAGCTAACGTGGTGCAACGTTGAAAAGTGAGGCAGAAACAGCTGAAAAAGCAATGCTATTAATATTGAGAGAAATGAGTAAAAATGAGAGCAGTGTGGTCTCCGTACAGCTTGCTAAGGATAATAGCATGCAAGCTGAGACAGAGACCGAGAGAGGAAAGGGAGTGCAGAGCCGCAATGACGCCATTGTGGTTCCACAGTACTTCCTGTCTACCGCCACAGTGTTTGTGTGTCCTGTCTCCACGGCAACTGCCAACACATAAATACCAAAGACGAAGGAGTGAGGAGAGAGGGAGAGAGAGAGCACGGGAAAGAGAAAATAAGGACACAACAGTCAGAGTCAAGTGGATTCATTTAGAGCCTCAGCTGGCTGCTTTGATTTTTGCAAAGAAGAGCTGGTCTCTTCTTACAGTTAATGATTGAGTTCTGGACCAGTTCCTAGGGACGTAGCCCAGTACGGATGAGGTGCAGAAAAGTTATGACCTAAAAAGTCCCAGGACTGGGTCAGAAGTAGATGGAGGGAAAAGAGGCTCGGAATGGGTGGAAAATGCCCAAGAGAATTAACACAGGGTGGAGATGAAGATGATGAAAGGATTAAGGTTTGAAAGGTTGCTTGTTTTGCTCCCTCAAGAAACCAAACCTATCGTCTGGAGATCCCCTTGCAAGATATATACTTTGCATACTGTAAAATACCAGCCTACTGACCTGCAAGGCATTAAAAGTTTCTTTAAGCAAGGTTGTGAGTCCCCATGCTATCAACAGCATTGTTGGCAGATATAAGCCATGTGTCTACACTTAAAGTCTCCAAACATGCTGAAACAAGAGGAAGACTTTTTTTTAATCACAGAGCAACTCTAGGGTAAATGGGTACCATCTTTGAGAAAAGAATGAGTTCTCTTTACATAATCAAGGACAAAACAGCCATAAACAAAAGAAATTGCCTTTGTAATTTGCTAATGCTGGTTTTGTTTTAAAAAATAAAAAGGCTTAAAAAAAGATAAATAAATAAAAGGCAAAATATGGAGGAATCATTTGATGAGAACAACAGTCATAGAAACAGTTATAGAACAGTGATAGAAAGCCAGCTGGATCCTGTTATAATCGCTATGACTGTTCAGACTGTCCACTTATCCACTCCCTCATCAACTATGCAGTCACTGTTATGTTAGGTAGAGTACTTACTAGCATAGTTCGACAGCTGCTGATGCATTTTGGGCATGAATACAGCATTGATATTTATATTTACACTATGTGTTGTTTAACCTCTTGTTGATTAGCTTGATATTTTCTGCCTCCTGTCTGAGATGATATACGCAAAATAAATGGAGCATATACTGACAACTACAGGCTGTGTGTATAATCTTGGTTTTTAAAAAAGAAAGCTGGGGCATGTCAAATAACTACCACAAGTGTCAGAATCAAAACAAGTAAATTCAGCTGGAACACAGTAGAAATTTACTATGTTTATCTTAATAGTAGAAAACAATGATCTCCTCCTTCATCTTCATGTAAACCACCAGGACCTCCATGATTCCTTTTAAACAAAGGAATAGAAGGTGAATGTGTTAGCAGAGCACTGAAGTGGACATTGCTGTTATCAATACCATAGCATTTAAATTGGTGTTTCATTTGGATGGCAATGCTTGGTAGAGTCTTTTAGTTTAGTTTTTCCTGTCATTGTGTTATTCTACATGTTGGGATTGATGTTGCATATATCTCATGATGTCTTTTACACAGGGGGCAGTCGCAAAGAGGTTGAACAGATGCCAGATGGCTGGCTACATGGCAAATTTTAGGTAATGGACAATATACATCTTAGTTTCGTTAATAAGATGTTGTAATTTATCTCCTAAATACTGAAAGAACAATTTGTGATATAAATCTGCACTATACTCCTTTTTAATTTACTGTGTCCACCTACAAGCATGGCCTGCAACTCTAACTATTCATTCTTAATATAGCAATTACAAATTAATGCAGCAATTTAATATGTCAGTTTCAATTTTCTCTTCTTCTTTTTTTGCACAGTTGCAGTCACTATTATTGTAACCTGCTAGCAAATACTTTGAAACAGAGCACAGATCTCTAATGAGTTTAAATGTTGTATTCTTAAAAGGTGAGAAGTTCACAAAAATTACAATTAACAACAAGCTGGATTTCATTGCTGTTTTTATATACATTTGGAAATTTAGAAAAAAACTCCACTAATATGCAAAGATAATTCTTACATCACTTGGAATCCAGGAAGACGAGCTGCTCCATTGCAGTATCTGATGGGAAGCCTGGATACAAATAAACAAATAAATAAACAAGGCTTGTCAAAGCAGGGGGGAGTTTCCTTTTTTCAAATGAGACTTTCCGATGAAGATGACCAGACTTACTAGCTTGTTTCAGACCTGAGGCACTAAACTAAAAACATCTGCACAGGATGGTGTCTTTTCAGATATAAAGTAAGGGTCTGTCATTTTTCCTTTTGTGCAGTTTTTTTTTCTTACAAATGCAATTTAACTCATGTCCCCATCTTCACATGACATTATGCAGCCTGCTTATTTGATTTAAACCAGTGAGTTAAAACATATCTGATTCATATTTCAATAGCAAGCTCCATCCACTCCAAACATGATGGAGTACCTATGACGGTTTCAAACTATGTACTGCACAGCTTCTGTACACTACTTGTATAAATATGCAAGCCTCTAGGAAGGACGTTTTCTGTATTAACTGGTCATGAAATGAGATCTGCTCCAAAACTTAAATGAAAAGTGACATAATGTTACACATAGATAGCACCGTATATTCTCCACCTTAAACAGTCCACCAAACATCTGTGGCAATTGTTTCCTCTGCGGTCTTCTGCAATGGACACCAGTCCACCAGAAACTGCACAGTGATTTGCATATCTCGTCATAAAGACTGACACTAAACAGGTGTTATTTTCCAACTCACTGTAGATGCTATAGGAGTGGATGGGCATCTGGTTCTTGGAAGTTAAATGTGTCCAATCTGTGATTTCTCTTTTCCTTTCCTAGTTAACTGTGGCAGCTCATATTGGTTATATAATATCTGGAACACTTTTTTAAGAGCAAAGAATGACAAAAAGGTATTATCCTGGGAAAGATATTTTCACTCTCTGCTGACTGATTTTAGTTTTTTGTTCCATCTGATTGACTGAAACCAGACAATTATGTGTCAGGGTTTTTTTTTTTTAAAGTTATGTATATACCAATATAGTAAATTTGGTTTTAGACACTGTTTTAAACAAACCATTACTATCACTGAAGACCGCTAATAGCACTACATGACAATGAAGATGGTGAGATGATAATAAAATCAGACCAATCTTCAGCCTAGTCCAAGCATGTAGCAATGTGTATGAGCTTTGTAAAGCTGGCAAGTCAACAGAAAAGACTCAAAGAATTATCTGGATGTGTTTAATGGAGACTGGATCAGTTCAGATCCCAAGGATGGCTGTAAAAGTGCAGGGACAGGGAACGTCATGGCCATGAGATTTTTTGTGTAAAAAATTCCATGAGCCAGGAATTAGCAGGGCTTTTCCATGACTAAGAGCAGAAAAATAGGGTCAGAGCTCCATGTCACTGTTTATTTCTCTGCAGAAATACGTACTAACATTTGATGTTTTGTCAGAATGTGCCCATAACCAACAAATGTGGTTAAACTAGGAAACAGGATCATTTTTGTATCAGCTGGCACCACTGGCAGTTCTTTCTCAGTCTTCTGGACTTCTTTTTTCTCTCCAAAACCATTTTCCACTGATTGTTGCATAATTGGATCTGACTCACCATTGCAACCAAATGGAAGTTGATATTTCTTTTCCCAGACCCTGTGGCCTAGAATAGTGTTACTGTCTGACTCACCATCAAAGTCTATCAGCCTGCTCACACAAGTACACTCATCCACATAAAATCCATTCACTAAAGACATGCTCACATGTGGTTCAAAGCATGAGACAACACAAAGAAAACCTGGACAGAACGTATGTACATTCATATGTACAAAAGGCTTGTACTCTGACCTGGGACAATAGAGAGGCCCTCACTGAAGAGTATTTCTCAATTAACTATTTCTCAATAAACTACTATAACTGAAGATGACACAACTTCACCATGACTCTACAAAATCACCTATAACCCTCAGAGGTCATAAAGAACAGTAGGGGCAATGTACATGTCCTGTATATGTCAATGTACATGTCCTGTATATGTCAATGTACATGTCCTGTATGCCAACAGAAATGTGCACACAGTGGGAACATTCACGACTGCACTTGCATCTCACCAAGAATCATAAAGAACGGCGCATAGCCTCGGGGAAGAGAAAGCAAAGACCTTTAATTTAACTCCATTCTCTCCAAATACCACTACCTTCACTGCCAGCAGGAAAAGCTTCAGAACATTATGCCCCAGAATTTGCTCTCAATTAATTGTAATGGGTGGAAAAGTTGAAAGCTATGGCATCAATTTCACAGTTTCATACTAGTTTTATTTGGCTCTTGTTTCACTCAGACTGAAAGAACTGCTCCTGGACTGTACCGAAAGCTGTGTCTTCAGTTCTAGTGATGAGTTGCATCTCTGTTTCAGATCTGTGTCATCTCAGTCATTACAGCATAGGGCTGTCGTGTAAAAGAGCTAATTATTATGTACATGAGGCAAAAGATGATAGGAGTGTGCAAGACACGCAATGCGGTTTAGATCAATGGAAAGAGGTTTTTCTCTTTTCTTTTTTTTTTTTTTTTTTTTACGATAATGGCTTCATGGCATAGAAACCGTTCTTACTGTATAATAACAATATTCAGAAGAGTTTCAGAGAGATGATTTACTTGAGATTTCAAGAATATGAGTTTTACTGCAGAAATACAAAAATAGACACGTATACTTAGACTCTAAGGAAAGAAAAGGAACTCAAGCAGGAAAAGATAAATGTATATCTTTAAGTAACTCTGTCATAACTGAGTTCTTGCATACCACATGTTGTCTTTACTGTCTATCAAAAAGTCAAAGCCTTCATTAAACTCTGGCTGTTATGTAATGTTGTAAATCCCCCCCCCCCCCCCCCCCCCCCCCCCCCAGTGAAGACAACATAGAAACTCAAATCCAACAAACAAAACATTATCCCATCATAAGATAAACGATGTGTAGCGGTCATGTGTTTTACTGGCATAGTCATTTCACTAAGCTTGAGTGTATGTGTTGCTAAGAGACGTGTATGTGTGTGGAATGCTTGACGTCCGCTCTCGCATGTGGGCGTGGTTGACTGTGCAGGACTTTGACACTCACACGCGTACACACCAAACGACTTTAAGAGGAAGAAGGGGAAGTTGTAAAGCTTCTAATAGCTCATGTTGCTGTCCCCCTGTGGCGCGGAGGTGGATTGGGGTTGAGGGGGGGGTTCCTGTTCTTGACAGGTGCATATCAAGCTAAGTTTTGACACAAACACCTTAAAACAAACATGTACAGAAATCCACCCTCAGTGAGATCTGAAACTGCAACTGGATGATAAAGTGTTTGCTGTTTTCTTCCTGTTAGTGGTCACACTTATCAATCTGAAAATGATAAAAAACTTTACTAAATGAAAGAGTGTTTCACTCTAATCTGGATCAAGATTTTTAATCTGGAGATCGGGGGGGGGGGGGGGGGGGGGGACAGCCTTGTTTTGTTACTATTTTCTTAGATGACTGTAATCCTGGACTCCTGTTCCAGTTAGAGTACCTCCCTCGGCATGCGATAGCAGCTTAAACTTTCACCAACACAACAGAAAAGACCACCTCAAGTTTCATAACTGTGGCTTGAATGGATGCTGCTTAAGCACACACGTGCACACTGTCTGGAATCCATATTTATTCATCAGCTGCACTCCAGTTCTGGTAAATCAGAAAATGTCCACAGTTTTCTCTTCACATGTTACAACCAATTTTGGTCTTATTACCAGTTTAAATTTTAATGTAAAAAAAAGGCCTCTAGGAGTGGCATCAAGAACACACTGCAGTATAAAAACAGCTGATAATAAAATTGAGTCTTAGCATAAATGTGTTTACCTCATTTTCAGCAATAATTAAGAAAAGAAATGGTTATTCTCTGTTTAAAGAAGTGAGGACAATCATGCAACTTTCATATCCTTATGAGATATGTTTAACATACCAAAACAGTGTAACATGCATGTTTGTCCCATGCACATTTAACTTTGTGCCTTCCTGCCTCCTATTCACTCAAATAGTCTTTGCTCATTTATTAGCAGCTGTGTGGCCAATTATCTCCCTGCCCCCTTTCCTGTGTTCTAGCAGCAGCCTTCAGCCACGCAGAGCACAAGGGGAGGAGAGAGAGAAGAAAGAAGGGGAGGGTTCCTCTTCTCTGACATCGTCATAAAGGAATCCCCTCCACCAGACTGGGCCCGCCCACTCGTTCACTCTCACCCTGTCTGGCTCCCAGACACACTCGCATTCACACACACTCCTGTCTGCACGGCCGGAGGAGAGACGCCAATAAGAAAGACAAAGAGTGAAATACACAAGACTGTGAAGTTCAGCCTTACAGTGTGACGCTGGAGAGGGTGACAACAGTGAACTTGAGACGGAAGAGAGGAGTAAAATTGGCAATCGCAGGTAAGTGCAGCATCATATCTACCTCTTCTCCAAAAGATAGTTGTTGTCTATACTAGTTTATGGCTTATTGATCTGAAAAAAAAGCTATGCTTTTCCTTGACTTTTCTTGTCTTGAACTGCCAGTCTTTCACAGAGAAGCACTTCCCAGAAACTCCTGCAACCTGTTGATCAGGACGGACGTTCACACAGAATGGGAGTCAAGTCTGCCTGCTGTTCAAATGTACTGTGATTTTAGTACTGGAATATTGCCCCGTTGTGCAGTTTACCACTGTGGAGCAGCTCCATTACAAAGGTCAGATGTAAATAGTTCCTTTGAATGGGATGGCTTACTTTCTGTTCGTCTGTGTTTTTGTGTGCCTGCCTGTCTTGGCGGTTGTTTTACAGCCCAACACCTATCTGAGTGATTTACTGTGTAAATGTTTTGCTTCTATGTGTTTGTCTGCTCGCTTTTGCAACAGCCTCCTCGTGTCACCTGTCTACACATATGTGTCATGTATCTGTCTTTACGTCAATCAGTCTGTGTCCCTCTCAACGGGGTTTGCTGGCAGTACAGAGTGAGAACAGAGGTCATAAAATGTTCGAGAAAAGCTGCAGAGAGCCGTAATGGTAGTGCCGAAGTGGAGCCGGAGCCGCTCATACATTCCTCTCATTGTTCAGAGGCCCTGTAAGTGTGCAACCTCCCAAACCTCCATGAAAGGAAGGGAATCCAGTGGCTACTGTAACTAACAAAGTTTTAGCAACACTTCAGGGCTGGCTGTCTCTGTCTTCCTGTTCCCCGTCCTGTCTGGTTTCCCTCTGGGGGTGGTGGTATAGACTAAATTGGGCAGTGGACGGCATAAACGGAGCTGAAGGAAGTTCACATGAGGGTGACGCACCAAGAACAGATGAGATAAGAATAAGTTAATTTTGTCCAAGAGCTGGATCTGTTGCTTTGCTCTCTTATGCGACTGAGTGCAACTTTAGATAACCTCTTTGCCAAAGGACATGGGAAAGAGGAGAGAGGCTTGGAGGAGTTGTTGTTTTGACTTTTGCCATGATGAATCATTCGGCTGGAAAACTCATCCAACGAACACCAAATGGATGGATGGCGAGAAATTAATGGCAGAAGTGGAGTAGCAGATAG
The DNA here is from genome assembly GCF_933228915.1 of Telmatherina bonti. NCBI lineage: Eukaryota > Metazoa > Chordata > Actinopteri > Atheriniformes > Telmatherinidae > Telmatherina > Telmatherina bonti. The sequence continues at coordinate 20,244,294 of NC_136612.1, forward strand.
AGGATAGAAAGTGGGGAAGTTGTAGTTAAGCCTCTGCTTTGGTTAGGTTGTTGGGTGGGTGCGCCCGGCAGCACTCTGCACAAATGGGCCCAGGCTCAGGAAATGGTGGCGTAGTGGAATAAATGTGTATGTGTGCAATTTCTGCACCCATTCGTAAATGTGTGGTTCAGTGGCAGCAGGGCAGCTGTACACTAAGTACAGGGCTGGTGGTGGCGAGGGTGTTTGGCCACGAATCAGGCTGAGGATTGGGTTACACACACTGGGTTACAGGGAGTGGACCGTGGGCTTGGGCTGAGGCTTGCTTTACAGAGCGAGGAAACTTTGAGCAAAAAAAAAAAAAAAAAAAAAAAAACTGGCAATGGAAATACCTTTTATTCTCAGACCCACGTCTCACATGTGGCACATTTCATTGATTCCAGGCCAGCCAATGATTGCTCGTCTTTAATCCAGGAAAAGTGCAGCGGAGAAGGCTCACAGTGGAGTCAGAGCTCTTGTTTGAATGTCACTGAATGTCACGGCCTCAGCAATAATCACACCCACACACGCAACTTGAAACAAAAAGAATCTCTCTCACATGCAGACACACACACATACCAAGACGCATTCTGTCTAGGTACAAGGTGTGGTTCTCTGGAAGGAGTGTAGGTTCAAAGATATATGGTTGTGTTTTGCTGTTTTGCAGCAGTTCTTTAGCTGTTGCTGCTGATCCTGTGATTATATTTTTTGAAGAGCTGATTTAAAAACCATGTAATCAATTTTTGAAGGGCTGATCCATTTTTGAAGAGAGCGTTGCATGGCAAAATCACTATTTGTCCGTGAAAACTGGGAATGTTATTTTGGCTTATGAAAATGCCAATGCGAATAATATGAAAGCGCAGCCGGGCATTTTTCCTTTGCACATTTTTCTCCTTTCATTCATTGATCTGGACAATACAGATAGGTTTTCACATTTTCAGCCCTCACAGATCAAGCGTGTTTAAGAAGTGTAATGGATACGTCTGCAATTACGAACAGCAAACATGGCATATTTACACTTTAAGAAATGAATTCAGATGTTATTGTAACAGCTAAGCTTGAGTGTTGACACAGCGTCTTGTGCCATTAGACTTGGATAAAATTGGCGTGGAAACAAACTGCCCTCTGTAAAAGTCTGCAATGCTGTGGAAAGATACCAAAATGGCACATGCTTCACACTGATACAGAGTTATTAATGAAATACACAATAGCAGGCCTGTAGACCTTCTTGGTCAGTGTTTGCTCTGTGAAGCATTTCACAGCCTCGAGGTGTGAACCATGTCAGACTGGTATGTATTTGTACTATTCCCGGTTTATGAGACAGTGAAATCCCAGCTTGCCGACATTCCACGTTTGCCTAGCAGCTAACTGACATAACCATGTTTGTTTGTTTATAGAGAGTGTATTGTGTGTAGAGAGGCAGATTGCATCTGGCGTGTGTGTATGTATGCCTGTATGTGCACACACAAGGTCATAGAAAGACAGAAGATATGTGTTGAAACGAGAGGTTGAGATCCAGCTGTCTCAACAGAGGCTTTTCCACTTAACTGTGTAACCTTGTGTAAACGGCAATGTCAATTCTGGATTCGCACTGAAGAGGAGAGATGGGTCTGAGAAAACAGTCAGTGGCCACGTCTACACTTGGACCTCCATACATCCTGTGTATGAATAGCAGAACACACACATTGAACACCCAAAAACCATCAAAGAACCCACACGCAAGGCCGTAGTCCATGAAAAATAAAAAACATTTTACTTTACTGAAGCACAACTGTTGGCAATCATCACTCAGTGATACTAATTTTCCAACTCTTCACCCTTTTCAGGATGCAACATGCTGACACATTAGAGTCGCCAGTAAGATTCAACCCACATGCCAGTGCTTTAACTATTATAAACAACCAATATTCAAAGAGTGTATTAACAAGATAGAAGGTCTCCTAAAAAAAAAAAAAAAAAAGAAGACAGGCCAAAATGAGCAAATGAGACATGCAGAGATCTTCAGCAAGCATTTGAGGCGAGGTGTTGGACAGCGAGCGTCAACCAAAATGCCGTCATTACAGGGGAAGGGAAGGAATGAGCTCATAGACATTAACGGCTGCGGGTTCAACAGGGGGAACCCAAAGGGGAAGAGAGAAACCGATGGAAAAGATGAAAAGACAGAGAAAATAACACAAGATGAGCTACTGGCAGATGAAAGGTTGGCGGGATAGAGGGTTTTAAGTTGATGGAGGAGAGGAGTTAAATGGGAGTTAACGTGCTATCTTTGATGGGTGCTGGGACCTCAAGTGACCCTCGTTTTATGAGACAACATTTTATTGTGACAATGTGGAAGATGGCCCAGCATCTTAAAATTATTTATGGATTTATTTAGAACTAAAATCCAAATTTTCCAGGAAGTTTTTGTCTATTAAAACGCTTCAGTTGTGTTAAAATATCAAAGTTGAAAAATATGACCTTTAAAGCGCAGCAATATAACTCAGACTCCCTGTATTTTTTGTTTTTGTTTAGTTTTTTGTTTTATTTTGTTTGTTTTGATTGTTTTAAAGTGATAGGAAAAAAGCAGATAAGATTTTCCTGTTTTCTAGCAGATGCATCAACATCAGTAATTTGATGTGTGTTATTGACTGGACAGCAAAGGACCACAAAGCTTGTCAGCGCTAGAGACCATTGAAGTCTCTTTTTTTTAAGCTAAGTGGAAGCTCTCTTCAACTTAGTGATCTCTTTCCAACATATCATACCTTGCCTCGGTGCATTTGTGACAAGCATTGTGATGGTGACAGCGCCAAAGCTCACCGCGTCCCACTGCGTTTCCAGCGGGCAGCCGGCTAAAGCTTGTTTAGAATCTGGAGTTCCCCAAAAGTCTCCCACTGACTCATACCTCGCATATGGAGGTATATTCATGTGTTTGAAAATAAAAATGATTTGTGGACAGCAAATTATTGAACTTGGGATGGGATTCAAACATTCCAGTGTGTCCTGTTTAGATAAACAACATTCTGTTACAAGGAATTTGAGGAAGGTTGTTTGCCTGTGCTCATGTTTTAAAGGAATTCTTTCAGAGGCAGTTTTATGGTTTAAAAAAAAAAAACTTTTTTAAATTCTAGAAATATTTCCGACAAATTTAGATATGTTTATCACATCTTAGCCGAGAAAACACAACCCACAGCTTTTTTTTTTTTTTTTTTTTCAACAGAAGGGGTACAGATAAAGAGCCGAGACAGAGCAGGACAAAGATCTTTATAGGGAGTGCCACTGGACTGGCCACTTCCTTCTAACCTAATTCTCCATTTTGTCATTGAAAAGTTATTTTTATAAGAGTCTACGGGAAGTCTGCCAGTTGACAAGAGCTACATAATGTACACTAAGCTGAAAGAGCCCAGAAACTGTGACCTGTCAATGATAACTGAACACGTAACACATCAAACTAGCTCTATAGTTCGCACATATTCCAGGAAATTGGAGCTTAAAGGAATCTAGAAAGCGTGAAGTCAGTGTGGCAACAGTGAAAATGATGCTGGAAGTTTATTATACCTTATTAATATTTTTTTCTGTTTTGAACAACCCCCTTTTGTCATAGAACACCTTGTCTCTGCTGGCCAGGGGAATTCCTGGCAGAGTGATTTTTGAGACTACAGGACTGAATCACATTGCCAGGGATTTCCAATGGCTGACACGAAGAGAACAGCCATCTTCTCACGAACATACTGCTAACTCATATCCGTGAGTCTCATTTGCATATTCACACACAAACACACCCCTTTCACTCTGTGTCACAAACAGATGCTCGATTAAGCTTGGCCGTGCGGCAGCAGGACTTAACCCACATGTGAACAGTGAGTGTCTGCCATGTTCACAGTGGTTAAGTTCTGCCGCCACAGGGCTGCAGTCTGCAGGGAGGGGGGACATAAAGGTCAGGGAGGGGCTGCACTTCAACAAACCATGCCATACTTTAGATGAGTGTGAACGGAGCTCTTGCAGAAAGCTGTTTACTGAGGATTAACAACAAAAATAAAACAACTCTAGATAAGATTTGCTGTAGGATCCTTATTCTGTAATATATGTAAACAGTTACACACTTAATCCATCTTCCTGCACACACTCTTTCTAAAGCAAAAAGTAGCAAATGGAAATCTGCATTAAATTGCATTTTCTAGAAGTATTAAAAAAAAAAAACGTGCTACATTTGAACACACACAGGTTCAGTCGTTGGGAATGTTTTCTACAGCTTACAAGCTAATTTCTCCCAGATAGATTCTCATTTGTCAATAAATGGGCCAAACTGAGTTGTTTCACTGACTGACTTTTGAACTTTCCACACAGTCTCACACCTCGTCACTTTAAAAATCAACAACACATGTGGAGGGTTGGCAGCATGTGCAGTTCAGTCTGTGTGCAAGTGTGGCTTTTTTTTTTCCACAAATGACTGTACAGCGTTGTGAAAGGTTGACATACTGTGATGAGGAGGGATTCATGGGAAAAGGTATCACAGTCTTGGAGTTTCTGGTAAAAAAACGACTAATCTGTTGAGTGAGATGAAATTGTGCAGCTTTAGTGTATCAGTGTCTGCTAAATGTCATCTGTCTCATTAGTGGGAAAGGCTGCTTCTGTTCCTGGTGGGAGAGCTGTGTCATCTCGTGTCGTCACTTGTATTGCTGGCTTCCAGTGTTGCTGAGAGTTACCTCCTATGCATGTGTGTGTGTGTGTGTGTGTGTGTGTGTGTGTGTGTGTGTGTGTGTGTGTGTGTGTGTGTGTGTGTGTGTGTATGCGTACGTTTAACTGAATATTTTGCTTTTGCTTCCACCTGTTGATTCCAGCATGAGCATCACTTTCTGCTTGTCCAGCTGTGATGTATGTGTTTATGTGCATATAATCACCTCTTTTTGCCCCCTCCTCACCCCCCACCCCCAGCTGGGTCGGTCTCCTGTGCCTGCTGTGCTGATAATCAGTGTGTGACGTTGGCTGGCTCAGTTCAGCAGGAACAGGGGATTGTTCTCATTTCCACTCAAATACACTCATACACTTTTATACCAGATGTGTATAAATATAAAAGTTGTGTTATGTGAGCATACTGTTATGTAAAGTAATGCAAGCTCTTTTACTGTTTTTCCATATATCTATAAAAAAAAATGTTATGCATTTGTGCAAGTGTTTATGAAAAGCTATGTTTACCTTTGTGTATTTTCTGCCAGATTTGTAAAGAAAGATCAAATGCAGTAGAAACAGATCTAAAGGAAATGTTTGTTCTTGTTTTTTGTTGCATTTAAAATATGTGGAACCATTAAGATTAAATTAAAATTACATTTTTTTTTAAAAAAATACTTGTCTTGTTTTCTCAGTTTTTGCTTATTTATATTTATTTATTTATTTATTTAATAAATCTTGGTCATCCTTATGGTAAAGCAGAATTTAGTAGTTATGCTGCAAACAAGTGGAACAAACCGCCTGAGGAGATTCGGCTTTTATCAAATGTGGACACTTTAAAATCCAGCTTTAAAAAGTCTTTTCCCATGTGCTTATGCATGAAATCTGTACAGTATCTTTAATCCTATAAACAGTTGTTTGCATTTAACTTTTTTTTTTTATTTTACATTGAATTGACATAAAACACATTGTTACATTTTGTCTTATGCAGCACTATTTTTCGCTTCTACTTTCCTCCATTTCCATCTTGGTTTCTGCATCTTTGTAGATGCACAGAGCAGCCGCTGACAGCCAAACATTTTTTTTTTAAAAATGCTATGCATGATTGTTGGGTTACACTAGAAATTTGAGTTTAAAAAAAAATAGTTAAATGAAATTTTTACTTTGTATGATTTTCAGTCTGACAGTCTGACACTTCCCACGCATTTGCCTAACTAAACTTCTTCATGAGACGTAGACTTAAAAGGTTAAAACGTCAAAAAACTGAGAGACAGTAATCAAGTTTCTCAGTGCTGCACACAAAACAAAAATGGAAAAGAAAATGGGTCAAAATAAAAAAAGCATTTAATTTGGGGGATTTGTTGTTAACATATGCATAAAAAATGTTAAAATGAAATTAAGTGTACGTGTGAAACATTTCCTTGTGTTTTGTATTTTTGGATGTGAAGTTATTTTCAATTTGAATCTGAAATAAATGCAATTAAATTTACATATATGCAAACTAGACTCTGTGTGTTTTGTCACTATGGTTACCTATCTTTATCTGTACTTTATAACTCAAAATACAATGACAGAGTTTAATCAATTAAATAAATTAATGAAATAGCCTGCAGTTGTTGGGGGGTTTTTTTCCCTCACCAAACATGAACTTAAACTTTAAGCTGGACCATAACAATACAAAACTTTGTGATCATTCAAATCCAAACCAAACAGAGTCCTGGTTTTTTAAAACTAAATTCCTGGTTTTCTACGTGTGTGCGTCTTTAACTGTAAGCTACAATTAATAAATGTAAAACCTTAAAGTAACTCAACATTTAAACAATATTATGAATAAAAAATTTGATTCAATTTAAGTCTTAATAACATAGTGTTTCTACGCTTCACCGTTAACATGTGAGTCACTTAGATGGCAGAAAAATAAAGAGGCATGTGAAAGAAAAACATGGTAGCTGACACCGCCGCATGCACAACTCATTTCAGTTAATGCATTCAGTCTTCTGAGAAAATGGCAATAACTAAACTACAGGTTACATTTATTTCTCCGTAGTCATGCATCCTACATTTAATTATTTTATAAAATGCTTGGCAATAAAATGTGTGAAAATTCATAAAGTTGATCTCTCACATCAGGCAAGAAAAATGTCAGAGTAGAACACAGGATATGATGACTGATTGCTTTGTGCATCTTTATATGAAGATGGCCTTTAACCGTTTACAAAATATTTGCTTATTTAGTCAACTAAATCAGATAGATAGATAGATAGATAGATAGATAGATAGATAGATAGATAGATAGATAGATAGATAGATAGATAGATAGATAGATAGATAGATAGATTATGTATAGAAATGTTGGCCTAAATACAAATGTGTTTTTTAGTCCTCCATAAGATGTATTCAATAAACCTCCATAACAGTATCCAAATTAAAGAGAAATCAGACAAGTATTTTTTTTTTATGCAAAGATTTCCCATCATAATTATGGATTCATAACATTTACATGAGATTATATTATCATATTGAATACGATCTGCAGAAATATGAGGTTGTATCTGGTAAAAGACATCACTTTAAAGTGAGTATTTGGTATCAGAGTACATAAAGGCTACAATGAGCTGCACCTCAAGGAATTACAGTTAAATAAAATAGATCCCTGCAAGAGGGAAGATAAACTAATGATAAATGCGATTAAAAGCTATATGTCACATGTTTGGAAAAATTGATACGCAGCAGCAGCAACTTGTCATCCGGATGTTTGTCTTTTCCGGGTGGTTGCTGGGGCAACAGAGACACAAGAACGTCATCAGCGTCAGGCAGCTGCGCCAGAGGCGACGTTGGTTCAACGGACTAGTGAAACCAGTGCGGTAGACGTGGAACAGGGGGTGTGGAGGGCGCTCTTCTCTTTCTCTTCTGTCTTTCTCACTCCGCCTCACCTGTCTAGCCTGCGTCTCTCCTTCATTGAGGCCATCACTACCTTCTATACATTTATTGCTCTATTGTTTCCACCTATATCGCAATGTTTATCTTTCCGTCGGCCTCGCCTCACAACACCCACGCACTCGCACTCTGTCACCTGCCGCTACCTCTGGATGTCGTCCAATAGGCTCCCGCGGTGGATGTTTATATGGTAACACAACAGGTAAACAAAGGCGGAGAGATAAGAAACCAGGACATTACCAGGGTAAATCTTTAGGGCACTGGCCTCCTTTTTTTCCTTTTTTTTTTTTTTTTTTTTCTTAACCCCTTGATCAGTTTTAAAGTCACTTTAGGTCCTTTATGATTAGATTGCTTATGTGACTTTACTGGAAAACGCACTATAGTGTAGTAAAGTGGATAAAAGTTATATATTTAAAGTCCAAACATTCAATAACTAGAACAAAAATAAAGAAATTGCACTAAATACTAAATTTTTCATAGACTACTTACAACACAGACCTACATTACAAAGATAAAGTAGGCCTAGCCTAAAAGAAAAAAACCTCGGCCGAAGTATGGCAAAAACCCCTAAAAGTTGACCCAAAGAGAGTTTTGTCACCACAGTGATACCATAGACATATCTTTTATTAGATACCTTGGAATATGGTGGCTGGAATTATAAGTCCACTGTTCGGAGAGACTCACATGACTAAAAATAGCTTTAGACGTGATGTTTGAATGTTTAAAAGTCTGGTGGAAATTAGCCCTCACATACACAGTTGTGCATAAATGTACCTAGAAACCAGTATAAATATAAAAAATATGTGCAGATCCATCTGCTGTGTATTTCTCTTCTTTTCCTTCCACTCCTTTCAGATCCACCCCACCCTGCAGCTGTGCAGCAGGTCAGTGCACCCCCTCCCTGTCTGCTTCTTTGGTTCTCACCATAAAAAGCTGCCAATCTGGCTGGGAGAAGACATAATTGCCATTATGACTGCTGCAGCCTTGCACATCACACAGTGTACTGATTGTTTCACCGAGGAGGGGAGGAGGGGGGACACTGTCTGTACTGTGCAGGCGCCACACAATATTATCATAGCGTGACTACAGCTCATCCACATACAAACACACGCAGGGTCTTTACTTTACTACTTTCAGCCCACTCAGTCTTTCTGTGATCTTTCAGTTAAGAACAAAGCAAACATACACTTCTATAGTGTTGAAAATCCATATACGAATGTCTTTCAAAAAAAGTTTAATTAATCTTTTAACTGTCAAACCCTGGGTAAACAAAAGTACACAGTGCCACCACCAATAGCAAAAAGAAAAGGGCTGGATGGAAAAGCAGATTGTACCAGGACAGGAACGCCCAGTTCTTGTATGTTTGAGCACTTGGAGCTGAGGTTTTGGGAAAGCTGACCTTAGTCCAGGTCCAATTCCACTTCTCCATCTCCATTTCCAAAAAAGAAAGGTCAACATATGCACTTGAAAAAAGACGCTTTAAGCCAGCCTACTCTTGGAAAAAACAAATCAGGCTTCAGTGAGTGTATTATAGACACACTTAAAACAAAAACTACCCACATTTCCATTCCAAAGGCTTCAAATTTAATTGGACTGTGAGTATAAAAAAAGATCTGAGAGCACTGATTAACCACAGGAAATATCCATTCCCACTGTAACTAACTGATGTATTGCAAAGGGAAATGTCTTTATCATTGTTTTTTTGTTTATGTGGTTGATTCTGCTTAGAGCATAAAGGGAAGGAGCTGAGAGGCCAACCTACACAGCTTGCTGCCTGCCTGGGTGGATGAAAACTATGTGTATGAGCAAGCACTAACTACATGCAGAAGTTCTGAAGTTCTCTTTGGCCCTCCAGGGATTTGAGGGTAGGAATTGTCAAACAGGTGATTAGAGGAGCTTAATAGACATTCATCAAGATTTGAAGCCAAATTTGTCACTAGGTGGAATTTAGTTGAACAAGTTTGTCACCACTTGCATGTGTGATATGCTTTTAGTCTTTTTCTTCCCTTTAAACTTAAACCAACCCTGTCTGAGACAATCTGATCAAGCACTCTGCAATGAGATGTACTTTCACAGCACCTGTAGTTAGAAGCTTATTACACCTAACTGAAAGTAACGTCGCAGTGTATAATTTAACATTAATATCATAGTTAAGTGGGTTTTTGTAATGGTCTTAATTATATTACTATTTTTAAACAGTTTTAAGGATTTATAAATCCGGTCAGTAATTTGGATATTGTTCAATTGCATGATACCTTCAGTTTTAGTATTTCTAAAATGTAAGCACATCTTCTAATTGATGACAGCAATGTTTAAAAACAAACAAGAAATGAGGGCAACAGATGACTTGAAAATGTGTGCACTACTATAAAAAAAAAAGACACACAAAAGGGTATTAGGTCAATCAACATCAGGTCAGTAGCTTGACTGAGAGGGAAAAGCATGAATGTGAGAGTTTAAAATCACTAAAATAATTTTTAAAATCTTAATAAGGTATTAATTAAAATAAAAATAGGTCAAAACCCACCAACAGATGGTTGTGAACTTCAGTAATCACCGACTGGCCTCAGTCCCACTTAAGTTGTTTTTTTTGTTGTTTTTTTTTATTTTTCATTTTTATTGGACATTTTTCTTTTTATTTACAGAACAGTAAACAATGAAAACAAAACCAAAAATTATTACATAAAAATAGGAAGAGTACCGCTGAAAAGTAAATACAAAAAGTAAAGACCATAACACCACAAATTGTTATGTAAAGTCCGATCTTATGGGTTTTGCATATTCCGTCCATTTTGACCAGATGTTGCAAAAAGAGTCTCTCTGGAATCTAAGGGTGAGGGACAATTTTTCCATAATGTAAATTTCCTGAGTGATATTGATCCATTCTTCAATAGTTGCAGGGTACGATTTAGCCATTTTCTGGTTATGACTTTCTTACTTGCAGCAAGGAGAATCCACAACAGCTTCTTATCCTTGTTTCTCCAATCTGTTACGTTTATATTAGCCAAGTATACATTTTCAAAGTTACAAACTATTTTAGAACCAAATGCATTGTTAATGTGTTCGCATACCTTTGACCAGTATGGTATTAAAACAGTACAGTCCCAGAAGATATGGTAGTGGTCGGCCCCTGAACATCCACAGAGTCTCCCCCACTTCAGTTTTATTGCTGTATCTGTAGAAGTATCTGTGATAGGGGTGCCCAAGTCTGGTCCTTGAGCTCTCCTGCAAGATGTAACTATGCTCCAACACACCTGAATTAAAAGGCAGAATTTCCTTCATTCAGCTCAACAGAAGCCCGGTTTGTGACCATATGTTCAGCTGGAACTAAAAAAAATATCTAAAAATGTTTCTTCACAGTGAATCGCATGTAAATTCAATCAAAACAGGAACATGTAGTTCATGCAAGTAGCTAACAAACCTTTTGAATAAGATAAGACAGGTGTTGTACCTGTGTAGCTACTGAAGTTATGTTGACTGTTTTGATTAATTACTGTTACTATGCCGTCAGTCGTTGGTGGATTAAAAATACCCTTGCTTAACTTCCGCTCCTTCTCACCATGTTGTTTATCTCCTGGATGGCCAAGCTTAAGCTGCTGGCCTGGAAACCCATGGTGAGGTAGGACTTCAGCAATGCTTTCAAGTCCAGCCCCTGGTTGAAGTCATAGCAGAAGCCCGGTAACAGGCCATTCATTTGATTCAGTAGTGTTGGATAAAGGCTGTATCTAAAAGTTGCAGGAAAGTGGATCTTGACAACCCGTTTTGGGCACCTCAATCTATGATGCATAAAATATAAATTATATATTAAAATATATATAATTTATATAAAATATATATTACCAAGATCCAAAAATCTCAGCTGCACTTTAGTGGATCCAAATTCAGTTAAGATAAAATGAGGTCAAGTGGAAAATTGAGACATTAAAAGCTGTAGTGGTATGTGGTGTATTAGTCCAAAAGTAACATGCGAATCATTAAAGCCGAGGAACATACAAAAGTTACGTCGAAGGACTGAACTGAGTACCCTTAAGAGTGTTGACTAGAAGAGATTTTTTAAAAATTAAGCAACTTGGTGTAACCATGTCGATGTCACAACTTATAAGATTTTGTTGCATTAAAAAGAAAAAAAAAATCCTCATTTCAGTTCTAACTGGTAATTTCTGTACTATTTTCAGTTAAACCGATAGTTTAACCCTTTTGGTGGCAGGGGTTATGATTTTGTCTTCATTTCTTTGTCTGTCTGTCTGTTGGCAACTTTTTGCAAAAACTAATGGATAGATTTTCATGACTCTTTTTTTCTTTACCTGAGAATGGTCCTGGTTTAACTTAGACTCCTTTAAAGTCTGCAACACAAACTACAGTTTTTGTATTGATGAATATGAGATTTATTTATACAGCACATTTAATACACAATGCAATTCAAAATGCTTGGATAATCAAGAAAATTTACTCTGTAGTGGCTTCTACAAGTATTCCCACCGTTGGCCTTTTCCATATTCACTGCATTCAAATGTGTATTTCAAAGTGATTTTTAGGGATATTTTATTAAAAATGTACATAAATATGACCAAATTGCTGAAGTGAGTTGAGAAATAAAATGTAGTTTAAAAAATATTGCAATAATATATTAAAAAAAAAAAAAAAAATTATGGGCAAGGAGTGTGCACATACAATATGTATTAATTTCCCTTTGCAATAAAGTCCCTAACTAAGATCCAGCACTACCAGTAACTTTAAGAAGACACAAAATTGGTTAATTCTGGTCCACCTATACACATTTTAAATGTCACATGGTAAATCTGTCCATAGGACCACAATAAACTATAGGCTCCACAAAGCTGACCTTCACAGAAGAGTGAGCATTTAACATAAACAAACAAAAGTTTAGCAAAAGGCATGTCTGAAACTCCCCAAATATAAAGAAGGGGGTCATCTGGTTACGTGAGACTTAATGTTTCATGTAATGTGGCCATTAATGAAAGCTCAACATCTTTCATTACTCAAAGAATACCATCCCCTCAATGAAGCATGGTGGTGGCAGCACCATGCTGTGGGTATGTTTTTCCTTGGCAGGGACTGAATATTTGGTAGGTTTGAAAAATGATGGACGGGTCTAAATACAGAGCAGAAAACTTGTTTGAGTCTTCCAGGGATAACAGAGGTTTCTCTTTAAGAGAGTGTACTGCTACGTCAGCGTGAAGGTGGTTTAAGGCAAAACATTAAAATGCGTTGGAATGGCCTAATCAAGGTCAAGACCTGAATCTGTGGCAAGACTTTAAAGATTGCTGTACACAAGCAAAAACCATTCAACATCTAGGGGCAGTTTTGATTTTAATAATGGGCAAAAGTTGTAGGGGGCAACATGTAGCAGGCTCACAGCACCATACACTTAGACACTTGCAATTATAATTGATGACACAGGTGTTTTTACAAAGTATTATTTTTGCCAGGCACTGTTTTTGTCATGTAATGGCATGCACATAACAAAAGGCTACAGTTATTTTAATAGCCTGCAAAGACCATTTTAAACAAGGACAAAGATTAATCTCTTCGTGGTTTATTTACCTATAAGGATGAATCTTGCATTCAAAAACAGATAAAAGTTTGCTTACGGTACATATAAAACCTAACAATCAGTATGCTAATATCACTGATAAAGCCATACACAGCTAAACTGAAATAAGTTAAACTGAAATAAGTTCAACTTATATACACACACACACAGATGCATTCTTAGGTAGTTGCTTTGGTGCATGCAACAGCATGATAGCCATGCTATTTCAACTGTCTCAAGAGAGACAAAAATAAGTAAATATCTTGGAAAACATTCAAATGACAGACAAACACTAATGTCTCTCATTCAAAAATATATTCAAGGAAAGGTTCTGAAGTCAAAAAACATTTTAAAGTTAATGTATTAACAATAGGTTCTGAGCATCATACTTATATATTCAACGAGACAAAGAAAAAAATAGAAAAACCAAAAAACATTTTTAGTTGATACCATATGAGGCTAAACCACTTAATCAGTTTTCATTCCCGCAGTCAGCTTGTCAGCGTGCAGAGCAAATGTCTCGGCCACAATTAGAGGGAAGACCAATGAGGCATCTGCATATACCTGGAAATCAAGAACAGAGTGCTGTAACAATCTACATTACTATTATTGTTCAAAATGCTCCATTTAAATTTTTTTATTTAAGAAAATAAATAAATAAAAACAGTATTAACCTAATGTTTGGCGTCTTCAGCACAAACACTGAGCAAATGGCGCCCCCTTGAGGCCAAACATTGGTCAGAGAAAAATCTTGAAATCAAAATATTTTTGTCCTGCTTCACATATGCAGTTGTACTTAGCATTTAATGTTTCTAGAAGTGTTTTCTGTGGAAATTATCTAGACAATAGGAGAAATAAAAGACTATTTTGTCTACTTAATCATTGGATATAATCTAAATGAAAATTATGTCATCGTGGTGTAAAAGTTACATGTTTCAATAACTATTATAAAACTTCCTTTCAAATGGCTGCAACACCCATTTACATGTTCATTTGTATCTTTATTTTACAACTTTACATTTTTTTATAAATTAAAATGAATAAAAAGTTGATATTACTCTATTGATCATAGTTGCGATGATAAATATCAGTACCTTAACAGGTTTGGCATCTGTTCTGATTTTCCCCCATGATACAGCCTCATCAGGTCGGGCCCCAGAGTCGGAGCCATCAAACTCCTGCCCCGTGTTTACATACACCGCATAGTCAGCTCCATTCCTCTGGAGGGATTATAAGGACAGATGGTGTGTCAAGACAGAAAAACTGCTTTTGGTTTGCTTTTGTGTCGTTTTAAGGTTTTTGGTTTTTTTGCTCTGCTGGCTCATTCTTTATTATCAAAAGCTTTAAAGTTGCATGACAAGCTCTGGGGAGAGAAAGACTACTCAGGTCCTTTTATAAAGTACAATTAATATAACTACTTTTTTTTTTAATTCCTTAAACACTGTATATGTTATTTAAATGCACAAGTATTGTGAAGCTTTGTGAGATGCTTTTTCAGAAACGTTATTACTACTTCCCACCAGATTAATATGACAAACATACTTAAATCATAAAAAATAAATAAATAAATAAATAAATAAAAAAAACGGCCACAATCCTGCAGGTTTTCAATGTATCCCTGATCAAACACATCTAACTCAAATTAATGAGCTATTGTGCTGAAGTTCATAGGCTGCTAGATCCATTCAATTTGAAGCAGGTGTTGAAGCAGCAATACATAAAAAACCAGCACAACTGTAGCCTTCAAAAACAATTTTGGACACCACTGCTCTACATCTTAATTGCACTGATTAATCTGTACAATGGGAATAATTTCAGAACAATAACAGATATAAATCTGACAATGTCCACTGAGACTTTACACAGACAAATATGAATCTGTCTGAGTAATTCACTTAAACGCAATTGGACTGCACAACCCATGACCCTTCATTGGACCAAGCGGTTTCAGAAAATGAATGAATGAATGAATGGACTGCACACAAGCTTAAATGCAAATAATGTGACAAAGCACCTGAAATCAAAACAGTATTCAAGAATAAATTGTGTGAAGATTTAAAAAGACTGTAAGAAGCTTGACTCAGTTCTGTAAGTATGAAACCTTAAACATTGCATAAAACGGTCAAGTGTCTTTAAATGGTCTGTCAGCCATGCAATTTGATTTAAAGTTTAATGCAACACAGCCAACAACAACAAAAAAACTAATTTATCCAAGAGTTACATATCTGTAAATGCACTTACTTATATTACTTTTAATTATGAAGATTTTGTTGAACAGTACGTGTAACCCATTGCGAGGTCATGTAGGAGTGTCTGAAAGCTTGTACCAAATATTACAGAGAGTAGTCACCATGAGATTAGCATTTGCTATATGATGTTTAACCAGCCCTCCTCCCAGGATGATCATTCCTGTCTTCTTGGCAAAAACTGCTCGACTGTTCAACCTGCGAATATCTGAAATAAAAAAAACCTCACGATATGATAATTGTGCAACAAGATTGCTGTGTGGGGATCTTATTCTGCAACAGGGATGCTGTTCCTACCTTCTACAATATCCAAAATCAAGCCAGGGTTTTTATACGAGTGGAAGTATATCATGTCACCGAGGGAGCCATCTGTAAGAGCAGGGCTGAACACTGGGATGTTATTCTGAAACAAAATGTAATGACTTATTGTTTCATAAAAACAAGCAGGCGAAGCAAAGTTAGTGGAGCCAATAAAGATGAGATAAACTGATAAAGTAACACAATCACAGCATATGTGTACAATAATGGTAAATGAAGTCAAACTGAGCCAAACGGCCAATCAGTTGTAGTCTGTATCACTTATATAATTCAGGAGATACCTTGTATGCCCAGTAGTAGACAGAGTCAGGATTATTTATCTCCTTGCCAAGACGATGGATCATTTTGGAAGGAGTCCAACGGGTGCCCTGAAATAAGAAAATATGATTAAACTGACTTTGAATATCTGCGTGTATCGGCAGCTCCAATCACCCTCAGCTGCAGCGTGGAGAATGGGGCAAGGCTGGATATTGGGCGGAGTTGGATGTCAAGTGGGTGTGGTCAGATGTCAAATAGGCGTGGTTAGGCAGCAATGGGGGTCAGGGGTTAGGGGTTAGGGTTAGCAATGGCCACCAATCAAAATGTTGAGGGGGCGGGGTTGGACATCCATCCCAGTCCAATATCCAGCCACCTCCAGTCTGCAGCCAGGACCCTCTTCGGCAGCTTGGCTTTTGATCACATGGCAACACTCACCTCTGTGTTCTGCTCCAACAACATCTGGTCCAAGACAGGCATCAGCCAGTCTTCAAATTTACAGTAGTTATCATTGGGAACCAGCAGATTCCCTATTCTGCAGATGAAGGAAGAAAAGGA
Source organism: Telmatherina bonti (assembly GCF_933228915.1). Taxonomy (NCBI): domain Eukaryota; kingdom Metazoa; phylum Chordata; class Actinopteri; order Atheriniformes; family Telmatherinidae; genus Telmatherina; species Telmatherina bonti. The sequence goes on from NC_136612.1 coordinate 20,260,821, forward strand.
GATGGGTGAGACAATAAAGGAATTTTTTTTAACTTAAAATTAAAATTGTATTAAGTTTTTTTTACATTTAACTTTTGATATAATTGATAAAGATGCATAAAATTTACACGAAGTTTTGTTCTTTATTATCGTACTGTGTGCAGCTACTAAGCACAAAAGCCTAGTCTGAATGTGTATTTATTAAAGAGAGGGGACTTTTTCCCTCAGTGTTGTGGTTTGCAAAAGATTGCAAAGATCATAAAAACACTTTTAAAAAAAACAAAACAAAGAACAAATGAAAAACTATCTTTGGGCTACAAGGTTAAAATAGTCTCAGTGTGATGATCTAGAGCATGTGATTACCTGTGGACATTCCCTTATCAAAATCATACAAAGGAGTAAATTGTAACATTAATAATGCGTGGCAGCTGATAAGCCCGATGATAGGCCACATGCCATCAAGCCGTTCTATTGCCGCAGAAAAACCTCAACCTGAAACCACTATTTAATCACCTCATCGCCCTCAAATTCCACTTTGTTTTTTTGCAGTACGTTTGTGTTTTGCATGTTTGTGCCAGTCAAGGCACCGCCAGTCAGTCAGGCAGCTGAAAAGCCAAACTTACACACACAAAACTACTAATCCCAACAAGAAGACAACAACAGACCTTTTAATAACAGGGGGCATTTTTCAGTCAAAAGCCAATACAAGGATACTACTATTAAATACTGAATAAGTAACATTAATTATGGTTCAAATTGGACAAATTTCTCATTAATAAAACCTATTTTTATGTGTGAGTTGCCTTTTTGTAGAGCTAGTCCATCAAATAGCGAGTTCAGGAGCAGACAGGAGCAGTTGATGTAAACCAACAAGGCATAAATTACATCAATAATGTGTTTTGGAAACATTGCCTGAAAGATATGAATGTTGAGCTTATCTGTATCACAGGTTACCGACCTGTTGATGCCCCTCAGGCGGAGTTCCTTGCCAGGTAGACTAAAGTCTCCCAAGTAGGTGTGAGCCAAACACTTGATCAAATCCTCCTCAATGCCGCCGGCTGTGGTCACAATCACATCCACCTAACACAAAATAATATGCTCCGATAAACTATGGCAGTTGACAAAAGCAATTTAATGTTGTAGAGTTTATTTGGGTAGCCAACACAAGTGAATAATCATGTACCATGTTATGCTCTGCCAGGTATCGAATGCTCTCTCTGACACCAGAACTGATAAGATTGGATGTGTATCCCAAGAAAATGGTGCAGCCTGAAGCTTGAAGGGATTTGCCAGACCCTTCAGACTCATTTTCTTCGCCTGCATCCACAGGCTCAAGACGTTTTTCTATCTGCAGGAGTTGATGGTTAACAAAAGTCAAAATGCAGAAACACATATCAAGAACACAATCAAATAAAAATGCTGGAAGCAAAAAGCAGTAATTAGTTTGAAGCCAATGCAAATATATAAATATCGTCAAATTGTTTGTGATCATAAATATGTTCAGCTGGAACTAAAAAAATATCTAAAATGTTTCTTCACAGTAAATCGCATGTAAATTCAATCAAAACAGGAACGTGTAGTTCATGCAAGTAGCTAACAAACCTTTTGAACAAGATAAGACAGGTGTTGTACCTGTGTAGCTACTGATGTTATATGTTGACTGTTTTGATTGATTACTGTTACTATGCCGTCAGTCGTTGGTGGATTAAAAATACCCTTGCTTAACTTCCGCTCCTTCTCACCATGTTGTTTATCTCCTGGATGGCCAAGCTTAAGCTGCTGGCCTGGAAACCCGTGGTGAGGTAAGACTTCAGCAATGCTTTCAGGTCCACCCCCTGGTTGAAGTCATAGCCTCTGATTTTGGGCATATCCTCGGGAAGGT